>NC_061795.1:39340371-39965371 GCF_021462225.1 Girardinichthys multiradiatus | reverse complement strand
TGTTTTTGACAATCTCTTCAAGTTATTCACTTTTGCACCAATAATACTTCTCTTAATTTTATCAAGATCTTCATCTAGAGGGATCCCATAAATCACTCCTCTAATTTTTTTATTTTCTCCCATGATTTTTTTCTCCAACACCGTTTTCTTGCAGATATTATCCACCTTTAAAGCCTTGTTCTTTTGTTCTTCATTTTTACAAACTACCAATAAGTTTCCATCTCTCAAAATCTTTACCATTTCAACATCTCCAATTTTCTTTTTAATCTCTCTTGACACCACAATGGGGCCGATGTTATCCTGTTCTTCCTCGTTTCAATATTATTTTAAATTCCTCCCTCATAACTTTTCTCCTAACTATCCTTTCTTCTTCTGAACTGCTTCCTTCCAATTCTCGCTTGCTACCTTGGATATCACCAATTCCCTTTCCTTCATCTATTTTATTTCTTCCACGTCCTTTCCCTCTTCCTCTCCCAGCTGGCGTCCACCCTTCAAAATCCATGTCTTCCTCATTTCCTGTCTCCATTTCCAACCGAACCATTCACATACCAGTTTATGCCCAAATCCACCTTATCCGAATCCGATATATTTCTATTTTTGTTTTTCCCGCGCCGCACCAAAACCGTTCTTCTTCGACGTAGTCTCACCACCGACAACTCCTCCGTCTCTCTCCTCCAGCAACAGACTTCTTCTTCTTCTGTGTTATTTTTTGGCAGTTGGCAAATAACTTGAAGATGTGCATTACCGCCACCGACTGGTATGGAGTGTGGTTCTTCATGGTTTTAAATCTTATTTACTATTACAACAATCAAATTCTATTTATTAATTTAGTGCTTTTGAAAAATCTAATTATAATTTGAATATGTTTGCTACCTAAACTTCTTTGCAAAGTATCTCTCAATATAAAATTGTCTTTAATACCTACAAATTCTCTCCTTAAAATTGTTCTTTCTTGTTCATATTTCTGACACTTCAATATTACATGTTCTATTGTTTCCTCCTCTCCACAATGATCACATTTTCCTGTATTATGTTTCTTTATCTTGAACAATGTAGAATTAAGTCCTGTATGTCCTAGTCTTAATCTTGTAATTAATCTTTCCTCTTTTCTACTCCTTCTTCCTGTTCTTACTTCTCCTACTATCTTGTTGATTCTGTAAAACCATCTTCCTTTCTTTTCTTCATCCCACCTTTTTTGCCACTCTTTCCTGATTCTCTGTTTAATTATATTTCTTGCCTCTGATCTACTAATATTTATTATAAAGCTAATGTTGTTTTGTGTTGCCTTCTTTGCTATCCTGTCCGCCATCTCATTCCCTCCAACTCCTACATGTGCTGGTACCCATAAAAACACTAATATTAATCCCATTCTTTGTATTCTGAATAAAGTATGTTTTATTTCCAACAAAATGTCTGGTCCACCCTCTGAATGATTATGTTTTAAACTTAATAATGCTGAACTTGAGTCTGAACAAATGATTGTTTTTAATGGTTTTATATCCTCCACCCACTGCACTGCTAACAATATGGCTAATAATTCTCCTGAATATACTGATAATCCATCTGTAATTCTTTTTCCTACTTTTATTTTAAATTCTGGTATTACAAATGCTACTCCTATTTTTTCATTTGTTTTTGATGCGTCTGTGTAAATCTGGACATAATGATAGTAACTGTTTATATATTCTTGTATTATACTTGAATCTAAACTACATTTCGTATCCTTTTTCTTTTCCATCAACACCATATCCACCACTGCTTCTGGTAACAGCCACGGTGGCACTACTGGCAAAGGCAACATTAAACTTATTTCTTTTTCATATATTTGAAATTTTTCTGCTATATTATTGATAATCCAACCAAAACTCTTAACTTGTTTTTTTTCTTTTTCCCAGCATGGTTTTAAAATATCACATGTAGGATGATCCGGATTATTGCCTTGTAAATTTATCCAGTAATTTATTGCTAACTGTTTCCTTCTTAGATCTAATGGCATCTCTCCCATCTCTACCTGAAGTGCTGCTATTGGACTGGTTCTGATTGCTCCTGTACAAATTCTTAAAGCTTGATGTTGTATATTGTCAAATTTTATAAGATGAGTGTTTGCTGCTGATCCATAAATTATACTTCCATAATCAATATTTGATCTAATTAATCCTGTATAAATTCTTTTTAATGATGTTCGATCTGCTCCCCAATCAATACCAGCCATACATCTCATAATGTTTAATATTGTTTTGCATTTATCTATGATTTTTTCTATATGTACTTTCCATATAATTTTTTCATCAAACCATATACCTAAGCATTTTATATTTTTTTGCTTGTTCTAAAACTTGATTGTATAATTTTAGTTTTATATTTTCTCTTTTCCTTTTCTGTGTAAACAACATTACTTTTGTTTTTTCCACTGAGAATTTAAATCCCCATTGATTTGCCCATTGTTCTATTCTAATAATCTCATCCTGTATTTTCTTTTCAATAAGTTTGATATTACGACCCCTTTTCCATATAGCTCCATCATCTGCAAATAGTGAACAACCGACGTCCTTACCAATATTTTTAAATACATCATTTATCATTATAGAAAACAATAACGGACTTATAATACTTCCTTGAGGAGTACCATTATCTATTATATATTTATCTGACAATTCTTGACCAATTCTTACTTGTATTGTTCTATTTGATAAAAAATCTTTAATCCAGTTAAAGATTTTTCCAGTAATACCCATTTTATTTAATTTAATTAATAATCCTTCAACCCACATCATGTCATATGCTTTTTCTATGTCGAAAAATACAGCTACTACATTTTCTTTGTTTATTTGTGCTCTCCTAATTTCATATTCTAAACATAATGCAGAGTCATTTGTGCTTCTCCCTTTTCTAAACCCATTTTGATTTCTAGATATATATCCATTAATATTTAAATAATATGTTAATCTATTATTAATCATTTTTTCCATTATTTTACAAATATTTGATGTTAATGCGATCGGTCTATAATTTTCTGGTTTTGTGTTATCTTTTCCTGGTTTAGCTATTGGAATAATTATTGCTTCCTTCCAGCTCTGTGGCAGCTCTCCCTCCTCCCAGACTTTATTGTATAATTCTAATATTTTGTCTTTTGCTTTGTCATTAAGATGTTCTATCATCGTATAGTACATTTGATCTTTTCCAGGTGATGTATTTTTTGTTTTCCTGGTTACAAAGTTCAATTCTCCTTGTGTAAATGGTTCATTTATTAATTTATTTGTATCTACATTATTTTGCATTAATTCTTTATATTTCATCTTTGTGATTTCCCTACCTTTCTTTCCCTCTTCACTAATATTATTTGAACTATGAATTTTACTAAATGTTTTAGCTAATATTTCTGCTTTTTCTTTATCTTCCGTTATAGTTGTATTATCTATTTTTAATATAGGATATCCATATTCTTTTCTAATACCCTTCATTCTTTTAATCGTTTTCCAAATTTGATCAATTTTTGTTTCTCTCCCTACGGTATTACAAAAGTTTCTCCAATATTCTCTTTTTGCATGTTTAATGATCTTTCTTACCTTTGCCTGCTTTCTTTTGTATTCAATTAGATTCTGATACATTGGGTTACTTTTTAACATTTTAAATGCTTTATTTCTTAATTTTATTACTTCACTACAATCTTTTGTCCACCATGGCACAATTTTTTTATCGTTCTTTCTTCCTCCTTTTTTTATTGATTCTTCTGCAGCCTGTAAAATGTTTTTACAGATATTTATATTTAAACTATTTATATCAATTGACTCATCTATTTCTTCCAATTTCTTTTGACTTAAATATTTAAATTTTTCCCAATCAGCCTTATTAAAGTTCCATCTTTTATATAATCCTGTATTCCTGTTATTTATTAATATTCCTGTTATGATTTTAATGGGGTAATGATCACTGCCTACTGTTGTATCTTTGTCAATGACCCACTCACAGTTATTAGCTAAACAATTTGATACTATTGTTAAATCAATCACAGACTCTGTACCTGTTTTTACATTAATTCTTGTTCCTCTTCCATCATTTATACATACCAAATTTTTTATTTCCATTATTTCTTCAATAACTTGTCCGTTTTTATCATTACATTTTCCCCATAATGTGCTGTTAGCATTAAAATCTCCACACCAGACTACTTTTCCTTCTAAGTATCCCATTAATTCATCCATCAACTCAAATGATAATATTTTACATGGATTATAAACATTTATTATTTTACATTTTTCTTTTTTATTGTAAATTTCAACTACTATATATTCTAAATCTTTGCCTTTTCCTAATATCTGATATTGTATCCCTTCTTTTATAAATATTCCACATCCTCCTCCACTTCCTTCTTGTCTATCCCTTCTGATACTATTATACCCTTTAAACACAAAATCTAGGTTTGGCTTTAACCACGTCTCCTGTATACATATAATTTCTGGTTTTTCTTCAATTCCATCTATATACCCTTTAAATTCATGTCCATTAGCAATTAAACTTCTTGCATTCCACTGTAATATTATCATATATTTCTATCAGCTGGGGTTCCTCCTTGCCTTCCATCTGTTTCCAACTTTTTATTAATGTTTTCCCAAGATCCTTCTTTAAACCCTAAGAACTTTTCTGCTCCTCTGACTATTATTTTAATCTTTTCTGTTTTGTGTTTAGCCTGTTCAGTGCAGTTAATGACATAAGCTATGAATAATATCAGTTTTTCCACAGACATTGTAACATTTTCCTCTGATTCTACTTTTCTTTGTTGATAATCTGGAATCCTAATTTGACCTTCATCCCTTGATCTTTCTTTCTGTACATTTTTGACTGCTTCAGCATAGCTTATGTTTTTAGTCATTTTAATTTGTTGGATTTCTTTTGCTTTCTTCCTTACCTCACATCCCCCGAATGTAACTCTATGTTGCCCTCCACAATTGCAACATTTTTCCTGCACTTCTTCCCCACAATCTTCAATTCTGTGATCTTCTCCACACTTTGGACATCTTTGTTTTCCTTTGCAGACAGCTGCTATATGACCATATCTCTGATATTTAAAACATCTTAGTGGTGGAGGAATGAAAGGCCTCACAGAAAAACGCAGATATCCTATTTTAACATTTTGTGGCAACACCTTTTCTTCAAAGTCTATTAAAATTGATAGGCTTCCTACTCTTTCTCCATTTACATTTTTTGTCAGTCTTTTGAGATTTTTTACCTTTGCACCAACAAAGCTTTTTTTTAACTTGTCTATATCTTCCTCCAGAGGAATGCCATAAATTACCCCCCGAATGATTTTATCTTCTCCTATAATCTTCCTCTCTGTCACCGTTTTCTTGCAAATGTTTTCAACTTGTAAAGCCTTTCTTCTTTGTTCTTCAGTTTTACACACCACCAGTATATTTCCATCTCTCAAGACCTTCACCATTTCAACATCTCCTATCTTTTTTTTATTTCTCTAGATAGTGAAATAGGACTCAGGTTCTCTTTTTCTTCTTCATTTTTTATCTTTAATATTATTTTACATTCTTCCCTTCCGATTTTCCTCCTAACTACTCTCTCTTCTTCAGAACTGTTTTCTTCCAGCTCTCTTTTACTCCTTTGGCTGTCTAACAGCTTTACCTCTTCCGCGTCCTCTCCCTCTACTTACTGGCGTCCATTCATCAAAGTCCATATTGTCCTCCTGTGTATCCATTCTGAACCATTCACATACCAGTTTATGCCTTTTACCGCCACTTCCAAAAGTAAATAATTTCTACCACTGCGGGGTTCTAAGTAGACCAACGTTTTCAGATCGAAGTTTCGCGCTCCGCCGACCGGTTCGAGCAGCCTCAGCCTGTCGTCGTCTCTTCTGCCTTCAGCCAAACTCCACAAGAGCCCTCTCGGTACTTTGTTGTGAGGGAAGTCAAAACTTGGATCTGTGAATGACGTCACACGCTTTCTCCAGCAACAGACTGTGTCAGCAGCTGTCTTAAAAAGCCATGAGCTCATTAGCTGGATGAGTTGCAGCTGAGAACAATGAAGTGCCAGAACCAGCCAGCAGAGATCTCACAGGAGTAAGGACAGCAATGAAGAGTACGACCAAGAACCCGGAAATGAGGGGCCGAAAACTGAAACCTTGTTATGCAATAATGTGCTTAAATGTTTTGATAACTTTCCATCTGTCTAGTATTGTCCTGTGAATAACAACCCAATATGGTAGTATTAGAATAATAGACGAAAGAGTGATTTGAGCACTGGCATTCTTAAAATAGCAAACTTTGCATACACATGAAATAAATTCACAACAACTTCTCTACAAAATTCTAAGAATTTATTAACAAAACCATTCAACTCCAAGTTAAACATGTTTCTGTTAACAAACGTTTTACTAGGCTAGAACAATTAAACTAAACTACCAAGCAAAATGAAAAAATAAAGAAAACTAATGAACTATATACAAATGAAGGAAAAAGGGAATAAATAAAATGGTTGAAAACCGTAACCAATAAAATGCTGCAATGATATTACAGTTCAGTGTAGATATTTATGTTTAAAAACCAAGGTTTATCTTGAGGAATTTGGAAATGGCCGAAAAGGTCAAATTAGTTTTAAAACTAATTAAGAACAACAATTGGAGTGTCTTCAGACAACCAATTCACAATGCAAATCAGAGGGTAAGTAAAACATTATTTTAATAAAATAGTATTTTAAAGAATGATTTTATGTATTAGAGATCAGTAACCTTTTGGATAACTGATCTTTATTTCTTAATTGATCTTTATGTATTATTTTTACTATTAGGCTGTCATTATTTTGTAAATGATATCTCAAAATATTATTTGTCGAATTAGAAATCAATAACCTTTTTGGACAATTGATTGTTAATGTTGTCTTAATAGGCCGACATTATTTTAGTAAATAATGTATGGTAAATGCTGTATCTAGTTCGGAGACTCCAAAGCACTTTACACTAAAATCAGTCATCCAGCCATTCATACACCCATTCACACGCTGACATTGGTAGACTACATGGTAGCCACAGCTTCCCTGCGGCAGGCTGACAGAAGCGGGGCTGCCATACAATCAACGCCACTAGGTGCCCTCTGACCACCATCAGCATGCAAGCCGGGATTCCAGCTGTCACTCCCCCTTCCTGAGACTAAAAAGAGGTTAACGTTGTGCAGTATGGCATTCAGAGTTTTTTTAACAGTCTGTAGTCCTCTGTGTATAGTTCAGTCCATGTTTCAAAAGAACTACATAAAAAACAGGTGTGGATCATGAGACTTATGAGTTGAAAGTGCCTCTTGATGGACCAGATGGATGGGTCTGTGGCAAGATCAGTAGTGGGCACAGAGGTCCACTTCCAGTTTGGGTGATGTAAGCTACTATTGGCTGGTAGTATCAATAATTAGCTAGCTGTTTTAAAGATGTCCTCAAAATTGCTTTTAATTGCTGATTTTTTAAAATTTAGTTATTTAAGTTTCTAAAACAGGAGAAGAATAAAAGAAATTGGGCCTGGCTCAGTTCCTGTTCTGCAGAACATGAAAATACACAGATTTCACATCAGCATACACAGAAAAACAACACAGACATACCGACTTACATTGTGAAAGAAGCACCATTACATAGCAGCCACCTATCATTGATTAAATCAATTAATTATTAAAATGTTAATGTTCATTTGTGGACTTTGATTTGTTTATATTTTGACTTTATTAACCACTGAAAATACAAATGTGAGATGGAAAATTATAGTTCTTCATTTAGTTCAGAATCAGATTCAGAGATATAAGTTGCCCCTTTCCTGACCCTAGACCTGTACATTTCCTGGAGGGAAGGTCACCCTTGATGATCCTCTCTGCAGACCTAATTGTTTGTTAGTTGCATAATAACTCTGCACACTAATAGTTGGCTAATTTATGCACAGGTAGATTTTCAACTAAAACAGCCAAAACCTCACTTTCACTTAAATACTCAGATGTATTAACATTTTGTATTGACCTTTGACATTGTTGTTCAACAAGAAAATGGTCCTCAAACTACAACTATTTCCTTGTAATTATACAGTGTTGGAGCTTTAGGTTTTCAGCTCCTACTTATTTTTGCTCTTAAAAGCAAATATAAGTTTAAGCTGGAGTTAAAATTTAATCATAAATTGAATTTATTTCACAACAATCATCAGCTGTGTAAGACTAACATGTTTTACCTCTTCATGGTGGCTTTATTGTATAAGGGCGCTTGAACAGAAGGCGAAAGAGGAGGAAGAAAGGAGGCAACAAGAGGAGAATCACAGGCTGAAAGAAAAAGAATTAAAGAAAAAGAAGAAAAAGGATGAAAAGTCAGCAACTCTGGAAGCTCTGAAAACCTCGCTGGAAATAAAGCAGGTCTGTGTATGAATATCTGTCCACTTCTAAAAAGAAAAACGGATTATTTCCCAAATAAACATTTTTGTAAACTTCCAAGTGTGTACAGAAACACACTGTTACTTCCCCACAAGATGAATTTGTTTAATTTCCTTTCGTCTACAGCAATCGATGCAAAAGGTCTGTTGCCATAAAAACGTTTTTTTTTTTTTCCCCTGTTTGTCTTGTTGTTCTTTCAAGTCCAAGAGTAAAACTCCAATCCTTTAAAGCTGGTGTCCTAAATGTTTTGGTTTTGTGTCTGCTTCCTTACACCTGTATCAAATCCAAGTCAAAAGCAGAACTCTGTACAATTTGGCTGCATGCTGATGAGACAATCTATCCATTTGATTCAGGTGTGTTGGACCGAGGACACATTTAAAAGTTGCAGGATACCAGTCCTCAAGGGCTAGAGTTTGTCACCCCTGCTTTAAAATGTTCTTGATGAATAGTTTTTCCATCAAAAATGATCTCATTTTCAGAGCATTGTGGATGAACTACAGTGTGAGTTTGATAAATATGAGCAGAGCCAGGCCATGGTGGAGCAGGTCCTGCAGCAATGGGACCGGGTCCAAGGCGTGCTCCTGGATTCTTTTCCGGCTGAAGAACTCCGTCCAGGTTCAGATGATGCCATAATAGAGAAAAAAGTAAATGTGATCATTGTGATTTTCTTTTAAAGAATTTAATCTGATAAACTCCTTGGATTTGAACAAGAGGTTTTAATGTTGGAATATTTGACACGTTCTCAAATGTTTTAAAATTATACAACTTTGAAATCAAACCTAATCAAACAGGGTCTGGAAACCCTGCAATTTAAATTCTTTATCAGGTCTGGATAAGTATTTACATTTACATTCTTTCTTTCTTTCTTTCTTTGCCTCTGTCCTTTCTTGGTTCATAGCTCCATTCTTTTTGTCCTTCCTTCCTTGTGTCCTTCCTTCCTTATTCCCTTGTGTACTTCTTTCATCTTTGTGGCCTTCCTTTGTTGTGTCCTTTCCTTCATTATGTTCTGGTAGTCTTACCTTCTTCTTCCCCCTGTGCCATACATCCTTTCCTTCCTTGTGTTTTTTGGTTTTTCTTCTTTCCTGATAGTCTCATTCTATTCTTGCATTTTGTTTTTTTCAGGTTTCATATTTAAAGCATGCCCACTGTAGAAATATTTGCAATAAATGAATTCAATTCAGTTTTATTTATATAGCGCCAATTCACAACACATGTCGTCTCAAGGCACTTTACAAAGTCAATTCAATTAAATAAATTGCAAGTTAGGTACATACATTCCAATTAATCCTAACAATCACAACAATTAATGGTGAACTGCAGTATTTTATGTTAAAATAAACTCGTGTCTGGAATTGTCTGGAATTTTCAAAATGTGAAGATAGCCGTGTAATCTTAAAGATAGAATCAGCAAACCTTTTAGTGTAAAATTTATTGTAAAGTACCTTTAGTGGACATTTGTTGTGAATCGCAGCTATATAATCAAAATAATTGAAATTAATTAATTAAAATGTTAATATTTACAACATTGTGTTGAGAGGCCAACATACTAATCAGTCATCAATTACTGTTCACAGGCACCTTCTACCAAGAAATCAAAGAAAAGCACCACTAAGGCCGTCCTGAGAGCACTTGACCTCATCCCTCACATTGTGAGGAATGTAACGCAAAATGGCTGTGGTAATTCCACAGAACTGCTTAATAACAGCATCCTTCCTACTTTGGATAAGGTAGGACTTGTTCATTGAGGTAGATTTTCGAATGTAGTTTTCTTATTGTCTTTTTTGAATAATAATTATTTTCCAAATCTAAATAGTTTCTTTGGTTTTACCTTCTGTAGATACTGAACGACTTGAGTTTAGGACATGGTGGCCCTCCGAGTCGTCCTCCAACCACTCTATCTGTTGTTGCTTTTCCTGAACACAGGGAACAACCTAAAGTCTATCAAACATGTTTCACCTTCCTGAATCCATCAGGGCATGATGAGGACGATGAAAATAAAGATCTAGAGGAACATGCACATAAAGCAATTGCACAGGTCATATATATATATATATATATTTTTAGCAGTATGCAAACACCTAATCGAGAAAAAAGTAAAGATAAGAATCCAAATGAAGGGAACTCCATGTTATCCGTCACCTACATTTGATCATTCTAGTTTATTATGATAATTTAAATAATACATGTCTGTTTTTGTGTTCTTAGGAAAAGGCAACAGGCTCTAAACGTCACAAGGGAAACTCAGATCACAAGACCAAAGACAAAAAAGGCAAAGAGAGTCAAATGAGCATAACAAGACAAAGCAAGACAAAATCAAAGGCCTCAGAGAGGTCCAACACACTTTTATGCAGTTCCTCTTCCTCTGATTTTATTGACCACTATTACAGAAACTTCACAGGTGTCTCAGACAGTTTGTCAAGCTGTCTAATTGTGTTTGTGTTCATGTGTTTGTTTATGTGTAGTTTGACCACATTTCGCTGGGTTGTACCTGCTAACAGTGAGGTGCTTCTGAAGATCTGGTTCTACTCTGAGTCACCTGGAATATTCAAACAGGTCTTTAATTTTGAGTTAGCTGGGAACCACAAACTCTACCAACTCACATGCAGAGGAGTTTGCACCTACCCCTCCATCTCAAAGGAGTTCAAGTCAGTATGCACTATTCAATAAAATCATGTTCTTTGTGAAGCAGTCACTCGGTATCTCAGTATGGGATACGCTCCTCTCACAAGCTCCTAATCCATTATGCCATGATTGACTTGCAGCTGTGATGCTGATTCCTTGAGAAGGCATGCCCGCTGCGGATATATAAGCGAGGCACTGCTTCACAGCCATTCTAAAAACTCTTCTTGCTTTCTCCAAAAGCTCTTTGTTCAGTGATTGCATACTTTGGTGCTTAGCTGTCCACAGACAAAGCTTACAACTTGGTCTCTAGGCTCTATCACTTACGAAGGTTGTGGTCAATTCCATGTCTGTTCCCCATAGGACTCGGGAGATGGCTAAAATTCACAATTTAATCTGTAACCATGAAGAAATTCAGCAAGTGTCTAGTCTCTCACCCAACAGTAGTCAGTGAACCACAGGACACTCTGTTTTAAATGTTAGCCTAACAGATAGCCACCACGCTACATAAGGCTACGCTACAAACTTCAGTTCCACTGCCATCACACAGCGAGACGATAAGTGACTAAATTGTCAACAAACAGTAGTCACAAGCACCAGCAGCTCACCCATTGCAAAATCTCGGCTGGGATACGCCTATAGTTTGTGTTGCCTGTCTGGGCCTGGAGCATGTCCAGGCGACGCTTACTTCACCAGGCTCGCTTGAGCACTGCACATGCTTCACTTTAAATCGTAGAGTAGTGCACCAAGCTAGTCAGCTACGCCCGCCTGTAGCTATAATGACGTGGCCACTCGAGGGTTGAACAGCTCGACACTATTGACCTGCTGCTGGCCGAATCGGGAGCTAGTTTTATTGCTAGTATATGTGAGAGGATGATTCTGATAGGTCAGCGAAAGCTTAGATACGCCCTCTCTCCAAGGGAGGAGATGATGATTTTCCAAAGCTGTTCCCTCTGGCCAACTGGCTAAACCCCTTCAATTGGAGGATTACATTGTTCGAACGGTTGGGGCAAAACCCCCACTCCCTCATAGCATGTATCAGCATGACCGGTGCAAACGAGCTGCTAATAAGTTGGGCATCCCCTGGCCTGCTGTACAGGTTTCAGAAACAGCCTCTCACTACGAGGGAAAATGACTGCCCAAGGTAAAAAGAGCAGCTGGGCAGCTCATCACGTTCTTTCCAAAATGTTTGGAAGAAATCACGTGGTGTTTAGGGAAGCCTCTTTCGTATGTGAGCCCAGTCCAACGAGGTTCTGCATTTGATTGTGAGGACATGAAGGCTAAAGGTGTCTAAACTCTGCCACCTGTAAAGCCCCTGGTCGCATCCTGGAGACTTACCATGACAACCTCAGGACCAATTTTTCCCTCAAAAGGGGACCGTCTGCAGGATGTCACTCGCTGGCAGAGGTTGTTCAGCTGCTGTGCGGCACACTGTTACACTTACCAATATGTGGGATTTGCTTTTACAGGCACGGGAGAAGATCTTTCATCCTCACCCATAACATTTGGCTCCTTAGGCCTGGCCGACCTTAGATGCGGTGGACCCTTCCCTTTAATTTTATTCTGACCATTCAAAGCTGTAGAGTACCATCAACAAGGTCCATATACATATACAAATGGAAGGCATTTGAGGTGTGGTGCTCTCAAAAGTAGGCCCTGTCATTCACCTGTTCCATGCCAATCATCCTGACCTTCCAGCAGGAACTATTGGGCAAAGGAAAAGATTTTCCTATTGTAGAGGTTGTTTGACAGCCATTTCTGCAGTTCATGTTGGGTTTGGTGATACGCTGCTGGTACATTCCTTTATCTGTTGTTTTATGAAGGGTGCTCACAGGCCACAGCCATTGTCTAAACAGATATGCCCTCCATGGGATATGGCAACTGCTTTTGGAAGCGTTATCGCAGGCACCTTTTGAACCTTTGGATCAAGTTGATCTCTGTCATTGAGGACAGCCCTCCTGTTGGCTTTAGCCTCTGTCAGATGGGTTAGTGATATCCATGCATTTTTGCCTCATTACCTGCTATCTTTTCATCCCCCAGTTTTTTGTATCATTGACTAGGCCACATACCAGCAAACCCATGTCCAAACAGCATCTCTTTCACTGGCTGGTAGAGGCTATTCAAAAGCAGAAGTCTCCAGACACCACAGTGCTCATTCTGCTAGGGGCATAGCTACATCCCGGGCCCAATTCAATTGTATTTGTCTCCAGGGAAAATGTTCAGCTTCAAGCTGGGCTTGCAGACACACCGCTGCAGCATTTTAAAGTTACTGCACCCACACTGGCACATTTTTAACTCGGCTGTTTCCAACAGAACCCCTTCTCCTGAGTGAATTGTGCCTCAGTTATATATACAAAAAGAACATTCCTCCCCTTACATCAGCTTCACAGCTGCCAACAAATCATGGCTGGCGTAATGAATAGAAGCTCCAGAGGGCTATGCAGGGGAGTGTTACCTCGTAAGAAACCGCACTCATGCTATCAGAGAACCAGGGTTATTTATGTAACCTTAAGTTTTACCATTAAGGTAATGCAAACTATCCAATTTTCATTTTATTTTACTGGTCCATCCACTTGTTAATAAGGTCACTGGAGTCTCTTATAGTGTTTGCATTTATATCCATACTTCCATCCTCACTCTGTACCCCCCCTCCTAATCTTGTTTTACTCCCCCATCTCAGATAATAGATAATCTGTACAAAATAGTGGTTTACTTTAAACGTGTGTGTTCAAGAAGCATCATGAAGCAATACGCAGATGGAGAAATTGGGTCAATACAGGCCCCTGTTGAATATCGTAGTCTACAGCCAACACTGTATGGTATATCATTAATCTTTCCACAGGACTCTTTTTGCGCACAGTAAGAAGGTAGCACAAGAGAAGGAAGACCTTCAGAAGACCTATGTAATCAAACCTGGTTATTTTGAGTTTGGACCTTTACTTTGCAGTAAGACTAGAGACAGGTGAGAGACGGTTTTAAATAAAGTTGTATCAGATGTTTTCTTTTTAATGCCAGATTTTCATGTTTGTCTTTAGGTACAAGAAAAACACATATCCAGAGAACTCTGTGAAGCTGGTAATTGATAACAATTCTAGTTTGGAGGCAGAGGTCCAGTTTAGTTTCCAGCATGACACTCAGGCCACAACATATCTGCTGGACCCTCCTACGATGGCTCTCACTCCTGGACAGAAAGAAGTACTACTGCATAAAAATAATAAATTACATTAGATGGCATGACCAAAACGTGTACATGTAAATATTCTCTCTCTTCATCAGGTACTGACAGTCTGGGCATTCCCAACCAAACAGGGACAAATAAAAGACAGCTTAATTTGCCATATCAAGGACAATCCCGAGCCTACGGTCATCCAGTTCTCTTGCTGGGGTGTCCGACCAGAACTGGAGCTGGAGATAAGCCATTTAAGCTTTGGCAGGATTCTGCTGCACAGGTACCAAAATAAACACAAGCCTCCACTTGTTTATACCGAAAGCCCAATAATTTTCTGCTTGTTTACTGTTAGGTTATTTGTTCTTGTTGCATTCTTCTAGTTTATTAGTTTCTCTTTGGCCTAAGACCCGTTTTTTGTAATTATTTACCCAGTAGCTTGTTCCCCTTAAGATTAGTTGTTCTTTCCCAACCTAGTTCTTCATGTCCCTGCTTTGTCTAGTTAGTGTTCCTTCCAGGTTTAGCCTTGTGTTTTATGTTTAGGTTTCCTTTCCCTAGAGTTTTCTTTAGTTTAGTTTAGTTTTCCCCTCCCGTTTCCATTGTAACATATTCCCTCAGTTCCCTGCAGCCTGGTCCACACCTGTTTTCATGTTTCCCCTGATTACCCGCCTCCCAGTCTCATTGGTCTATACTCCACTTCCCTCAGCTTATAAGCTCTCTAGTTTTCCTTATTCCACGCTGGTTCCTTACGTTATCAACCCTTGCTATCTTCCCGAGTTTCTCCTTGTGGTTTGTTTTCTGTTTTGTATCCTGAACTTCTGCTTTTGTAGAACCTGCCTGTACTCTGCCTGCCTGCCTTCTGTAAGTCCACCTTCAGTTTCAGTATTAAACTTCATCTACCCACCATGCGGCCTCCTCGCCATGTTCTGCATCCCGGTCCTTCCTCCAAACCCACAACACTGACAGTTTATCTTTTCAGAAATGCATGTTTCATTCCCTATCAGAAATAAAAATTCTTGATTGAATCAAATAATTTTAAATCTAAATCTGCTAGGGATATTAATCATTTTGGGCTTAAAATTTAAATCCTTTAAAAACATTGAGGTTTATGGTTGCATTATGACAAAATGTAAAAAGGTTTAAGTTATATGAATGATCTTTCCAGGCACTATAACTCCGAAGGATGTAACGTCAATACGTAAAAGAAAAACACACATTTTACCATGTCCCTGTCATAGTGTTTCGAACAGATTTGACCCACATGCAGAAAGCAATTCAGGAGACAGAGCTTTAACGATAAGAAGTTTATTAAACGTATGTTGAAAAGTGCAGGAGACTGGAACCGGGACACCAACTGTAAAATAAACAGAAGGAAACAAAAGGTTTTACTTGGGACACATGAAACACAGAATGGATGTGAAGGCTGGAAGGCAGGCGTAGACGAAGAGCAGAGGGACTGATGACTGAGTCGATAGTGTAGGGACCAATGAAGCGAAGACACAGTTTTTTGGACATAGCCTTCAATGGGATGTCCCAAGAGGACAACCAAACCTTTTGGCCAGGACTGTACACCGGAGCAGGCCGCCATCTGCGGTTGGCGTACTTCTTATTTTGGTCTGCGGTACGAAGGAGGGCTCTTGTAGCGTTATACTAAATTTGTTTACATCTTCGTATATGGTGACGAACGGATGCTACGGCTATGTCCCTCTCATCCGCGGGAAACAGAGGAGGTTGGTAACCCATGGATACCTCAAAGGGTGAGAGACCAGTGGCTGATGAGACTTGAGAATTGATAGCGTATTCAACCCAGGGGAGATAAATACACCAGTCCAGAGGTTCTGTAGCGGTCATGCATCTGAGTATGGACTATCTGCTGGTTCATCCGTTTGGTCTGACCATTAGATTGGGGATGGTAACCAGATGTCAAAGAGACTTCGGCTCCAAGAGCCAAACATAACTGTTTCCAAACGCGAGATATGAATTGGGGACCACGATCTGACAAAATGTCCTGAGGTATACCATGGAGGCGAAAGACATGCTGAACTAACATGTCTGGAAGGCATACGGAAGTTTCTTTAGTGGAACAAGGTGGCAGGACTTAGAAAACCGATCTACTATAGGGAGAATGACCGTATTACCCTTTGATATGGGTAACCCAGTTACAAAATCTAATGCAATGTGAGACCAAGGGCGTTTGGGAGTGCTGAGAGGCTGGAGTAACCCATAAGAAGGCTGATTGCTCGATTTTTGCCTGGCACAGATTGAGCAAGCCTGCACATACTCCTTTACATCTTTTGAAGGGATGGCCACCAAAATCGCCCGGAGATGAGTGAGATGGTTTTGCTAACCCCTGGGTGACCTGAGAATTTTGCTGTATGAAACCACCGGATTAACCTAAACCTAACAGATGTGGGAACATAAATCCTGTTGGTAGGGCCAGTGCCTGGGTCTGGTTCATTATGTTGGGCTTGATTTACCAATTCCTCCACCTCCCAAACTACGGCTCCAAATGTCCAGTGGGATGGTACAATGGGTTCTGCCTCTTTCTTGGTGGTGTCTGGTGAGTAAAGCCGGGAAAGGGCATCTGGTTTGAGGTTTTTTGAGCTTGGCCTGTAAGAGATGGTGAGATCAAAACGAGAGAAAAACAATGACCAACGTGATTGTCGTGAGTTAAGTCTTTTGGCTGATTGCAAGTAAGCCAGATTCTTTTGATCGGTCCATACTAAGATGGGGTGTTTAGCACCCTCTAGCCAATGTCTCCATTCTTCGAGAGCTAACTTGATTGCAAGTAGCTCTCTATCTCCCACATCGTAATTCTGTTCAATGTTTGTTAAGCGACGAGAAAAGAAGGCACATGGGTGGAGTTTTTCATCAGAGGAAGAGTGTTGAGAAAGTACGGCTCCAATCCCTGTATCTGAGGCGTCAACCTCCAAAATAAACTGTCTGGAGGAGGCGGGGTGAACCAGTATGGGAGCCTGAGAAAACCTCTCTTTTAAGGTCCGAAAAGCCTTATCTGCTTCAGGTGTCCAGGAAAATCTTACTTTCGTGGAGGTCAATGCGGTGAGAGGGGTAGTTATTAGGCTGAAGTTCTTGATAAACCTTCTATAAAAGTTTGCATATCCAAGGAACCGTTGTAGTTGTTTGCGGGAGTCCGGAACAGGCCACCCCAGTACTGCCTTGATCTTCACGGGGTCCGAGCGAACCTGTCCACCCTCCAGGATGTAGCCTAAAAATGTGACAGATGTCTTATGGAATTCACACTTTTCAGCTTTCACAAACAGTCTATTTTCCAAAAGTCTCTGGAGGACTAGACGGACATGACGAATGTGTTCTTTAATGTCCTTAGAATACAGGTCCTTCTCAAAATATTAGCATATTGTGATAAAGTTAATTATTTTCCATAATGTAATGATGAAAATTTAACATTCATATATTTTAGATTCATTGCACAATAACTGAAATATTTCAGGTCTTTTATTGTCTTAATACGGTTGATTGTGGCATACAGCTCATGAAAACCCAAAACTCCTATCTCACAAAATTAGCATATTTCATCAGATCAATAAAAGAAAAGTGTTTTTAATACAAAAAACATCAACCTTCAAATAATCATGTACAGTTATGCACTCAATACTTGGTCGGGAATCCTTTTGCAGAAATGACTGCTTCAATGTGGCGTGGCATGGAGGCAATCAGCCTGTGGCACTGCTGAGGTCTTATGGAGGCCCAGGATGCTTTGATAGCGGCCTTTAGCTCATCCAGAGTGTTGGGTCTTGAGTCTCTCAACGTTCTCTTCACAATATCCCACAGATTCTCTATGGGGTTCAGGTCAGGAGAGTTGGCAGGCCAATTGAGCACAGTGATACCATGGTCAGTAAACCATTTACCAGTGGTTTTGGCACTGTGAGCAGGTGCCAGGTCGTGCTGAAAAATGAAATCTTCATCTCCATAAAGCTTTTCAGCAGATGGAAGCATGAAGTGCTCCAAAATCTCCTGATAGCTAGCTGCATTGACCCTGCCCTTGATAAAACACAGTGGACCAACACCAGCAGCTGACACGGCACCCCAGACCATCACTGACTGTGGGTACTTGACACTGGACGTCTGGCATTTTGGCATTTCCTTCTCCCCAGTCTTCCTCCAGACTCTGGCACCTTGATTTCCGAATGACATGCAGAATTTGCTTTCATCCGAAAAAAATACTTTGGACCACTGAGCAACAGTCCAGTGCTACTTCTCTGTAGCCCAGGTCAGGCGCTTCTGCCGTTGTTTCTGGTTCAAAAGTGGCTTGACCTGGAGAATGCGGCACCGTTAGCCCATTTCCTGCACACGCCGGTGCACGGTGGCTCTGGATGTTTCTACTCCAGACTCAGTACACTGCTTCCGCAGGTCCCCCAAGGTCTGGAATCGGCCCTTCACCACAATCTTCCTCAGGGTCCGGTCATCTCTTCTCGTAGTGCAGCGTTTCTGCCACACTTTTTCCTTCCCACAGACTTCCCACTGAGGTGCCTTGATACAGCACTCTGGGAACAGCCTATTCGTTCAGAAATTTCTTTCTGTGTCTTACTCTCTTGCTTGAGGGTGTCAATAGTGGTCTTCTGGACAGCAGTCAGGTCAGCAGTCTTATCCATGATTGGGGTTTTGAGTGATGAACCAGGCTGGGAGTTTTAAAGGCCTCAGGAATCTTTTGCAGGTGTTTAGAGTTAACTCGTTGATTCAGATGATTAGGTTTATAGCTCGTTTAGAGACCCTTTTAATGATATGCTAATTTTGTGAGATAGGAATTTTGGGTTTTCATGAACTGTATGCCACAATCATCCGTATTAAGACAATAAAAGACCTGAAATATTTCAGTTAGTGTGCAATGAATCTAAAATATATGAATGTTAAATTTTCATCATGACATTATGGAAAATAATGAACTTTATCACAATATGCTAATATTTTGAGAAGGACCTGTAGATCAGGATGTCGTCAAGGTAGACGAAAACAAAAACATTCAAGAAGTCTCTAAGGACATCATTAATTAGTGATTGAAACACTGCTGGTGCGTTACACAGTCCAAAAGGCATAACCAAGTATTCAAAAGTTCCCAACGGGGTCTTGAAGGCGGTCTTCCATTCGTCCCCCTGGCGGATCCTAACTAAGTGATATGCATTATGGAGATCTAATTTAGAAAAAATGGTACAGCCATAAACTGGTTCAAAAGCTGAGGAAAGGAGTGGGAGAGGGTATTTATTTTTTACAGTGATTTGATTTAATCCCCTATAGTCGATGCATGGGCGAAGTGAACCATCCTTCTTTCCTACAAAGAAAAACCCTGCTCCGAGTGGAGATGAGGAGGGGCGAATTAACCCAGTTACCAGTGACTCATTAATATAATCCTCCATAACTTTTCTCTCAGGTCCTGAGATATTATAAAGCCTACTGGAAGGCAGGGGGGCCCTGGGAAGCAAGTCTATGGCACAGTCATATGGTCTATGTGGAGGCAATGATAAAGCCTTGGATTTGCTAAACACTAACCTCAGATCATGATACTCAGAAGGGACCTTTGCGAGATCGGAAATCTCATCTTCTGAAGGAGCTGAAACTGAGGGGAGTGAGGGGACTGCTGACTGTAGGCAAGAGGAATGACAGCTAGTAAACCAGGAATCAATTTGGTTCTCTGCCCAGTTAATGTGAGGATTGTGTTTCTTTAGCCAGGGAAAACCTAAAACAACGGAATTCAAAGCAATGGGAAACACAAAAAAAGAAATCTCCTCCCTATGATTTCCAGAAAGGATTAATGTTTGGTACGATGAGTGATTCGTGGTAAATTTTGTCCGTCTAATGAGGACACCAACTGGGGTGCAGAAAGTGGCTCAGTCTCGATCTGTGCTTCATTAACTAACCTTTGATCAATAAGGTTCTGATCACTACCAGAGTCAATAAGGGCAGATAGGTTCAGAAAAGGGCGGTGTGAAATTATTGTGGCCGGTAAACAGAGCCTAGGGGTAAGTGGATGGTCCGTCAGTCTCCCCTTACTTACTGACGGACCTGCCCTTTTGGTCCTGTGGGACGAATAGAGCAGTCAGCAAGGAAATGCTCAGATGAGCCACAGTAGAAACACTGATTGGTCTGGCAGCATCTCAATCTTTCCTCTGGAGAAAGTCGAGTCCGCCCTATCTGCGTGGGTTCTGTTTCGGTAGTATGTGGAACTGAGGTGGGGCGAGATGTTTCAGTGATTAGTCTAGGAGGACGGATCCCAACGGCGCTCTGTTCAAGCCGAGATCTTCTTCTCTCTCTCATCCGATTATCGAGTCTGACAGCTAAATTGATTAGTCCATTCAAAGTCTTGGGCTCGTCGATTAATGCTAACTCATCCTTTAACGGATCGTTTAAAAACTGGAAGAAGGCTGCTCTGAGTGCACAGTCGTTCCAGCCAGAGGCTGCTGCGAGGGTGCCACTGACTGGTTTCTCTGTTTAATTGACCATAATTTATGTGCAGTGGCAGTTAAATCTATCTCACAGGAAAAGACCTGTCGAAACTCCTCAAAATCAGAGAATGTACAACCAAAATCTAAACAGTTAGAAAAACGCGCCTCCGCCCATCTCAGGGCTTTACCAGTGAGTAACCAGAACATAAGAAATCTTTACTGAGTCAAATGGAAAAGACTGTGGGGAGCGATTAAACACAAGAGTACATTGGAGGAGGAAACCTTTACAATCACCTTTCACCCCGGATAATTTTTCAGGGTTTGGGGAAGTGACATCACGTGAGTGCAGAAGTTGCTGGGAGACTGGAGAGGCTGCAGCGCCCTCTAAAGCCGGGGCGGTGAGATTGCTCAGGGTGTGCTGAAACAGGGAGGTTAGTTGTTCAATCTGCTGGTTAGTCTGTTTCTGCTGTTCAAAAAGAGAGCGGAGGGAAGAGTCATGAGTTGTGATTTGATGATGTTGTTCTGAGAGAGTTCTCCTGAATGCTTCTGCTGGGTCGGGTTGGCCAGAGTGTTCTGTCATAGTGTTTCGAACAGATTTGACCCACATGCAGAAAGCAATTCAGGAGACAGAGTTTTAATGATAAGAAGTTTATTAAACGTATGTTGAAAAGTGCAGGAGACTGGAACCGGGACACCAACTGTAAAATAAACAGAACTATAAGCAAGGGGAAACTCAGGACCTATATTCACAAATTATATTTCTACCTTACTGGTTTGAGGGAGAGATCCGCCAGAGGGGTTGGAGAGACCAGGAGGTTGTTTACCCGTGGGACCGGAGACAGTGAACACTGGTGTGCCAGTATGATTGATGGTCCAAGAGTTTCTGTAGTTGGGAAGGAGGAAGGTGGACAGGGTTCACAGAGGTAGGTCCACGGAACGAAGGAATCAGGAGACTGCCAGCTGGTTTGATCCAATGAGAAAACAGGAGGCTTGAGTCTTGGTTCATGGAGCTGGATGCTTCTTTCCAGAAGACGGTAATCCAGGCAGGGTTCGATGCTGCAGGCAAAGTCAGGTTCAGGTGACCTGCAAGGCAATAAATCCAAAATTACAAAGAGCAGAGCAAGGCAAAGGCAAAGTAATGTGGCTTGAGCTGTACTACAAAGGGCAACACTCTGGGAGTGAGTTGCTGGCAGCCTCCTACTTAAATACTCCTCAGTAGATCATCAAGGAGATAGAGAACACCTGTCACCTCTCCTCCAGTTCAAAACGCCATCTAGAGGCTAAGAACAGAAATAGCACCAAAACAGACAGACATGGCACAGATCCTGACAGTCCCTTTGTGTGCTGCCATCAAATGACTGAATTTTACACAATTAAATTTCTAATTCTTATTAATTCTTGCTTAATATAATTAATGATTTATGTCTGCACATTTTGTCATAAAGGCAAAATTTTTCTTGTTGTGAGTTAGCACATTTGGATTAACTATACTAGTTAATTGTAGTATAATAATTTCATTCCGAAAACATATTGTCAATGAATGTCATTGTGAAATTACAGCTGCAGTAAGCTGCATGGTCTGAAAATTTTTTTATCATACTTTTTTTTCTTTTCTACAGGAGAGACAGTCGCGGCATCATGATGCACAATAAGACCCCTTTGCCACTGTCTTGGATACTGCAGGGTGTGGACGCCTTGGGGGATGAGTTTATGGTGCCACAAGATCAAGGCGTCATCAAGCCGAACTCCTCTTTCCTTCTCAGCGTTCAGTTCAGGGCCAAGAGGCCGATCCTTGTAAAGAAACTCTTACGTCTTGAGGTAAAATTAAGCTTGCAGCTGGAGCTACTTTACTATATTTATCTAAAGTACAGCATAGTTTGGGCATGGCGCGTGGCGTAGCGGTGAAGCACACAACCCATGTGTGGAGGCTTTGGTCCTCAGCGTGGCTCTCCCTTTTTTAAGTCCCGACCCCAGCAGCCCTTGCTGCATGTCTCCGCCTCTGTTCACCTACTTCCTGTCTGCCTACTTTCAAAAGTAACAAAAAATAAAGGCCACTCGTGTTGCAAAACAAAATCTTAAAAAAAATTACTGCATAGTTCAAATCCCCTAGAAATGTCGTGTTGATGGGGGGTTGTCCATGTGTGGGCTGTTAGCCATTACAAACACTTAAAGAAGACATAATTTTTATGCGTTTCTTTTAATAACAACCACTCCAATATCATGACAGGGGAAACACTGAGCCCTATCTATCATAGATTTTTACACACATCAGGACCATAACTGTAATTTTTTGTTTGGAGTTTTGATGGTTTCTATGAGATGATCTTTTTCCCGCATTAAATGGATTTATAAAATACAACTACGATAAATGTTTAAACAAGAACTGAGTGCATAAGTTCAACTATATTATGGGTCTTCTCTAATCTAAACAGGCCTAAAATTATAAAGAAGGGCGCAAACATACAAATGTCTCCACTAGTATTGGGATAAATTTCCTTTAGCATTTGAACTCTAACTACATGTTTTTTGAGCTATTAAAATGCTTCTGGCAAAAATCTGATTTGACATTTGACAACCCTTCTTGGCAGAGTTCATTCAAACCAGTTAGGTTCCTGGGGTGGACCTGACTTTTAAGCACTTACCACATATTTTCATCAGGGTTGGAGTTTGAGTCATTCCAGAAGTTTGATGTTAACCAGCCTCATCCATTCTAAACCCAGCTTTGATTTGTGCTCTTTACTGTTGGAAGATCCATTTGTTTTCATGTTTTAAATATCTTGCTGTTGATTGGAGTTGAAGGCATTTATTCACTTAGTGAAGTCCACCGCTAACACTGGCATTAGTACTGAGCCACATCATGATACTACAACCACCTTGCTTAGCAGTGTCTTGTGTGTTTTTAGGTTTGTAATCTTCTCCTTTCTTTGTGACCAAATCGCTCAATCGTTGTCTCTTCTGACCTTTAAACTTTTCCCAAGAAGGGATCTGGCTTGTCAATGTTGACAACCTTAAATTCCAGTGAGCTTGATGGTTTCACGTTTTTAGACAGTGACTTGTTTCTTGTGAAGGACCCTCTCAGTCTATGACACCATGTGGTTTTACAGTGGACAGTGACACTGGTATTCCTGCAATTTGAAGTTCATAGCAGGCTTGATCCTTGGTATTTCCTGGACTGTCCCTGGCATCCAAACTAGTTTTCACTCATCTGACAGAGCAAGTTAGGGTCTTTCTCCAGACTTTGGCAATAGTTTGACACAGCCGAACGACTTGTATTTTCCCAACTTGTAATTTCCCAACTGGCGTAAATTCCCCTTTTTAGTCACTTCAGTCTTGTAAATAATTAAACAAAATTTTATATTGGACTAAGATAATGTAAGTAACTTGAAAATGCATTTTTTAAATAATAATTTAATTTATCAAAGGAAAAACTATCTAAACATGCCTGTCCTTTTCTGAAAAAGCTCTTGACCGCCTTGTTACATCATAAATTAACTTTGATTTACCACATTTTTTAAAAATGAGTTAATTTTCTTCAGCCACACATAGGCTTGGCAGCTCTCAGACCTGTCGAATAACTAGAAATCAACTTAAATATAACCTGTTTGACAGTACGAAGTAGGCTAAAAGGTTTTAAAAAACTAATTCAAGAATAGATGAGAAGAAAGTCAAGGCTACAAAGCCATTTATACACCACAGTGAGAGCATTTATCCACATATGGAGAAGACATGAACAGGTGTCAACCTTGGTCTGTTTTTAGTCTGCCAAACAAACTAACTGCAGTCAATCATCATCACCAGCCAGAAGGTAATAGACCATGTCAAGTTAAGACGTTTTACAGCTCTCAGTGCCACTTGTTAAAAGATCTGAATGAATTTCTGTCATACATTTATGTTTGTATGTATAATTTTGATTCTGTGCGGTTTAGAGTAAAATCTACGATAAAATAAAACTTGTGTACCAAATTCTTGTTGTTTCAAAAATTATTGAAATGATTGCTAAATCTACTCACTGGAGCTGGATGTGCATTATGAAAATGTATAATTTCGCTCCCAAGCAGTTGCCAAGCTTTACAGATTTATTTTAATGTATTTTTCTTTCAGGTATACGATGTGGACAAAATTATTGGAATTCTGCAAACTGAGAACATACAAGTTTATGCTGAGGCCTATGATGTAGATCTGAAGATCGAACCAGGTACAAACTATAAAACCCTAAAAGTATTTTCTTATTATATATTATCAACCCAAAAGAGTGGCAGCTGTTTGTTCAGATTTTAGCTAAACATTAAAGTAAATTTTGCAAATGAACAAGGATAGTAAAAATTAAAAGTTAAAACTGCTGTTACTGGTTTATGTTTCAATGCGATCATCCAGTCTAGCATGTATTTATTTATGCTAGAGTTTTGGAAAAGCTGTTTTATTTCTACTTACTCTTATTGATCAGGCAAACAGGGACCAAGTTTTAAAGCAACATTTGCAAACAGTAGCAAGAAAAGTACTTTAGTCTGCCTTTGATTCGTCTCCAAGCTGTTTGGCGTTGATTTTCAGAAGTAGCCTGAAAGGTCCTGGTGCATTTTAACTTTAAAAAAGTGTAGGTGTTTTTCTGAAAATGCTTCTGGCACAACTAAAATAAAATCACATGAAAACAAAATATGGAATCACTGCTCTCAGAAACAGTGAGATCAGCTTGTTTATTATGCAGAAAAGAAATCACAGATTTGGCGGAAAGGTTTAATTCATTCTAGGTGAAGTAGATAAAAAAAAATTTTGGAATACGAAAGAAACATAATACAATCACTAGTTTCCAAAGTCAGACCTGCAAAACAGAGCTTTACGAGATTAATGGACCATTGTTGCTAGCTGGTTGACAGGAAACGTGCTCCAACAAGAAAAACTGCTTAAACAATGCAGCAAACTCAGAAATGTGCTAAAGTAAATAAGAACAAACATTAACTCCAAAAGAATAGCAAACAAAGCTTCAAGAAGCTATACAGGTCCTTCTCAAAATATTAGCATATTGTGATGAAGTTCATTATTTTCCATAATGTCATGATGAAAATTTAACATTCATATATTTTAGATCGTGGCATGGAGGCAATCAGCCTGTGGCACTGCTGAGGTCTTATGGAGGCCCAGGATGCTTCGATAGCGGCCTTTAGCTCATCCAGAGTGTTGGGTCTTGAGTCTCTCAACGTTCTCTTCACAATATCCCACAGATTCTCTATGGGGTTCAGGTCAGGAGAGTTGGCAGGCCAATTGAGCACAGTGATACCATGGCCAGTAAACCATTTACCAGTGGTTTTGGCACTGTGAGCAGGTGCCAGGTCGTGCTGAAAAATGAAATCTTCATCTCCATAAAGCTTTTCAGCAGATGGAAGCAGGAAGTGCTCCAAAATCTCCTGATAGCTAGCTGCATTGACCCTGCCCTTGATAAAACACAGTGGACCAACACCAGCAGCTGACACAGCACCCCAGACCATCACTGACTGTGGGTACTTGACACTGGACTTCTGGCATTTTGGCATTTCCTTCTCCCCAGTCTTCCTCCAGACTCTGGCACCTTGATTTCCGAATGACATGCAGAATTTGCTTTCATCCGAAAAAAGTACTTTGGACCACTGAGCAACAGTCCAGTGCTGCTTCTCTGTAGCCCAGGTCTGGGGAATGCGGCACCTGTAGCCCATTTCCTGCACACGCCTGTGCACGGTGGCTCTGGATGTTTCTACTCCAGACTCAGTCCACTGCTTCCGCAGGTCCCCCAAGGTCTGGAATCGGCCCTTCTCCACAATCTTCCTCAGGGTCCGGTCACCTCTTCTCGTTGTGCAGCGTTTTCTGCCACACTTTTTCCTTCCCACAGACTTCCCACTGAGGTGCCTTGATACAGCACTCTGGAAACAGCCTATTCGTTCAGAAATTTCTTTCTGTGTCTTACCCTCTTGCTTGAGGGTGTCAATAGTGGCCTTCTGGACAGCAGTCAGGTCGGCAGTCTTACCCATGATTGGGGTTTTGAGTGATGAACCAGGCTGGGAGTTTTAAAGGCCTCAGGAATCTTTTGCAGGTGTTTAGAGTTAACTCGTTGATTCAGATGATTAGGTTCATAGCTCGTTTAGAGACCCTTTTAATGATATGCTAATTTTGTGAGATAGGAATTTTGGGTTTTCATGAGCTGTATGCCACAATCATCCGTATTAAGACAATAAAAGACCTGAAATATTTCAGTTAGTGTGCAATGAATCTAAAATATATGACTGTTAAATTTTCATCATGACATTATGGAAAATAATGAACTTTATCACAATATGCTAATATTTTGAGAAGGACCTGTATAGAAGATCTCGCGGAGCTCACAACTTTTTAAAATCAATTTCACTTCTATTCTTGACCAGCTGACTTAGGAATTACAGCGCTGGTCCATGTTGCCACTTTGTTTAGCAGGCAGGATCAGCTGTATCAGGATTAATGTGTTGCCAAAATTCTTGTACCTTTTTCAGTGCATACCAGTATTTATCCCAAAACTTTTTTTAGGACACTTGATGCTTCAGTTTCTCAGTTCCTATGTAACAAGAAACCTCCTAGAATACGAAAGAGTATCCTACAGAAAAGTAAAGAAATGGGAGGGCTTGCCGCACCAAATTTCCTATGTTATTATTGGTTTGTTAATATTCGCACAATGTTATTTTGGTGCAGTGCCAACTGTGACATTCCCAAATGGTTACCAATAGAGAATGCCTCATGTGGCTCTGCGTCGTTGTACTCTATTTTATGCCTTCCTCAGGAACATCTGCTTCTTACACTAGCAATATAGTTGTCAAGAACTGCCTTAGAATATGGCCTCAGATTATGCAACATTTTGGGAAGAATACCTCTTTTATCACCACTAAACTCTAATCCTCTATTTCCACCTTTACTTAGTGATACAACTTTCTCAGTGTGGAAAGTCTTATCACTTTGTGAAAGACCTATACTTGAAACTTTTGCCTCATTTGCTCAATTATCCTCAAATTTTAACCGGTGCCCACTTTTTCAGATTTCTCCAAGTTAGGGACTCTACTCGTCACCATTTCCCTGGTTTTCCTATAATTCCTGCTTCCACTATAGCTGATAGACTGCTAGAAATTAGTCCCACTCCAAAGGGTATGATATCAAAAATATATAACCCTTTAATGTCCAATTTGACTCCTGGGTCTGGTCATCTTTGCGCTACTTGGTCTGACAATCTTAATATGGAGATTGATGACGAAATGTGGCAAACTATTCTAAAACGCGTTCACTCTTCATCATTCTGTGCCCGGCACAGAATTGTTCAGTGTAAAGTAGTCCATAGAGTACACTGGTCCAAAAGTAAAATGGCTCCAATCTTTCCGGACATGGATTCAAGCTGTGTGAAGTGTGTTTTGGACCTGTCCCTTCCTATCCCAATTTTGGAAATCTGTTTTTGGTTCACTTTCTGTAATCACCTCGACCACAGTACAGCCTTCTCCACTCATTGCTTTATTTGGGGTCCTCCCCAAAAACATATTACTGTCACCCCATCGTGCTGACTTTGTGGCCTTCTCACACTACTGGCTAGATGTATTATACTGATGCATTGGAAGTATCCTATCCCACCTACACATTCTCACCCGTTAAAAGTTGCCCTTTCTTTCATGAAATTGGAAAAAATTTTGTATTCTCTCAAAGGCTCTGAAATCACATTTTCGAGAATCTGGTCACCGCTTTTGGATCATGCTATGTCCTTGACACTCGATGTGACCCCACAAGTGGTGCTCCTCCTCACCCCTACTTGTAGTGGTGTACACACTTTATCAAACCTATAACACATATAGTAGCACAGAATATATTAAGTGACTGAGCATCTTAAAGAGTTATGGTTCTATATCTTTTGCCAGGGGCTTTTATTGTTGAACTTGTGTAGATGAGGCAGGAAAAGGAAACTGTAAAAACCACATTTAAACCTTTTCTTTAAACATTAATCTGGATCGGATGTGACTGGGTTTGAAATAGACAATCAAAAGCTAATGATGTAATCGACTGTCAGCAATTAGCAATCTCACCTCTAGGCCACACTAAATTCTACAGACCGGTCCTTTAACTCTGCCTCTTTCAGGTCATCTACATGGCTTATGACTGAATCACTGAGATGATTTTCTGAAAAACAATAATGACATCTTCCACACTGTTGTTTTTGTGACAGCAGCCAGTTTGGACTTTGGAACCATCAGAGCAAATGAAGATGCCAAACAGCAGCTCAAACTGACAAACAAAGGAAAATATGACTTAGCCTTCAAGTGAGCATGAATATTTTTGTCTTTACCTCTGTTTTCTCAGATTTAGGTAGAGTACGCTTTATGTAACAGAATGATTTTAATTGCTGTTTCTTGTTCTTGCTTTTAAGATTTTCAGTTGGATGTCCTGACCCAACACTTCCCACCATAAAGTCCATGTTCACAGTGTCTCCACAGAGCGGTACTCTGTTGCCCCGTGGGAAACCTACAGCTGTAGTGATTGTCTGCAGACCTGATAAAGAAGTCTCACTGAAAGAAGAATCCATCCTAAGTTGTCAGGTGTCATTCAATGACCCCCAGATGGAGGTTACATTGTTAAAAGCTGTTTGGAAAATCTTATTTTTTTACTTTCAGATTGGAAAATAAATGACCCTTAACTAATTTTTGTACTCCACCTTAATATAGTTCCTTACAGAGGTTTATATTTGCTCATTCTGATGGGATTTTAATGAATTAGATTAAGATTAGATTAGATTAATAACTGTAATTATTTTTTAAAAACAAGAACTAGGTACAAAGGTTGGAATTTGAGGGTTTTCTTTAAATCACTCAGTGTCAAAATTATACACACAAGGCAAAATTAAACAATGATTTAATAATAAAATAAAAAGTTTTAATCACTGTATTCAACTGTACAAATCTGTAAAATGACATAAGGAATTCAAGTTTATGTAAAATTGGAAATAATTATCTTGCTAGTTTAATGTAAAGCCGGAGTCAAATTCCAGTCCCTTAGAGTTTAGAGTATAACCGGGCCTCTGTAGAACTTGATAAGATGCTGAAAAGCTAATTTAGCCTTTTGATTCAGGTGTGTTAGAACAGAAAGCATCTAATATTTACAAAATAGTGGCTCTTGAGTTGTAGTCCACTGTTCTAAAGCAACAATTTCTTGAAAAAATAAGTGACTAACCCTAACCCTTCTGCAGGTGATTGAACCCAGCATTAAAGGAGGAGAAACCATAGCCACCTTAGACATCAAGATTTCACTGCAGGCTGTTTTCTCCAGGTTACTATTATCAGTAATATTCATTTTCCTGTTGCACAGAGCATTATTGCATAATAACAGAATTAATACACAATTCCAGCACCAGTTGTGTTCTTTGAATGTTTAGTGAGGATGATCAAATATCTGTGTGTCTCTTCAGATACAAGATAACACCTGCGTGGGACATTGACTTTGGTCCGCTGATTTATGGCACTGACAAATCCCAGAACTTCACAATAGAAAACTATGGACACTTCCCAATACATTTCACCCTCAGTCGCATGATCTCAGAACTTGGAATCCAAGCAAGGCCAGGGTAGGAATACAGATCAGGGTTTGTTATTTGCTAAGAAAAGCCTTTGAAAGTTTTAAATGTTTTAATTGTTCCTTAGTAATCAACAGTATACCATAGAAACCTGTACAAAAAATTATCAATGTTGACACTACAAAATGCAACATATATGTAACTCTTAAGGCTTTTGGACTTCTATATTTCCTGTGAAAACTGTGTCTTATATTTTATGTCTTTTTTGAAATTGCATTTTGATTCTAAGATTAAGGGCAGAACAAGTTTTGCCAACTCAGAACAGTACAGGGCATTTCACAGTTGGAACCTGAAACCTTAAATATATTTTGTTTTTGATAACAACCTATCTAGTATAAATGTTTACTCCATCTATTACTACCTGAAACAGATGACAAACTATTTGTCACGATGTGGTTTTGGATCGGACCAAAGTGCAGACAAGAACTCGGCAGGATCATCTTTGTAATTTAAAGAATTATTTACCAGGTCAAAAACGTAGCAAAATCACTGCTGGTTTCCCAAGGCAAGACGTGGCAAAAAACAAAGCATAATTATGGACGAGAACGAGGTGTGATGAACACAAGGAACCAGCAACGAACAAAGACACAAAACCAACTTATATACTGTGAGATAACAAAGGCAGATAATCAACGGAACCAGGAACAGGTGTGACAAGGAGGCAGGGAAGCAGAAGGAACAGGTGAACAAATACAAAGGCTGAGGATGGGCAAAGTAACTAATAAACAATAAACAGAAACACAAACCAAGCAAACCTATAGACACAGATAAATAATCAAATGGGGAATAAGAAAACTAGAATAATCATGACTAAAGTAAACAGAGAAACTAGAGGGAACATAGGAACAACAATAACAACCTAAGAACAAACAAAGAACCCATAAAGAAAACCCGAATACAGAAGTAAACAAATCTAACCACACTGACTGGAAAGGAAACAGAAAATAAACTAGTAAACAAGAAGAGTGCAAAGGAACAAATAATAAAACACAATTAAACACAAAGATACTAAAGAGAAATAAAACTAGAGAATCCAGGGAAGACCAAGAACTATAATAATTACAATAATAATAATAATAATAAACCATACCAAGTAATAAGAAAACAACCATAAAAGAACTTAAGAAGAAAACACTAGGAGGTGGAAGAGGGAGAAAAGAAAACATGATACAAAAACCGAAATATTCTAGAATTGCGCCGCTCAAGGTGGCAGCAGGTTGGAGTAGCTCTGTTACTTTTGATTCTGATTTATTCTTTTTTGGGAACTATTCCTCTTGTGGTGGATACAGTTGATTTTTTTTGTATGACTGTCCACTCCAGTGTCGGATGCTGTGCAGCTTGGAGGATTTTTCTTAATACTTTCTATTTTTGGACATTTGTTATGATGCATTGCCATGGCAACAGGGTTGTTTCTTACAACCGGGAGCAGCTGATTAATATCTCAAAAGCTCAAATAATACTTCAACTACAACCCCAAATCCCTGATGAGTTGAAAAGGAGACGCCGTGGATGCAGAGCAGGAGCTAAGAGAAGAGAGAGAAGGAGGAAGTTCAAACCATCTCTTCCGTCGATTTTGATGGGCAATGTGAGATCGTTTGGAAACAAGTTGGATGAACTCCAAGCCCTACAAAGGACCCAGCCAGAGTACCGGGCATGCAGTATCATGTGTTTTACTGAGACATGGCTGCAGGATTATATCCTCCAGCGTCTCTCTGCCGGGCTTTTTAACCATACGAGCAGACAGAGATTTAAAGAGGAGCGGCAAATGTAAAGGAGGTGGACTGGCAGTACTTGTGAACAACAGATGGTGTAATCCAGGACATGTTACTGTGAAGTGTCATCTCTGCAGTCCAGATATTGACCTGTTGGCAGTAAGTTTTCGTCCATATTATTTACCCAGAGAGTTCACCAGTGTTATTTTGGTAACAGTTTACGTTCCACCTTCCGCTGTTGCTGACACTGCATGTGATGCCATCAGCTCAGTTGTTGCTAAGCTACAGACACAAAACCCCAATGCTTTTGTGGCAATTTCTGGTGATTTTAACCATGCTTCACTCTCTGCTACACTTCCAACGTTCAACTATTTGTCAGCTGCTCTACCAGAGAAAACAAAACATTGGATTTGTTTTATGCAAATGTCAAGGACTCATACATCTCTACAGCACAACCTCCTCTAGGCAAGTCAGATCACAATCTTGTTTTTCTCTGCTCGAAATATAAGCCCCTTGTTCAGAGGCAACCTGTAATAAAGAGGACTGTTAGAAAATGGTCACAGGAAGCTGAAGAAGCTCTGCAAGGTTGCTTTGAGGCTACAGACTGGGACGCACTGTGCCAGCCACATGGAGAGGACATCAATGCCATGACTGAGTGTGTGACTGACTATATAAACTTCTGTGTGGATAACATCATCCCCACCAGAACCGTGAGATGCTTCCCCAATAACAAACCTTGGATCACCAGTGACCTGAAGGACCTGCTTAACAAGAAAAAAAGAGCCTTCAGAGAGGGAGACAGAGAATTATTGAGGAGTTTACAGAAGCAACTTAAAGTTAAGATAAGAGACAGCAAGGAGGTGTACAAGAAGAAGCTGGAGAGCAAGCTCCAGCAAAACAATATCAGAGATGTATGGACAGGGATGAAGAAGATCACAGGCTGCAAGCAGAAAGAAGATCAGACCGATGGAGGTCTGGACAGAGCCAATGAACTGAACACATTCTTCAATAGGTTCAGTTCAGAAACAAGCTTCGCATCCTCCTCTCCTGCTCACAGCCAAACAGACATTCCACCTTCCTTTGACCCACAGGACCCACAGCTGTCCAGTAACACCTCACATTTTCTTCTACATATTTGCCTTCAACCATATCAGAAGATGCTAATGCTTCCTTTGCTTCCCCCTTCCACCTGTGTGTCTCAAGACGTCAGGTGAAGAGACAACTGGAGAGACTGAATAGGAATAAGGCTGCAGGTCCAGATCATGTCAGCCCTAGAGTCCTGAAGGTCTGTGCAGAGCAGCTCTGTGGGATTCTGCAGCACCTCTTCAACCTTAGCCTGGCCCAGAAGAAGGTTCCGGTGTTGTGGAAGACCTCCTGTCTTGTTCCGGTACCAAAGAAAACTCACCCATTAGTCCTCAATGACTATAGACCTGTTGCCCTGACATCCCACATCATGAAGGTCCTAGAGAGACTCCTGTTGGCCCACCTGAGTAAGCAAACAGTAAACCATCAGGACCCCCTTCAGTTTGCTTATCGCTGTGGAGTTGGAGTTGAAGATGCCATCATACACCTGCTTCAACAAACCCACTGTCATCTGGACAAAGCCAGCAGCACTGTGAGGATCATGTTCTTTGATTTCTCCAGTGCATTTAATACAATCCAACCTGATTTGCTTTGTCAGAAACTCCAGAAGACTCAGGTGGAGGCCTCAACAATCTCCTGGATCAAAGACTACCTGACAAACAGACCACAGTTTGTGAGACTGAAGGGTTGTGAGTCTAACCAGGTAGTCAGCAGCACAGGAGCACCACAGGGGACTGTACTCTCACCATTCCTTTTCACTCTGTACACCTCAGACTTCCAGTACAACACAGACTCCTGTCATCTGCAGAAATACTCGGATGATTCTGCAGTCGTGGGGTGGATCAGAGATGGACAAGAAGATGAGTACAGGAAGGTGGTGGACCGCTTTGTGGCATGGTGTGGAAACAATCATCTCACGTTGAACGTGACTAAAACAAAGGAGATGATTTTAGATTTTAAGAGAAACAGGAATAAGTCAAAAACTATTTCTATCATTGGAGAAGAGGTGGAGGTGGTGGAGGAGTATAAATACCTCGGTGTTCACTTGGACAACAGACTAGAGTGAAGATGCAACTGTGAAGCCATCTACAAGAAGGGACAGAGCAGACTGTACAGGTCCTTCTCAAAATATTAGCATATTGTGATAAAGTTAATTATTTTCCATAATGTAATGATGAAAATTTAACATTCATATATTTTAGATTCATTGCACACTAACTGAAATATTTCAGGTCTTTTATTGTCTTAATACGGATGATTTTGGCATACAGCTCATAAAAACCCAAAATTCCTATCTCACAAAATTAGCATATTTCATCCGACCAATAAAAGAAACGTGTTTTTAATACAAAAAACGTCAACCTTCAAATAATCATGTACAGTTATGCACTCAATACTTGGTCGAGAATCCTTTGGCAGAAATGACTGCTTCAATGCGGCGTGGCATGGAGGCAATCAGCCTGTGGCACTGCTGAGGTCTTATGGAGGCCCAGGATGCTTCGATAGCGGCCTTTAGCTCATCCAGAGTGTTGGGTCTTGAGTCTCTCAACGTTCTCTTCACAATATCCCACAGATTCTCTATGGGGTTCAGGTCAGGAGAGTTGGCAGGCCAATTGAGCACAGTGATACCATGGTCAGTAAACCATTTACCAGTGGTTTTGGCACTGTGAACAGGTGCCAGGTCGTGCTGAAAAATGAAATCTTCATCTCCATAAAGCTTTTCAGCAGATGGAAGCATGAAGTGCTCCAAAATCTCCTGATAGCTAGCTGCATTGACCCTGCCCTTGATAAAACACAGTGGACCAACACCAGCAGCTGACACTTCACCCCAGACCATCACTGACTGTGGGTACTTGACACTGGACTTCTGGCATTTTGGCATTTCCTTCTCCCCAGTCTTCCTCCAGACTCTGGCACCTTGATTTCCGAATGACATGCAGAATTTGCTTTCATCCGAAAAAAGTACTTTGGACCACTGAGCAACAGTCCAGTGCTGCTTCACTGTAGCCCAGGTCAGGTGCTTCTGCCGCTGTTTCTTGTTCAAAAGTGGCTTGACCTGGGGAATGCGGCACCTGTAGCCCATTTCCTGCACACGCCTGTGCATGGTGGCTCTGGATGTTTCTACTCCAGACTCAGTCCACTGCTACCGCAGGTCCCCTGAGGTCTGGAATCGGCCCTTCTCCACAATCTTCCTCAGGGTCCGGTCACCTCTTTTCGCTGTGCAGCGTTTTCTGACACACTTTTTCCTTCCCACAGACTTCCCACTGAGGTGCCTTGATACAGCACTCTGGGAACAACCTATTCGTTCAGAAATTTCTTTCTGTGTCTTACCCTCTTGCTTGAGGGTGTCAATAGTGGCCTTCTGGACAGCAGTCAGGTCGGCAGTCTTACCCATGATTGTGGTTTTGAGTGATGAACCAGGCTGGGAGTTTTAAAGGCCTCAGGAATCTTTTGCAGGTGTTTAGAGTTAACTTGTTGATTCAGATGATTAGGTTCATAGCTCGTTTAGAGACCCTTTTAATAATATGCTAATTTTGTGAGATAGGAATTTTGGGTTTTCATGAGCTGTATGACAAAATCATCCGTATTAAGACAATAAAAGACCTGAAATATTTCAGTTAGTGTGCAATGAATCTAAAATATATGAATGTTAAATTTTCATCATTACATTATGGAAAATAATGAACTTTATCACAATATGCTAATATTTTGAGAAGGACCTGTACTTCTTGAGGAAGCTTAGTTCCTTTGGTGTTTGCAGCAAGATGCTGCATATCTTCTATAAGTCTGTTGTGGAGAGTGTGATCTCTTCTACCATCATCTGCTGGGGAAGCAGCATCAGAGCCAGGGACTTAAAAAAACTCAACAAGCTGATAAAAAAGGCTGACTCTGTTCTGGGTACTCCTCTGGAACCTCTGGAGATCATTGTGGAAAGAAGGATTCTTCATAAAATGAAGGACATTATGGAGAACCCTGAGTATCCTCTTCATGAGACTGTCCTACAACAACAGAGTGTCTTCAGTCAGAGGCTTCTTCAGATCTGCTGTAAGACGGAGCGCTACAGGAGATCCTTCCTGCCCACAGCCATCAGCATCTACAACGGCTCTTTGAGGAAACCTTCATAATATGAGCTATAACAACATTTAATTTCTCTTTGGGATTAATAAAGTATTTTTGAATTGAATTGAATTGAAAAGGTAAACAAACACAAAGCCACAAACAGAGTCCAAAAATGTCACTCCGTGACACTATTTGTTTATTAGCTCATTAAATTAGGAATTAAGGTTATTTGAAGATTTTTCCATTAAACAGAGTTTTCTGTCTTTTATTCTGACTTTAGAGGACGAACCAGAGTCCTACCTAGAGACAGTGTTTCAGCAAAGTCCACCGGGTCCACTTCTGAATCAAGACAAGATCTTCCTCACAGAGAATCGAGTACTCGGGAAGTAAGCAACTGCTGCTACTTCCTTTTTAACGGACATCACTTGGGTTGCATCATATGTGCAAGAGATATTTAGTCTTTTGTGACCGTTTTTTTATATCTATAAAACAGAAACATAAATGCAAGTTAGCGTGATAACGATTTGAGTTTGCTATTAGTTTTTCTTTCCAACTATTTCCTCCTCTAAATTCTCCTATATGTTGCATCCAGACTTGCCTCAACATGGGCGTTTTCACATTGTCTCCCTACACTGGAAACTTGCAGCCTGGGTCTCAGCAGCAGATAACCGTGGTCTGTGTGGCTGAGCAGCTTGGCATTTGGAACCAGGGCCTGCTTATTGACATCAGTGGCCGCGACCCCTCAGACCAGCCTGACGGGATCCCATATAGACTGTTTGCTGAAGTCTGCAAACCAGGTGAGAGATGTGTGTGTCCCGACATGAAAAACCTGATGTAAAAATAATATATATGCGCGATTCACATCTAAACAGGATGATTTTCAGCTGGTGAGTAATATGATTAGAAATAAAATTTGCCTCCAATGGGAGGAGATTCACCTGTCTGCAAAAGATCCATTTGCAGGAAAAATATATTTAAACGTATTATCTCTTAGCATCAAATTGCAAAAGATTTTTTCAATTTTTTTTAATGTCATTTAGCAGCTAGACCTCATACTTTTAGGTGGGCTGCCTGTTTTACTTTAATTCCTATACACATGGACATCACTCAATTGGCCTCATTCTACAGAAAAAATGTTTTTTTCTAAAAAGAATTTAAGATTTCTATTATCTTAAAATAGAATTATTTTGAGTTCTATAATCTCACATTAAAACAAAAGTGCACTGAGAATATTTTGAAACATTTTGTAAGTAATTATTTGTTTCTATGTTTAAGAAGATACAAATTGTATTGTAGGAGTCAGGACAAAACTGTCTCTGGACTGAAAAGGTTGCTGACCCCTGGTTTAGGGCAAACAGAAAAAGGGGTACAAATAGCAAAAATAAAAGCTTTGGAGAGTATCTACACTTCAAAGGAGTATACATGAACTGTTAGTGGGTTGGTTGGGAACAGACATCTGGTTTTACAGGAAATAAAATAAACCAGAACCCAATGGGAAAATATCATAAAATGGAATAAGGTAAACATGGAAAAGAAACTTTGCAATATCTATAACTGAACAAACACTAACAAAATAAAACTGGAATTATACACAGAAACTAAACCCTACCCTACCTGACCAAGAAGAGAGGTCTTTAAATAGAAACAGAAAATAGAGGGTGTTCAACATACATTAAGGAAACGTCCAACTACACATAAACAAAGCAGAGCACCAAACCCAACCATGAAGACTAATAAAACAGATTGAATTATATTGTAAGCAGCCACAAGTTGAAGAGTGACTACATCTGATCAGAGAGAATGAGTGTAAGAACAGGAACCAAACACAGACTAGGAACTAATAAGCAGTAGACCTGCAGAGCACAACTAGATATAAGAAAGACTCAAAACCTACAGGAGACTGGAAACCTCAGAAACAGTAAGAAAACATATCACTGAACAGAAAGGGCCTGACTATCCAAAATAAAACAGGAAGCTACTGATAGGAAACCAAAGAAAACTGTAAATGCAAGAAACCTAACTACCCAAACATGATAAACAAAGTCCAATACGTGACACTTGTGACCTGTGCCATGCAAAGGAATAGACCACAGCAACAACAATCCAGAAACATTCCTGCCTTGGTTGGGGCTGTGTTTACTTAACAAAAACTGGAACTAAGATAAAAACTACACTCTGATCTGTTGGTTTAAAATTATATGGCTGCATCCACCAGCCTAAAGACTAAGCATCTGTGATAAAAGTCCTGGAACTGTTGTAAACTGGACATTTTGCCACAAAGAAAAGACGTTGACTACAAAACCTGAACACATTTTTCTTAAGGTTTTTGTTTTTCTTTCTCTCTTTTTGGCCAGGCATTGTGGTCGACCCGACATCTATCTTTGAAGAACACTATTTGTGTCAAAACAGTAGCCAGCTGTCCTCCGAGCAGTTCTGCAATGCTGAAGGAATTTTTGTCCTAGATGAGAAAAGATTTATCTTCAACAATGTTCTGGTGGGGCAAACCGCTCGGGCCCGCTTCAAACTCACCAACAACAACAAGGTCCCCTGCACACTCAACTTGGCCATCAAATATGGAGGGACTAAGGTGAGACTTTTAAAGCTGTCTGTTAACTACATGTTTCAAGCGTTAAGATGGAAAAATCAATGATGTGTTTGCTTTCAGACACCCCGACAGTTGGAGGTATTTGACTTGCCTGCAACAACTCTGAACATATCCAACCAGTCACACGCCTTTGCTGTGGTCACCTTCACACCACAAGCAATCCGATCTTACAGCGCTGTATTTGAGGCTACGGTGAAGGGGCACTGCAGGTGAAATTCATTAGTCCAATTAAACTGTGCTGTGAGAAGAGTTAAACGGTAATCCCACACCCACCATGAAAGACATGTGTACAGCTGTATTTCTATTGCTGTCTCTAGATCAAAACATACATTCATGAGCCAAACCCTGGAGTTTCAGCTAACTGGTAAGGGGATTCTACCCAGTGTCTGTGTTCTGGGTCCAGCTGGTGGAAACAGCACAGGAAAGCCAGTGATACAGTTCGGACGGGCTTTGGTGGGCCGAAGACATACTTTACCATTGGTGCTTCTCAACGATGGAAATGTTGTAGCTGAGGTGAGTTTTGGTAAACAAATTTTGCAATGTTTTTATTTTTTATTGAGCCCCTACATTCCTTAAAGATTGATATTTCTGTTAATTATTGTGTTCACAAAAAACAACTACCTCTAATAATAGTTAATTCAATTCAATTCAAAAATACTTTATTAATCCCAAAGGGAAATTAAATGTTATAGAAACCTACATAATATGAGCTATAACAACATTTAATTTCCCTTTGGGATTAATAAAGTATTTTTGAATTGAATTGAATTGAATTGAATTCAATTAATGCTACTTCAGCTCCATATCGTTCCATACACATTTATTGGCACCTCTATTAGAGATGTATAGAACATTAAACTAAGCTAATCTTGAATGGCAGTAGTATAGTCCCTCATAAAAATATAAAAAAATCTAACTTTTAAAAGTACATTTATTTAAGCCATCTTGGGGTCACTGGGTCTCCATAATAACCGTTGGACACGATCTACATGCCAACTGATTGTTTAGGAAACATTCCAGGAAAAGGTCTTCTGTCCTACATCACAAACTCTACTTGGACTTTACTGGAACTGTGTGCTTGGCTCTGATCAGAAAACCTTGAGCTCCCCGTCGTCTGGAAACGATAGATGAATATGTGGAAAAACATCTAATTTTCGTTTTTTATGAATTGTGGAGGATCTGTAATCCTGTTGGCCTTTTCAAGCTTGGGGCATTTGTTACTGTGTGTAGTATCACCGACTTTTTTAAATGCCAGGACATTTTAAATAAAAATCTGGTGGCCTCTGCTAGAAAACTGAAATGTGTCTACACTCAACAGGATAATGATCCAAATATAACCAAATCAACACAGAAATGGTTCAAAAGACACAAAATCAACTTTCTTCCATTGTCATCTCAGTCCCACGACCTAAATCATATGGAAAACCTTTGAGGTTAGCCGAACAGAAGAGAGGACTTGAGGCTCTGGATGATCTAGAGATTGTGCAGAAAGGAATTATTGCAGATTACTTGATTACCAGGGGTGTCAATGACTGTCGAGGGTGCTGTAAATGGTACACCCTGAAAACTGAAGCGTCATTCATTTTAACCCAAAGGCTGTGTTTATACTGTCGTCAGTTTCATTGTACAGTGTGACAATGATGACGATATTCTTATCAGAGTTCATTGAAGCTCTTCTGCAGGATGAAATAATAAATAGTTGGATAATGATTTTAAGCCATATGTTAATTCAAGTTAATGACTTTTGTTTATGCCAAGTTATTTTTTCACATAAGATAACAGTAGCCTCTTAGCTGTTAAGTAGAGGTAGAAACTAGGGTTAGCTATGCTCAAAGAACTGGTCATAATGTCATTTACAGTAGACAGGCTATATGTTATACATTGTTCTCTTTTGCATATTCATTTTGCTATCCAGATTAAATTTTTGTAAATATGTGTTATGGGGCTGTTGTTGTAATTCTTTTACCAATCACTCTTAATCTGGTAACCTAAACATTAACCCACTTTAACCTGTTTTGGGTAGCGAACCAATCCCATCACGCTTGATAAAACCCATAATTCAACTTTGTCATGTTAAATCAACCCAGAGCTGATTTTAGGGAAAATTTGACCCTCGGTCCAGTTTTACAAACCAATTTGTATTACCAGTTTTAAGACAGTTCGAAGGCATATCAAAATAAATACTTACAAGTACTGTAACAATAAGGCATTGACAAAAAATTTCAATAGAGAATTTGAACTTTTTTTTCCTGTATTTGTTTCGAAAGGTCCAGATTGACCTGGTGGATAAACATGATGTGTTCACAATCAAAGCTCCTGCTGATAGCACCAACGACACTGTCCACTTGGCACATCTTCAGCAAATCCCTGCATCAGGTAACAAGTGTTTTCTTGTGAAATGTCAATTATATCTTTTTTTAAAGTTGTTTCTTGTTTTGTGTTTTAGTTATACTTTGGTTTTGCAGTTCTAACAGTTTTGGTGTGTCTTGTTCTTTTTTATATTTTTTTACAGTTTTTTTTTTTTTAACACCAAAGCTGTTTTATAGCTGTTTAATTGTAGAGCATGTTGGTAACAAAATGTTTTCATATTTCTGTGATTTTCCTGACAAACATTGTTCCCTGTGCTCCAGAGGGTCAGTTGGTCCATAGAGCCACTGCGAGGCTTGACGTAAACGAACAGAAGAGGTTTGAGGTCAGCTTCTGCTCCACTAAATCTGTGACTGCTGAGACAACAATGACTGTGCAGGTGAAAGACAACCAGTACAGCAACATCACAATACATGTGACGGGAGAAGCTTATCAGGAGATCGTGTCTCTCGATAATATCAGCAGGTCAACGCAGGATGGAGAAGATGAAGTGGAAGGTATGAAAAAAGGAGGTGATTGAGAGGGAATGGAGAGAGGTTTTACTTCTTACTAAAATTATTTAATTAAAAAAAATTAAGGCTTGTGTCAAGCCTTATGGTTTTCTAAGACATATGTTTCTCTTTCAAAGGTTTTTATGAGATGCTTAATTTTGGTGATTGCCATGTAGATTGTAAATACCAAGAAAGCTTCACTATGACCAACCACAGCAGCAGCCAAGTGGTGAGGTTTGAGTGGCCTCCCAGTGAACCCAACATCACGTTTTCACCAAAGGTACAGCTCCAAAATGAAAAACTTAAACAACGGAATAGGATTTTATTTAGATTGATTCAGTTTATTTATGTGTACAAATATCGATATTTACACAATACCTTTAGTGCACAAGCACAATTATTTATCAAATCCACAAATTAAACCACAAAATGTTGCATCAACTCATCCTTCATTCTTATTTGTATTCAGTAAGCTTGCTTCCCTTTACCTAAATTTGTTTTAGTATTTTTTGGTAATATGCTTTTTTTTATTTTTATCTCATTCTGAAAATATTCCTATGTTTCATTAATTTTATTGTTTTAAGGGTCATATTTATATGATATTACGTTTTTTGTTTTACACAGGTTGGGCACATTCACGCTGGTTGCTCTAAGGAGGTGACCATCACCTTTTGTTTCAGTCAGCCAGTTACTCTGAAGCAGCCAATGAGATGTAAGATTTGTCAGGTGATGTTCAAGCAGCCAATAGAAGAGGTGGCTGACTGGGATGACCGTCACAAATCAGTGAAATGGCAAAATGCTTCAGACATGGTTTCTGAAGAATCTCAACAGCCTGAGATTAAAAAGGTAGAAATGGTCTCTCTGATGTTGTTTCAGATGTGCACAAAATGGAAAAACTCTCATATACAAAGTCATATTCAAAAATAAGAATATTATGGGAAAGTTAATTTATTTCTGTAGCTTAGTTTACTTAGTAAAACACATCATATACAGGTCCTTCTCAAAAAATTAGCATATTGTGATAAAGTTCATTATTTTCTATAATGTAATGATGAAAATTTAACATTCATATATTTTAGATTCATTGCACACTAACTGAAATATTTCAGGTCTTTCATTGTCTTAATACAGATGATTTTGGCATACAGTTCATGAAAACCCAAAATTCCTATCTCACAAAATTAGCATATTTCATCCGACCAATAAAAGAAAAGTGTTTTTAATACAAAAAACGTCAACCTTCAAATAATCATGTACAGTTATGCACTCAATACTTGGTCGGGAATCCTTTTGCAGAAATGACTGCTTCAATGCGGCGTGGCATGGCGGCAATCAGCCTGTGGCACTGCTGAGGTCTTATGGAGGCCCAGGATGCTTCGATAGCGGCCTTTAGCTCATCCAGAGTGTTGGGTCTTGAGTCTCTCAACGTTCTCTTCACAATATCCCACAGATTCTCTATGGGGTTCAGGTCAGGAGAGTTGGCAGGCCAATTGAGCACAGTGATACCATGGTCAGTAAACCATTTACCAGTGGTTTTGGCAAGGTGAGCAGGTGCCAGGTCGTGCTGAAAAATGAAATCTTCATCTCCATAAAGCTTTTCAGCAGATGGAAGCATGAAGTGCTCCAAAATCTCCTGATAGCTAGCTGCATTGACCCTGCCCTTGATAAAACACAGTGGACCAACACCAGCAGCTGACACGGCACCCCAGACCATCACTGACTGTGGGTACTTGACACTGGACTTCTGGCATTTTGGCATTTCCTTCTCCCCAGTCTTCCTCCAGACTCTGGCACCTTGATTTCCAAATGACATGCAGAATTTGCTTTCATCCGAAAAAAGTACTTTGGACCACTGAGCAACAGTCCAGTGCTGCTTCTCTGTAGCCCAGGTCAGGCGCTTCTGCCGCTGTTTCTGGTTCAAAAGTGGCTTGACCTGGGGAATATAGCACCTGTAGACCATTTCCTGCACACGCCTGTGCACGGTGGCTCTGGATGTTTCTACTCCAGACTCAGTCCACTGCTTCCGCAGGTCCCCCAAGGTCTGGAATCGGCCCTTCTCCACAATCTTCCTCAGGGTCCGGTCACCTCTTCTCGTTGTGCAGCGTTTTCTGCCACACTTTTTCCTTCCCTTCAGACTTCCCACTGAGGTGCCTTGATACAGCACTCTGGGAACAGCCTATTCGTTCAGAAATTTCTTTCTGTGTCTTACCCTCTTGCTTGAGGGTGTCAATAGTGGCCTTCTGGACAGCAGTCAGGTCGGCAGTCTTACCCATGATTGGGGTTTTGAGTGATGAACCAGGCTGGGAGTTTTAAAGGCCTCAGGAATCTTTTGCAGGTGTTTAGAGTTAACTCGTTGATTCAGATGATTAGGTTCATAGCTCGTTTAGAGACCCTTTTAATGATATGCTAATTTTGTGAGATAGGAATTTTGGGTTTTCATGAACTGTATGCCAAAATCATCCGTATTAAGACAATAAAAGACCTGAAATATTTCAGTTAGTGTGCAATGAATCTAAAATATATGAATGTTAAATTTTCATCATGACATTATGGAAAATAATGAACTTTATCACAATATGCTAATTTTTTGAGAAGGACCTGTAGATTAATTAAACACAGACAGATGTTTTTAAATCTTTATTTCAGATAATTATGTAGATTTTTCACTTACAGCTGATGAGAACATGACATTTAAGATGAAAATATTTCATCAGACCAATAAAAAATATTTTTAATACAGAAATTCAGGCTTAATGAAAAGTGTGTTTTAATACCGCTTAAAGGCTGTTATGTTTAAAAGGTACTTTTAATCTGACAAATAAGTCTCATCAGAACGCATATTCTACTTTATTGGATATGACTGTATGTATATATGTGTGTGTGTATGTGTGTTAGTGATATATATGGTTCATTAAACACAGTGATTGTTCTGGTTCTGCTAATTTTTAGGATTGTGGCCTATAGCTAATGAAAATTTAGTTTCTCATAAAGGTCAATTTCTTTGGCCTACACAACATGGTATACACTGCTGACTTCACAATTTTCCAGCAGACAGACACTGACATACATGGAAAATCGAGTGGAGGGAAAAAGTGGTAGAAAATGGTGGCATAATTAAGGCATATAACTGCATCCTGGAGATCATTGGCAAGCTAAGCCGATTCAAGAATTTGGAAAAGATTCACAAGGTGTGGAATGTAGCTAGAGTTATTGCTTTAACAGCCACCACAGACAGTCATATTCTGGACGTTGACTACAGATGTTGTATTACTTGTGTTAAGCCACTCCTGAACCAGAGACAGTAACGTAAAATGTCTCTTACTGAGGCTATGGAGACAAAGGACTAGCCAGCTCAGTGGTCCAAAATTCTCCTTTCAGATTGAAATAAATTTAACATTTCATTTCAAAATCAAGGTCACAAAATTCAACAGCTCAGCAGTGCCACAGGCTGACTGCCTTCAGGCCATGCCGCATTGAGTCAGCAATTCATGCAAAAGGAGCCCCAACCAAGGATTTTGTCCATATACTGTAAAGGACTTGGACATACCTTTCCAGGGATTTCTGTAAAACAGAAACGTTTTTCATGGTCTTATGTAATGTTCTAACTTTAATAATTAACAGAATTAAAGGCAAGAAACAGAATTTTAGGTTTTCATTAGTTGTATCCAATAAATTAAGAGAAAGAAACATAATCTGTACGGTATACAGCACGCGATTCACATTTTGAATTTAATTACTGAAATAATATATCAATGTTTTTGTATTTATTGAGAAAAACCTGTAAGTTGCTCATATCTGTTAATTAATTTGCCCTTTTTGAATGCAGGTGAAAGAGACAGATCCTGAGCCTCTCTGTTCTGTGGTTGAGGGATCTCAGTCGGAGCTGGATTTGGAAATCAGAGCAGTTTGTGATTATTCGAAGTTCAGCTGCAGCAGCAACACCATCCAGCTTAAAGATACCATGCTGTTCCAAACCAGGCTCCACCAGTAAGTCAGACTGAAACACTGTCTGCAAGCACATTACATCTGAGAATATTACATTATTTTTAAATGCTCTTTCCTTCATAATTTGAGTGGGTCCCTGAATAGGTCCTTTTGGAAAAAAAAGTGTTTTTTTCTCCCATGTTCTCCTTCAGCAAACCAGTGTTTTCTCGGGTACCCTTGTTTCCACACACAGTCCCTAGACATGCATGTTGGGTTAAATGATCTCTAAACTTTGTTAGCTGTAAGTGTATGTTTGCATTGTTGTGTGACTGTGTTGGCCCTGTGAAGAACTGGTGACCTGCCTTCCCCGAGGTCTTTGGAAAATGTAGGATTTGTTTTTCTCCACTGAATAAATTCACTAAAAGCTTTTCTGCATTAAAATTATGCTACTGCAATAAAAGTCTATTTTACATAGCCTGCCTATGAATACATGGCCTTTGTTAATCATGAGGACAACTTAACAAACAATAAGCGGGGCCTTTTGTCAATGCCACCAATGTCTTTTGCTCTTGACTCTTGGTTCTTACAGCATATGTAGTTAGTTTTTATATATATTGTTTTCTACATTCTGTATTTAATATTTTTTTTTTGTTTGTTTTTCAAAGCTTGTGTCTGTATTTCTTTCTGTTGATTTTGTTACTTTTATTTCTGCAATATATGTGTTTCTAGTGGAATACTGCATATAAGATAAATTGAAGTTTGATCTAATTTTGACAGAAAATAATAACAACAGCTGGTTATTTAAGTATGGATTTCTGAGTTATAAGGGGTTAAAATGTATTTGTTCGAGCCAGAGATTGACTCTGATCACCTTGAAGACTTGATGAAGACTGTTGTGGATGGCAAAACTGAAAATGATAAAAATCAATGGACTGGATTTATATAGTGCTTTTCCAGCCATACTAACTGCTCAAAGCGCTTTACATTAGAGCCACATTCACACTCACTCATCGCCTACACATTCCATGTAAATGTTGCATTTTGCTTATATCATGTCAAATAGTTACATGATTTACTATAGAGGCATTACAAGCAGTCTGAACTGCTTTAAGCGTACAACTTTTCATTTCCTGACTGCCATTTCTAGTCAAATTAAGTTAAGTTTATTTATATAGCGCTTTTCAGCAACAAGGCACTCAAAGCGCTGTACATGAGGAAGACATTACAATGATACAGAAAACCAAACAGAAAAACAAATCAAATGACACTAATAATCCCTGGGAGTAATAATAATTAATAATCCTGGTAGAAATTGGTTCCAAGCCACTCTTAATAATAAAGCATCTTATGCTAAAAGAAAATGATAATATTGATAGTCTCATCATTCCACTGAATTCTAACTAGTGAAGCTGAGTCACTGGTATAAAACAGCTATAATCCACGTTTTCAGGTGCTAATAATATATTGCTTTTACTGGTACTGAAGTTGAACTAAGAAATAACAGTCCATTGTAGTCTACGAAAGCTGGGTCATTGGTGTAAGAGCAGTTAAAGTCAAAATTTTCTATTACTAATAATGTTTGTTTTTCGCTGGTAATCCTTTTGATAAAACTAAAAATCTGTGAAAAAGTAATGAAATCATGCAATTAGGTGCAAGGCTAAGCAACACACAAGAAGAAAAGATTTTGCAAGAGTGCGGTAGAATCCTGGGGGTGCGAATAAATAACTGTGATTGTGTGCAAGAATTAGACTGTCAACTCAGATAGAGCGCCATTGTCCTTGAGGAGAGAGATGGACGTTTTCTCAATCGGCCACAAAGTCTTATCTGGGTCACAGCTGTTCGGGAGTGCTGGGAAAGAGCGCCATGTTTACATAACATCCAGGAGATATTTTGTCTTTAGCCACTTAGCAGAAGTTGCCAAGGCCACATTGGGGCGCCAGATTTAGAAAAACAATAAATGTTGTGGTTCAAGCAGTTGTGTGGATTTCCAACTACCTTAAGAGTTTTTACTGTTATCTCTCAATTGCGAATTCAAATATCCAAATTTCTGAGACTTTCCCGCAGTTCTGGAGCGAACAACCTTCTCCATGATTAAATCCTTTCACCTCTGAGTCCAAAAGCCGCTTCCAGGCTACGATTCTGTTCAAGGACCGTATCCAGCTTGCAGCTTAGCTCTCTTAACATTTCAGTCTGAGCATTGATCGCTCTGCAGATTCCATCCAGCATCGCAGGCAGCTTTGGAATGCTTTGAACAGCTGCCCACGTTTTGCTACTCACTCAATAAGTCAGATAAACCCCGGCTCCAAAAAGCAGAAATCCAAAATCCAAATATATAAACATCTTCTGCTTCCTCAACCAACATTGTAGAAGAATGTACCGGCTGGGTAAGAGGGTTCCCCTTTACCCTGTCTTCCCGTGGAAAAAATTTGATCAATTGTATTGAGAGACCAGCTGACCAAATCCATAATTTACAAGTTTGGAGGATATGTAAAGTGAGGCTCTGAGAGAAACACAGACAAAAGCAGATGCAGAAGCAGGCAAGAGGGAGGGAGAGAAAACGCGTGCGTCCTCCACCGAGAGCAGAGCAAGAAAAAAAAAATTATAATTCTACTTCTTACCTCTGGTGATGACTAGTATGATGGCGATGGTAGGCTGTACTGCAGGTGCACGAATGTTGGGCCTAACTGGTAGGATTGGGCCCATAATAAGTCTGTCTGCCTGGTGTTCACTCTTTGTGAAAGTAGTGAGTGAAGCAGCAGTTTCTGTAGAAAACATCAATAGGACTTTAATATCATCTTAATGGGACCTATTGAGCAGACAGTATGGTTTTTATGATAACTTGGCCCGCTGGTCTTCTTTAAAACTGCTTCCATGTGTTTTTACATTTGCCAGATTTTCTCTTAAATCATACAGTGTTGTTAGATGTGGCCCAACAGCTTAGTGGTGGCCATGCAGAACACAAGTAAACAACTTTTAAGGAGGAATTAAAGGAGGAATTTAAGAACATGTCAGTGAAGAGAGAAAAAAACCCATCAAAATACAAAAGGTTTTACTCAAAAGAACTCTGATATGTTGCCTTATGCTCTGTGCAGGTCACCGGAGGCTTGTGTGTACGGCCGGTTTTTTAAAGTTTAGATTTAAAAAAATTGTTAAAGATTTTTTTTTGAAAAAAGCTATTAAAAAAAAAAAAAATCAGAAAAAAGCACAACCAATCAAAAATCTGACCATCAGTTGTTGTTCTGTAGGAGACCAATTATATCCAATGTGAGTTTGATTAATTTTATAAATCGTTTTTAACTTGTTTAAGTTAAATATCTGTTCATGCTATATTCAACATTCAACTGCAGTGGACAAGATGTTTTTCTTCCTAAAAATGTTTCTGTTGTCTGTATGTTTGCATGTAAAGACTGCAGATTATCAATGTGGGCTCTGTGAAAGTAGATTTCTGCTGGCAAGTTCAAATGGATTCATGCTACAAGATTTCAAATCCTAAACAAGGTAAAATGAGCTCTTATCATGAATTTAGTATGTAGTCAATTGTTTCTAAAATGTTTGTTGAAATTTAAGCTTTAATTGCTCTTGTTGAGCCTTACCCTCCAAGTTGGACAGAATATATAATTTCACATTTCAGTGCTTTAAAAAATTATTGTATGTCGTTGGTGACAGACGAGAGCTCGGGATCTGGGCCTGGCAGCAGTTTATCCAGGCCTCCTAGTGCTTGCAGCAGTGTACTGTCCCTCCTCAAAGGAAACCCTGAATTGCCTCCATTCAGCGTGGAGCCCAGAATCGGAACCATAAATCCTGGTGCTACACAGAACTTCAGCGTTTGCTTTTCACCTGTGGAGGTAGCTCAGTTTCAGGGCAGACTACTCTGCAGGTAAATAAAGACATTAAAAGCAAGTGCATTTTATTCTCTGCAGGTTTCAAGGGTCAGCATTTTAAATGTTTTACCACACCTTCTGCTCGATCGTCTAATTCATAACTGTTTCATTTAAAAAAGGATTGCACTTACTATTTCTGCTCTGTATCTTTTTTAAAGATGAGCATAACAATAACCCTTTTAAAGAATTAGCTGAATTACATTTGGCATGTTTAGAGATAGCCAAACATTAACCTGAAACATTTAATCTAAAATGAAAGTAAATTACATTGTTTTCCCAGAATACTCAAAGTCTCTCTTTTTTAGTATTCCAAACCTGCAGAACGGTGACCAGGCTCCTTGTATCACTGTTTCTGGTCAAGGCCTGCTGCCTAATGTCCATTTTGATTTGGAGGACTCAGACTACATCAGGAGCAACCGCCACAGCCCTAAGTTCAGCCGGCTGCTGGATCCCAGCACTCCAGTTTTAGAGTTCAAAGCTATTGGCTTTTCAGCTCCCACAAGAAGGTAATAGATTGAAGGACGGGAGGTTATTATCCACATTGATGTGAGGCAGGGATTCTCACTTTTTTATAGCAAGTACCACCTCATTAAATAAAGTACCACTATACTGACTTAAAGTTCAAAACATTAGTACAACAAAGATTAGACTTTTTTAGTTTAATATTGGAAATAAAATACTATATAGTTGTTTTTTTAGGTACAAATCTTCAGCCACATTTTGTAAATTTTTGAAATGATCACCTAGAATAGGAACCTAGAAAATGTGGAAGCTGCTTGTTTCTTTGAATCTGGGTATGCTATTTTCAATAACCACAATATTTTTTATCTTTTTCTTATGTTGTAAATTTGCCCTTATTGTACAGTCTTTTATTTCTCATTTGTGTTATTATATTTTACTTTTGAGTGAATCTGCATGCTTCCATTTGAGGGTCGCTTTGCTGCTAGTACATCCAAATTTCCTCACTAAGGGACGAAAAAAAAGGATATTTTTATTCTATTTTAAAAATGAATGAAAAATATTTTTTATTTATTGGCTTTGGATGTTTGGTTAAAAAAGCATTTTATTAGGTTCTAGTTTTTTTCCCTGCGACCAAATTGGAACAGTTAAGAGAACAGCCTGAGCAATTTATATGGAAAAGTCAGATGTTAATCAACAAACTCATTATCATATCCAGTATGGTTGCCATGCATTTGAAACATATTAAAAGCTGCAGTAAAAAACATTTCAAGCAACATTTGCATTGATAAATCCTATCTGAATAATCTTTTTAAACACAGCCTGGTCATAAGGCTGAATCAGCCAGTGATAATTATTGTTTTTTTCCTTTTTAACCCTAACATGGTGAAGTTGGGTGTGATATCATTCCCAGATGCACGTTCTGACTTCAGACATAAATAGAAACCAGTATAAGCAGCCTCTGGTACTTTCTCCACTGCACTTTCCCTTCTGGGTAGTTTGTGTTTAAAGCAACACTCAATATGCTTGGTACAAATCCTTTAGACTGTTGGTGCTTATTAGCCAATTAGCTTGTAAATAATTCTCCCAAATTTCCAAAGCCAACCCACCATTGGTACCATTGATTAGGAGACATGAGTCTAAGGAATTAAAATCTCGTGCTCTTGTCTGACTCTATAGGTCTTTTAATGTGGTGAACCCAACCAGGAAGGCTTACGATTTTAAATGGAGGTGCGAAGACACAGCGGCCAGTCCTTTTCATTGTCTAACATCTTTTGGGACCATCCCATCAGGAAAGAAAGTGGAAGTAAGAACTTTATCAGGCAGTCTAACGATCTATCGTTCCATCTCAAACTTCAGTTCCCCGTAGTACTATCCATATGTAATTCTCTGATCTACCTGTGTGTACAGATGTGTTTTGAATTTGTTGCTGAGCACCAGGAGACAGTGGAGTCGCTGTGGAGCTTCTTGATTGAGAACCTGTCACTGTCTTTTCCCTTCCTTTGTGTGGGAACTGCTAGAGAACCATGTGTCTATCTTGACAGACCTCATCTTGATTTTGGGGAGTTGGTTGTTGGTATGTAAAACAGACATAAGTTTATTCAGGCATGTTAAAAATTATATCCTTTAGGATTTTTCTAACTGTACAGGAGCATTAGGGATCTTTCTGTGAGCGATCATTAATTATTCATAGTAAGACCAGATCATGTGCCACACTGTGTGCGTGAGAGAAATATTTACTTATTAGACAGCTCTGTAGTTAAACATGGTTCATTATTCTTTAAAAAAAAAAAAAATTCAAGTTCACATTTTAAGTTAACTTTAGCATCTTATACTAGCATTTTGCACATTTAGCTCAGGTAGCGAAGGTATCATGCTAATACCATTTGTGTATTCCCTGTAGTTAGTAGAGATTTGCAAAAATATTTTAATCCTGCATGTCACATGACTGACATACTTGCACCCCTTAAAAAAATAAAACAGAGTAAGTCTGCTGTTTACCACTGAGCAATAGAGCTGATTTAATTGTTAAGATTTAAAATATACCTAATTCTGAGAGGAGTGAATATTAAATCTGTGGGCAACCCAGTTTTAGGGGCTGATATTTTGTCTTATTTAGGTAAACCAAATATGTAATTCAAATAATGTGGGATAGAGAAGTTATTTTCTATAGGCCACAAAAAGTCTCTACATTATGCAATAAAAATACAAAAGCCCAGATGAAATTTTTAGAATTATAAGACAATTATGTTTTCCCCAGTAAGGCCGACTTTTATTCTAAATACAGTACAAGCTGTCATGTTTTTGTTTGGGCAGGACATAAAGTGGAGCAAACGGTTGATCTGGTGAATGCAGAGGAGGAACCCTTCCAATTCTCCGTCCTGCAGTTGTCTCTTCTCTCTGAAGATCAGCAGTCCAGCCTGACTTTGAAGCCCATGAATGGCACAGTGATGTCCAAAAATAGGTTAACAACTCACATCAGCCACTACAGCATATTCATAGTTTTGTTGCAAAATGTCACATTTTACTGTTCACATTAACAAAATGTTTCTCAATGTAAAGCATTTATATTAGTCTTGTTGAAGTCAGTTTCCTTGAAATGTTGTACTCTATTGGTTTTAGGTTACCACTGTTGGTGTCCTTCACACCTTCCTTAGAGAGATATGTACACTTCAGACTGAACCTGAAAGTAAAGAGGAAGTTGGAACCACTTTTACTCAACGTTAAGGCTGATTGTTTTAACATGAGCGTTGTAGTTCAGATTCAGGAGCATAACGGGAGCCTCAGAGAGATCTTACCAAACCACGAAAATACATTAGACTTCGGAAAGGTCATCACACCTTAACACCACAGACACAAATACTGAAATATAAATTATGGTCATTCACACCTGAGCTTTTAATTGAACATTCCCTTCTGTGTTGGTCTTTATATTCATAAATCATAGGTGGGGATTTCAGAGCAATGCACCTACAATCTCCTGGTCTCCAATCTTTCAAGATTCATCCTGGAAGTAAGCTTTGAGTTGACTGGCGACAGAGAGCACCTTCAACAGTTAGAGGTGAAACCTCAAGCTGGAGCTGTGGAGATTGGGAAGCAGCTCCAGGTGTCAGTGTTCTTTTGCCCTCAGACCGTTTGGAACCTGCAGGATGTCCAACTAATTGTCAAGGCAAGATAAAGATAACATTACATTAATTATCTACCAGCTTCTCAGTCCAATACAGGAGTTTGTTGGACAGGCTGACTTTCTTCTAGTTCAAGTTGTTTAGGAATGTAAAAATGACTCAGTTAGCTAAATATTGAGTTATATACACAACAAAGGTTGTTTTAAACTACTTAACAAAGAAAGTAAATTAAAGCTTTCTCTAGTTAAGTACAGTCCACTTCAGTCCACTGTGTTGTTTATTTACACATTCCAATTGAAGAAAAATCAATACAGTTAAGGTAAGGTAAGGTAAGTTTATTTATATAGCACTTTTCAGTAACGAGACACTCAAAGCGCTGTACATACAAATACAATACAATCACAAAGAACACAGAAAAACAAATCAAATGCTAAGAAATCTAAAAATCTATGAATCCTTCTGAGAAATCTAAAAATCTCTGGTCAATATTATAATGATACAGATAACATTAATAATCCTTTGGGTTTTACTGGTGAGAGCTGGTTCTAAACCAATCTTTCTAAAGAGGTAATTATATCATTAAGTCCTCTATGTAGGGGAAAGCATCTTGTGCTAAGAAGTCTCATCATTCCACTGAATTCTATCTAGTGAAGCTGAGTCACTGGTACAAAACAGCTTTAATCCACATTTTCAGGTGCTAATAATATATTTGCTTTTACTGGTACTGAAGTTGAACTAAGTAATCTAATTAAGAAAGCTGGGTCATTGGTGTAAGAGCAACTAAAGTCCAAGTTACTAATAATGTTTGGTTTTCGCTGTTAAAATCTATGAAAAGTAATGAAATCACACATTTAGGTAAAGTAAGATAGGAGGGAAAAAAAATCATATTTCAGACTCTATTCTGCTAAGAATAGAGTCTGAAACAGTACAAAAAAACCTCAGCAGGGGTAAGCGACACACATAAGTAAAGATTCAGCAAGGGTACGGTAAGTCTGAGTGTGTTTGCAAGAATTAGACTGTCAACGCTGATAGAAGCGCCATTGTCCTTGAGAAGAGAGGTGGAAGTTTTATCAGTCGGCCGCATAGTCCTATCAGCACACAGCTGGTAGGGGAGTGCTGGGGAAGAGCGTCGTGTTTATATAACATCCAGGAGACATTTTGTCGATAGCCAGTTAACAGAAGTTGCCAAGGCCACATTGGGAAGCCAGATTTAGAAAAACAATAAATGTTGTGGTTCAGGCAGTTGTGAATTTCCAACCGCCTTAAGAGTTTTACTGGTATGTCTCAATTGCGAATCCAAATAGCCAAATTTCTGGTATTTTCCGCAGATCTGGAGCGTACAACTTCTCCAAGATTATATCCTTTAACCTCTGAGTCCAACCGCTGCCAGGCTGCGATTCTGTTCAAGAATCGTGTCCAGGTTGCGATTCTGCTCTCTTAACATTTCAGTCTGAGTGTTGATCGCTCTACAGACTCCATCCAACATCCCAGGAAGCTTTGGAAAGTTTTGAACAGCCGCCCACGTTTTGCGAATCACTCGATAAGCCAGGTAACCACCAACTCCAAAAAGCAGAAATTCTGTTATCAAAAGTCCAAATATGTACACATTTTCTACGTCCGCGACTGACATCGTAGTCAGGCACACAATCTTCCACTGCTGCCAAGAATCCATTGTGTTTCCAGAGAAGAACGTCCCACCTGGACAAGAGGGTCTCCTTTATCCTGTCTTCCTGTAGGAAATTTTTTTTATTATTTTGACCAATTACGTTGAGTCCAGCTGATCAAATCCATAATTTACAAGTTTGGAGGATATGCAAAGCGAGGCTCTAAGAAAAATACAGACAAAAGCAGAAGCAGGGATCAGCAGGGAGGGAGGGAGAGAAAATGCGTATCTTCCACCGAGAGCAAGAGAAAAAGCAGTTGATTGAAGTTTAGTACATTTAACTGAATTTGACTTAATTGTAATATAACCAGGATTCAGCTGGAATGTATGTTATCATGAATGAGATGAATACATAAAAGAAAACAATGATTTAGGTTTTCACTTAATATTTTGTACTTTTTGTGTGTCTTATCTTTTTAAAACCTTTTTTGTAGTAGTTTAAAAAAATAATCACATGCCTCAATACCAAGAGTGAACTGATTCAGCACAATCTCTGTGGGTGTCACTTGGACTTTAGTTGCCAATTGATGATCAAATATAAAATTTTGATTGTTTAATTGTTTCATTCTGGCTGTGTTTTGGCCTTTTCTCCCATTAGGTGAAGCTCGGCCCAACTTTTACTTTCTCTATTAAAGGCAGAGCTAGAGCACCCAGCCTCGATTTCTCCTTCACCAAGTTCAACTTTGGAAAGTGTTTCCTGTTCTGTCCGGGCATGTTGCCACCATCCCAAACTCTTCTCATTCACAACAAAGACACAATGGAAGTCAGGTGTGTCGGTCTGTTTTCTAGGGAGCTGTGGAGAGTAAATGTATCTATAACCTAACACATTAACCTTTGAATATTGGTATATTGCTCAGAAACACAACATGTGTTCTTCTAAGTCTAGTAGGAATTTTGTACTTACTTTTATAATGAGTGTGACTTTTATTTTAAAAAGTATCTGAGCTTATTTTGAAAGCCCACTTTAATCCATGTTTGATGACTGGTTAAAGCCTACTAGAAGTTTAGGACCTCTCATGTTCTGCATTGTCTCCAGTCCATTGTATAGGAATACACTAGCACTATAGTACTAAATAAAATGACAAAAACCTCTATCTCTTAAAAATAAACACTTTCATGGGTTAAAATGTTAAACACTGTGTTTTGATTTACTTTAATCAGTGTCCAATGCCAGTTCAAAAACACAGGATTCTTGGAGGTGGACTTCCAACCAGATATTTTGAGGCCTGGTGCTGTGATGAAGATACCAATTAAATTCTACCCCCAGAGGACTTCTCGTTATAATGGAAAGCTCACCTTTGTCTTAAACGACTGTGTCACAAAACATGTGGAAATAGAAGGACAAGGCATTGAGTTAAAGGTGAGAAAGAATAGAGTACACTTGCTTTTCTTAATACAGTATATCTGTCCATCAGAGATTTTCAGCCACAAAAATAAACATTCTTATTTTAAGCTTATTTTAAGCTCCTTTTTATTGTAGTAAACCCAAAATCAATAAAAAAAAATCATTTGTGTGATGTAAGATGTTCAAAAACATTCCTGCTCCTCAGTTGCATCTCAATAAAAAGGAATAACACTGTAAAGTAAATTTGTTTCAGTGTATCAGTTTTAACAGTGAAACTAATGTTCTAGTTTAATCACACTCATTTTCACTTACAGTTAATGCAAACCCAAAACTCAACTACTCAGAAACTTTCAATATTTGATAAGACCAATAAAAAAGGGATTTTCAACACAGAAATATCAGCTTACTGAAAAGTATGTTCATGTACTGCACAACATATTGGTTGAGGCTCTTTTTGCCTGAATTACTGCAGTAATGGCATGGAGGTGATCAGCCTGTGGCTGTGCTGAGGAAGTTCAAGTGCACAAAGCGCTTTACATTAGAGCCACATTCACACTCACTCATCACCTACACATTCCATGTAAATGTTGCATTTTGCTTATATCATCTCAAATAGTTACATGATTTACTATACAGGCATTACAAGCAGTCTGAACTGCTTTAAGCATACAACTTTTCATTTTCTGACTGCCATTTCTAGTCAAGTCAAGTTTATTGATATAGCGCTTTTCAGCAACAAGACACTCAAGGCGCTGTACATAAGGAAAAACATAACAATGATACAGAAAATTAAACAACAGAAGTAATAAAAAAAAACATAAAGAGAATAGAATGATAAATAAGACAACGAAAGGAAAGTGGGACTGAAAACTTAACTAATAATGTTTAGATGACACATTCAAAGGTCACTCTGTCACGGTTTACTTGATATTGGACCCCACAATGCAGACGAGCAGGCAGCGTGATGGTAAGTGAAAAAAGGTTTAATAACAAAAACTCACACTCAGCAGGAGGCAGGAACAAAACAAATGGGCAGGCAAGACAGGCATGGCATGATCAAAAAGACAAGACTTGGTTAGAGAACAAGACATGAGCATGAGAAATGTCTCCGCGACGACTAACAGAACAGGTGTGAATATATGGCGTGAAAACCAGGTGGAGCAAGGAGACAGATTAACTTGAAGCAGGTGAACCGAATAAACTTAATTAACAGAACAAAACGTGACTGGAGCAAAACAGAGACTCTTGAAAACATGAAGCAAAAGCATAACAAGATCCGAAAACCAAACTTGACAAAACATGAACAAGACGACAAAACAAAAGTATAAACAGGAAATTAAACAGAAACATGATTAAAAACTTAAACAGTGAAAAACATAAAGAAAAAACCCGAAACCAAAAACCAAACAACCCCAAATCATGACAGAACCCCCCCCTTAAGGGCGGATACCAGACGCCCACAACAGTCCAAACAAAAAAAAAAACAACCCGACCAGGGCGGGCGGTGGGGGCTTTGGTAGGAGGGCCAAAAACAAAAACAGAGTTCAGGCGGGCGACCAGGAGGTCGTCCCCAGCAGGCACAGAGTTCAGGCGGGCGACCCGACCTGCACCAAAGGCGTGGAGGCCGACAGAAGCGTAGAGACCGTGGCGGCCTGCGACGGGAAACTGCAGGTAGATCAGGAGGCCGACTGAGCAGAGTAGAGGACCTCCCAGAAACTGTGGAACTCCGGAGGCGTGGAGCCTGGCGAACCCTCAGAGGCTGAACCCTCAGAGCCTGGCGAACCCTCAGAGGCTGAAGCAGAGCCTGGCGAACCAAACAACCCCAAATCATGACACACTCTAAACAAATAAGTTTTTAATCTTGATTTAAAGCAATTTAGGGTTTCCGCGCTTTTACAGTTTTCTGGGAGTTTATTCCAGATTAGTGAAGCATAAGAACTAAAAGCTGCTTCTCCATGTTTGGTTCTGGTTCTGGGTATGCAGAGTAGATTTGAGCCAGAAGACCTGAGAGGTCTGGTTGATACACTGACAACAAGTCTGTAATGTATTTTGGTGCTAAGCCATTCAGTGATTTATAGACTAACAGAAATATTTTAAAGTCTATTCTCTGAGTTACAGGGAGCCAGTGTAGGGACTTTAGAACCGGGGTGATGTGCTCCACTTTCTTAGTTCTAGTGAGGACGCGGGCAGCAGCATTCTGGATCAACTGCAGCTGTCTGATTGACTTTTTAGGCAGACCTGTGAAGACAGCGTAAGGTAATCAATTCTACTAAAGATGAACGCATGAATTAGTTTTTCAAGGTCCTGCTGAGACATTAGTCCTTTAATCCTGGAGATGTTCTTTAGGTGATAGAAGGCTGACCTAGTTACTATCTTCAGGTTGGTTTAATAGTGGCCTTCGGCTTGTCTGCATTGTTGGGTCTTCTGTCTCTCGTCTTCCTCTTGACAATACCCCACAGATCCTAAGGGGTGTCACATTAAACACATTTGTACTGAAAATGCTCCTTGCAGCCCTTTCTGTTTTGCATGCATGCGTACCACACAAATACAGTGTTGTTTTACACAAGAAAACAAGTAGAATATTTATGTGCAGAACCAAGTACGCAATGCTATGTTTGGACATGCAATTTTAAAAAGCAACTCTTCTATCGCTAATGTCTGCTATTTGGGGACATCGAGGTTCGTCATTTAGGTACAGTGATGATAGAGAAAGAAAAGTGGACCAAACCAAAGCATTTAGTCACACCAAATTGCCACGCAGCATATGACAATGAGACAATGAACCAAGATGGTGTAGGGAGATATCCCACTGACAAGAGGCACCTCCACTTTTATGGTGCATTCAAGTACTACTTTTACTGTGGGTTTTCTGTTTATCAAAACAACTCTAACATGATTTAAACATTTTATATTGTTAAATTACTGCAGTCTTAGTCTAAAATTCCTAAACAATAACATTGACCGTTTTCAACTGGTTTTGTTGTTGTACAATCTATCTAGGCATTGGCTTTACCTGCTTATCCTTTGTTAAACGAAAATAATCAAACCACATCTCCTCTCAGTTCAACACTGGCCTCTTCTTTACAACATATTACATAAAAATATGACTTTAAAAACGAGCAACAAACTTTTTGTGTATCACTAACTAATAGATTCTCTATGTGGTTGAGGTCAGTCAATCATAGGGATACCATGGTCATTGAACCATAGTATTGGTTCTTTTGACAGTGTAGGCAGGTTGAAAAATGAAATGAAGTGCTCTAAGGAGGCAACAGACCCGCCCCTTTTCTCCTTAGCCCAATTATGAGCCTTCTAATATTGTCTCTGATTTAGAAGCGGTGTAGCATGAGGAATGTGAGCGTTGTAGCCCATGAGATAGATCCTAAAGTGCAGACTTCGATTTCCATCCACACCTTCCCCCAATCTCTTTAACGGCCATGCTTTATAATCTTCTTTAGGTTACAGTTATCTCTGTTGCTTGTGTGCCTTTTTCTATCACACTTTTCCCTGTCACTCAGCTTTCCATTAATATCTCTGGATACAGTTCTCTTCTTTAGCAATGACCAATTGTGTCTTACCGTCCTTCTGGAAGGTGTCAGTAAGTCTGCTGAAAACTGTTTAGTCAGCAGTCTTTCTCACAGTGGTATAGAACAAAACATTTCTTTATTAAACATCCGTTTCCTATTGGCTTAAATAATCTAATGTTTAGCGGAACTGAATTTTGAGGTTTTAAGATTATAATCCTTAATCAGCTAAATTAGCAGAAGTACATTCTTGAATTGGGCTGCATTGGTAGCTTTGTTGCCTTGCAGCAAGAAGGTCCTGGGTTCAACTCCTGGCCGGGGGTCTTTCTGCATGGAGTTTGCATGTTCTCCCCGGGTATTCCGGCTTCCTCCCACAGTCTAAAGACATGCCTGTTAGGTTAAATGGTCTTTCTAAAGCGCCCTTAGGTGTGTGCATGGTTGTTTGTGTGTTGTCCTGCGATGGACTGCTGGAGATAGGCACCAGCTTCACTGTGACCCACTTTGGAAGAAGCAGTATAGAAAATGACCGACTAACATTCTTGAAATGTATCACTCTGTAGGAATCTATATATGAGTTAACTTTCCAATGATATTCTGATTGACTCAGATTCACCAACACATCTAAACAAATAACCATGGAATCCATACTGTGAATAGATTAAATTATTCAAAAATACATTTGTTGCAATAAATTACATGCAAGTAAGTATATTAAAAGGGCAAAAGTCAGCTGACAAAAACAATTGATGAAACATACTATAAAGGGATGTGTGTAGTATGGGGAAAGGGCCATTCTTTCATTTGATATTTTTCTTTTTAGTAATCTTCTAAAGTAGTGTCAACCAATAGCTCTCCAGATTTTCCTTTTATTTGTCCAAAGGTATTTTCATAACCATAATGTATCTCTTTCTGTCCCAGCTGGAAGTGACTGATCCCTCACAAAAGAAGGTGAAGCTGGGGTCTCTGATGTTGGGTCAGAGGGTGAACAAACAGGTGGTTCTTGTCAATCACAGCCTCTTAGACCTTTCTTTCACTTTGACACTTAGCACAAATATTCCACTGGATCCCAAGGTAACCAAACAACACACACACATAACAACATTAAACATGGATCCAGTAAAGCCAGACTTAATGCCTGCCTTCCTGCCACCAGGACCTGTCTGTCAGCCCAGCAGGTGAGCTGAAACTGAAATCTGGTGGCGGCTCCTGTAAGGTGGAGATACAGTTCTCGCCTCATCAGCATATTCCTCCTTTTTCTGCGGAGCTGCAGGCGAAGTTTGCAGGCTTCTTCCACCCCCTGCTGACCATTGAGGGCTGCTGCAAGGTTGGCTGGAACCTGCCCTCATAAGCATTAAACTGTGCACACGAATATTTCCTAAGTGAACTATGTGTAATCCATTTGTGTCACAATATTTCCTGAGATATTTAATAGTAATACCTAATCCAAAACTGTTAGGGGGTGGAAGTCCATTTAGACTCGAACCATTTGTCTTTTGGAGCTGTGGTCCAGCACTGCAAGACGAGCAGGAGGATTGTCATGATGAACACGGGTGATGCCAGTGCCAGGTAATGTAACAAAATACAACATCTCCCAGTGATGGTTGTTCAGAAGCACCTCACTTCCTCAGAATCCCACACTAACTCTGGTTGGATATATTTTCTGCTCTCTGCTTCTGTTTTGGTCCAATGAAATACCAGATTTCAATGGCAAACAGATTTCCCTCCAGAGTTGTCTATCAAACCAGTGAAAGGATATATCGGTCCAGGCAAGGATGTTCCCTTTGAGGTGACCTTTGCCCCCTTGAAGCCCTGTAATGACCTCAGATATGAGAACCTGTCCTGCTTCATCGAAGGTTCCCCGTCGGTTAAACTGACGGTTACAGGCTCCTGCATTCAAGCTTCCACAAGCAAAGAGGTTAGAATGAACTCTCGTATGTACAAATATACATTTTTGAAATCTTTGAGAGATTTCATGTTTATTCACATTTTAATTATCAGTCAATGCCAAGGAAGTGGTCTATTTCCTTGCTGGTTCAGGATGAGGCATTGCTGCAAACTCCAATGAGCTTCCTCTGATAATTTCTTTTTACTAGTTAGCATCATTACCTGAATTATACTGCATTGTATAAAATCTAGGATGAATTTTAAATGTAAATAATGTAAATACATTTAATGTGGATACATCGGTACAATCAAATTGTGTTGAATTGATTTAATTACATGTTTAAGAATAAAAATTTAACCCGGTTATCCTTTAAAATACCTTGAGAGTACATGTGTTGTGTATTGACACTGTAAAAAATTACTTAAATGTCTTAAATTTATCAAACTGAATTATATGCATTATGTGGTATTAAAAACCTTTGAACTGTAGAGTAATGATTGGAAATTAAATTTCTATTGATTGCTTTTAAAATATTTTCCCTAAAATCTGCCAGGTCAGTTGTTTTATTCTCATTGCGAAATGGTTAAAAGGGCAGCTCCAACAAATGTGAGACATTGATTTGTCTCATTTAGATCATTCAGCAACTTTTGACAGATTTAAGGGTTTAAGTTAGATTTAATTAACTGAGTACCCCTAAAGTCCTGCAGCCGAGGACTTGTGTGTGGAAGTCCTCCAAGATCCATCTATTTGTCTAAAGTTGACAGGTTAAAAGCTTTTGAAAACGTTGCAAAAACATGTTGATTATTTTGCTGCAACACAACTTGATTGCTGTCTATCTGGCAGAAGAAAAGGTGCATCTCTGCATAGTATGTTGCACCTTTTCTTCCGCCAGATAGATTAGGTTTTGCTGGCCAATGCTGATTTCTGATTTCTTTGCGGTCTGACCTGCCAATTCTGATTTTACTAAGCTTAAGGGAGAAAAAGCATGCTGGAGGTCCTGTAATAGAAGTTATGATTTTAAATCAACAGAAAATGAAGGGATAACAATATTAACCCCATTTGTACATCAAAGCAAATTACCTTAACCTGTATCTTATATTTATTGAACTCTAAAAATGTGCATCAAAGTACATGCTGTTGGTTGAAACCTTTATAGAAAATGGTGGCAGTTTTGATGAATTGTATATATTTTGGAAAATTTTCTGTTTCCAGGTGGTAAACTTTGCTTGCCGAGTGCAAAGTTCTCAAACTCAGAGCCTGTCCATAACCAACCCCTGCAGCGAGCGCTGCAGCATCAGACCTGCCATCGAGGGGGAACAGTGGAGTGCTACTCTCTTTCTGACCTTTGAACCCAACCAAACCAAGACATTTGACATAACGTACAGACCACTGACCATGACCCCTGAAGGACACAAGCACCTGGTAGAGCAAATAAATTCTTTTAACAAAAATATTTTTGTGTTTAGGGAGAATAAATTCAGTGTAAAATATAAATACAGACTTGTGGGATTTTTCACAGGGATCAGTTTTTTTCTCCTTTCCTGCTGGGAAGGGAATGTTATTCAGCCTGCAGGGAACAGCTACTCCTCCCAAAGCAAAGGACACCATCATGCATGAGCTGCCTGCCAAAACTAAACACTGTGAGGTTCTCCAGGTTAACAATTGGCTCTCCAGGCAGCAGAGGTAAAACACTGTCAATTTAGATTATTTAACTCTAATTTCATCTAACATTTCATGCAAAAGCCTTAGGGACATCCCTTATTTCTTATTTTATATTCTTATTTTATATTTTCCTTCTAAGTAGCCGTTTTCTTCTAGGTTTTAAAGTTTTCTTCATAAACAGTTCTTCAGATTTTCTGAAGGTTTTTTAAGACTTTGAACACTGAGCTTCGATCATTCAGGCATAAAAGGTCTCCTAAACTCAAGAGATAAACCAGTGTTGTTGGCAAAAAACAACCAACTAAGCAAAAGAACACATTTTAAATTGATCTCTTGGCATCTTGTTCGTAACCTATCGCAGTTGTTTTTTTGAATCTGTAAAAAATATGAAGAATAATAGTTTCGTGGAAATTAGGATTTAAGTCTAACTGTCACACAGAAATGAGCTGAATATGCTGCATTTAGCAGATCACAAACTGAAAGATGATGCATCTATGAGATCCTGTGTCACGCCCTTGCTGTTGTCTGTCCAGTTTCCCAGTGACATGGCTTCCAGATATAAGTCATGTTCTGGAAGCAGTTTTCTCAAATCTGATATTTCTTTTGCCCAGGCATGTCTACTTTCCTCTCAGTTTTACCCACACACTGCACAGTAGGCTGCGATGGTCAGGTACTGACTGTGACAGAAAAAGTACAAGACACTTCAGAAAAATCTGGATAACTATTGATCTCTTTAAACGCTGCAAGAAAGTTTGGCTCTTTGGCAACTAAATGTAAAGAGATGAAGGTTGCTTTAAAATGTAGCAAAGTACTGTACATAAACAACCCATGGTACTAAAGAAAATTGTTCTGGGAGATTTTAACTCGGTCTGGATTATGAAAAGATAAAAAATGAAAAACAAACAGCTTTACAATTACCTGTAAAAAATTACAGGTAATTGATTTCCTCAAATAATGTGACATTTATCCTGCAAAACATGCACATTTTCCTGTGGGTGCTGCTGACCAGCAGCATGTATCTGAAGCTCAGTTCATTTAAAAATACCTTATCGGGACCCCAATCCAATACATGGGTATGGATCAAGATATTCCTAAATATAGTATTTAGTTCTTAGTATTTATCTGGAGATAAACTCTTAACTTTTATTCTGCTCCTTTAACAAACATGCAGACTCATTCTTCTGTTTTCAGGTTCTGTGTGCTGCTAGAAGTACTTAAGCATGAGAAAACAGACCCGATCGTGTTCCTAAAGGGACACGACTCCATTGAGGTTCCTGCTTTGACCAAGAGAGACTATAAGATGTCTTTTTTTGCATACAGAGAGGGGGATTACAACACCAAGGTTTGGACAACCTAATTTCTGCCTGTGTATGAGTATGTTTCTGTTATCCCTACCACACATATCTGCCTTCTGTTTAAAAGTGTAAGAACACCTTCCTACACCTTCAAACAGAAGGAAGCATAGCTTTATAAAACTAATACTTTAGGAATGCCTTTCTTGAAATACTGTGGAATACACAGGTTGATCTCCAGCTGAGCCAGACTTCCATGAAATTGGTGCCCTAACTATGAGACATTAGGCTGTAGTGGTCTCTTGTTTTGTCCAGTTTGTGCTAAATGCAGCACATAGGTACCACTGCTGCAGAATTTGCACAAATGCTGCTGAAATATCACAGCAATGACCCTATGATAACATTATTTTATCTCCTTCTACACTATGCAGACACTGTGTCAGAGGAGCTCCTCTGACTTACTTTCTGATTAATTCAGCTTGTACTTTAGATTTAACTATTGAGGGCCCTCATAGATTGTGCTTAGGGCATCTAACTTCATCCCCAGATCATTAAGTATGGAAACAATAATGCGGTGAAGTCACAGCAAAAGTAACATACTCCGTCCTGATGCTCAGGAACTCCTTCATCCCGATAAAATGGGTCGCATCATAAGCAGCAACGTTCCCTACTTTAAACCCACGTGGGATACTTTTTAGATCCACTAACATACATGAGTTAGGAGAAAGTGTGACAGTAGCTTGAATATGGCCCTCACTTCACATTTTAATCTTTCTACCCAGGTGACATTTCGTAATGAGGTAACAGGTGAGTACTTGTTTTACCTCGTTAATTTTAAAGTCAGGCCTCCAGGAGTCCTGTCCACCATCAAGCTGGAGACCCCTGTCCGCCAGATGGCCTCAGCTGCTCTAAACGTGGAGAACCCTCTGACCACCGCTACCAGCTTCACCACAGAGTGTAAATGTGGTGACATCAAGGCTCCACCTCAGCAGACCGTGCCGGGACAATCCAAGGTGTATACCAAAACAAATTTCACTCTAAAGGTCAACAATCAGCGTTGAATAAAGCTGACCAAGTTAACGCCTATGTTTTATCTTCACCTCAGGGTGTTCTGAGCTTCGAGTATCTGCCTCTTCATGTAGGCGAGTCTACCGCACGGCTTACGTTGTTCAGTAGTGATCTGGGCCATTTTCCCTACAATCTGCTTCTCAAAGCTCTGCCCCCACCAACGGAGGAGACGGTTCACTTCCAGGCTGCACTGGGAAACAGCCACTCTACCCCCGTTAAGTTCATCAACTACACCCACCTCATAACCAAGTACCAGTGTAAGGTAAGAAACTAAAAGAACTTAACCTTGTTTTGTAGAAATGGTTTTGGAGTTTTAAAAAGACAACAATGCCATCAGATCACAAGATATGAGTTCAATTTTATTTGAGATGCACCAATCAACTGGCCAGAAATAGGAAAGCACATATTTTACTTGTTTAATTCTGATTGGTGATTTGGAGGTCAAATACTGAAACAAATCACTCAGTGCAACACTAAGAACTCCCACTGTATTTGGTCTATCAACGCATCAACCCAGAGCAAACTAACATATGTCTCATTAACTGCTTCTATCAGAGGAGCTGTAGCACCCTATTCTTGTTTATGTGTTAAAAATCCTTACAGAAAATAAGAGCCAGTCAGAACCGGATTCAGCAGGTCAAACCTCAAAGGAAACCTGAAATCCATATTGGCCAGGAAAAGCTTAATGTACTGTCTCTAAATGTTTCTGTAAACAGCGCTTGTATTGCCTCAGTAACATAGTGATTTTTTATGTAATCTTGTGTTTTTCTGTCTCTCCTACAGACTGATTGTCCTGATTTTACCGTGGACAAAAGTGTTAGTGCTTCGCCCGGTTTTCCTTCAGGGTCAGAGGTGAGGGTGGAAGTTCGTTTCGAGCCACATCAGCTGGGGGAGGTGAAGGGACAGCTCAGCCTGACCTCAGAAACTGGTGGGGAATACATCTTTCCTTTGCACGGTGTGTGCATCCTCCCGAGACCTCAGGGCCCGTTCAGAATCACAGCGGGTGGCAGCGTCACCATCCCCTTCAAGAACGTGTTCTGCCAAACCACAACTTTCTCTTTGCAGGTAAAATTTAGGTGGAGCATAACAAGGTGAAAGAGTGGAAAGAGTAGAACAAAAGCCCAGCTCAAGAACAAATCAAAAGCAAAGTTTCACCACAACTCAAACTCAAAATTAGCCTGGAGTTCTTGTCTCCTTACAACAACATGGCCTCTCACATTAGTAAAGACATGCTTCTCCTGGTGTACTTAGATATTCATTTAATTTTTTTTCTGGGATCAGGCAGAGTTAATCACATGGCTTGTTTTAGGCCCTGTTCAAACCAGGCACAAACATCCGACTCATCCAATCATCCATTCATGTTCTATAGCCACTTAAGCCTTGCTGGGTTGACAGGGGTGTTGTCTTTCTCCCATGGGCAAGAGGCAGAGTGGACTTTGGACGGGTCACCAGCCCCTCACACGGCTGTCTATCTAGCAACAGAGCTAGATGAATTCTGATACGATGAAAGCTGGCTGCAATCAGCTAAAACTAGAACTTGCAACATTTATACCGAGAGGTTTGTTTCATTTCTTTTGAAAACAATTATGCTGTAAATATAATTCAGATATAAATACAAGATTTAATTTGGATTATGTCTGTTTAAAGAATAAGTGTAAAAATTATTTGGCCCTCATACATAGTTTGCCCCTGCATTTCATGCCTATTTATGACTGATTTACAAAAATATTAGTAAGCATGCTGATCACCTTTTTGTTGCTCAACAGGGTGTTTGACGTGGCTACATGTAAATATTTAGGGAGAATGCCTAATTGGATCTGTCAGGTGGGATTTTGACACGTTGTGAACGCTTGTGCTTAAAGCTGTCCACTTGTGTCCACTGAGCCCCCAGGATGCATGTTGGTGCTAGGTCTGAAGAGGTCCACAGATTGTGGTATTTATGGGTTTAATTGTCACAGATCCTAGCTTGACTCCCTTATGAGAATTTCCTCCATTATTCTTCAAACTGAGATCACTCTGACCATGTTCTACTGCCTGCTGATAAGTCCTTGACATTGCTTTAACTTTTGCATATTTGCCAACTATAAACAACTTATTCTGTTTTGCATGCATGTCTGTAAATTATGTAACCTAAGGATATTTATGTTGCTCCTAGGTTGACAACCCCTGCTTTACTGTCAAAGCGGTGAACAGCATTCCCTCTAAAAAGACACAAAACATCCTGGTGTCCTTTGAAGCTCCTACAGGGGGACCTCCTGGACCATGGTTTGGGAAGATGACCATCTGCAGCCAGCACTCAGAGGACCACTGCAAGCCATGTTCATGGGTCTACTACCTAAAGGGCCAGCGACCCCAGTCTTCTTTGGAAACATAAAGAGAACATCCGAACAGACAGCTATGCCTTCATTTTTCAATTTAACTTAGGTTATCTCTATCTTATGTGTTGGAATTTTAGATTGTTTTGAACCTGGAGTCTAAATGTTGATGCCAAAAATGTAAAATACATTTCTCTTGACTGCGACTTTGAGCTTTGTTTTGTTTCAAAATATGTTTTCATAATTTATTCATAATTATTATATTTATTCATAAATATATGAATAAATATAAATTCTGCAGAGAACCACTTCCTGTCATTGCATTTTCATTTCCACATGGGGGCAATCATGTCAAGTGACTGGATTTAAATTTTGATGCTCCACAGATGTGTCCAAGAAAAGAGTCTTACTTGACTTTTCTGCTTTTTGGTCACTCCATCACCTCAGCAGGACCTAATTCAGCCAAACCAGCTCTTTGTTCTGTTAGACACGCAGCACACTGAAGCAAAGGCTCACTACCTGGCGGAAAGGGCAGAGCTGGGGGAGTCTTTCATTACCAAAGGTTAGATGTGTCACATCAGACATGCACTGCACACAAACCTCTAATGAGGAGCTGGGGTGACAGTTCAGGAGACACTCCTATTTCCTGGATGATGCAAAATCCTCTGATCCTCCCTATGGGAAGAGCTTCCTGCTGTTGATGTTCAAAGGTAAAGTAATATTTATAAGATTGGACATTAAAACAGAGACAAAGCAAAGCCCTTGTTGTACATCAGTTGATGCTTTTGGACAAGAGTCCCAAAGGAAGGATAATAGTCCTGCTTCTTCAACAGATGAAACGATTTGTTCCTTCAGAAATTACTGACAAAAATACAAACCAAGCAAACTATGGTTCAATCCACAGAAAAGATGGAATCTCTCAGACAAAACAAAAAATATATAAAAATAACTGAAACCTCTTTAATAACAAAATTACCTCAGAAGCTGCATGAAAAACAGCTTCAAAATCAACGTAGTCTAGCATAAAATATCCATAAATAAATTACATACATTCATTATATTGAAACAGTAAACGGTGTTATAAAATTAGTAAGGAACCAATTAAGTATAATTTTGAGACCTTACAGTTGATTAAGATTGTTCATGTCTAACATTTTATTTTAAATCATTTATCAAGCATTTCTAACACAATTTAACCAGTTTCAGACCTTCATTGAACTTCTGTCTTTTAAACAGGTTGTTTCAGCCTTGCTAATTTTGATTGTGGCAAACATTTAGACTCATTTAAAATGTAAAAAAGTACTTTATTTTCTATTATTCAATGTGCATCTCAATAAATGAATATCACTCAAGTTAAAATAACTCACAGAGTGCTATATTCCAAGCCTTGAATAAAAAAGGGGTCTACTGAGAAGTATTTGCATGTCCTCTTCAGCATGTGCTCCTAAAACTAGTTTTGTGCTCCTTTTGGATCTCCACTCTTTCTCCAGCGTTTGTGAAAATGTACTTTCATCTTAAAATAGGACTTTGGACCAGTCTTGGTCTTTTCTCCTTACCCCAAGTAAAACATTCCTGATATGTCTAGTTTGGGAGTGGTTCAAGACAGCTGTAACCCATACCCTGGATACAACCGAGTGCAGTGACTCTTGAAGATGCCGTGCTATTTCCTTCCACTCAACTTTCCCTTAATATGCCTGGATACATCACTCTATCACCAGCCAGCTTCTTCAACATTGATGTTTTGCCGCTGACACATCTTTGAAATCAGCAGCCTTTCCTCTGATTGTTTAGACCAAAAAGATATTTTTATTGTCATTTTGTAATATTCAAATTCCCTGGGAAACTAAGTTTTAGGTGTTTATTAGCTGTAAAGCATAGTCAGCAAAATAAACAGCAATTAATGCTTGCCATATATCAGTATATGTATAATTGATGTATTTAAAAAGAAAAGTTCATTTTTTAAATTAAATTACTGAAATTAATAAACTTTTTGATAATATTCAAATTCATTTGTTGTAGTTGTTGCTTTTGGCCAGGAGTCCCAAAGGAAGGATGTTAGGTTTAGTTTAGTTTAATTAATTAGCTTGATGGCAAGAGGAAATGATTTTTTTGTAACCTAAATGACCAATAAATGTGTTCTTTATTCACAAAAATGTCATTCTGTAGAGATAGTAGAAAATATATTTGCTGGGTGGGTGCATGGGTGTGTTTTGGGGTGGGTGTTGTGATGTAACAGGGGAAGTGTTAGGGGGAGAGGAGGGGGTGGGATCTTCTCTCTCTCCCCCATAGGGCGCAGCATGAGCGCTCCGCAGTAAAAGGATGTGCGAGCAGGCAGCGCGGTACTGTAGGGACGGGGTCCACAAGCTGCTGAACAAAGAACAAGCCAAACTTCGAGCCCAGGACAACCGCGAGCAGCCGAAACCCGTAGCCGGTCAGGACAGCGAGTCCGCGACGGCAGCGCAGTCCGGAAACAGCGGCGCCCAGCCCGGTGGAATCGACGGGCTCGTCCGCTGGATCGTCACCAAAATGAGCGACAACAAGAACATCTCCAGCCGGGAGTACGCCTCCAGCAAGGAGGAGGTGGCCGTGGCTCAGGAGCAGTTCTTTGCCCCGGAGCCACGGAGAGGCATCTCGGTCATCCTGGATGTGAGTATAAGCGGCAGATTGGGCGGATGGGTGGGTGGCTGAAGACATCCAGAGCGCGCTGCGCACTTACGCACCGACAGTTTCAATGCCAGTTCACTTTCGGTCTGCACCCTTCTGCTCATCAACCCGTGTTGCCTGCACAGAAGTACCTCCCAGCCAGCGCAGTGTGTGATTTAGGTCAGCTCATCAATACAACCAAATTCGTTTTTATTTTTTAAAATTTCCATATAAAATAAAATACCTGCATATGTTGCGGATATATGCAAGTAGGACGAAAGAACCTTGCTTACTGGAGGATATAACTTTAAATAATTAATGTTTTACAACTAAAGTCTCAAAATAAAACTTGGAAGAAATCTTGGTTCTTCGAAATGTGGTTTTCCTCTTGAATATTTATCAGCAGTCATGGTGAAAGAACTAGATAGTGTAGCTTTATTTCCTATTTTAACCCTGTTTTTATCACAGCTTTAGTTTGATATTTAGTGCTCTGCATGACATCTGGCTGACACGCTGCTTTAAACTCATTCTAACATTTATATTCCGGATTTCTGCCTCACCTTTACTTCTGAAATGTTAATTGTTCTGCCATTTTCCCAAAATTTTGACCCCCAACGTTATTATTGCAGGGAAGCCTCACACCAAAGTGGTTTCCCAGTGGGTCTGTGTGCTCACATATTCCTGCAGCATTTCTCCTCATTACACCTGCTTCCTTGGTTTTTGTTTGTTTGCATTTGACTTTATCATCATCTTAATACGTTTCTTACTATTCTTCAAACTTTCGTCTTTCATTTTTTTCTCTTTCTCCTCTCTTCAGAACATCCGTTATTAATAAGGTTAGGAGATGCAGCAATTTTCTCACCTACTTCCTGGTGCTGCTGCCTCCAATTTCTACATTTATTCAATCTTTTTCTGCCCTTTCTGATTTTAACTCTGGGTCTTTATTGTAACTCCTTACAAACACATGCCACCTTCACACCGTGACACCTTTCTCCCCCTTTCCAAAGTGTTTCTGCCTCCAAACAGCTCCAGATCTGGCTGTTTTCTGTGGATCTGAGTGTGCCCCAGGGTGCAGCCGGGCAGCAGAACAATGCAGAACAGCTTGCTGTTTGTAGCATGGCTCTGCTCAGTGGTAATGAGTTTCACTTTGGCCTGTTCGTGGATTCAAGAATCCACCTCGTAATTTTAGAAATACTAATCTTGCAATGCCAAAGTGTCGTAATTAGCTCCTCTGTATGAGTTGTTTAGCAGTTGAAAATAGTTTTCTGGTGTTTTGTATAGGCTGATGTGATTTTAGTTCGCAGATTTTATATTTAAAGCCTGAGAAACCATAAATTCTGGACTTTATTGTTTATATTTTAAAATTGGCTAAAATGAATGATACGTTTTGAAAATTGAGAATGAAAAGGGGAATTTTTACATGAAAAACGTGTAGGAAACTGGATTTCTTTGTATATATTATTTTTATTTTAAAGGAATGGTTAGTGATGATCCAGTTTGTCACAATACTTTGTTTTATTTCTGTCTGCCACTTTTCCCATTTTGTCCTTTGCTGCTGCTCACTTTATGTTTCCGTCTTCCCTTCTGTTTCTTGTTCAGCCGTTCCCCTCAGCAGGATCACTTCATATATCTCTCAGAAAAAACTGATGAACATACCAGACTTGACATTTTCAGTTCCACAGTGGGAGGAAGCCTTTACTAAAGCTATACATTTTGCTATTGTGGTGCACCACCCGTACACAGTACATAAGCAGTCAGCTGTAGATTGGTGAAGTTGTTTAAGTTTTTTATTCTAATGAACTTCAGGTCCTGGAGTTTCTCACACAAGCCTTAATAATAAACAGCTGCCCCCTTTCAGACAGGCAACATTAGAAAAGAAAACACTGAATGGTTGATTAGTGACCTCATTGACATTATTTCCACTGGGCAGAATTAGTATTCTTCTCTTTTCTTTTAACATAGTAGCCTAAAATATCTCCTTGGTTTGTTTTTTAGGGAATAACAAGAATTTTACCATCTTGGGGCATATGAAGAGTTTCCATTTCTAATCCAGGCTTAATATATCTTGTGGTTAATTGAAAACTAGACACCATTTCAGTTAAGGTTGGTAGACTTTTCTTTGGAGGGAAACCTTTATTTTTCAAAAGAGTATACACTTTTAATCTTCGCCACAGCTAAGGCCCTTTACACTGTAAAACTACCATTGGGGATTTGGTGCAATGAGTCTGTCAAAATAACTATAGCAATGTTTTGGAATTTATGCTTTGAGATTAATATTATTTTTTTTATATCCTTTATTTTAGTAATAATAACACTGAAAATTGATGGATGATCATATGAACAGTTGGTTTAGAAACAGAAAAGGAAAGCTTGAATTCTGCCATTCATGTGGCTATGGAGCCAGGTGATGCTGACACGTACCACCTGCCTGAGTATTGCTGCAGACCATTTAAGTCCTTTGATGGAAATGGTATTTATAATGATGTCTGTGGCCAGTTTTAGCAGAATAAATACCCCTGCCACAGCATTAAAACCAAAATTCACGGACTGTTTAAGGAGTGCAATGAAAAATGTGACGCTTTGACTTGGCCTCCAAATTCCCCAGAAGTCAAACCATTTGGGCGTCTGTGGGATGTGCGTGAAAAAACAAGCCACACCCCCAAAATACAGGACTTAAAGGATCTGCTGCTAACATATTGGTGTCAAATAGCTCAGCACAAACTCAGCCTCCATTGGAGGTCATCCCTCAATGGTTGGATGTGTTTTGGCAGCGAAAGGGGAACCAACACACTAATAGTCAGGAGGTCATAATCTTATGCCCGCCTTAGTTTTTTTAATTAGTTTTTTCCTTTGACCTTAAAAAACTGTCCCGATCACTGGCTTTAAATTGATGCATTATTATTTGGCATCATTTTAGCTAAAATCGTCCCTCACACTAACTTTCCTCTCTTACCTTCTGTTCACAGATATTCAGAAGAGCCGACAAAGATGGTGAGTAAAATTAATCTAGTAACTTGTTTCCATCAACATCAAAACAAAAGACGCTTGGCAACACTGGGTGGTGTTGATTTTCTGTTTAAAGTTTACAAATGCAATTGCAAATGTATTTTAATCCAAAGTGGTTTTATTGGGAGGAATATCTTCTCTGATCTGAGCCTGAGCAGTGTACTGTTATTGGACCTCTGTGCTAGTCACAGTTTGTCCATAACAAACACCATGTTTGAACATAAGTGTGTCCATAAGTGCACTTGGCAGCAGGACACCCAAGGCCACAGATCGATGATAGACTTTGTTGCCGTGTCTTTTGTCCTGCGGCCATATGCTTCAGACACTCAGGTGAATAGAGGAGCAGCGCTGTCAACTAATCAGCACCAGGTGGTGAGTTGGATCACATGGCGGGGGAAGATGCTGTACAGACCATGTACACCCAAGGTTGTCGTGAGGGTTTGTTAGGAATGCCTTGCAGAAGACCCCAAAAGAAAGATGTTTAACTCCCACCTCCGGCCGAGCTTCAACTGCATCCCAGCTGAGGTGGGGGACGCTGAGTCCGAGTGAACCATGTTTCGCACCTCAATTGTCGGAACAGCTGCTTTTTGGTGTGGACGTAAGGTTATATCTTGTGGATATTGGGGGCAGTACCACTATACTGGCAGACTGGGGTGGTGGTTTCCTTTTTTAGGAAAGGGGATCGGGGATTCATGCTCCTTAGTCCCCCTGGTAAGATCTATTCAGGGGTGCTGGAAAAGATAGTCCGGTCAGTTGTCGAACCTCGAACTCAGTAGAAAGTATGTGTGTTCAGGGGTGTGGTGGTGGTGCAGGGGTAAAACTGCGCAACCCATATTCAGAGGCTTCAGTCCTCAACGCAGCCTCAGGTTTGAATCCCAGCCCAGGCGACCTTTGCTGCATGTCTACCAACTCTTTCCTGTCAGCTTACAGTTGAAAAATAAAGGCCACTAGTGCCGTTAAAAAAAAGAGTGAATGCAGGTTCTGTCCTGGCCGCAGAACACTGGACCACCTCCTTACCTTCACTAATGTAAATCGGTGCCACAGAGGTAGATTGGAGAGGTTGTGTTCACTGACTTGTAGTTGTAGTCGGAAAATTTAAACAAGTTAAAGAAAATACATCTACGTAATACATTTTGTGCAGGTGAAAATTTTACACAACTTTATTTTTGCATGTGTGTGAAGTTTTGGTATAAGTAAATATTTAGTTGTACAAGTTAAATTTTTTTGCCGCGCAACATATCTACCTTCATAGATGTAGTTGTTTTTATGTTTCACATATTTTTAAAATGTTCTCCAATGAACATGAAATGGTGAAACAAAAATGTGGTTCATTTATATTTTATGAATGCTAATATTTATAGTATAAAGGAGCATTTTGTATGCTTTAAAAGACCTAAGGATGGCTTATCAGCAAGACTATAAATTAATATGGTTGTCAACATCTTGCAGAGGTCTACACACCTCTGCAATGTTTTTTTATTTTGTTTCGTTGCAACCTTAAACTTAAATGTATTTCATTAGGGATTCACCTCTAAATAAACTCCAGTGCAACAAATTCCTTTAAAAAGTAACTTAATCTATAATGAATGTCCAGACTTGTTTAATTTAAAGTCGGTTTGAATACAGCTATAAAAACTGTATCATGAAGGCCAAGGAACACAGCAGACAGGTCCAGGTTTAAAGTTGTGATAAGATGTATAGCAGTGTTAGGTGATAAAATAATATCTCAAGCTTAGATCATCCCACAGAGAACTGTTCAATCCACCATCTAAAAAGACACAGTTGTTTATGTAAATTGACAGCCGAAGAAGGGAAACATTAGAGACCCAGCCAGGAGGCCCAGAGTTACTCTGGAGGAGCTGCGGAGATCCACAACGCAAGCAGAGGAATCAGCCAACAGGAGAGCTATTAGTCATGCACTATATTAATTTCGTGTTTTATGGAAGAGTGCCAAGATTACTGAATTTTTGGCAGAAAAACCAAAAGCTTTTTCCTCTGACGTTTGCCAAAGGCCATGTAGGGGACACAGCAAACATGTGGAAAGTGCTCTGGTCATATGAGACTAAAACGTAACACTGTGTGAGGTGGAAAACTAAAACCCTGAAAAGATAGTCCCTATCCTGATAAACTGTAGTGGCAACATGCAATGGGAAGGCTTTTCTTTAGCAAGGCAGAGTTGATAGAAAGATGTATAAAGCCAAATAAAGGGCAATCTCGGAAGAACCTGTTAAAGACTGCAAACACATTGAAACTGAGGTGAAGCTGTATCTTCTAGTTGAACAATGACCATAAACATACAGCCAGAGCAACAACAAAATGGTTTAGATTGAAGCATAATATGTCACAATGTCCTAAACCTAAATGTGATTAGACTGAAATTTTCTATTCACAGATTCTTTGTGTTCAGTCTGACTGAAGTTGAGCTGTTTTCAAACAAGGAATAGGCAAAATGTCAGTCTCTGGATGTGCAAAGCTGGTAGAGACTTACCCCAATAGACTTAAAGCTGCAGCAGCAGTGAAATGTGGTACCTCAAAGGAGCCGAATACTAATCACACCTCTTTGTACATTTCATTGTGTAAAATACTTTGATAACCGTACATTTTCCTTCAACTTTAAAACTAGAATTATGAAATGCACCAAAATTTGTCATTGAACATGCAATGAGCTTTCAAGCAGGCAGATGTTTAATAATCTTTTAAAGAGTTTTTGATCAATAACCGTTCCAGCTTTATGAAACTCTCTCGAAGCTTCTTTATGCACTCTGGCTGCTTATCACTTGTTTTTTGGTTCTTGACCATTTTCATCAAATAGTTTTTTTTTTGTGTTCAGCCAGAACCAGTTTATAAACTGGATGAATGACAGAACTTTTTCTGATTTTATTGAGTTTAAAATGTGAGAAATAATGAAGATAACACTGTCTCGACTGTCATGGAGCAGCAATTTAGTTCCAACAAGGTAATTCCCAAAGAGCTATTAACTGAAAACCTGGCATAGATGATCAACTGCAGAATAATGCATCTCTCTGTTTTTTACCCAGATTATTTTACTTTCTCCTAAAGACTGAACTTTTCCAAACATTCTATTTAAGATATTTTTTCTGGCCAAACACTTCTTATTTTCTCCTTAGTTTATTGCACACAATGCAATACACAATGATTAGAAAACATGTTTTGAAATGGAAAAAAAAAGCTGCCACATTTAAAAAAAACTTAAAAACCCTTCAGGAATCTTGAACTGTTATATTATTTAAAGATTAGTAGAAAATCTGGCTTCTTCTACAGAAAAGAGGCAACTGGGTTCTGTTTCAGTTTTAATGTAAAATTCTTGGTTAGTGGAAAGCTGTTGAACTCTGTCTGCTGGTGGAGCTGCTGCGGCACCCTCCATCCTGGGACACTGAAATGTTTTCAGAGGGTATTTTTGTACAATTTTGCCAGCAAGCAGCTTGTTTATATCCTCTGGCATCTGCTATTTTCTTTTCTTTTCCAGCCCATTCTTTCTTTTATCTCATTCTCAACCTCTATTTCTTGTTTTTCTATTTACTATGTGATTGTCAAAGAACAGAACTAATGAGAATTTGCCATAAAAAGCTTTCCATCGCGGCCAGATGGTCATTTGGTCTTCAAATGCGTGTTTGTTTTTGCATGTGTGGATGGGATTCTTCCTTTTTGTACTTCCAACATTTATCTCTAAATAACAAGTCAGTGTCCAGCCATGAGGGTTTAATTGGTAATAGTTATCTGTTTGAGCTGAAGCTTGCTGCTGAAGTTCAGCAAACAGAAAATATTTTTTCCCCTCTTGTCTTCCCTGCTGTGGATGACGGTCCCATCTCACTTGGGATTTGATGTGATTGTGCTTCTACAGCTCCAACTGACAACATATTAAATGCCTGCACCTAATTAGCAGCTTCTCTGATACAGAACGTTAGTTAGGACACATTTCCATTCCTGCTGATCAAATTTTCTGAGAGCAGGCCTCTCGTATAAGCAGCTCCTTCGCAAACAAGCTGTCGTATTGCGTGAGACTTTTTGATAACAGCCTCTCTGGGTGTTTCAGCAGCTCAGTTCCAGGTGAAAAAAACGTCTTTAAAAAGGCAGATGCAAGTGTGTGGGATTACTGCAACATCCGATAGACAAAAAAGATTGAGAAGTGATGATGGTTATTATGGAGAAAAGCTGTTATTTGATGTATAGTATGCAGGCTTCAGGAAAAAAAAAAACAGTGAACATGAGCCGAGAGGGAGCTATTTTTACCCTCGTGCTCTTCTCTCCTGGGAGGGGACCCGGGAACTGTTTTAATGAGAGAGTGGGAGAAGGGAGATGCTAACAGAGAGAGGAGAAATTGTTAAAAAGAAAAGAGGGTTGCAGGGGTGAGATGGGGAGGTTAGTAAGAGTAGAAGAGCCGAAAGGAGATGCAAATGAGTGCAGGAGTAAGACGTAGTATCATATATTGGGTGAGAATTCAGGTGCACTTGGCCAAAGTCCACCTGAATTGTAGCTTTACATTCATGCTTCGTATTTCATGGCTGCTGAAACTGCAAACCGAGGAGTGTGTGTGTGTGTGTGTGTGTGTGTGTGTGTGTGTGTGTGTGAATCGGAAATACAATCAGCAAACATCTTGTTGTGGAATTAAACGTTCACTGATGTTTGAATGTAGATTTCTGCATACATTTGTGATGCACCGGATGCCTGGCACACATTTTTACGCAGCTGTTGGAGTTTTTATGTAACCAGTCAGTGTTTGAAAGAGTTGCATCATTTTACAGCACTTTAGTTCGTAGTATAAACATGTAGCAGCTGCTGCTGCCGCTCAAGAGCTGTCTCTGTTATCACTGACATCATCTTAACATTAAGTTGTATTTGCATTCTGCATCTGATCAGCTTTTTGTTTTTTACTTTTTGTAAATTACTTAATTTGAACATATGTGTCAAGAATGACATTTTTTGATGTTTGTTAAATTATTCAAGAGAATACTGCCCTATTTCAGCTTTTTGCATACAACATTGTTTTATTTCTTTAAGAGGTTTTTTCTGATCTGACTTTAGGGCAAAATACTGCACAATGAAATCCGAAATTGGGTTGCGTTATAAATGAGAGCATGAAAGTGAAAAACATAAGAAAACACTGTGGCTACAACTGGAACAAGAGAGCAACATGGCAAGAAATTGTAAGTAATGCCAATAAATTTTGACCAAAAATATTTATACTTCATGAATTATCCTCTGATATGAACATTTATTGATAATTAAGTCCAGTTTCAGTAGTTTAACAGTGGGTTTGCTGTGTTTATTAAATATCTAATGACAAATATAATTTTTGAGGAATAAGGACGAATTTTAGATTTAATATTTACATTCACCGGCCACTTTATTAGGTACACCTGTCCAACTGCTCGTTAACTCAAATTTCTAATCAACCAATTACGTGGCAGCAACTCAATGCATTTAGGCATGTAGACATGATCAAGACAATCTGCTGCAGTTCAAACCGAACATCAGAATGGGGAAGAAAGGTGATTTAAGTGACTTTGAACGTGGCATGGTTGTTGGTGCCAAACGGGCTGGTCTGAGTATTTCAGAAACTGCTGATCTACTGGGATTTTCACGCACTACCATCTCTAGGGTTTACAGAGAATGGTCCAATGAGTAGCAGTTCTGTGGGTACAAATGCCTTGTTGATGTCAGAGGTCAGAGGAGAATGGCCAGACTGGTTTGAGCTGATAGAAAGGCAACAGTAACTCAAATAACCACTCGTTACAACCAAGGCATGCAGAAGAGCATCTCTGAACGCACAACACGTCGAACCTTGAGGCAGATGGGCTACAGCAGCAGAAGACCACATCGGGTGCCACTCCTGTCAGCTAAGAACAGGAAACTGAGGCTACAATTCACACAGGCTCACCAAAATTGGACAATAGAAGATTGGAAAAATGTTGCCTGGTCTGATGAGTCTTGATTTCTGCTGCAACATTCAGATGGTAGGGTCAGAATTTGGCGTCAACAACATGAAAGCATGGATCCATCCTGTCTTGTATCAACGGTTCAGGCTGGTGGTGGTGGTGTAATGGTGTGGGGGATATTTTCTTGGCACACTTTGGGCCCCTTAGTACCAACTGAGCTTCGTGTCAATGCCACGGCCTACCTGGGTATTGTTGCTGACCATCTCCATCCCTTTATGACCACAGTGTACCCATCTTCTGATGGTTACTTCCAGCAGGATAACGCAACATGTCATAAAGCACGAATCATCTCAGACTGGTTTCTTGAACATGACAATGAGTTGACTGGACTCAAATAGCCTCCATAGTCACCAGATCTCAATCCAATAGAGCACCTTTGGGATGTGGTGGAACGGGAGATTTGCATCATGGATGTGCAGCCGACAAATCTGCAGCATCTTTGTGATGCAATCATGTCAATATGGACTAAACTCTCTGAGGAATGTTTCCAGTACCTTGTTGAATCTATGCCACGAAGGATTAAGGCAGTTCTGAAGACAAAAGAGGGTCCAACCCGGTACTAGCAAGGTGTACCAAATAAAATGGCTGGTGAGTGTATATTTAGCTTCGTTCTAATTTAGGTTTAACATTGATATTTAGACATAATGTTTAAATTTAAATTAAATCTGAACTGAAATTCAAGTTTATATGTAATATTTAGACTTATATTATTTAAAATTTGAAATGTGTTTCATTTATATATTTTAGGATATTTTCGATGCAACCAAGTGGGTAAAGATTACTTATTTTAATCTGTTTATTCTCAAATGTTAGGAAAGTATCATACATGAGAGAAAAAGTGAGCTTGATACTGAACATTATAGAAATGTAAGGAAACAATATAAATGTTTAAATTAAGTTTTTAAATTTGATGCCCCACTTTGCTTTTGCTTCTTTCAAGGAAGATGCTAAATTTTAAGATGTTGCACTATGATAAAATGAGGAATGGATGAAGTACCTCCTACGCCAGAAGTGTCAGTACTTGTTCAGCTATTGTCTAAATGTCAATTCAGTTAACTTTTTCTGAAAACAACTGGAAATTAAAATGCAAATCCAAACATCAAAATACTTGTCTAAATGTTTGAAAAGGCCACCTTGAAGTATTTAGCTTGAAGGAAATGACAGATTAAATGTCAGTTATGTTTTGGTGTTTGCTTCATTTTTAGGGATAAATATCATCGAAAACCTTCTTTTCAGCAACATGTCAAATCCAAATTTTAACTCAGGTTCAGTAGTTACACATTAAATTTGAATAAAAGCAGTTGATTTAATGTCACAAAACCATATTTCTTGTTCTTGTTTAGTTCTGTTCCTTCTGGAAGGTCAGTGTGACTGCTGTAAAATGTGTTCTCCAAAATAATTTCACCAAAGTGAAGCTGCTGTTTGAAAATGATGAAAGGAAGTTCCTGGTGTCTCTGTTGGCTGCTCAGCTGAAGGCAATCTGATGAAGCAATCAATGAAAACACCTGTGCAGAAGAACCATCACCAACTGGTCAGCAGTCCCCCTAATGTCACTTGCTGAAATCACAGTTTATTTGCAACTTCTTAAGGTATGTTTAATGTTTCTAAGTTTCTGTCCTCTTCTTTGTGATTCTCAGCCCTCTGCTGATTATTGCCTCAGTGTTTGTCATAAAGACAGAAGGCCAGTTGCGTTTAGGGAGGCCTGTTTGTCCCTTCTTGTCAATACACAGACATGACAGCTTAAAGCAAAGATGCAGCTGCGTAGCCACAAAGTTACAGTAATGAAACGGACCATCTTCCTTTGGCTTTCATTTCTAGACGATTAATGTCTCAGCTTTGAATTTTATAGGTCTGGTTCATTGTGGTCCCTTAGTTTCTTGTAGCTTGTTGAATCAGCCTAATTGAGTTATTGGATATTTTTTGTGGTGTATCTCTTTCTTTGAATAAATCAGGATTTAGGATCAGCTGTAGCTCTATGGTACAGGTATCCTTTTTATTGCTCTAGTCCTGTACAGTCATAACTCTGTGTCATTCCTTAATTTGAAAGTTGAAGTCAGTCTCAACTGGTGTAGTTAATCATCAGTGCTCTTCTATAGGCTCTGTGTGTTGTGCTGAGGTAATCTCAGCATTAAGACAATATTTTAATGCTAGTTTTTCTGTTCATCTTTCCTAGACAGTTTGGCTCCAGATCTTTTTTGAAAATGTTCTAATTTTGCAGTTGTTGTCTTTTAATTTGTCTTTGTTTAATATCTTTATAATTTAGAAACTACCATATGGCATTCAGCCTGAGCAGACATAAATAACTTTAACCAGTCTTTATTTGTGTGTGGAGGGGGTGTACCTGTCAATGTTTGGTCCTTGTTTCACATTAAAACCTGGAAAAATAATCAGTTCATATGCGAATAAATTCGCTTTTACTTAATCTTGAGGTTTTAATCCCATATAAATACGGGAAATGTTATTTTATACTTGTTTTTATACAATGTTTTCCCTGAAGTAACCCAGTGATGGCTATAGCTGTTGAACACAAGCAAGGTGAGGTGAAGAGCCTCAAACAGAAGTAGCTGTGAAACAACAGTCTCTGCGGCATTTGAAGGAGGAAGACTTTAAAAAAACAAAGTGGAGGGAAGCTGAGGACAAAAGTTATGAGTGAAAAGAAGGAAAAAGTGAGAAAATGCAGGCTGACTGGTGCCAGAGCTGTAAAGATGAAGCAGACTGCTGATGGGTTTTGAGTGTTTTGTTTATCCAACAGAAGCGAAAAGTATAACAACGCTAGATGGATAAGGTCTGTACATTTTTCAAGGACAGTTAGAAATCTGCTGGACATAAAATGTCAATTGTCTCCTTTTAATTTGTGAAATAGTTTTTTTTTTTTTCCAAAATGCCAAAACAGTCAGTCAGTCATTTTCTACCGCTTATTCCATAGTGGGTCGCGGGGGAGCTGGTGCCTATCTCCAGCAGTCTATGGGCGAGAGGCGGATACACCCTGGACAAGTCGCCAGTCCATCGCATAAACTTGAAACTATCAGGAAGTAATTAACAAGCTTGTGAGGCTGTGTGTGAGTTTCTCCGACAGACCGGCTTGGTATCAGCCAGCTGGTTCCTCAGTTTGTCAGTTCATCTGCTTGTCATAACCCTCAAAACTTGGACTAATGGCCCAAGAAAAGTGCTGACTGAGTTTCAGCGCCAGGCTGTTTCGGAGTCGCTCTGATTGGAACATGGAGATGAGCAGCCTCTGACTACTGTACGTCTTTCATTTTAGGACCTTTTATCTATCCGTCTAAACAAGAATATTAAATTTTTTTTTTCTTTCTGTAATTAAGAAATTGAAACTGACATACAGGTACATCTTCAAAAATGTGTTTAACTTCCTGAAAAAATAGTTTCCGGAAGTGAAACTCAGATCTTACATAGATCCATTACACAGAATGAAACATTTCAAGCATTTATTTCTTGTAATCTTAACAATTATGTCTTACAGATAATGAGAATCTAAAATTCATTATGAATATTACAGAATAGGGCTGCACGGTGGTGCAGTTGGTAGCATTGTTGCCTTGCAGCAAGAAGGTCCTGGGTTCGATTCCCGGCCGGGGGTCTTTCTGCATGGAGTTTGCATGTTCTCCCCGTGCATGCGTGGGTTCTCACCGGGTACTCCAGCTTCCTCCCACAGTCTAAAGACATGCCTGTTAGGTTAATTGGTCTCTCTAAATTGCCCTTAGGTGTATGAATGAGTGTGTGCATGATTGTATGTGTGTTGCCCTGCGAAGGTCTGGCGACCTGTCCAGGGTGTACCCTGCCTTTTGCCCATAGATTGCCCCGTGACCCACAATGGAATAAGCGGTAGAAAATGACTGACTATTACATAACAATAATTAAAAAAAGCATTTTAATGTATAGTATGTATATTTTTAAATAATGTAATGGCATTATTATGGCCTACACAATCATTAGGAAGACTGGTGATAGATGTCCTGAAGACAGTCATTGAAACCCTCGACAAGGAGGGCATACCACATCAGGCCTTTTCTGGTTGTTCAGAGTTCTGTTTCCAAACATATTTGTAGAAAGTCAAGTGGAAGGAAAAAGGTGTACTAGCAACGGGGTGACTGAAGCCCTGAAATGATTGTCAAGCTAAATCCATTCAGGCTGAGGCTGTAGTCAGGGCATTAAGAGCAACCACACACAAACAAATCCCACATGCAGGAGTACCGATTCACGTAAAATCATTGTGACACTGAGGGAGTGGAAGAGCACATGAACACAGCATTGCACGCACAAGAGAGTAATGACTTCGGTAGCGGCTGGTACCGTCAACAAAGCAAGTATGGCTGATAGAAAGCGCTCAAAAGTATGGGTCCACTTTTAAAAATGCGTTGCACATTACTCTCACTGCAATATTGTGTTGCAAAGTTCGAGGGGAGTGGCAGGAACACTTCTAATCTGAGGAAGCTCTTGGTTAAGCACAAGCTCAAGGCTGAAGAGCACACAATTTTTGTCAGCCTCAGATCTACGGCTACAACTCCTGCCTTCGGCACCGTTAGCACGCCTGTATCCGTTAGCGACTCATCGTTTGCAGCCAGCAACATAGGAGAAGAAATGTTTGAAACAAGATGTTACAATAAAAAACAGCTGGATGTTGTTTTTATATATTCATTAACGTTTATATACTGAGAAATAAATATTTTAAATTGAAATATTTTTATTTTATTATTAAATGAATTAACATTTACTGCCAAATAAACACACAGAAAAGTACAGAAAACTGGTACCATTGAGTACCGTTACAGATTCCCAGGTACTGGGTATCAGTACTGTCACGGTGAGGTTTTGGGATGGACCGTAGCACAGACAAGAGCTTGGCAGCAGCATTCCGAATAATCTTCAGCTTTATTCAAAGTTACAAGCGTAACCAAATCACTGCAGGTAAAGCATAGATCCAAAACTTACATCTGAAGGAACATGGTATACATGGCAGTAGAGGGTAGACCCGAGTTGTGTAACGAGAGGAACCAGCAAAGGACAATGAAACAAAACCAACTAATATACTGAGGGAGAACAAAGGCAGGTAATCAAAGGAACTAAGAACAGGTGAGACAAGGTGGCAGAAGGAGCAGGTGAACCTAATAAAATTAAGCACGAGGAAAGGGACTAATTAACACAACAGTGAGCAGACCTAATTGAAACTATAGACCAAGATAAATAAAGCATAAAAATCAAGAATAAACATGAACTAAAGGAAACTGAGAAAACGGAGGAACACAACAACCTAAGAATTAGCAACACCATAAAGAAACCCTGACTACAAAAGTAAACAAACCTAAAGCACACTGACTGAATAGACTGGAAGGGAAGCAGAGAACATGAGAACTAGAATGTAAACAAACAAAATATAAACAATAAGTAAACACAACCTAACCAGAGCGGCTGGAGAATAGAACTAAACTAGAGGAACTAAACGAGAAAGGACTACAACTAGGAAAGGAACTAACACAGAGAAAATAAGACTAGTAACCTAGTAGAATATAAAAGAGGACAAATACCCAACCATAAATAAACACAAAGATACTAAATGGGAAACTGAACTAGGAAATACAAGGAAACCAGGGCACTACAATAAATAATAATAATAATACAGAGAAAACCATACTAAGTCAAAAATAAGAAAGCAACAATAACCAAATGAGCAATGAACAAGGAGGGTGACAACACTAGGGGGGAAATAAACAATCAGGAGTGAGAGGAAGTAACCAAAACAACCACGACTACCAAAATACTAAATATAAACATAAACAGTGACTAAACACAACAAAGTCCAAACCCTGACAAGTACTGTATCGGTTCAAATGTTAAAGGTATCCATCCCTATGCACAGATCAGCATATTGTAATGCTTTTAAATTAGGCTTATTAGGGATTTGATGATTTCCATGACTGGATTGTCAGAATGAGAAATAAACAGAACGGGTTGAGAATGAATTGTCATTTTGAAGTGTGTTACTGTGACTCTTCACCAGCTGGAACATTGGCTTTGTCTGCTGGCAGATCTGCTGGTCTTCAGTCAGATTTGTGTCATGTGTATCTAATTACCTGCAGTCTTTAATCACTGAACAATGCTGCTAAAAGATCCCTGAGAGGCAAGGGAGACGGATGAGCTGACAGGAAGCAAGCTCTCTCAGAGCCACCAGAAAAATGTCTAAAATGAGCTCTTACGCTAAAATAAATACACATTTAAGTAAAAATACCTAATACTGACACTGTTGACTCTGCTACGTTCTTTATTCTGTTTTAAAGAAACAACGAGCTGAGTCAAGATTAAAGTTATATTTGTTATTTAAACATCAAGACAGAAGATGAGTGTAGTTACCAAATATGGAGTTTGTCCTTGACCATGTAGGAACTCTACCTGTGAATATGTGAGCATTATGTGAGGACGTCAAGCTGACCTAACTGAATATGAATTGTGATGAAATTACTTTGTTTGATCTAAAATTTGTTAAATATGCTGCAGGACAGATGTGATGGATGCACTGAGGGTGGAAAAAAATGGTTTCTGCACAGGTTATGTAAGAAACCGTGACAGCAGGTGAATGGGGAAGGATTGCTGTCCTAGTCTTCTGGATTTGGATCAAAGACCAAACGTTAAGATGCTCTTTGAAGACATTTTTCCTCACCTGATGCTTTTCTGCCCTTCACTGTGCCAGGATCAAATCCTGTTTTTTTCCTTAGCTTTTGGTCAGTTTATGTAGTGGGATATTAGCAGAAGAAACCTTAGTAATGTATAGATTGATTTCACACAGAACAGTATATTTTGAATGTTTATTTGTTATTTTTGATGATTGTGACTTCACTAAGTTTCCCTAAAAAGGAGAATTCACATGAAATATAAAAATGTTTATGGCCCTACCCAATGATGGGGAAGACTGTTGACTTATTGTCCTGCAGACCTTCATTGACACCACAAAAGGTTATCACTGAAGAAGCTGGTTGTTCAGAGTGCTCTATCTAAACATATTAATGGAAAGTTAAGTGGAAGGAAAAGGTTTGATTAAAAAAGGTGCAGGGATAACTGAAGCTTTGAGAGGATTGTGAAGCAGAGACCATTCAAGGGTTTAGGGAAGAGTCGAAAAACATCAACCGGTTCTTTAAGAGCCACCACACACAAATGAATCTAGGACATCCGGGTTTCTTGTCTAACACCGCTCCTGAAACAGAGACATCAAAAGTGTCTTTCCGAGACTAAGGAGAAAATGAACTGGCCTTTTGCTCAATGGTCTTTTTCTTTGATTAAAAAAAAATTTAAAACCAAAGTTCCAGAGTCTGGAGGAAGAAAGGAGAGGCACAAAATCAACTAACCTAAACCCCATAGATAATCCATGGAGTATTGACAAGAGGACAATGAAGCAGAGCCAACAGTGCAGACAAGCTAAAAGCCATTATTGAATCGATTTGGACTTCCGGAACACCTCAGCAGAACCATAGGCTGATCGCCTTTATGTTACCCTGCACTGATAAAGTAATGCATGGGAAAGGAGCCCCGACCAAGAAATAAGTACGTATACTGTCCTTAATACATGGAAATAATTTGGAGGCTAACATTTCTGTACTAAATCTCACTTTTTGTTGGTCTTGATAGATCTTGATTTTTATTTATGGTTTTCATTAGATGCAGGTCATAACATTTACAGAAATAAATGTTTGAAATACCTCTGTGTGTGTGTGTGTGTGTGTGTGTGTGTGTGTGTGTAATGAATCTGAGTTTAACACTTTAAATAAATAAAAAAGAATTTACCTTTTTTTAAAATATTAATACGCCTAGAACTGGAAGACAGACTCAATGGGATAAGGCCACATTCCAAACTATATCAAGTATCTGCAGAATCAGAAAGTCCCAATTTGTATTTTATTTTAAGCAAAGCAAAAAAACATATTATTCTTCAGATTTATCATTCAGGTGTATTTTTAAATGTACCTTTTTAATTTACCTTTCCTATCTACGTTTTGATTACCTCCCTTTTTTATTGTTCTGCTGGGGGAGTTCAACGCCCATGTGGGAAACAACAGTGACACCTGGAGAGGTGTGAACGGGAGGAATGGCCTCCCCGATCTGAATCCGAGTGGTGTTTTGTTATTGGACTTCTGTGCTAGTCACGGATTGTACATAATGAACACCACGTTCAAACATAAGGGTGTCCATCAGTGCACTTGCCACCAGGACACCCTAGGCAGGAGGTCAATGATTGACTTTGTTGTCGTATCATCAGACCTTCAGCCGCATGTTTTGGACACTTGGGTGAAGAGAGGGGCTGAGCTGTCCACTGATCACCACCTGGTGGTGAGTTGGATCCGCTGGAGGAGGAGAAAGCCGGACAGACCTGGCAGGCCCAAGCGCATAGTGAGGGTCTGCTGGGAACGCCTGGCAGAGCCCTTGGCCAGGAATGTATTCAACTCTCACCTCCGGGAGAGCTTTGACCAGATTCCAGGGGATGTTGGAGACAGAGTCCGAGTGGACCATGTTGTCCGCATCTATTGTCGATGCTGCTGCCTGTAGCTGCGGCCATTAGAGAGACTAAATGGACATCCTTCAATCAAACGAGGTGTGAAACTTTTAACAGGTGGGGCGGGACTTCCGGTGGCGCAACCGTATGTCGTCATTAACCGGATGTTGTCATCACAAGGGGACGAATCTAGAACCCACCAATTAAAACAAGAGGGATGCGTTTAAGGCTGTTATTATTTCATTGTATTATTTTACTGTATTATGTAATTGTATGTTTTTAGATGTTTTTACATCTAAAAAAAACTTGCAGTTTCTCCACTTTAAAAGGTACGCTCACTTAATTCAGGCGCGTCACACGAAATTCTGATAAAAAGAGAACCTGACAGGATTGTAAATTCTGTGCTCAGTATGTTGTTTCCAAATTAGAAATGCATTCGACAGCTAAAAGTCTTTGTTTGGAATCATGAGAGACTCCATTTGGTAAAATGGATGATAATTTTAGTTACCTTAAACTTTTCTTTTTTCATCTTAGAGCAATAGTTATTGATGATTTAGAAAAAACAGTCATCCTGTAACTGCTGCCTCGTCCTTCTGATTCAAAGTCTTCTCATCCCACGTGGGAGGCGGAGGATGTATCCTGTAGGTTTGGTCTATGTTAAACGTCACAAGAAACTGAAAAAAAAAAAAAAAAGTTAAAAAGTCCTTAGACATGTTACTGTTTATTGAATTAAGCCAGACATCCGCAGCTGTTTCTTGTGGATTGCCTCAAAGTCTTCACACCGACTATTCGTAAAGTAATTAAAGCGACAGTGCTCCTTCCCTGTCCATAGTGTTGAGCAATGTCTCAGACAATCCACATCCACTGTTTATTGAATTAAGGCATCTGCGGTTTTTGCTGAGGTGTATCGGGGGTGTGACCCTGGCGTAACCCTGGACGCTAATTGGTTGTCGTCATTAGGGGGCGAATCTAGAATCAACCAATTAAAAACAGAGGGATGTGCTTCAGTGTTTGTTTTAAATACTAGCAGAAAATGCTGCAATTTACTTGCAACATTCGCTGGAAAAGAACACTCGTTGAACAATGGTTAGAATTAAGAAAGTTTTTCATCAAACCGGGGAGAAATGCAAGGCGTGCCGAGATGATGAACAATTACACAGACTCAGGTCAACTACTGTTGGTCAACTACAGGGGTTGGACAATGAAACTGAAACACCTGTCATTTTAGTGTAGGAGATTTCATAACTAAATTGGACCAGCCTGGTAGCCAGTCTTCATTGATTGCACATTGCACCAGTAAGAGCAGAGTGTGAAGGTTCAATTAGCAGGGTAAGAGCACAGTTTTGCTCAAAATATTGAAATGCACACAACATTATGGGTGACATACCAGAGTTCAAAAGAGGACAAATTGTTGGTGCACGTCTTGCTGGCGCATCTGTGACCAAGACAGCAAGTCTTTGTGATGTATCAAGAGCCACGGTATCCTACGGTAACATGTCTGAGGACTTTTTAACTTTTTTTTTTTTTTTTTTCAGTTTCTTGTGACGTTTAACATAGACCAAACCTACAGGATACATCCTCCGCCTCCCACGTGGGATGAGAAGACTTTGAATCAGAAGGACGAGGCAGCAGTTACAAGATGACTGTTTTCTCTAAATCCTCAATAACTATTGCTCTAAGATGAAAAAAGAAAAGTTTAAGGTAACTAAAATTATCATCCATTTTACCAAATGGAGTCTCTCATGATTCCAAACAAAGACTTTTAGCTGTCGAATGCATTTCTAATTTGGAAACAACATACTGAGCACAGAATTTACAATCCTGTCAGGTTCTCTTTTTATCAGAATTTCATGTGACGCGCCTGAATTAAGTAAAATAATACAATTAAATAATAACAGCCTTAAACACATCCCTCTTGTTTTAATTGGTGGGTTCTAGATTCGTCCCCTTGTGATGACAACATCCGGTTAATGACGACATACGGTTGCGCCACCGGAAGTCCCGCCACCGGAAGTCCTGCCCTACGAAGTCCCGCCCCCACCTGTCAAACGTTTCACACCTCGTTTGATTGAAGGATGGCCATTTAGTCTCTCATAAGGTCTGCGGTTCCTGTCGCGGCGTCAATCCCCGAACCCAGTGGTGGACACTGGCAGTAAGGAACACTATCAAGCTGAAGAAGGAGTCCTATCGGCTGTGGTTGGCTTGTGGGAGTTTGGTCCGCATTGCCGGCACTAAGTCGGACCTGTTCCTGGTGCATGTTGGACTCCGGCAGGGCTGCCTTTTGTCACCGGTCCTGTTCATAACTTTTATGGACAGGATTTCTAGGTGAAACCAAGGGCCGGAAGGGGTCTGGTGTGGGGACCAGAGGATTTAGTCTCATCTTTTTGCAGTTGACGTGGTCGTGCTGGCCCCCTTTAGCCTAGACCTACAGCAGGCGCTGGGGTGGTTCGCATCCGAGTGTGAAGCGGTTGGTATAAAGATCAGCTCCTCCAAGTCCGAGGCCAGGGTTCTTGACCGCAAAAGGTTGGCTTGTCCTCTTCAAGTTCGAGAGGAGTTCCTGCCTCAAGTGGAGGAGTTCAAGTATCTCGGGGTCTTGTTCACGAGTGAGGGAAGAAATGAGCGGGAGATTGACAGATGGATTGGTGCGGCTGACGCAGTAATGGAGGCGCTGTGCTGGTCCGTTGTGGTGAAGAGAGAGCTGAGCCAAAAAGCGAAGCTCTCGAATTACCGGTCGGTCATCATTCCTACTCTCAGCTATGGCCATGAACTTTGGGTCATGACTGAAAGAATGAGATCCCGGATACAAGCGGCTGAAATGAGCTTCCTCCGTAGGGTGGCCGGGCACTCCCTTAGAGATAGGGTGAGGAGCTCGGCCATCGTGGAGGGGCTCGGAGTAGAGCCGCTGCTCCTCCACATCGAGAGAAGCCAGTTGAGGTGTTTCGGGCATCCATACCGGATGCCTCCTGGACGCCTTCCTCGGGAGGTGTTCCAGGCACGTCCGACCGGGAGGAGGCCCAGGAGACGGCCCAGGACACGCTGGAGGGACTATGTCTCTCGGCTGGCCTGGGAACACCTTGGCTTCCGGAGGAGCTGGAAGAGGTGTCTGGGGAGAGGGACGTCTGGGCGTCTCTACTGAGCCTGCTGCCTCCCCGACCTGGTCCCAGATAAAGCGGAAGACGACGAGTACGAGTACAATTTTACAATATTTTCAGTTTTTTAAAATAATTTTTAAAGCTTTATGTCACACACTTTAGAGCTGTCACCCGCAGATGACAGGAAATTGGTTAGAACATTCATGGACGACTCAAGAACCACCCTGGGTTAAGCAGGAAACTGCCTGGATGCCAATGAGATGTTTAACGTTAATTTGTTTAACGTTTTTTGGTCAGTCAGATTGAACTTTGGAGCTAAGGACAGGATGCTTATTTGGAGTAGTGTGGTCAGCCATCCTGCCAGAACTATGCCATAAGCTTGCAGATGGCTACAAAATGTAGTGTTTCTCTATCGTAAAAATATCCAAATATTAGTAGCTGTGTATGTATATATTTGAGCATGTATGTGTAATTTTGACCTCTAGTGGATTAGAGAAAACCGACTTTAAATTCAAATCTGAAAAGCTGCCTCTCTGTTTATATAATGTGCCCTATATATATAATTTTCTCTTAAACTTTCTGTCATTTGTATAAAACATTTTTTAGGTACTTCTCAAACTAGAGACTGCTTTTTAACAAATTTTGGGACTAAATAAAACAGGAACTAAAAGCCCAAAGAAATTATGAGTCTAAACAAGCAATCATGAATAAAGCACTTTAATCAGTCCAACTAGATTCTTCGCTTTATTGCTGGAAATATTAGAGGCAATCACAGATCCGCTGATGTGACCTTTTCAACCACTCGCCCCCTCACACGCACATGCTCCCTCGAAACCCTCTTGAGAAACTGAACAAACAAGCAGTAATGAGATCAGGTTGGCGTTGTGCCCTAAGCATATTACAGTAAGTTTTTCTGCTGGCTGCTGTTTATTATGTGGGTGTGTATGTGTATACCCAAGGGTGAGTTGCTAAGGGATGCACTACATGAAGAGTTTTATGAAAGTTTGTATTAATTAAACAAAAAGACGGGGAATCAATCAAATTCTTAGTCATGAATTGATTTTTTTAAGTTTGTTTTTTCCATCTTCATCCGACTGGAATTCATAAAGGATTTGGTCCACTGGTTAGGCCGAATCATAACACAACAGAATGACAGTTTGAGTTTAAAAGGAAAATGGACCTTGACAAATTTAACTGTTCAGAGATGTGTTTAGTGAGTACACAAATGGTAGCGACAGTTTAACTCCCAATCAACCATAAAGCAACCTGAATGGTTCTCCATTCAGGTGTCCTTCAGGACCAACCAACAAGTGCATCTCTGTGCATTAATCTTATAATAGATTATTTTGCTTCTTTTGTGGTTTTCTGACAGTCTGATTGTTTCTTAGGCTGTTGAACCTTTGCACTAGGATAAAAGTGGTACATTATGTGTTTGAATAAATTACATTGAGCATAAATATAATCACACTAAAAAGTTAAACACCGCATAATGATGATTTTACTGAGATCGGCTGTCCATGGTTGTCAAACTGTGGTACAAGCACCACTAATTGGATAAGTGATGTTATCAAGTCAAATTTCTTCCAACTAAATTGCTAAAGCAAAGGCTTGCATCACTTTTCAGGATCTCAAGAAGGTTATTCATGCTTCTGTCACCTCTCGTCTGAACAATTGCAAAAACATTGGGCTAGATCAGCGTTTACAAATAGTTCAGAACACTTCAGCAATTTTTTAAACTAGTACAAAGAAGTATGCATAATTCAGCTCTTCACATCTCCTCCTTGGCTTCCTGTCTGTCTTTGCCGTGATTTTGAAATTATATTGCTCGCTTTTAAAGTTTTAAATGGTCTGGCTCCATCCTATCTACAGGATCTCCAACGTCCGCACACCTTTGAGAGCATTTCCATCAACCAGCCAGTTTCTCCTTGCTGTTCCGATATCAAAATTAAAATGTAGAGATGATTGAACATTCGCTGTGGCTGCCCCAAGACTGGAGAATACCATACCTCTACATGTTCACACTGTTTGGAGCATAGAATCACGTAAATGTATTTCTTTTCCCTGGCCTCAGGAATCACTGTTTATAGGCAAGCCTATCGAGAACACCAGGGATCCGTTTCAGAAAGTGGGGTTAGTGAAAACTCAGTATGTTTTGGGATACGTTTGTGCATGCCATGGGTATTCGGTTTCAAAAAGCCGGGTAGCCATTACCACTGCAACATACTCTGTGAACCAACGCTGCTCGATAGCAGGGTTTATTGAACAAACTCTGAGTTTCCAACTTTTTCGCTGAGACCTGCCGGATGAAAGTGTCAGAAAAGGCTCCTTTTCTCTTTTTCTGGCGGAGCCCGGAGTCGTCGAAGCGCAAATACTTCGCAGAAATCTCCACCAGGAGAGGGGGATCAGATCGCAATTAGATTTCTTCTCATTTTCCGGAGTAATATATTTTCGAGCGGTACCATTTTTCACTACAGTAAAAATAATTTATCTCAATATTATTCTCAGCCCACACATCACTTGTATGACACAATGACGACATGTTTTTATGCCAACAACAGCTTTTTGTATAACATAGGTGACGCAGAAAATCCTTCAAAGGCAAGTCGTGGTGTCAGGAATGTTGCTGTTGCACTGAAAACTGTTACTGTACAGCACAGGTGTTCATGATGATCGTAAACATTTGGTGAAGTCAGACTGTCCTCCTTAGAGTGGTGCGTGTCATGTGGGACACCAGGGTTTGTAGTGTAATTCTGTTCCATTTCTGTTTTTTGTAATTATCAGGCACAAATAGCTTAAGTTTAGTTAAGTTTTATTTTAAAACAGATCTTTTAGATAGTAGCCACCGGCACTCCCAAAGACCCCACCACGCACACAGTGGGACGGTAGATCATTGTGACTTGGACATTTATAAGCAGCTTGAAAAAGCGTGGGCACCCCTGCTGTACAGTTCTGTGCTGTTCTCTAGTCACTGACCCGCAAGGCTAATAAAAGAAGAAATCTACAGAATCGCAGCTACCAGTGAAAACAATAATGGTCGGTAACACATTTTGAGTCTTCGGTGAAATATCTTAATATCTTATCTAATTTCATTAATCCGAGTATGGTTTTTCTTGATAACCACACAGTATGTTCAAAAATATATGTAAGTTATCCTGGGTTTTATTCTCCTTTTACTATACAGTCTCTTCAAACGTTTTGTGACTGTCGTTTTTCTGATTGGTTCTTATAACTTTTGGTCCGGTAAGTTTTTTTTTATTTTTTTTTAAAGGTTTTAGTGATGTATGAACCTGTATGCCTTCATTTTGCTTTGTTATTGAGACACCCAAATTTCCCCATTGTGGGACAAGAAATGATTTTATTTTCTATTCTGTATAAAATACACTTAATCAATACAAATGTAGTTGACATAGAAGCTTATTGTAGCTTTGTAACAGATAAGCGATCAAGGATCAAGTCAAGCTTGTTCCTTGAGAGATGCACATTCACAATTCTATTCCAACATTATCAACAATAGTCCTGGTGACTCCATGCAACTTTTCTCTAACATAAATGACATCCTTACACATTAATCACACTCAGAAGCTACAGAAGAGAGGTGTTAAATTTCATTACTTTCTTCAGAAAAAAAGCAAACACCATCCACTCCCTTCTCATCCCCTGAACTTGACTGTAGTTTTCACCCCATCCTCCTTCCCAGTCTACATTCCACTATCAGTCTTTCTGACTCTGTTCATGAATGGTTCTCAACCTACCTCACTGGGAGAACTGAGCATGTTGCCTTGGGAGACGCTAAATCCCTGACGCATAACGTCAACTGTGGTGTAGGTCAAGGCTCAGTTCTTGGCCTCATCCTGTTCATTCTCTACATGCTCCAACTTGGCCATGTTATCAGCTTGTTATCATGGAAATTTTATTCCACTGTCATGCTGATGACACTCAACTCTACCTGAGGTCAATTCAAACCCCTTCTGCTGCCCTGTCATCATCCACCTTGACCACCTGCCTGGAGAAGATAAAGGTATGGATGAGGCAAAACTTTCTGCAGCTAAAAAGCTCCAAGACCGAAGCCATCTCAGTCGGCACTCCACACCAGGTTCAGTCATCTGACATCACCAGCATCATCTTCTCAGCACAAGATATTCAACTTTCAACTTCATTCACCAGCCTGGATGTTGAAATAGATTCTTACATTCTGACATTTGAAGCTTACATCAAACATCTCTGCAAAACCTCCTTCTCCTACCTCAGGAGCATTGCCAAACTCAGTTTCAGACTTAGTTCTGCTGATGCTGAAAAGGTTGTCCATGCCTTTGCCTCTACAAGGCTGGAGAACTTGGAGGTGTTGTGATCCACTCTTTTTGCAAACATTTTGTTATCCAAACATACATTCAAACACACATGCCAAAGCATCTGAGTCAGATTTAAGACTTTGAATAGGCCACTTAAAAAACCTTTTCCTTTTTTTTTTTTGCAAGGGGTAAACTTGTTGGTTTGCTTCAGATCATTTTCATGGTGAATAACCCCAATGTGAGCTGATGGTCAAACGTCCTTCAGGATTTTCCTCTAGAAGGCAGAATTCATGGTTCAGTCATGAAGAAGCAAAGCAGCCCTGGAGTATTACATTACCTCCACTATGTTGGACTGTCGGTATGATGTTCTTTTTCTGAAATGCTGTTTTTACTTCAGAAGTAACAGGACATACACTTTCCTAAAATTTCCTGTTTGTTTCATCAGTCAACAGAATATTTTCCCAAGTCTTGGGGATCATCAAGATCTGTTTTTCTAAATGTTTGACGGACCTTGGAAATCATTATCTGCAGTGTTTTTTTTTTTTCCTTAGAGATTTCCAGTAAGTATTTGTGCCCAGTCTCTTTCCTATTGGTAGATCATGACCTTAACTGTGGTAAATGAGGACTTCAGTGATTTAGATGTTCTGGGTTCTTTTGTGACGACCTGAATAAGTTGTGTATGTACTCTGAGTAATTTTGGTAGGCTGACCACTCCTGGGAGGTTTTACCACTGTTCTATATGTTTGTAATTTTTTCCAGACTGAAGGAATGGCTATGTTTGATCATTTCTTGAATTATGTCTGATGTTGTGCTGCTTTTTGAGATCTTTAGCCTACTTCATGTTGTCAGACAGGTTCTATTTTAGTGATTTTTTTTAACTCTATAGGTTGGCAGCAATTCTGGTTGCTTCTACTGAAATTTAACTGAGCTGTTAATTCATGGTTTATCAATTGGAGGTTACTTTTCAGTGGAGCCAGCTTGGTGTGGAAATCTTTTTTTTTTGCTTAATACATTAAATCATCATTGGAAATTTGGATTTTATATTTACCCAGGTTATCTTTGTCTGATATTAAAGTTGCTAATGCTGGACTTGTTTGTTTTTTAATGAGCAGCAATGGTGGCTGGGAGCTGCCACTCAGAATATGATGTTTGCACTCTGGTTTGTTTGTTCACACTGTCTGTGTGCTTTATTGGAAGAGTGGGGGCCTTCTGCTGTGAGCTTTAAAGCAACAGGGGCACTTAAGGCATGACATTTATATGCCACATAATTAACACAGTGGCCTTGCTGGGTGTGTCTGAATTAATGTGTCATCCGCATAATAAGTTGTTTTAAAAAGGTCTCAGTTATAACAGAATGGTTAGTGTCTGTGGACACCATGTCTGAACTTGATGCTTGTTATTGACCTGCATTTAGATATAGATTTTGCAAACAGAAGTCTTTTTACAGTTTTCCTAGTTGAGTTTTAACACTGGGGGGGAGACGTATTGTGCAATAAGGGACCAAACCTGGTTCTCTGATCAGGAATACAGCAACCTTAGTAACAGCTCAGTTGCCCTTGGATACAGCATCCCTCTGTTCTTCTCCCATGAGGCTTTTTGAGCTGCTGTTGCCATGACACCAAAGTTAAGCCCCCTAAAGTCTCCCCCATAAACATTCCTGTGCAGCTGTTTCCCTCAGTTTCTAATTTGCACTCAGGTGTCACCGGCCAGCTGAGACACAATGAGCTCAGTAAAGGGACTCATTGGTTTGTTCTAGTCTAGCTGATATCACCATTTGTGCCTTAGTAGCATAGTTTGCTTCAACAATGATGTGTTCAACACAAAATCAGTGTACTTATTATAGACTGTAGTGATGCTGATGGTTTTCCTCTTCACCAGGGAAACAGAGACTTAAAACCAGTAAAAGCACCAGAGACCGACACACACACTAGAAATGTTAAAATCAGGTAAACAGGCAGACCAAACGCATTAAGAAGAAGAAATAAAAAAACAACCAATCATTGGGAATATATCAATTGTGAGGGCTGCACAGCGGCACAGTTGGTAACAACGTTGCCTTGCAGCAAGAAGGTCCTGGGTATGACTCCCATCCGGGGATCTTTCTGCATAGAGTTTGCATGTTCTCTCCGTGCATGCGTGGGTCCTCTCCGGGTACTCCGGCTTTCTCCCACAGTCCAAAAACATGACTGTTAGGTTAAGTGGTCTCTCTTAGGTGTGACTGAGTGTGTGCATGTTTGTTTGTCCTGTGTGTGTCTGTCTTGCCCTGCGATGGCTACCTGTCCAGGGTGTACCCCACATCTTGCCCATACACTGCTGGAGATAGGCACCAGCTTCCCCGTGACCCACTATGAAAGAAGGGGTAGAAAATGACTGACTATATGGCGTGTTCAGGTTGTGGCGTATTAGTTTACATGCAGACAGGCCAATGTAGCATACAACAGGTTGGATTTTGGTTTAATCTTACTTGAGCACCTTCCACATTGCTGTGAACCCTGCATGGCTTGTTGTAAATTCTTAAAAAGCACTTCTAATGCCTTTCTTCTTTTTGCCACTCTTCCCTAAAGACCCAATTGTCATGTGCATGACTAACAGTTGTCCAGCTGACACGTTTTACAACCTGAGCTGTGGACCTCTGCAGCTCATCCAGAGTTACCATTGGCCTCTTGGCTGCTTCTCTGATTAGTCCTCTCCTTGCTTGGCCAGTTAGTTTGGGTAAATGACCATGGTAGGTTAGCAGTTGTCATCCTCTTAACCCTTTCAGATGGATGCTCTATTAGATGTTCAAAGTTTTGGACATTGTTTTCCAACCTAACCGTGCTTTCAGCTTCTCCACAACTTTATCTCTGACTCGCTGCCATCTTCCTTTGTCTTCATGATGCTGTTTGTTCATCAATGGAACCTCTGAAGTGCCAATGGTGAGATTTTATTTTGCACAGTTGGACTTTATTAACTATTTGTTACTTCTGAATTAATATGGTTCCACTTGATCTTATTTATGGGTGTCAGAATAAACAGGGTAGAATATAAATGCATGCTACACTTTTCAGATTTTCTTTTGTAAAACAATTTGAAAACGAAGCATTATTTTTCTTGACTTCATAATTATGTATTACTTTGTGTTGGGCTATTCCATAAAATTCAAATAAAATACACTGAGGTTTTTAGTGTCATGGGAACAAAGGTGAAAATTTTAAAGCAGATAAAATATTTTTGTAAGGCACTGTATGTCAGAACAAGACTGAGTGCATGATGAAGTGTTTGTGTTCCTTGTGAGAACAGTATAAAAGCTACATCTCCTGTGTATCCAGGGCCAATTGCCTCGCATGAATAGCGTTTTTCCTCATTTTTTCTCCTCACATCTGCAGCTTCACCTCTGTCCCCACAGCTCAGCTGCTCCTATGTTACCAAAACAATTCACTGATTTTGCTGTTGAGTTACATTTGATATCCACCTCACAGCTGGCACATAGTACAGCATCTGTTGCCAATAAACATACACTCCAATTGCACCTTTTACAGAACTTTTTTTCCGACTGCCTTTCGACTGACTGAAGTTGCTTCCCAAACAATAACGGATGATTTCTGTTTCTGCTGTTAGCTTTGTTGACTAAAGCTGTGCCAGCTGACAATCTGACCAGTTGCAGTTAAGTATAATTCTGTGAAAAAAAATTATTTTCTGCTTTGGCACACCTAATATAGGTCCAAAACCTTTACAAGCTAAAGCTCTGAGTTTAAAACGAGGCAAATTAAAATGTGTCTCGTTTGTAAAACATGCCTTTGGAAAAAAATATCATGAACCAAAAATCATCACAATCAGTACTTGGCTGGACCTCATCCTACTTTTATAATCTCTTACATTCTTTGAGGTATTGAATTGACTGATACAATGAATAAAAGCAATATTCTTCTTAAAACAGGTTCCAGTATTATAATGCCTTATGGGGAGAGGTGGCCTCATGGTTAGAGAGCAGGGCGTTTGCGTCCCGGAGAGGCCACAAGTACCCTGGTTCGAATCTCACAGCCGGCCTCTCCAGGTCCCTACCATGTCATGATATTTTTGAATGTCCTCTGCTCAGAGGGCCAATAGATTATCATCCTGAAAAATTACTTGATTACCAAGCGTGCTTTAGATTGATGGAACGAGAAAATGTCCGCTGGTGGATTTTCTGTAGAGGTCATGACGGCCATCTGCCCTTTTCCTCTATCTGACGTTCAGTCCCATTATCATCAAAAGATGGGTTAAAACCATCAAATCCAGAACATCTTCCTTAGAACTGAGAACGTCCTATTTTCATTGTGGCTATCAGTTATGTGTGTTTCCACATTTGAGTCCAAAGTCCTTATGCACCTCGTAATGTTTAAGGTTTTTCTGGGCTTCGTGTGTAAAAGAACATTATTTCCTATGTGGACAACACACTTTAACTTTTTTTTTTAATCTGCAACACTTATCGAAGAAACTATATTAGGTCTATAAAACAAAATATAATAGTAATATCCTAAAAGCTTTTGAGCTGCAGATTTGATTTATGATTTAATATTATTTCAGTGAGAGTTATGTAGGCTTTGCATGATAAATGAGCTTTTATAAGGGCCAGTATATTTTCAAGCAATTGCATGAACAGCAACACCACAAGCGTAACTCGAGACGATTTTAAAAATGTTTTTATATGTGCACAAAAACATGGCTCGGAGATGTATGCACACTGATCAACAATCACTCTGTTATTATAATTGACTGGTGAATTCACCATCAGACCAAAGATACAGTGGTAAAAGATTTTAAAAAAATCAAATCAAATAAAGAAAATCTAATCAGAAATGAAAGAAAGAAGTCAGGGGTTTAAGCTACATTTTATAATAAACTCATACAGAAAAAATAAACTTTCATAATTCATAATCTGGTTTATTGGCTTACTTTAAGCCTGAAGAGACAGTAGGACTGGTTAATGATGTATACCAAGCTAAACTGGTTTAACGTCATCTTGTTTGAGTAAACTGCTTGGAGCAGGAGATGGATAGATGGATTGGCCTTCAACTGTAGCTGTTAAGGGATTACTCTGGTCTTTGTTAGTGAAGGGGCTACCATGAAAGGCTAAGCCCTCAATTTACAGATACATCTGCATCCCAACCCTCAGCAACACTTACGAGGATCATGACCAAAAGTACCAGGTTCTGGATACAAGCAGCTGTAATAGGAGTAATATGCAGGATGGTTGGTCTTTGCCATAGAGGTGAGGTGAGGAGCTCTGTCGTCTGAGAGATGCCCATTTCTCCTCCACATGGAAAGGAGACAGTGTGATTTTATTTTATTTTTTGGATTTTTGGGGGGATTTGATTAAAATGCCTCCAGAAAAGCTTCCTTGGTGGTTTTCTCTACAGGAGCAGACCGTTAGGTAGACCCAGAACTCACTGTAGAGACTATAAAACACATCTTCACTTCTTAATACCTTCAAACAGTGGTTGAGGTTCTCGAGTTGCCTTCTCTTTAGTATACCCAGGATTGTTTTCAAAACGTTGCTATAACAATCACTCTTGCTTTCTTTATTTTCTAATTGGGAGGATTATGATGATTAATTATTGAATATTTATCAAAACTATAATTAAAAATCATAATTCAGAAAAATTATTTTCTTAACCAAGAGTCATTGCTTACGAATATAAGTCAGAGATGTTTTCTGGTGTTGTGATTTTGGGCTCAAAGCACTTGTTAATTACAATTAGTTAATTATCATTAATAATTGATAAATATTAATCACACCACGCCAAATGTCACTGTTTCATCAGCCGCTTCATCAATTGGTGGGGGAACTTTGACCTTATTTTGAAAGATAAATCACTTGCATGATATAAACACTAATGCTTTTCTTTATATATGTGAACATTTATGGACCACATAGCCCTGATATAATTACTACTCTGGTCCAAAAACCTTCACCTAACTAACAAGCACTATTCTACATGAAGGGGATAAAATTGACTACCTAACAATAAAAGAAAATATATGTGCATTTAGTGTTTATGAAGCTTAAACCAGAAGTTTTATAGAGAAAATGTGCAATTTGGGTTAACTTGGAAAGAGAAGCCCTCCTGGTGTGCTGATGTCTCGAAAGCAGCGATCGGTTGGTAGACTGTGAGCTGTGTCCTTAGCCACTAGCAGCTGATTGCCCCAAATCTCAAACAAAGGGTCATAAAACTTTTAGCCGGTCTATCAGGCTAAAATGAATGACCCCAAAATAAACATCCATTTGTTAGCAAAGTCACAGGTGTTGGGCAACAGTTAAAACTATCAAAACAGGTGGTGGCTTTTCCTATTAAATAAAGAACACTGCTTGTAAAAACAACACATAAACTAATAAATTGAATTCAGTTGAAGCTTAATTAGATAGCATCAATTCACAACAAATCTCATTTCAAGGAACTTTGAAAAGACAAACATATCCAGTTCATATACAGAGGTATACCAATATAAAAAGACAAATTCAATTACATATGTTCCAGTTCTCTGCCATCATATTTAATTTATAATTCCAAATAGTATAAAGTTGCCTAAGGAACCCCAGTTGATCATATTGAAACAATGGACTTTGAAGCAATTACTCATCCTAAGCAAATACAATTTTTTTTTAAATATGGACAGTGTACCCTACAGGCTTATATTTCTCCTGAGGTGTCAAAGACAACTGACACTATGCAGAAAGATGTTCTGATGCTCTATTATCTCCCATCAAACACCATTATGCTGCAAAAATGAATTATTGGAGTTTATCACTGGCTGAAGTTGCTGGAACAGAAACTATAACATGCAAATCAACCACAAAGGACTGATTGAGGCAGAGGGAGGCCACCAGTGATGCTGGGATCTGCTACATAGATCATCCTCACAGGTGCCTCCATTATCTGCCATCACAGAGGATTACTCATCATTAGGATAGATCCACACAGTCACTCCTGAACTTTATAGATACACATCTACACTTGTACTGTACTGTGAGCAGCCACACTCCTGTAATAACAACATTATTATATTCAGGCAGCGGATTGATGATGATTACACATCATTCCACTCTCCACTGAGACAGAAAATAGATAAGGGCTGCTGATGAACGTTTACTGTGGCTCATCACTTCATCCAGACAGACAAAGAGTGACTTGTTCCCACCAGGGATCCATCTGTGGGTGCGGAGATGCAGAGAGAATCATATCCTTCTTATTAAGACAAATTATCACACACATCCTTTTGTTTTTTATTTGGAAACCACATAGCGATGCTATAAATAAAACAAGTTAAGACACAATAGGCCTCATTCATCAAAAAGTGGTGTCAATTTGGACAAAGAAATGATTGTAGGGCAAATTCTCCCATAATTCAGATTATGGCAGGAGATAATTCATTTTTCTACGATTAATTATATCAAAATATTATTTTCACAAGCCCGCTTTTTATGGTTCTCACCATTGTAAGAACTTTGCACCTTGGGTGAGGAATTCACACACATACACTCAACACAAACACACTTACACATAGAGACAACCCCCCCACCCCACCACCTGTCCACCGTGGCAATAACCCAAATTATGGAAGGTCATACAAACACAGGTTACTATTACAGCAGTGTGGCCTGGCTGCTCTGATGCTGGTTACACTTTTTATCAAATAAAGTCAATCACACAGCTAGGGTTCTAAGATACCCATTTTGAGAGCAAAATTGCCCTGGCACATTTAGGCAACCAACTTCTCTGTATGGTATGCCTGAAATGCCAAGACAGGAGGTGGAAAAAAATAGGCTTTTAAAGTAAGAGACAACAATGTCTCTAGTTTTTGAACAAAACCTCTTATTGCATCACATTCAGTTCAGCAGTGGTGTTTTTTTGACAATGCTTTAGCTTTGAGTTTGCTTTGCTTAGAAACTTGCGAAGATGGTGAAGATTTCTGTCAGGCTAAAGATATTTTTCTGAAGCAAAACTAGTGTCTCCACTTCTGTTCACATAGGCAGAGTTTGTTTTGCAGGATGAACTTAGTGCTTTGTTTTGATGTTGATTTTACATATTCTAAGACTATAGCACAGCACAGTTCTTTAAAAAAATTTTTTTTTTTATGCAAGGTAGGAATTACATTAGTTTTTGTAGCTTTGCATTAAATCCTCAAAAATGTGGCTTTAAAGAAAGTACAAAAACCCATAGATAACTAGCTTTGTTTGACGATCAAGCAGACAGTTAACTTTCCCAACCTGCAGAACAAGTTATGCACATTCCCCCTGAGTATATCTTTCAGACAGATAGTAGCTTCAGGGTTAGATTTATTCAAGCTTTTGATCTCCAAAAACAAAGTGGAAAGACTGTTCTCACGTTTCAGGGGTAAATTAAAAATCAGCTGACAAGTCATGATTTAAGAAATATTCATTTTTGGAACGGTTTCATGTAATAAATATGCATAAAGGTTTTTTATGTTTATTACAAAACATGTTCTGGGTAAGAAGATCATGCAGGAACATGTAGCTGTCTGACCTTCAGTCTCTGTTGGCAATTTTCTGTAGAGAGTTGCTAACCTAGTTTATAGAGTGGGGCGAGGCTTAATGCTACTGTGGTCACATTACCTGAGGTTAGGGGTTTTCTCTCATCTAAGATCAGCTTGGATGGCTCGACTTGTATTTACATTTTTGAGTGGATGTCTGTGCTATTGAAACAGCCTGCTCAGACGTTCATGCAATAGAATATTCATTTGCATTAATGGCGCTGATGTAGCTGAATGAGTGCAACAGCAGAAGGAGTTAACGGCTCATAACGTCTAGCTTTATCAAACTCTGTGTGAAATACCAGCTTCCAGTGTTTCAGGTGTATGGTTTTGATGGATGTTGTGGATGAACTGGAACTGACAGCACCGTAGTTCTCATCTATCAGAGGGAACAGATGTATGGCAGTGATGTATTCACACATGGTTACAAACACTTGTTCGTCTTCTATAATAAGAGCTGCAACGTTTGAAAAGTTTGGTTTTAAAAAAAATCAGTAAAAGTTCTTGACAGAAGCTAATCAAATCGGATGTGCAGTGCCTTGCAAATGTATTCATACATTTCATATTTTTCATATTTTGTCATGTTACAACGTTTTTCTATAAAGATTTTATGTCGTTGACAAACACAAAGTAGTGCATAATTGAGAAGTGGAAGGAAGACGATACAGGGCAAGTGTGACATGTTTATAATCAACCCCTTTTAGTCTGATATCCCTACGGAAAATCAAGTACAACCAATTGCCTTCAAAAGTATCCCAATTGTTAAATAGCTTTGTATAAATTACTTTCAATATGTAAACGGAAGTTCTGTGAAGGTCTTAGAGCTTTGTTAGAGAACATTATTGAACAACCAGCATCATGGAGACAAAGAAACACAGCAGATAGATCAGGAAGAAAGCTAAGGAGAAGTTTAAAGCAGGGTAAGGTTATGAAACGTCTCATACTTTAAATGTCTCACGTAGCGCTGTTCAATCCATTATCGGAAAATGGAAAAAGTATGGCAAAACTGCAAACAGCTGTCCACTAAAACTGACAGGTGCTGCAAGGAGAATAATAATTTAAGAAAAAACAGCGGAGGCCCATGGTAACTCTGGAGGAGCTGTTTGCAAATCAAACTTTTTGACCTACATGTAAAAGGCTGTGTGTGGCAGGAAACTAACACTGCAAACCATCCTCATGGTGAAACACAGTGGTGGCAGTATCATTCTCCAGAGATGACATTCTTCAGCAGGGGCATAGAAACTGATCAGAGTTGATGGGACGATGGATAGAGCTAAATACAGGGAACATTTTAAAACAAAACCTGTAAAAGCCTTAGGAGGTGGTGGTTCAACCTCCAGCAGAACAGCCCTAAACACACAACCGGAGCTACAATGAAATAGTTTAGATCAAAGCAAAACAGTCCAGAATCCTCGGCAGGACTTGGAAATAGATGATCACTGATGCTTTCCATCCAAGCTGTCTTAGCTTGAGTCATTGTGCAAAGAAGAATGTGAAAAGAAAAAAAGTTTCTAGATGGGAAGGGGCACAAAACAGGTTTTTATTTTAAATTGAAAAGAGTTGTTGAAAACAGCTTAATTGGCGGTAGTATGGTAAAATGAAAGTATGCCCCCTTTAAATTTTAAATGTGTGATTTATCTTTTACATATCTGTTTTTTTTTTTCAGTAGCCTTTTTTGTTTTACACAGATTTTCCATGTTTTCCATCTTTAATAACAAATTCCTCCTTTTTTGTAGACTATGTTTGAAGAAAATGAAGAATGGGCTTATATTTTTAATACTTTAATACTTTACATTAAAGTAAATGAATTAATAAAGTACTTTACATTAAAGTATTAACTTTAATGTTAATACCTCATGTGATCTCTCTGTGTTTATATTGATGTTTCTCTTTATTTAGTTTTACTAAGCAAGCACAGGGCATGTTTAGCAACTGGAATCAGTCCAGTTTTTCTATATTTCCCAGATTTTCCGAAAAAGTCTCTGCTAATGTTTAAATGATCAAGGATTAAGAACTATTCAAAGTTTGCACCTCAGCGACGATTCATTAATGTTTGATTTTGTTTAGCTAAGTCAAGACGTAAGCAACATAAATATACTTAATTCACTCTTCTTCTAAATATAGCAACTGTGCTTTTCCTCTAATGTATTATACACTCACCGGCCACTTCATTAGGTACAACTGCTCATTAACGCAAATTTCTAATCAGCCGATCACATGGCAGTAACTCAATGCATTTAGGCATGTAGACGTGATCAAGACAATCTGCTGCAGTTCAAACCGAGCATCAGAATGGGGAAGAAAGGTGATTTAAGTGATTTTGAACGTGGCATGGTTGTTGGTGCAGGACGGGCTGGTCTGAGTATTTCAGAAACTGCTGATCTACTGGGACTTTCATGCACTACCATCTCTAGGGTTTACAGAGTAAAAGGTCAGAAAAATAGAAAATATTCAGTGAGCGGCAGTTCTGTGGGTGCAAATGTCTTGTTGATGCCAGAGGTCAGAGGAGAACGGCCAGACTGGTTCGATCTGATAGAAAGGCAACAGTAACTCAAATAACCACTTGTTACAACCAAGGCATCTCTGAAGAGCATCTCTGAATGCACAACACGTCGAACCTTGAGGCGGATGGGCTACAGCAGCAGAAGACCACACCGGGTGCCACTCCTGTCAGCTAAGAACAGGAAACTGAGGCTACAATTCACACAGGCTCACCAAAATTAGACAACAGAAGATTGGAAAAACATTGCCTGGTCTGATGAGTCTTGATTTCTGCTGCGACATTTGGATGGTAGGGTCAGAATTTGGCGTCAACAACATGAAAGCATGGATCCATCCTGCCTTGTATCAATGGTTCAGGCTGATGGTGGTGGTGTAATGGTGTGGGGGATATTTTCTTGGCACACTTTGGGCCCCTTAGTACCAACTGAGCTTCGTGTCAACGCCACAGCCTACCTGAGTATTGTTGCTGACCATGTCCATCCCTTTATGACCACAGTGTACCCATCTTCTGATGGTTATTTCCAGCAGGATAACGCGTCATGTCATAAAGCACGAATCATCTCAGAGTGGTTTCTTGAACATGACAATGAGTTCACTGTACTCAAATGGCCTCCACAGTCACCAGATCTCAATCCAATAGAGCACCTTTGGGATGTGGTGGAACGGGAGATTCGCATCATGGATGTGAAGCCGACAAATCTGCTGCATCTGTGTGATGCAATCATGTCAATATGGACAAACTCTCTGAGGAATGTTTCCAGTACCTTGTTGAGTCTATGCCACGAAGAATTAAGGCAGTTCTGAAGGCAAAAGGGAGTCCAACCCGGTACTAGCAAGGTGTACCTAATAAAATGGCTGGTGAATGTATATTCTCTATTCTCTTCATTCATGCTGTGAATAAACTGCCAGGGGAGTTGGTGTGAGTCATTGTGAACTTAGATGAGGAACTCCTATCTAAACAAAAACCAAATTAACTCTTTCTGAGTGCAGTTTTTTTTTATATCCAGGAAGGAATAATTTTTTAGAAAGACAAGTTTAGGAAACCAAAAACATAGACATATTATACATATGTTACTTGTTCACAGATGGAGAGAAAGTGATGGTTGTCTGGAAAAAGGGTCAGTTCCCCTCTCGCGTTGTTGCCATGACAACTGATCATACGGCGCCCCAAAAATAATGATGCAAAAGACTAAGAAGCAAGACCACAGAGGACAGACTACATTTCTACTTTTAAGATGTACAACTTGTTGATTTATATTTGGCGAGAGCAGCAGAACAGTTTCAATAACAAATACATCATGTTTGTTAAGAGTCAATAATTCCAAAGAGACTATGACCTCTTTACAACAATTTGGTAATAATGAAAGCAACATTTCACTGTTGGTCAGAAGCCTTGGCAGCTAGTTTACTTTCTTGTTCTTTCAAAAATATTTTCCCACAGGAAAACAGGATAACACCTACTGACCTCTGAAAAGGGTGCAATCTGCATTATGAATGAAATCAGTTCCTCTTGCAGAGCATTTAATCTCATGTTTACAGAGGTGAATCAAACCTAAACCTCTTCTGAACTGAAACGCTGCCATTAGGCAGCCTTGAAATGATGAGGTGCGTTCCTGGCATTTCCACCACCTGCAATTTGCTCCTCCACAAGATGTGAGGTTATGGAGATTTGCCTTTTTCTGTGATTGGCTGAACAAAGAAGTTTTTAGGAGGGATTCATTTTTGGCATTTTTAGATTGAAGACTTCTGATGAAACAAGTGGTCTGTTCATGTACTCGCATGGCAAAACAAAGGAAAGTATGAGGTTCTCAATTTCCATAATGTGATTGAATAAATGAACAAATCACAAGATTTGATTTGGATTGGGTTTTTGAAAGTTATGTAAGCAAATCTAACAACCAGATGTTCCCCCTGAGAGATACGTTTGTTTTGAGTGGTTCAGAATGTCTCACTTTTAAGGTGGAAAAGTTTACAAAATAAAGATTTTGTTAAGATTACCAAAACCTGGCATTGTAGCACATTTGTGCACTTCTGAGAACAAATTAGGGTATCAAACTGTGAGTTAAGTGCAATGTTCCGCCCGCCATAAGTACTCAAAGAAAAACACTTGTAAATAACATTACATAAAGGGGCACAAACTAATTAAAACTAATACTTTATTAAAGCACTTTTTCGATCCAATTTATCTATTCAGTCTTCTTTGGTATTCTATCAGTATATCACATCTTGACTCCACAGTGTTTGCCTAGTTTTCATTGCAAAATTTCACTTAAGTTTCTTAAATTTTAATGTAAATAACCCTCCCAAAACAAGCCAGTGTAATTGGTGAAAAGGTACTAATCAAACAAGTTACACAGCAGAATTTGTTTATTAGTTACTTTAACATTAAAAACATTTTATAACTCCCACCTCTGGGAGAGCTTCGACCAGATCCCGGGGGATGTTGGAGACATAGAGTCCGAGTGGACCATGTTCTCTGCATCTATTGTCGATGCTGCTGCCCATAGCTGCGGCCGTAAGGTCTGCGGTGCCTGTCGTGGCGGCAATCCCAGAACCCGGTGGTGGACACCGGCAGTAAGGGATGCTGTTAAGCTGAAGAAGGAGTCCTATCGGCTGTGGTTGGCTTGTGGGACTCCTGAGGCGGCTGACGGGTACCGTGAGGCCAAGCGTGCTGCGGCCCGGGCTGTGGCAGAGGCAAAAACTCGGGCCTGGGAAGAGTTCGGTGAGGCCATGGAGAAGGACTACCGGTTGGCCTCGAAGCGATTCTGGCAAACCGTCCGGCGCCTCAGGAGGGGGAAGCAGTGTTTTGCCAACACTGTTTATAGTGGGGGCAGGAGACTGCTGACCTCGACTGAGGACATTATCGGGCGGTGGAAGGAGTACTTCGAGGATCTCCTCAATCCTGCCATCACGCATTCCATGGTGGAAATAGAGGCTGGGGACTCGGGGTTGGACTCTTTCATCACTCAGGCTGAAGTCACTGAGGTGGTTAAAAAGCTCCGCGGTGGCAAGGCTTCGGGGGTGGATGAGATCCGCCCTGAGTACCTCAAGTGTCTGGATGTTGTAGGGCTGTCATGGTTGACACGCCTCTTCAACATTGCGTGGCGGTCGGGGACAGTGCCTCTGGACTGGCAGACTGGGGTGGTGGTCCCCCTTTATAAGAAGGGGGACCGGAGGGTGTGTTCCAACTACAGGGGGATCACACTCCTCAGCCTCCCTGGTAAGGCCTACGCCAGGGTATTGGAGAGGAGAGTCCGACCGATAGTCGAACCTCGGCTTCAGGAGGAACAGTGTGGTTTTCGTCCCAGCCGTGGAACACTGGACCAGCTCTATACCCTCTACAGGGTGCTCAAGGGTTCATGGGAGTTTGCCCAACCGGTTCACATGTGTTTTGTGGACCTGGAGAAGGCATTCGACTGTGTCCCTCGTGGTGCCCTGTGGGGGGTGCTCCAGGAGTATGGAATCGGGGGCCCTTTATTAGGGGCCATCCGGTCTCTGTACGAGCGGAGCAGGAGTTTGGTCCGCATTGCCGGCACTAAGTCGGACCTGTTCCCAGTGCATGTTGGACTCCGGCAGGGCTGCCCTTTGTCGCCGGTCCTGTTCATAACTTTTATGGACAGGATTTCTAGACGCAGCCAAGGGCCGGAGGGGTCTGGTTTGGGGACCAGTGGATTTCGTCTCTTCTTTTTGCGGATGACGTGGTCCTGCTGGCCCCCTCTAGCCAAGACCTACAGCATGCGCTGTGGCGGTTCGCAGCCGAGTGTGAAGCGGCTGGGATGAGGATCAGCTCCTCCAAGTCCGAGGCCATGGTACTCGACCGGAAAAGGGTGGCTTGTCCTCTTCAGGTTGGAAGGGAGTTCCTGCCTCCCTCAAGTGGAGGAGTTTAAGTATCTCGGGGTCTTGTTCACGAGTGAGGGAAGAATGGAGCGGGAGATCGACAGACGGATCGGTGCGGCTGCCACAGTAATGGGGGCGCTGTGCCGGTCCATTGTGGTGAAGAGAGAGCTGAGCCGAAAAGCAAAGCTCTCAATTTACTGGTCGGTCTACGTTCCTACCCTCACCTATGGCTATGAACTTTGGGTCATGACCGAAAGAACGAGATCACGGATACAAGCGGCTGAAATGAGCTTCCTCCGTAGGGTGGCCGGGCACTCCCTTAGAGATAGGGTGAGGAGCTTGGCCATCCGGGAGGAGCTCGGAGTAGAGCCGCTGCTCCTCCACATCAAGAGGAGCCAGTTGAGGTGGCTCGGGCATCTATACCGAATGCCTCCTGGACGCCTTCCTCGGGAGGTGTTCCAGGCACGTCCCACCGGGAGGAGGCCCAGGGGACGGCCCAGGACACGCTGGAGGGACTATGTCTCTCGGCTGGCCCGGGAACGCCTTGGGCTCCCCCTGGAGGAGCTGGAGGAGGTGTCTGGAGAGAGGGACGTCTGGGCGTCTCTGCTGAGTCTGCTGCCCCCGCGACCCGGTCCTGGATAAGCGGAAGACGACGAACGAACGAACATTTTATAAATCTCTATCATCCAGTTCTAGCTAAACAGCAATACAGGCTACTTGCCAAACAATCTTAAGTTCCTAATTTTATACATGGTTTTAAATAATTTACGTTTTACATAAGGTAAGGTAAGTTTATTTATATAGTGCTTTTCAGCAACGAGACACTCAAAGCGCTGAGTGTCTCGTTTAATGCAAATTAAAAGGCAGTATGAAAAGTTCCACAAACAGTTGTGTTCAAAATAAGAGCAATGCATTTAAAAAAGTGAGTAAAGCTCACTATGGAAGCAAATCGTTACCATATTTCAAATGAAAAAGCATTTCTGAAAATGCTTTTTCATTTTAAGAATGTGACTGCATTGTTTGACTCATAAATGAAATTAGTAAACAATAATCCTATTTGCATTTTAATTTTCTTCTACAAGACTGCTCATTATTTCACTTAAAATGAAAAAGACATTGCATTACATTGCAAACGTGCCGAGAAATTGATTGAATTGCAGCAGGGTCGAGCTCAATTTGTGGCAGTGGCAGAACTGGCAGTTCCGGTGGCAGGCTGTGGCATTCTCGTGGCAGCCTCATGGCCTGGGACATCCAGCGTGTTTTTAAGCATTTTTTTATAATTTTCTGTGAGTGACAATTCAGAATAGCCGCTCGTGCTCTATAATAAACCGGCTGTTTGTGCAATAAATCTTCATCATCCTTTCAACACGTCACACATACACATAGTGCTATTTATTTTCCTTGTCAAGTAAATACCTTATATCACCTTATGTTATGGGTCTAAAGCTGTTTATTAAATAATAATCAATAATGAAATCATTATTTAAAGGTAACAGGCTATAACAACAATGACATCCCTTTTGCCAATAATCAGCATCAGCTTCCATAAAAACAGCGGCAACTGCATTGGCAAGCTTTTACGGCCGGTCTGGCACCTTCTGGCATCCTCGCGGAATCCCCTGCCACCCTGCAGCAGGCTGTGGCAGTTCCAGTGGCAGCTTCGGTGGCAGGCTGTGGTGGAACTGCCACAGCCAATGCAGAGGTGCACAGCGCCCCATACCGAACAAGCTGGGTAGCTTGGTCAGCAGGGAGCTGAGGAAGAGCGGCTGCTGACGTCACTCTGCTGCGCCCACCGCTCGGAATGCTTTTTCATTTTCGAGTTCTGGGCAGTACTTTGCGGGCAGACCACGAAAATGAAAAAGCAATGTCTGCTTTGTTTTCATTTTGATTATGGCATAAAATGTGCAGTCGTGAAGAAGAAAATGCAAATAGGATAATTGATTACTAATTTCATTTATGAGTCAAACAATGCAGCCACATTCTTAAAATTAAAAAGCATTTCGGAAAATGCGTTTTCATTTTCAAATTTTACATTTCAAATTGAATCTTGGTATCTATTTGCTGGGGTACATTTTGAAAAATAAATCTCAAATGTCTTTTTCAATTTAATTAAGTGAAAGAATGAGCAGTCTTGAAGAAGAAAATTAAAATGCAAATAGGATGTTTGATTACTAATTTCATTTATGGGTCAAACAATGCAGCCACATTCTTAAAATGAAAAAGCATTTCGGAAAATGCGTTTTCATTTTCAAATTTTACATTTCAAATTGAATCTTGGTATCTATTTGCTGGGGTACATTTTGAAAAATAAATCTCAAATGTCTTTTTCAATTTAATTAAGTGAAAGAATGAGCAGTCTTGAAGAAGAAAATTAAAATGCAAATAGGATGTTTGATTACTAATTTCATTTATGGGTCAAACAATGCAGCCACATTCTTAAAATGAAAAAGCATTTCGGAAAATGCTTTTTCATTTGAAATATGGTAACGATTTGCTTCCATAGCTCACAGTCCTCGAATAGTTTTTATTTCCCTTCATTGGGAAAACTGCACATTACATTCTAAACCAAACCATGAAGAAAAATGTATAAATCTTGTAATAACATTACAGAAAATGAAGAAAAATGAACATTGGGCTTCAACAACATAGCAGTGTCTACAGTTTTCATTACAAACTCTAATATTTATGGTATAAACTAAAAAATCTTTAGGATTTATAATTCCTGTGAATCAGTAAACCAATATTTATTGGTATAACCATTGTTTCTGCGAACTGCTTCATGTCTGCGTTGCATAGAGTTGACCAACTTCTAGCACCTGTGAACAGGTATCCCAACCCAGGATTTGACCACATTCCACAATTTCTCAGAGTTTTCTAGTTTTGCCTCAGAAACAGCATTTTTGGTGTCACTTCACAAGTTTTCAATCGGATTAAGGTCCAGGGACTGGGCTGGCCACTCCATAACTTTGATTTTGTTGGTCTGGAACCAAGATGCGGCTCGTTTACTGGTGTAAACAACCTATTTTTGTCAGGTTTCCGGAGAAAAATGCATGTACAACATGTGCTGGCGTCATCCTTAATAAGGGCCACCTGATTGACTGAATGACGTCAGTAGTTGAACTCCACACTGCCATTATTTTGAATTGGTTATTCAATTATACAGACTCAGGCCAACTACTGTTGGTCAACTACAGGGGTTGGACAATGAAACTGAAACACCTGTCATTTTAGAGGTTTCATGGCTAAATTGGACCAGCCTTGTAGCCAGTCTTCATTGATTGCACATTGCACCAGTAAGAGCAGAGTGTGAGGGTTCAATTAGCAGGGTAAGAGCACAGTTTTGCTCAAAATATTGAAATGCACACAACATTATGGGTGACATACCAGAGTTCAAAAGAGGACAAATTGTTGGTGCATGTCTTGCTGGCGCATCTGTGACCAAGACAGCAAGTCTTTGTGATGTATCAAGAGCCACGGTATCCAGGGTAATGTCAGCATACCACCAAGAAGGACGAACCACATCCAACAGGATTAACTGTGGACGCAAGAGGAAGCTGTCTGAAAGGGATGTTCGGGTGCTAACCTGGATTGTATCCAAAAACATAAAACCACGGCTGCCCAAATCACGGCAGAATTAAATGTGCACCTCAACTCTCCTGTTTCCACCAGAACTGTCCGTCGGGAGCTCCACAGGGTCAATATACACGGCCGGGTTGCTGTAGCCAAACCTTTGGTCACTCAATGGTGCAAGGAGCGCAAATCTTGGGCTGTGGACAATGTGAAACATGTATTGTTCTCTGATGAGTCCACCTTTACTGTTTTCCCCACATCCGGGAGAGTTACGGTGTGGAGAAGCCCCAAAGAAGCGTACCACCCAGACTGTTGCATGCCCAGAGTGAAGCACGGGGGTGGATCAGTGATGGTTTGGGCTGCCATATCATGGCATTCCTGTGGCCCAATACTTGTGCTAGATGGGCGCGTCACTGCCAAGGACTACCGAACCATTCTTGAGGACCATGTGCATCCAATGGTTCAAACATTGTATCCTGAAGGCGGTGCCGTGTATCAGGATGACAATGCACCAATACACACAGGAAGAGTGGTGAAAGATTGGTTTGATGAACATGAAAGTGAAGTTGAACATCTCCCATGGCCTGCACAGTCACCAGATCTAAATATTATTGAGCCACTTTGGGGTGTTTTGGAGGAGCGAGTCAGGAAACGTTTTTCTCCACCAGTGTCACGTAGTGACCTGGCCACTATCCTGCAAGAAGAATGGCTTAAAATCCCTCTGACCACTGTGCAGGACTTGTAAATGTCATTCCCAAGATGAATTGACGCTGTATTGGCCGTAAAAGGAGGCCCTACTCCATACTAATAAATTATTGTGGTCAAAAACCAGGTGTTTCAGTTTCATTGTCCAACCCCTGTACTGTTGACATTGCTTGAACATCCGTTTGCACTTATGAACACAATGTAGCATATTTACCAGCCAATATTAGACTCCATAAGCATTCTAAATTTTTCATCCTTTTGCTTTTCTATACATTGCCCGCTCACTTTCCACTGCCACTGTAGATCCCCATCGACCCAAAAGTCTTTCATACTAGTAGAAACAAAAACAATAGCTAGCATCCTGTTAGCTAGTCTTGCACTGCTTTGGCGTGGAGTGTTAAAGATTACCTATGAATTACTGATTTTCTAAAGGGGCTTTTAACAAGAACAATTAAAAGCACGTCTACATGCTCCTTTCTGTATGTGAGTCGTGTTTACCTGTGACTGACACACAACACACACACTGGACTGTGATTTTTGTACATTGACAGTTTGGTACGAATACATGTGCCGTTACAGCTCTGTTTACAGACCTTATTCTTTGCCTCTTTTTTGTAGGTATTGCATTCTTGCTGTTATTTCCAGATAAAGTCTTTGTCTTAGGAGTAACAGAGGCATCATCTTAAACTCTTCTGCTACCAGAAATAAGTTGCTCTGGGAAATCTTTGCAGCTGCCTTTGTGCCAGCAACATAGTTTTTGCACTTCTAAAAAGCAAATAAGATGGAAATTGTCAAGGTAACAATGGATTGTAGCACCAGAAGAATGTAGTGATTTTAATTGCTGAGAAATAAACAGCAGGCTCAAATGAAAGGCCTTGACTATCTTTGACTCCCCCAGCTTTGCTCGTCCTGCATCTTGCCTCATCCCTGGTGCTTTATGGTACATTTGTGGGAGTCTGCCATTTCCTTTTGAATTAAAACTGTTTCCCTTGATGAGCCTTTATGACAATAAAATAGAGGCAGTTTCAACAAACTGCAGTTTCCTTCACTGGAGGCAGGATGCTGTTGCATCACCTCCTCTGATGATAGTGACTTGCGTGATTACTGAGAAGAGTGCTTATCTGAATTGTACATTATTTATAGGGGGTTTGCTGGGTGAAAGTTGGCTGCAGCAGCGGGACTTGGAGAAGAGGATGCTGCAGAAATTATCCATGGATGTTGCTCAGCAGTAGCCCTTTGAAGCCTGGCTGTCCTATTAGAAGAATACAAAAAAGAGAAACTCCCAACAGAGAACAAGGTAGTTGCACGTTACATTAGTGCACGGCTGCTATGACAAAAAGAGCTTGAAAATTATGAAAGTGGGTCAGGAATCAGTTTTGTTAGACATGTAATTTAGGAGTGTGCTATGCCTTTGAAAAATGAGGTTAGCATGATGTTGGCTTTGTGTGAGTGGTGTGTTGATGGAGGAAAGTGGGGCTGAAAAATGGGTCAAAGCTGCATTAAACACCAGTTTTTTTTCACGGCCCAGGAACTGAATACATGGTGGACATCAGTTGGACATTCACAGTGGGAGTGATGCTGTGTAACCAAGAAGTGTCATTTCAGAAGACACGTTTCTGTCATTTAAAAGGTTACACCAAGTATCACTAAAAGAAAAGTGTCTTATTAAAAATGTCACAGCATCTGAGAGGAAGCTTCTGCTGTGTTGCTGTGATGAGATGAAAGAGTGGAATGAGGAAAGATGCTGAGAGAGATGGGAAGCAGAAGCAGAAGAGGAAGCAGTCAAAAGACCGAAAGGAGTCTCTTAGAAACTGGATTTGTAGTAATAGCTAACCTGGAATCAGGTTCTAGCACTAGTCCACTGTTAATTGCAAATGTTTCTTCTGCGTTGATTATATCTTTGCATTTTTGGGGTCAAGTTTATAAACAGCAGATAACTGGAGGTGTGTTGCTCACTAAATCTGAAAAGATCAGTTGTTGGAACAAGTTTTTAAAACTTCGATTGAGAGACATCAGAGGGAAGACTTGAAGAGCAGCTGCAGTCCTGTTGGCCTCATGGTTTCCCCGTTTTCTGCAGCGGTCCCAGAAATGCATCCAGTCAGCCGCACTTAAAGATGAACACATTCTTAGGGCAGAGGAATTAATATTTGATATCAAGCTTTGCACCATGGAGAGACAGACAGGCCAACAATATAGCTGACAGGTGTAGACAATGACATGCTTCATTTCAAAAAGCAAAAACAGGTGTTTAGAAAGTTAACTTTAAGTACTTTATGCTGTTTGGATCCAAATCTTTGGTATAATGAATAAAACTATTAATTTAGTGGTTTATATTTTCAACTCAAAAGCTCTGTGCTGGTATGGAGGACTGGGAGTGACCAAATTAATACTGAGATATATAAATACAACTAAAGATTTTTATTCAGCAATTGATCAATGAATTTGGCATAAATTGAAATGTGTGTTTTTACATATTAATTTGTTTTTGTTGTAGTAGTAGTAGTATTTGTTAACCTTAAGTTTCCAATCATATTTACTTTACAATGGGAATACACCCACAGTATTTATAAAAATAGAAAATCTATAATCCATTTTTTTCTTTAGTTAAATAAAAAATGTTGATTATAATTGCTGCGTAATAAATAATAAATCTATAAAAGTTTAAATAAATCCCTATCAATGAAAAATAAATGTATAGAAGGTAAAGAGATGGGGGAAAATAAACATAATATCTGCATTGAAACAGTTAAAAAGTAGACATCAACTTATACCATATATGATGTATATATAACTGATCAATATATATATATTGATCAGTTATTTAATTTTTTATTATCGATTTTATGGGGTTTTTTGGCACACCAATTAATTTACACTTTGCAATGTTGAAAAACCATTAGTAATCTGAATATAAACTTTACTGCAGGAATGTCCATTTTCAGTTCCTATCCAAAAAATAAAATCTGCTTAAAAAGGGCTGTAATGTTTCTACCTGAAGCAAAGTTAATGTTTTCCCAAACTAGCTGACCTTCTCCAATGACCTTCAGTGACACATAGTTCTACCGCTGCAGCGCCTTTTGTACAGCAATGTGTCGCCTGTGTTGCATCCCTGGTCATTTTTAACTACTTCCTAATTCTCCCTGCATCCTTGTTTAATGATGGTTAGAATTTGTTTCCTAACTATTGGACAAGTTCAGAAGCTACCGTTTATTCAATGTATAAAGTAGTAAACTAGAATATAGTCTTAGTAGCTTTAGGGGCAATGTAAAAAAGTGAGAGTTAATTGAAAGGAAAACATTTTTGTACAAGGAAAGAACTTGTGTGCAGGCCCTGGATATGCATAACTGGGGCCCTTACTGACACATGAAAGTTCACCTGCATGTGAAATTACAGTTACAGCATTCATAGGTAGCTAATTATGAACTACAGTGCCTTGCAAAAATTTTTATTGGGATTTGAAATGTAGCTTTTTAGCCTGCATTAAATAGTGATGCAGAAAAGTACCACAACACGTCATCCTAAATATCCTTTTGTTTGACATTGATGGAGATTGATGGAAAAGCTGTCAAAGTTGGTGGAAATATCAAAATCATATTCCTAATAAAATCAAAAACCATGCATTATTTTCCATACCCTTGAAGCCAGATAACATGGATGCAAGTCTTTGGTTATAACATGACAAAATGTATAAACATTATGGGGGTCTGAATACCTTTTTGCAAGGCACTAAATTAGTCTAAGCTAACATTTGGTAGTACATTTAAACGACTAAAAAAACTGTTTTGCATATTCCTGCACAACATGCACCATTTTTAACAGACAAAGGCTGAAATTTAAATTAATTAAATAACGCAGTAATGAAAATAATGCACATAAGACATTTTGCACCAATTAAAGGATGCTAACAGAAGTTCTGAGCTTCGGTTATGAGAACATGTGCTTCATTTTCTTTCAGGTTTATCTTTAGTTTGCTAATTCAAAGTAAATAATGGCAATGTTTATTGTGTTTTTTTTTCTGAAATGAAGAGGTCTCTAAAAATATTCACTGATGTACTCTTCTGCAAAGTACATCCTTAAAGGTCTCGTTAGCTGAAATTCTCGCATCAGGTCGAATTCATTTGTTCTTCATTTATTTATTTTTCTGGTTTGTTTTGCAGATCCACCCAGTGTCTCCCCATGTTCAACAAAAAGTTCATTTTACTTTTGACTTGTATGTCAATGCAGCAGCCTTTTGATTCCCAATATTTCAGATAAAATACATCATACTTTTAGAAACAAATTACAGTTTAAAAAGCTTAAAGTTGCTCAAAACCATCAGATTGGGGAAACAAAGTTTCAAAAGTTGTTGAAGCTATAGGGTCCCCTGTGCTGCTGGGCCTGGTGGTACTCTATCCTCTGATATTGCTCCTCAGTCCCTAATAAAATAATTCAAGCTTACTATCAGCTGATGTTGCATGAAAGGATCAGACATATATTAATGGTTCCCGCGCAGGCTGGTTATCTGTTCTTCTTATAGGTCTGAAACATGACTCCCATTTTGTTGACCAATATACAACCAAGGCAGACAGAAGGGCATCCTGGATCAATTTTACTGCGGCTCGATCTGACTGTGAGCATGCATGATCTTAAAGATCATAGTAAAGTATAGTGATGTATTAAGGTTAAAAAGTATAAAATAAAAATTAAGCTGAAACATGACTGTTTTAAATGTGACTGGTTACAATTTGGTTAGAAGGTATTAATGGGGGCGAAGTGAAGCTAATGTAGCAGGTAAAACATCACTACATTACAGTCTATGTGGATTACAGTCAACAGTAGAGAGAGGTGGGTTGATTTTGGAGATGTTTATTAGTTCAGTAAGAGAAGGCTTGCTCATCTGCTCCTGCTGATCAGAACAGAGAAGAACCCTGGCACTTACAAAGAGGATTAAGGTTTTTCAAAGACTAAAAACAGGAGACATCTCACTGGTTTGACTTTTCATCAAAACCTAAAGAAAAATGAATTGATCAGAAAAATCAGTTTTTAACTGGTTGGAAATCTTCGAGAAAATTGAAGCTACAGCAATATGTCTTAAAGTTTTAATAAATATTTTTCTAACTTTTTAAGAATTAACTGCTTTACGTTTTAAATATGGTCGCTAATTTTGTTTTTGTTATAAAACTTATAACTAAGATCTTCCTTCTCCGGATGATTTCATAGGGATTTGTTTTCTGTTTCTCCTGCAGATGATGGAAAACTGTCTCTGGATGAGTTCCAGGCTTTCTTCTCTGATGGCACGTTGAATGAGGAGGAGCTGGAGAAGCTGTTTCACACCATCGACTCGGATAACACCAGGTTAGCGCCCACACACGCCACTGGGGCATGAAGCGTGCATGAAATGTTTGAGTGGCTGCATGAAATTATTCCATATATAGGACGTTTAGAAATGTGTGCATGTTTCTGTGCTAACTGCACCATGACTTCACATTTTGATCACAACTTATGAGCAGTTTTGAAACCAAAGGGAATGTGCACACAGCTGTCTTTCTGCTTTGCAGCCTCTGTTTGCTATTTTGGTTGTATGTTTGTGTGCCGGGGATGTGTGTGAGTAAAAAATCTGGGGGGTAAAATGTATAAAAACCTTTTTTCTGCGCTGAGCCAATATCCTGGTTCAGGTTGAACCTTTTGCCTCGAGGCGTTTAACATTAAATTTATTATATGAACTTGTCCAGAATGAAACGAGGTGAAAAGATGGAGAGAAAACTAAAAGTAACAGAAATGCAGAGAACTCAAGCCATTGTAGATAACTGGACATCCTTTTAGTTTGAAAGACATCTGAAATGTCTAAAGATATTTAAATTAAAACCAGGCTACATGTGGTCTAAAAGTGAAAGCTTGGAAGATATCTTTGAGGGTAGATTGACAAGTAAAATACAGGTCCTTCTCAAAATATTAGCATATTGTGATAAAGTTCATTATTTTCCATAATGTCATGATGAAAATTTAACATTCATATATTTTAGATTCATTGCACACTAACTGAAATATTTCAGGTCTTTCATTGTCTTAATACAGATGATTTTGGCAGACAGCTCATGAAAACCCAAAATTCCTATCTCACAAAATTGGCATATTTCATCTGACCAATAAAAGAAAAGTGTTTTTAATACAATAAACGTCAACCTTCAAATAATCATGTACAGTTATGCACTCAATACTTGGTCGGGAATCCTTTGGCAGAAATGACTGCTTCAATGCGGCGTGGCATGGAGGCAATCAGCCTGTGGCACTGCTGAGGTCATATGTAGGCCCAGGATGCTTCGATAGCGGCCTTTAGCTCATCCAGAGGGTTGGGTCTTGAGCGTCTCAACGTTGTCTTATCAATATCCCACAGATTCTCTATGGGGTTCAGGTCAGGAGAGTTGACAGGCCAATTGAGCACAGTGATACGATGGTCAGTATACCATTTACCAGTGGTTTTGGCACTGTGAGCAGGTGCCAGGTCGTGCTGAAAAATGAAATCTTCATCTCCATAAAGCTTTTCAGCAGATGGAAGCATGAAGTGCTCCAAAATCTCCTGATAGCTAGCTGCATTGACCCTGCCCTTGATAAAACACAATGGACCAACACCAGCAGCTGACACGGCACCCCAGACCATCACTGACTGTGGGTACTTGACACTGGACTTCTGGCATTTTGGCATTTCCTTCTCCCCAGTCTTCCTCCAGACTCTGGTGCCTTGATTTCCGAATGACATGCAGAATTTGCTTTCATCCGAAAAAAGTACTTTGGACCACTGAGCAACAGTCCAGTGCTGCTTCTCTGTAGCCCAGGTCAGGCGCTTCTGCCGCTGTTTCTGGTTCAAAAGTGGCTTGACCTGGGGAATGCGGCACCTGTAGCCCATTTCCTGCACACGTCTGTGCACGGTGGCTCTGGATGTTTCTACTCCAGACTTAGTCCACTGCTTCCGCAGGTCCCCCAAGGTCTGGAATCGGCCCTTCTCCACAATCTTCCTCAGGGTCCGGTCACCTCTTCTTGTTGTGCAGCGTTTTCTGCCACACTTTTTCCTTCCCATAGACTTCCCACTGAGGTGCCTTGATACAGCACTCTGGGAACATCCTATTCATTCAGAAATTTCTTTCTGTGTCTTACCCTCTTGCTTGAGGGTGTCAATAGTGGCCTTCTGGACAGCAGTCAGGTCGGCAGTCTTACCCATGATTGGGGTTTTGAGTGATGAACCAGGCTGGGAGTTTTAAAGGCCTCAGGAATCTTTTGCAGGTGTTTAGAGTTAACTCGTTGATTCAGATGATTAGGTTCATAGCTCGTTTAGAGACCCTTTTAATGATATGCTAATTTTGTGAGATAGGAATTTTGGGTTTTCATGAGCTGTATGCCAAAATCATCCGTATTAAGACAATAAAAGACCTGAAATATTTCAGTTAGTGTGCAATGAATCTAAAATATATGAATGTTAGATTTTCATCATTACATTATGAAAAATAATGAACTTTATCACAATATGCTAATATTTTGAGAAGGACCTGTAGATGACTAAATGAGCAGCGCTCGACCGTACTTTTCACCATCAATCTTAGGATTACAAGCCTGAAACCTGAACACGTTGAGCTACCAAAACTAAACTTCCGTTATTTATACTGAAAGTCTCATTTTCTTTTAATGTTACAAATAAACTTACTTTTATTATTACATCAAAGAGCCATCTTGTCTGGGCAGCTTTATTAGCTTGTTAAATGTACAGCTCATATCTTGCCATATTCAGTCCAAAGGAATATTTGAGCTGAGGGAAGTGTGACCACTATTATAAAAACAGCTGTTTCGACAGTTTGCTTCAAGGTTGAAACTTATCATATGACACCAAAATAGGGTTATTTTTGGCACACACACAGTACCTAGTTTTGTAAAAATAAAAAATGGGGCATATCGTAACAAACATCTCACTTCAACTGTACAGCACAGTGGTGGTTGGCTCCTGATTTGGACATCCTAAAGTCATGGAGTTCCCCATGAACTCCCTCCGTAAACCCAAAAATACCATAGTCAGATGTGAGGTCCTCTATGGGACTGTGAATCTTGGCCCAAATTTGTTAATCAACAAGACAATGATTAAAAACACAGCACCAAATCTGCAACATAATGCCTGACAAAGAACCAATGTATTGCAATGGTCCAGATCTCAACCTGATTGAGAGGCTACAGTGTGATCTGTACAGAAATGAACATTTGTCAGCCTTAATGAGCTGATATAGGAGAAATCAAAGAGTTGAAATGTCTCCATTATTTTAAATCAATCAACCCCAGTATTTTGGAGGTTTCAGGAAGCCCACATTTTCTTCTGTTGTCTCATATTTACATCACATTGGTTTAAATTTTAAGTCCCTTTTGTATTTAATAATGTTAAGTTATTGCAGATTCTTATTACAGTTTTTGGTTTTTATATGTTTTGTAAAGCTGTGGCATGTTGATTAGTAAAAATGTCAGCTATCCAGTTTTCTCTTCGCCTTTCTTTTCTATTTCTCTCTGTTTGGCCATCGTCATTACATCGTCCAAAACATTAACCTCCCTTGTACATTTTTTGATTGAATTGACTCTCATTAAATCAGTTCATTGACCCTTTATAATCAGCTCATCCATCCTGCAGTCAGGAGTGGTGTGCTGACACAGTGAGATCTGAATGATCAGAAGCCAGATAATTAATTTGAATAAGCTCAGGATCCTGCAGAGTTTTGAATAAAATGAAACCAAGCAGAACAAAAGCTGACCTGTTAGCATTGTTGGAGAGTTGAAGCTGGTCCAGTTTATAAATCTTCCTCCAGGCTTGGCCTTCTGACAGTTTTTATCTGTCTTTAAATCAGTGCAGTAAGTGGACCATGTGATTGCTGCCATCACCTATGGATGTTGGTCATCTTGCCTCTTGGGGACAGTCTCACTTTATAAACCTCCTTGCCACAGTGGATACAGGCAGAGAAGTTCAAAAGTAGCATCATGTAGCTACAGATGAGTTTATTGATTGAGCTGAGTGGAAGCAGAATTGAGGATTTAAGTATTTCCTGCTTGAAGCAGGAAGTTGATGGATGGAGAAGCAGGACAAAGCAGGCAGAGAATGAGCGATGCTCTGTTTTCCTCCCACCTCCCTTCAACTTGATCACCTTTTCAATCTATTCTCTGAGCTTGCTGTCTCTGTTTCTGTCAGCCTTTTCAAGTTTTCGTTCTGTTGTCACTCTGCCCGACACCACGCACTGCTTGTCCTCCTCATCCTCCTCTCCATGTGTCACTCGTTCCTGCCTTTAGTCCTTTCTGCCCTCTGATCTTCATTTCAAATATGTTGGTCTGCCTTTAGTTTCTTGCACATGATGAAATATTTGATGCATGAGTATAAGAAATCTCAGGTAAATTAGCTTTGGGCCAAAAAAGTTACTTTGTAAATGCCGGTGAATGCATTAACTGTAAGTCCTGAAGCATTTAGTTTTCTTCACCTTTTTTTTGTTCTTTCTATTTCAGCACAATATTAGAACTTGACTGATTGCTTGAAAAATTGTAAATAGTTTGAAACATTTCTGGAAATCTGACTGTCCAGATTGTAAGGTTCAAACATGACTGGTTTTGAGGTGTGCTATTTATTCCTTACTTACTTTAGGCCTAAATATTTCTAAGTTTAGCCTTTTATAACCTCATTACTTTGGGATACACTTTTATCCCAAAGATTTCCCACCAGAATTACTTATGTATTTGTTTGAAAAAACTCAATAACATTTAGTAACTGATACAAAAATGCCAGAAAGATAAATCCAAATTAAACCCAGCTTTATGTTTAAGAGATATTTTCAATCTCGTTTCAGTTTTTAATTTGTGGTATTCATTTTTTGTGTGGTTTATTTTTCTGGTTATTCAATTCAACTTCAATTATACAGCATCACAAGATTAAAAAATGGCACTCAAAAGTTTGCAATCCTCTGTTAAAATTTTAGGTTTGTGATACTTAAGGAATTGACTCCATTACAAACTTTCACCTCCTTGTGCTCTACATCTCCCACAATTTAACTGAAAATCAAATCTGCTGAGGGGGAAAATGTAAAAGAAAGCTCAAATAACCTATGCTTGCATAGTCTTAAGTGATTTTTTTGTTGATTAAATTTTAACTTTTAGTTTTTGGTTGGAGTGAGTATGCCACATTCTGAATATTTCTATTTACCTTTTTAATAGATTATAACTTGATCACAGCTGTCCTCAGGTTGTTGCAAAGGGTTTCTGTTGGACTTATGTCTGGACTCTGGTAAAGCCATTCCTGTCTGAAGTCATTTTGGTTTTTGTTTGGACTTGGATGTTTTCCTTGGAAGAAATGGAAATACAGGAAATGGAAATACAGGAGGTTGCTTTCACGTGCGGAACAGAACCAGTACTTATGTTTAGAATATGTAAGCCCCAAATAATTTCAACCATGGCATATTCAGAATTAAAATTGTTTCCTTTTAACCCAGTAGTTTGGTTCTGATAGCAAATAGGACAGACACCGCAAAATCAAATTTCTTGGTGGAAAAAAATGTTCTGTATGAATTAGATTTTAATAAAAATGGCGCACCGAACATTATTTACATCCTTCGCTTAATATTGTTACTAACAAGCTTTTTGCATGTTTCCAAAGGTATTTTGTGCAATTATTCTTGGTGATGAGCTTTTTAATTTTGGAAGCCCTCCTTGTCATAACCCTAATCTTTAGCTCCCATCATAGATTCTCCATTAGATTCAAGTCGGGATGCTGGCTGGGTAATGCAAAAATATTAACATAAACTTTAAAAGATTACTTAATTTTGGGCTTCATTTTAGATATAATTTTAGGGGTGTACAATAACATTTCAACATTTCATCACAATAATTAAAAGAAAATTGCCATAACAATATCTAATTGTTTAACTATATGGCAAAAAGGACACTCTTTACATTGCCACATTGGTGAGAACTCAGATTAATAAAAGATGGCATGTTTAAACTGTGTGAAAAGTGTGAAACCTAATTAGTCAGGAATAACAGAGAGTGATGCCAACATTTTGGTTGAAGGTTCAAACCAATATTCAGCTTCCACCGGTGAGCAGAAGGCTGTTAAATCCAACAGAAACAGATTTCATTGCAATGTTAGTGTTTGTTAAAATATGCATCAGGAGGGCACACACCCAACATTCATGCAGATCCAAAAGGTAAAATCTATCTGGACTTGGACCAAGCCACAAGCACAGGATGCTTTGAAGAAGTTATGGTAAATGCAAACAAATGTTTAGTGGGTAGCCGAACTCGGACGTCTGAAATAGCCAATTTGCTTTTCCAACACCTGGGAGCCAAGTCGAGCCACGTCATTATGAACGTCTTGTCCCCCCATTTTATTCTTTATATTTATTAAGGATTCGAGTGGATGGAGACGTTTCAACTACACACATGATATTTATCCCTGTATCCCTGCAAGCAGATACCCTAATATCACCACCTTAGTTTATTAACACTGTTTCAAACAACCAGGTGTGCTTGTGTATGCATCACAATCCTAATCAGCTGATTTCACATCATCAGCAGCAGCTGTAAGAAGTGAGTTAAACGAACTTTGATATAAAAAGACCCACAGTGCGTAAGCAGCCCAATAATCTACATAGAGTCTGCAATGGGTGATTTCAGAATAAACTGCAGGAAGATGGGGAGATGGAGAAGATATATTTTTTTGATTGACAGATCAAAAATGAAACTAAAGTTCTGAGTTTTAAACATTTTGCTTACATTGTTTTGAATGGCTGCTGTTCCCCATGAGTCCTCCCCCAATTGCTGTAAAAGCTGTTCTTTCTAGTCCAGCAGTGAACTGGTTCTGGGTTAGCACCGTTTGTTTTTTGTCGTGGTGGAAACAGAAAGAACTGGTGCTCTGTAAGCATTTAATTTCCCTTTGGGATTAATAAAGTATTTTTGAATTGAATTGAATTGAATTGAATTAGCCCCCGTTAAGCACTGGAAAAGTCCCTTTACAGAAACCTTGTAACAATTTACTTCCCTTTTAAAAAGCCAAGTTTGATTCTCCTCTGCTATTAAGAAACCTTCTTAAGAAATGTTGAAATTGCATTTCGTGCTCCATGGGATTTTTGCTAATTTGCGGGTTTGCAGCTCTTTCAGTTGTACATTTTATATAGGGCATGAGTGATAAATACAAAATTATTTGAGCTAGGAGCGGCGTAAATTAAGCCAGAGATATGGAGGACTATGACATCAATTCTTACCCAGGATCATTTACATACCCTCCTCGTTTTTATAGTCTATATCATCCTCCTCCCTTCAGTCAGTCAGAGAAAGTCTTGTTTACAGCAGCAAGCCTTTGCTGCGAAATTAGTTTCAACCCATTGAGCTGAATTATGACTGTATTACTCTGACTCCCGTCAGAGTATTGTTGGATTGCTCCTCTTCCTGCCAAACTCTGACTTTTTTTTTCTGTGGATCTGTGTAAGACTGCATGCTAAAAACCTATCCTTTGTTTCTGACCCTGCTCTTTATCCTTTTCTTTCCTTTCTTCTCATTTCCTCACCTTCCTACTGCTTGCTGTGATAGTAATGTAGACACGAAGGAACTGTGTGGTAAGTAAACCGCAAAGTGACACACATGAAACTAACTTTTTAATGAAACTAAAACAATTAATTCTTTAACTTTGCCCATGCAAAGTGGTTTGTTCCTCTAAATGCTGTGTAAATGTGTTTTTGTGAAAAACAGACTACTTTGCCAAGCACATGGGAGACTATGAAGGAGTTCTGGCCTCATTGGAAACACTGAACCTTTCCATCCTCAGAGCAATGGATTTCACCAAAAAGGTAGGAATGAGGAATGATTGGCACCTGTTCAGACTTTAACTGATGGTAGATATTTTATGACTTTATGTAAACTCCAGATGATGCACAGTTTCACTTGTAAAATGCACTCTGTGACAATGTTTATTTAGGGTCCAACATTATTGCAACGTCAAACACACATTGTCCTCTCCACTAAAGTTGACTAGTGTGTAGAAACCCTAAAGGACAAAAGTAAAAACTAGTCATTCTGTAAGAGTACGCAAACATATTCCAGAAAGACTAATAATATGAAAGTTCTGGCCATGGCCACATGAATGTGTTATGAAATAAGGGACAAACATTGGAAAAAATAGAATGAAAAATCTCCACTCCCAAAAGAACGTTGCTTTGCATTTATGTCACACATAGACCCCAGATAATGACTGGTCTATCCAGCGAGTGAAAAAATAAAATAAAATAAGGTTTTATTGAAAAGGTTGGTTCTGGCCATTCTCTGCTCATTTGGCATTGAAACATTTAGTTGTAGTTTCTTAATGACTTTACCCCCTCTTTAACGTCTAATGCCTTTCATGTTGCTTTAAACCATTAAAGTGTTACAAAATGTATTAGACATAAAGAGCCTGAATGCATTGTACTTAAATAATTAGGGAATACTTATTGCAGTCAAGGCAATTCTTCACGATATACGTGCAACGATATTGCAGTAAAGATACAGTATAGACCAAAAGTTTGGACTCACCTTCTCATTCAAAGAGTTTTCTTTATTTTCATGACTATGAATATTGTAGCTTCACACTGAAGGCATCAAAACTATGAATTAACACATGTGGAATTATATACTGAACAAAAAAGTGTGAAACAACTGAAAATATGTCTTATATTCTAGGTTCTTCAAAGTAGCCACCTTTTGCTTTGATTACTGCTCCGCACACTCTTGGTATTCTGTTGATGAGCTTCAAGAGGTAGTCACCTGAAATGGTTTTCACTTCACAGGTGTGCCCTGTCAGGTTTAATAAGTGGGATTTCAAGCCTTATAAATGGGGTTGGGACCATCAGTTGTGTTGTGCAGGAGGTGAATACAGTACACAGCTGATAGTCCTACTGAGTAGACTGTTAGAATTTGTATTATGGCAAGAAAAAAGCAGCTAAGTAAAGAAAAACGAGTGGCCATCATTACTTTAAGAAATGAAGGCCAGTCAGTCCGAACAATTGGGAAAACTTTGAAAGTGTCCCCAAGTGCAGTCGCAAAAACCATCAAGCGCTACAAAGAAACTGGCTCACATGAGGACCACCCCAGGAAAGGAAGACCAGGAGTCACTTCTGCTGCAGACGATAAGTTCATCCGAGTCACCATCCTCAGAAATCGCAGGTTAACAGCAGCTCAGATTAGAGAACAGGTCAATGCCACACAGAGTTCTAGCAGCAGACACATCTCTAGAACAACTGTTAAGAGGAGACTGTGTGAATCAGGCCTTTATGGTAAAATAGCTGCTAGGAAACCACTGCTGAGGACAGGCAACAAGCAGAAGAGACTTGTTTGGGCTAAAGAACACAAGGAATGGACATTAGACCAGTGGAAATCTGTGCTTTGGTCTGATGAGTCCAAGTTTGAGATCTTTGGTTCCAACCACCGTGTCTTTGTGCGGTGCAGAAGAGGTGAACGGATGGACTCTATATGTCTGGTTCCCACCATGAAGCATGGAGGAGGAGGTGTGATGGTGTGGGGGTGCTTTGCTGGTGACACTGTTGGGGATTTATTCAAAATTGAAGGCATACTGAACCAGCATGGCTACCACAGCATCTTGCAGTGGCATGCTATTCCATCCAGTTTGCGTTTAGTTGGACCATCATTTATTTTTCAACAGGACAATGACCCCAAACACACCTCCAGGCTGTGTAAGGGCTATTTGACCAAGAAGGAGAGTGATGGGGTGCTGCGCCAGATGACCTGGCCTCCACAGTCAGCGGACCTGAACCCAATTGAGATGGTTTGGGGTGAGCTGGACCGCAGTGTTAAGGCAAAAGGGCCAACAAGTGCTAAGCATCTCTGGGAACTCCTTCAAGACTGTTGGAAAACCATTTCAGGTGACTACCTCTTGAAGCTCATCAACAGAATGCCAAGAGTGTGCGTAGCAGTAATCAAAGCAAAAGGTGGTTACTTTGAAGAACCTAGAATATAAGACATATTTTCAGTTGTTTCACACTTTTTTGTTCACTATATAATTCCACATATGTTAATTCATAGTTTTGATGCCTTCAGTGTGAAGCTACAATATTCATAGTCATGAAATAAAGAAAACTCTTTGAATGAGAAGGTGTGACCAAAGATCTGTACTGTAAATTTGCGATATATTGTGCAGCTCTAGCACAGATTAAAAATCAGGATGTTGGAAATTTTTGCACCTAATTGCTCCCACCTTGACCTGATAATTACATCTTTTGGAAAAGCATGCGCTATCACGCAGCATTTTGGCAAATTTTACAAAGAAAAATAAAATAGAAAAAGCTCTATTATGGCTAAATGCTCATTTTCCATATATTTGATCTGTGCTGAAAAATGTAAATCACTTTTAGCACAAATTTTTTACTTTACTCTTTTTATACTCATTTAACTTCCTTGTGGTGTTTTAAATACTGATCTTCTCTTTTTTTCTGAATTTCTTACACAATGTGTGCAAAATATAAAAAAATTTGCAAACCACTGCATTTATAGAAATTAGGAATGAAATTGAACCTGTATTCATTTTAAGTGTTGCATGAATTGTAATTTCAATGCAAGCTTGCTGTGGACCTTAAAACAGTATTGTCTATTTGTTCTCTTCACTTTTGAACAGAATGATGCTCTTTCAGTTACTGTAAATCCAATAGAAGATATTTAAAATGCCTCCAGCAGAAACTAACATTTCCCTCTGCTTCTAATAAACTGGAGTCCCTGACAACCTGTCCTGGCTGAGCAGAAGCAGCGTGTCCATGTACAGCTCCACAGACTAACAGTAAAATGCATTCAGAGCATGTTCCCACAGTCCAGGAGTAATAATATGTGATTGCTGTCTGGAATGTAATTCTCTCGCTGTTGGAGCTGCAGCAAAATAATGGTACATCAAGTTTCTGTTACACAGAGCTGCAGTGATTCAGATTTTTAGTAGCAGCTGGAGAACTTTAATGTGTTCCCCTCCATAAGCTAAAAATAGCAGCTGGTCCAAAGCCACACCTCCTTCATTCATGTTTGGAGTATTTGTTTGTATATCTCTATCCCACAGCTCTGTCTTTATCCGTCTTTCAGCTGCAGGCCATCGAGCCACACTAAAGCACACACACTGATCCTTCTGCACTCACTGAGTTTCTCTCTAATGAACACCCTTTGTTTAATCAATCAGTCCAGTGTCTGCCTTGTTCTCCTGCTGTATCACATGTGCTCTTTTCTTATGTTCTTCTTAGTTCATTAATACTATATGTATCCCTCCATCTTCTTCTCTCACATAGGGCTTCTTTATGTTCTTTTTATAGAGGAACTGTATAGCAGAAAAAGCTTATTTTTTACACAGCCACATCATTGCATCACATTATATGCCCCTGCCAGTAAATGATCGATCCTGCTTTTTGGTGCATGCTGAATTTGAGGAACTGTAGTCCAGGGTATTCAGATGTATCTACACACATCAGAGTTTTCTTCCTTTAATAATTTGACCAGTCTAGTTTATTAAGGCTGCTTTATGTCTATATTTGTTAGAGCTTTTTATGTTCCACACCCACGTTTCCAATGATGCACAGTAGTTATAAATGGGATTGGCAAAAAGGATTTCTACACCCTGATTTGAGCAGGATTTAATGCCAGCGGGCCGAAGTTAACACATGATTATGTCTTTAAACAGACTGAAAAGTGGCTTTCTGGATTCAGTTACAGATGACATTTTGAATGCAGTTCTTTTGGGTTGCCTTCACAATGTGACTGATCATCCTAAAATAAATGGCAAGTAGATGAAAGGCAATACATTTGTTTTTCCACTCCTGATTTACCTTTACATCGTCCAATCAACTGAGATCAACGTCTAAAACATGCAGGACACTGGTCTTCAAGGAGGAGAATTTACATCCTGTTTTATTAGGTCCTTGGTCTATTTAACTACAGTCAGGCCTCTGCTGCACCACACTTAAGACTTGCTTTATACAAGACTTGGTGCAAGACTTTCTGTTTTTTTCGTGGTGCATTTTTTGTCCTCTCAACCAGCGGTATAGGCAGATGGCCGCCCATTTGACATAAAGATTTGACGCAATCTGCTGGTTTTCTTAGACAACTTTTTTTCTAATTGTCATTTTATGGTACGTTTTGGGCTTAAATGAATTTGACTAAGCTGCGTTTTATCTACAGTTTCTTGTAAAGTATTCATACAGCCTGAACTTTACATTTTATCACATTATAACAACAGACTTTAATGTGTCTTATTGGGACTTTATGTAATATATAAAACAACAAAAATGTGCACAATTGTGATGTGAAACACGAAGAATACATGGTTTCGTTTTTTATGGATAACAATCTGAAATGAATTCAATCCCCCTTATTCTAATACCCCTAAATAAAATCTAGTGCAACCATTCGCCTTCAGAAGTAATCAAATTAAGTATATTGTTCCAACTGCATGTAATTTAATTTCAGCATAAATCCAGCTGTTCTTTAGGAATCTTCAAGGTTTGCAGGAGAACATTGGTGATAAGTTGAAAGCAGGGTTAGGATATTACATTATGCCACAATATTGAATAGAGTACTGTTCAATTCCTAATCCAAAAATAGATGAAGGGTAACACACTGATCTGCCAAGACACGGCCATCAACCTAAACTGACATCCTGGATGAGGAAAGCATGAATCAGCCAAGAAGCCCATAGTGTCTCTGAAGACGCTGCAAAGATGTGCGGCTCAGGTGGAAGAATCTGTTGAAAAGACAACCTTTATGAAAGAACTGAGAGTCCATTCCAAAGTTTACCTCAGCCTGACAAATGTGATAAAGGTACACTGGCCAGATAAGACCAAAGCTGAACCTTTTGGCCTATAAGAAAAACTAAAACTGCACATTTTCTTTAATTCACCATTCTCATGATGAAATATGGTGGTGGCAGCATCATGCTGTGGGGAAGATTTTCTTCATCAGGGAACATGACCTTGTGAAGTTTGCAGAAAAGATTGGGTAAACATTTTAGTCTGTGAACGTGCACAGCTGGTAGAGACATTCTAAAAGAGTTGCAGCAGTAATTGCAGTGAAATGTGGCACTACAATGTGATGACTTAATGGTCTAAATACAAATGCAGGCCTTGCTTTTCAATTTTTTTGTAAAAAGATAGAAAATCAATTATGCATAATGTGTGTTATCATGAAATATGTTTACGAGCTAAAAAGGTATGGACACCTTTGCAAGTCACTATAGTTGAGTTTTTATTGGATCTGGTTGTATTTAATTTAAATTTCCCTGAAATTACTTTTTTTCTCTTGGTTTAATGCTCTGTCAATAAACTGAAATAGATTATCTGGGCTGTACTCTGTGCTCTTGTGATTGAAATGTAAGCGCAGTAAGCACAGAAAATTGTAGAAACTGATTGATGTACTGCTTTGTCTTTCAGGGGTTTTAATTCAAGTCCTACCCCTTCTTAATGATCAACTTTCTTACTTCATTTTGTTTTCGAATGCCTGCTGCCCTAAAAGCAGTGCTGCAACAATGGCATGGAAGTTTAATCATAAGGAAATTGCAATTTACCTTGTTCAATTACATTTCAGTGGTTTTATTACAGCAGTTGCTATAGAAGGGAGCTCAGGTTCTCAAAAACTTGAATAACAACAACAAAGCAAAGAGTGGAAAATATTGGGTTCTGTTAATTTGGAAGGATTCACCTTCTGGACTTGCCAATTGGTGCAGCTTAAATTCCCATTTTTAGTCTCTTGTATTCAGATTCTTCCGTCTTATCTCCTAACACTAAATGTTTCATGCTTAGCCAGCTCTGGTTTCTAATGGGCATCTGAGGCTTATCGGTTCCTCAGGAAAAGGCCTGAGTGTGCCGTCTGAGAGCTGCATAAATGTGGATAAAAGGCTTTAAAGCACTGAACTGCTGGTAATGGCTGCATATGTTTCAATTTCAGCTTCTGTCGACACAGCAGCTGTCTTTCTTCTTTGCCTGAATAAAACAGACATTTATCATTAAAGAAGTAGGTGGAATAAAAACCTCTTGAGTCAATTGTCATTACTTTTAGAGGTTTTCGGTTGTCATTTTATGTAAAATCTCTAGAAAATCTGAAAACTGAGGCAGCTGAGAGCCGACAGCGAGGGCGAAGTCAGAAGACGGAGCGTGATATTAGCTTGAGCAGAAGGCTGCAGCGCATGCCGAGCTCTTTTTAGAGCCCAGTGAGAATTGATTACCTCCGCAGCCGCCTGAATGAATACAGCCAAAAAGAAAGAATGAGTGAGATGGGGAGACAGAAGCTGTACTCAGCCGTTGCCTGTTTTTTGCACTGCACAAAAGTGTTTTCTCCTCTGTAAAGCAGCAGACTGGCACCCAAGGGTGGATTGGAAATAAAAACGGGCCTGTGGACTATTTAGTCGAAATTTACGCCACAACAGTGTTGGCTCTGCTACACTGTAAAAAAAAAAAACAAGTGAAATTTGGGATAAATAAAATGCAGTTCCAGGAATAAATCAAGGTTTAGCAATAAAAACAGCGTCTTCAATATCCTCTAAACCATTAATTAACACAGAATAGGAATAAATCATGAACACAGAAAACAGCTGAGATCTGCAGCGGTAAAGAGTGGAGTTGGACCCAGTGTTGGGTCCTGTGGGATATTGATGCTGTGTGGTTCAGAATCTCTCATTAAGCTCTCATTTGTTCTCCTAAAGGTGGAGCCAGCTCACCAATAACCCATGCAGAAATGATATTTCCATTCACTTAATTTAGGGTTCATTCATTTAACTGTTGGGTATAAATGCATCTTAACTGTCTTCATGTTTTGCATACAGGCCAATCATAAGGCAAATAAAATAAATACCTCATCAAATCAGTGAGTGTATCAGAAGTAACGAGGACCCAATACATAAAAAAGAAAATAAGGTTTTTGAAATGGCAATATTATATCAGCAGCTCAAATTAACTGGAAATTGTTTGTTTTGAATTTTGTTTTTCCTTTAGATCTGCTGGCTGCAACATGATTAATGTATTTTTATTTACCCCACTGAGTAGATGTTTTAAAGTAGGGCGTTTCAAATCAAAGCTGCTAGAAGTTTTAGAATTATTTTTTACAATGATATCTGCATGGCATCGCCTCATCAGTTTCTTCAGGTTACTATGGTTGCTGTTGCCATGGAGCTTTTGACACTTTAGGCACTGTCGTCATGGATACTGTTTGGATTGATGTCAGTCGAGCTAAGCTGTTTGAGTCTTGCAGAGTTTCATCTTTGTGAGGAGACGCTTTTGCACAACTTTACTGCAAATTACATGGGGACCATTGAGAGTTGCTGACACTATTATAAGAATAAGCAAAAATGTCACAGATTTAAAACAAAACTTCTGAATATCATCGCAACGTTAATTTATTATACTAATTCATCTCCAAAACTAAAGCTTTTTTTTTTTACAGAGAGTGAATTCTCTAAATTGTCACTGATAATTTTGATGATTGTGGCATACAGCTAAAAAAAATTGCCATTCAGTTTCTTGTAAAATTTGCTCAGTGGTCCAATGTCTTCTATTCAGATGACTTTGTATTTTATTTGAAAAAACAAGGTCCAGAGTCTGGAGGAAGAGTTATGGTGCGTTCACACCGAACGCGGATTCTGCGGTAGGAGCGGCCGATTTACATGTTATCCCTATGTAGAGGCGCGTTGCGAAGGAGACGGAGGACGCGGCGCGGGAGCGGAGCAAGAGTGATGGACGAGTTGAAAAATCTGAACTTTTTCCTAAATTGCTTCGCGTCAACCAATCAGGGACTGGATGTGGCTGTGATGTAGGGTGAAAGACCGCAGTGGAGAAGAAGCGGTTGTCCCCTCTCCGAAGCTGGATGGGGGTTGTTGGGGACTGGGTCCGGGGTGGTGGGCGGGAGCCGGGCTGGGGTCACCCGGGTCTGGGCGGTGCTGGCGCTGTCTGCCTGTCTCTGCCCCAGGAGGGAAGGGGACCACCTCCTGGGTCCGGGGGCTGGTTGCCCCTAGGACCTGGGAGTATAGAGTATGCATGGGGAGTGTGAGTGAGTGTATGACGTCCATTGTTTGTCTTTACGTTGGGTGCGAGTGACTTTATGTGTATGCATGAGGGTGGGAGTGGGTGATTGTGACTGTGTGTGCCTGTTTTTTTTTTTTTTTTGTGACAGGTTGGGTCTTGGACTGCCCCCTCTCCTGGATCAGGAAATATTATGGGGGGCCTATTTCCTCCCCGCCACACTACCTCCCGCTGGTGTACTTGTGGTTCTCGGTGTCCAGGGCCGGGTGCTTTGGTGTGTGCTGGCTCACTCCCGGTGGCTGCTTGCCGGGGCCTGACCCCCTGGGCTCTGTCGGACCTCTGCTTGGGGGGTGGTGTGTCCCGGGGTCTTGGGCCTCTGGGTCCATGGCCGGATCTGCTCGGCCGTGGACGGCTGCCGGCGGGGCCTGTGGGCTCGTCGCTGCGGCTCCATGGGGCTTCTGCACTGTCGCTGCTGGGTGGTTCCCCTGGGACTCTCCACTGCTCTTCTCTGGGGGGGTTGCGGTAGTCCCGGCGGTAGTTCTCCTGGGGTTCCTGTGCTTTGGCGGGCCTTTAGATGTCTGTGGCTCGGATCTCCTCAGTGTTCGTCCAGGGACCATGGGGCAGGTCTGTGGGTCCTCACACTCGCTATTGCATATTTTTGTGGAGAAACCTTGTATACAAAAGCGCGTCCACACTCATACTCACAAGTGTTAAGCTTCAGGTGTTGACAGATACACAGATGTTCTATATTGGGCTGCACCTCTCACTAAGTACATTTTACATTCATAATTACCGTGTACTATTTTGTTAAAAAAGAAAAAAAACAGCTGCAGGTGTATAAGCAAGCAGGGTGTAATCTTGTATTCTCTTCATCCTTCTTTCTCTCCTCCACTTTCCTCCTTTTCTCCCCTTTTTCCCTTTTGCCCCATCTCTCTCTTTTTTAGCTTCTTTTTTCCTTTTCATTTCAGTCTCCGTGTCTGTAGCAATTGAAATATTCCCAAAGAAGTTTATAATAAAGTTTATTTTATAAATATCAAGCAGAGCTTTAAAGCATTAGCTGTGATGCTCTGCTTGTGAAAGTAAATCTGTTGGGCAATTTCTTGGCACTCAGACAACAATTCTGAGCGATACTCTGCCAGACAGGACACGGTAAAAAAAAAAAAAAAAGAAGAAGCGGTTGTCAGTGAAGATGGAGGACCACATCATAGTGGCAACAGGCCAGAGTCGTATGACTCAACTAATTACTTTAACGGAGACAAGTACAGAAAGGACCTGGCCTGGTTATGTTTAGGCGCAAATATCTTATATTTAGGAGATGTGGACATTAAATATCGGCTGTTTTTTTACTGTGTTGAGATTTATTTACTCACCGAAGACAGATGGACAGGCGTTCAGCAGTGGGGATATAGCGCCGGTAGTTGGTGTCCCGGAGGCCGATTCGTCTCTCAACGCGGGACAACAGATCTTCGAACTGGGTCCTGGATAGACGGAAGTACCGCTGAAATTGACCGTCATCCAGACGCAGCTCCTGGACTAGGTGGTGGTAATCTCAGAACAGTTCCCGTCCCTGAAGAATCTCGTGAACCCAGGGACGCCGACGTCTGTGGCGTTTGTCGGCTCTCCACAGGTAAAACACCGTAATTATCCGTGAAATCCATGTCCACCATGTTCAGTTGAAACCAGCAAGCAGCAGACGGAAGCTCCTCCTATTTGATGACGCAGCGAAGCATTGCCGCTTGTTGCCAAATGGCAACGCGGAGTTCATGCGGAATGTCAAGCGGGCAAAAGCACACAAATGACGCGTAATATTTGCAGAATTCGCGTTCGGTGTGAACGCACCATCAAGGGGCACAAAATCAAGTTATTTGAAGTCCAGTATGCAGTATCCACAGTTAGTGATCTGTTGGTGTTGATCCACTGTGTTTTATTAAGTGATAAGCAGTTCATGCTTGCCTCTACGGACAAGCTTTATGGTGACGATTATTTCATTTTCCAGCAGGACTTGGCGCCTGCACACACTGGTACCATAGGTACCAAAAGATGCTTTAATAAATATAGTATGACCATGTTGTCTGAACCTGCATGTACTGTTTCAGTAATTTGAGCTACAGTAGCTCTGCTGTTCAATTGGTCCACATAAGCCAGCTTTCACTCCCCACATTTATTAGAAAGCCTGGGCCTCCTGTGATCCTGTCCCCGGTTCACCACAGTTCCTTTCTTGAACCACTTTTGAAAGACACTGACCTCTGCAGACTGGGGAGACTCCACTAGAGCTACAGTTTGGAGATGCCCTGTCATCTATCTATCTTAGCCCTTGTCAGACTCACTAAGATCCTAACGCTCACACATTCATGGTTCACAGATTGATACATTAAGGACAAACTGTTCACTTGCTGCCTCATCGATCCTACCCGCAAATAGGTACAATGATAACGGCTCATGTTTCCTCATGTTTACTGTTCTTTGCCAGTGGTGAGAGCGTTTTCAGAAATGTGCTTGTAATAATTATGAACAGGTCAGAAAAAGAATTTTTTTGCTGCTTATTTACTCCCAGAATCCATTTCTCAATGACTTATCCTGAAAACCAATGTGTAATTCACAGGGATGCAGCGTTGTTGTTTCAGGTGTTTATCTTGTTCTGCAAAGGTAAAAGCTTTTATGGAACAATCAGAGTCAGAAGTAGGTGTAGAAAAATTTTAATTGGCTCTCCTGCTGGTGTAGATAAGTAACGTCCTCCTCCACTGAGCTGTGTGTGTTTTTAGACAGTGAAAGGTGAAGCAGCTAACAAAAAAGAAAGAGGGAGAATTCATTAAGTCTTCTGTCCTGTCTGGTGCCTTATAAATGCTACTTTTAATGAGCTTCCCTCTTTAGCACTTTATTTTTTCAGGCCTTTGCTTAGCGAACCACCTCACACTGTGACAACTCATTTTCTCTGCAAATAAAATCTTCTTTAAACTGTCCTTTTAAAAAGTCTTGTGCCTCTAAAGGACCCTCTTCTCTGACCTATCACCTCTATTCTCACTCTTCTCTCATCCTTCTTTTATCTTTGCATAATTTTTTTCTCCCAACCACAAACCATGGCAGATCTCTCCACATCATCCTCCTTTTTCTTCCTGGAGATTAAACTGAAGAGGATTCTGGAGGGGCAGGGGGTATTTTGGTCCGTATACAATAGCATCTGTAGGGGATGAGCTGTAGAAGATGGATGGAGGAGATGAGGGAAATGAAAGAAGGCAGCAGAAGAAAAAGGAGCCTCAGAGAAGAAGAGAGGATGTGTCGGGGTATGACGAGAGTTGCAGAAAATGATTAAATTATTTAGACTCTGTTAGACTCTATACCTATCACTGCTCCAAACAAACACAATAAATTGTTTTTACATTCCTGCTGTTTTTCACACAGGTTTTCATGTTCTGGTAATCAGTCTGTTTTTTACACACATTTTTAAAAGCACACTTTGTACAGTTTATATTATAATTCCCAATTCTAATAAATATATGCATCATTCTATTAAAAAGAAAGGATTTTTCTACTCTTCAGTTCTAAATGAGTAAAAAGGCCCAGTTTGTGTTTGCTATGATTTATGTGGCACATTTGCTCATCAGTCAATTGGTAGCACTGGCTTTTCATTTTACATAGACTTAGAGAGGATGAATATACATACATGCCACACTTTTCAGAAGTTTATTTCCAAACCATTTTGAAAACCATGTACAGGTCCTTCTCAAAATATTAGCATATTGTGATAAAGTTAATTATTTTCCATAATGTCATGATGAAAATTTAACATTCATATATTTTAGATTCATTGCACACTAACTGAAATATTTCAGGTCTTTTATTGTCTTAATATGGAGGATTGTGGCATACAGCTCATGAAAACCCGAAATTCCTATCTCACAAAATTAGCATATTTCATCCGACCAATAAAAGAAAAGTGTTTTTAATACAAAAAACGTCAACCTTCAAATAATCATTTACAGTTATGCACTAAATACTTGGTCGGGAATCCTTTTGCAGAAATGACTGCTTCAATGCAGCGTGGCATGGAGGCAATCAGCCTGTGGCACTGCTGAGGTCTTATGGAGGCCCAGGATGCTTCGATAGCGGCCTTTAGCTCATCCAGAGTGTTGGGTCTTGAGTCTCTCAACGTTCTCTTCACAATATCCCACAGATTCTCTATGGGGTTCAGGTCAGGAGAGTTGGCAGGCCAATTGAGCACAGTGATACCATGGTCAGTAAACCATTTACCAGTGGTTTTGGCACTGTGAGCAGGTGCCAGGTCGTGCTGAAAAATGAAATCTTCATCTCCATAAAGCTTTTTCAGCAGATGGAAGCAAGTGCTCCAAAATATCCTGATAGCTAGCTGCATTGACCCTGCCCTTGATAAAACACAGTGGACCAACACCAGCAGCTGACACGGCACCCCAGACCATCACTGACTGTGGGTACTTGACACTGGACTTCTGGCATTTTGGCATTTCCTTCTCCCCAGTCTTCCTCCAGACTCTGGCACCTTGATTTCTGAATGACATGCAGAATTTGCTTTCATCCGAAAAAAGTACTTTGGACCACTGAGCAACAGTCCAGTGCTGCTTCTCTGTAGCCCAGGTCTGGGGAATGCGGCACCTGTAGCCCATTTCCTGCACACGCCTGTGCACGGTGGCTCTGGATGTTTCTACTCCAGACTCAGTCCACTGCTTCCGCAGGTCCCCCAAGGTCTGGAATCGGCCCTTCTCCACATTCTTCCTCAGGGTCCGGTCACCTCTTCTCGTTGTGCAGCGTTTTCTGCCACACTTTTTCCTTCCCACAGACTTCTCACTGAGGTGCCTTGATACAGCACTCTGGGAACAGCCTATTCGTTCAGAAATTTCTTTCTGTGTCTTACCCTCTTGCTTGAGGGTGTCAATTGTGGCCTTCTGGACAGCAGTCAGGTCGGCGTCTTACCCATGATTGTGTTTTTGAGTGATGAACCAGGCTGGGAGTTTTAAAGGCCTCAGGAATCTTTTGCAGGTGTTTAGAGTTAACTCGTTGATTCAGATGATTGGGTTCATAGCTCGTTTAGAGACCCTTTTAATGATATGCTAATTTTGTGAGATAGGAATTTTGGGTTTTCATGAGCTGTATGCCACAATCATCTGTATTAAGACAATAAAAGACCTGAAATATTTCAGTTAGTGTGCAATGAATCTAAAATATATGAATGTTAAATTTTCATCATGACATTATGGAAAATAATTAACTTTATCACAATATGCTAATATTTTGAGAAGGACCAGTATGTTTTTCTTTTCACTTGTGTGATCATGAGTGGTCTTTTTATTTTTTCATTGTTCCTCCTAGATCAAATTAAATCCTTTAAGGAAGTGAATACTTTTTCTAAACTAAGAGACTTCCTTAAAAAAACATTTCCTATTATGTATGTGGTGTAAGAGTTGCAACATTACCCTTCAAGATTGAGATCTGGTTTAGATTTGGTTGGGTGTGTGCACACTTCCTTATGTAAAACACATCTGTTCAGGCAGCTATTTCTCTGTAAAAAAATATTTTTTAGATATTTTTATTCCATCTTACATTAAAGGTGGTTTAGATCTTAACATTTAGAACGGGTAGAAAAGACCAGGTTATAAGTTTTAAGTTTTTAAGTTATTTCAGGTTTTAGCTGTGAATTTAGCTCAGAACAAACTATGAAGTTGTATTGTTTTGAGATGAGATTTAAATTTGTTCTTGTAGAGGGTCTTCATGCAAAACACTGAACCTGGTCATCAGGTTTACAATCTTCTTGGTTATGTTGATAAATACAGTAGGATCTAACAAATAAAAAGCAAGAGCAAGAACAGGAATTAAATTATGGCTTTAATGGTAAAGAAAGGTTAGTGGGAGATGAGAATAAAAGGGCAGAGTGTGTGTCAGAACGGAGTGAGAGGAAAGTAGAAACAGTGAAAGGAGGTCAGAAATGGCAACTGAGAGAGGTGAAGGATGTCAGGGAGGGTTGACGTCTTTCTCACGGCTGCCATTACATCTTGGTTGCTTGTCATTAAGACCGATGACATGGTTTCATTTGATCGCTCAGCTCACAAGTGTTACATCACTTTACTGCATTTGACAGCAGCACATCACTTTACGTTTCATGGTAACATCGTTCTTCTTGTTTAATGTGAATGAAAACGCAGTTGCCATCACACCTGTGAAGTTATCACTTGCTTCTCAAATTGGATTTACACCACGAGCTCTCCACTGAGAGCCAGAAAGACCTCTGACAATTATTTTGTAGTGAATAAGTGTCATGAAAACAGACGAAAAAGCACTAAACTGTGGCTTAAACAAACAAATCCTTGTTGTGCTTGTGACAGGCATGACAGTTTGCTTAACATTTTCCTTAAGTTGTTGTCCTTCTTTTCCATCTAAAAGTGTATCTGCCACAGTTTTCATGCACTCTTTGATCATTTCCCAGTCAGTGAAAGGCTTTTTGTGTTTTCCTAACATCCACTGTACTCACAGTGAACACTGGTATGCTCACTGTTGTGCTGTAAGAGACTGTGTTATCAGCCGTGTAACTCGCTCATTCTGTCCCATCAGTTAATTTACTCTCCTTGTCCTACCATCAGACCCAGGCTAATAGCTTTGGTTTAAATTTCTATGTTTGGCTTCATAATGACTCTTTTTTGACAGGCATGGCACAGGCATTGTGACGTTTTCTGGCCGTTGGCATACAACGTTGTGGTGCATTACTGCCACCCGATGGCTTGGAGAGTGGACCAGAAAGTTGCTGACCCAAATAGCTGCCCGTCGCGCTTGTTCAAAAGTTAGACGCGGCAGACGGCAGGAATAAAATGACTATATCTATCTACATAGTAAATGAAAATAGCTTTGTGCTCCAGACAAAACGCTCTCTGGTTCCGGATTTGGACAGGAGCCCTTGGTTGAGGACCCCTGCTGCAAAACATTAATGCTTAGTTCCTTGCTGAATTTGTGTTTAAAGCACTCACTGCAATTCCTGTTTGTTTTGCTTTAGTGAGAGTACAAATAAGATAATTATTGATTCTTTAAGCGACTGCATCGAGTATAATCATTAAATTTTAATTAATGGTCAATGTTTCTAGTCTGAAAATAAATGTATTTTAATATACACAATTTCTCTCAAGCTTCAGACTCATTACTGCTCAAACTGGACTTGAACTGACAAATCCAGCATGCATGTGACTGACTCACTTGGATGGGAATTGCCTTTGTGGGATCCTGCACTGGCAGGAGTGTGTATTGTGTTGACTGATGAGGTAACACCCAGCGGATGAATAATGCAGGGGCCTTGAGGAGTAAGAAAGCATGCACAGGAGAAAGATGGAGAAACGGAGGGATGCATGGATAATTGGGTGAAAGGAGAACACAGGGAGAGTGAAATCCACTTTAGGGGTTTAATGCAGAGTTCAGGGAATGAAAGTAAAACACACAAGCCAACAAGCTCAACGTGTTTCTAGCCATTCCTCCTTGTCATTTATTCTTCATCCTCTTTCTTCAGCCTTCATCCTCTACTCCCTTTCCATCATCCCTGTCTCCCTCACAGTGGAACGACGAAGCTGGCTTGCTTTCTGAAGGGTCTGTATGCTTCTGAAGCTTGTTTGTGTGCCCGCCTTCTGTTTAGAAACAAACTCTGGCTCGCTGCCTCCCACCAACCACCTCCACACTTCCACTGTCATTTCCGCTGGTTAAATCCCTCTAATTAACCAAATGTTTGTGCTATTCTTGGCTTTTTTTTTTTTTAGCTCTTCTCAGTCTTGATTAGAAACACAAATGTCATTGATTTGATGTTTGTTGGTTTTAAATGCACCTTTTACAGTTTTCTAATTAGACATAGTTTGAGTTCTGACCTGCCTTGAGATTTTTTTCTTTTGACTATAACTGATGGCCAACAAACTGAAATTAAAAAACTGGCATCAAAACTGTTTACTAGTTGAGCAAAGTGTGCCAACTCTTGATCCTGATGTTGGCACACCAATCAGATAGAATTCAGCCATGAGGACGAGGCTTATTTTTGAGAATGTGAATCTATTGCTAAATGTGTCATAAAGCAGCAGTCTTATTTTACACCAAAGTCATTAATTAGTCAGCGGCAAGTACTGACTAAGTAAGTTTTAAAGGTTATACTATGTTCTCACCAGAAATTTAAAGGAAAAAAAGCACAACATAATTGCTCAAGTAATTTAGCCCATCATTTTTTGTAACAAAAAAGAAACATTAGCAACCTCCACAAAGACAGCAATGTTTATCATTCAGAAATAAGGTATTCCATCCATCCATCCATCCATCCATCCTCCAGCCACCCACCCATCTCAGCTGAATTGGGTTGTGGGTGTAATAGGTCAAGGATTCACACCCAGACATTACTCCCCCTAGTGACTCTCTCAGCTCATTATAGGAATCCCATAGAGTTTTCTGGTCTCAGTGATGTGCTCAGAAAACCTCCAAATGGAGACATGTAGGTTTAATCTTTATCAGATGCCAGAACCACCTCAACCGACTTTCAATGTGCAGGACCAGTGACTCTGTTCAGAGTTCCTCCCAGGAAATTGAGCTCTTCACCAAAGCTTTATTTATGCAACTCTACAGAAAAAGCTAATTTTAGCTGCTTGTCTCTTAGATCTTGTTCTGACCACTGGTAAATGTTTGAACATAACCAAAGCTATAAACCAACAGCTTCACCTTTCATCTAAGCTTCACAATGACTGACACTAGCAACTCCCTTGTTACTGCAGACAAAACTCCAGTCTCTCTGTCTCACGCTTTATCCTACCATCATTTGTGAACAAAACACTACGATATATTGGTGTAGACACTTTAATCCAGGATACCATCACTCTAAGTCCTTGCACAGAAGGCAACTGGACTTCTTCTCTTGATTCTTGGAGACGATTCACCTCTTATCCAAAAAGGGTTTTCAGTGTTGAAGAGAGGTTGGGGCCTTATAAATTAAAACAAAAAGCTAACATGGCACTTAAGATAGAGTCAAACGTCCATCCAACAGGTCATTGTCACTTCTGAAATGCTTTCTAAACATGTCAACCTGCGAGTTATCTTGGTCACATGCTTCAAGGAATAAATGGTTGTTAAACCACCTGGGAAGACAACTTGAGACTGCACTGTATTTGCAAAGAATGCTTAATGCTTAAAGTTCAATGGCTTCTTTAAATCCTCTCTCGAACAAAGAGTGTCCTTTCAATACTGTCGTCTGTCTTTGAGATGTAGATGAACCACTGAGTGTTACCCTGTTGAGCTGGCTCTTTTGTGTTGGGGCACATTACATAGAAGTTTGAACATTCCTTGCTACACATGGACTCTATATACCATATTCAATTCAACTGAGTTTTATTTATATATGCGCCAATTCACAACACATGTCATCTCAAGACACTTCACAAAGGGTTTGGAATGGTGCGGGGCTGTTGGGAAGGTTAGAATAAACTACTGAGTGTTAGTTTGGACATTTTAGAATGGGCTATGTGTAGGGGTACTAAGTAAAATAATAAACTGATAAAGATTGTCCATCTAGAGACCACTGGTGGCCATTGTTATACTAAAAACCACAAGGATTGGGGGCACCTCTATCTGTCAGACTGATTATAACCATTGGAAAAGAGAAGGGGTCGCACAGGTAGCAGAAATGGAGGGTGTGTTTGCACCTCAACCATAACTGAGCCGGTTTAGGCTAAACCTGACTCCCTCTTACTCCATCTAGCAGGGAGGGAGGAAGGCAGAGGTAAAAATAATTGGCGAGTGTTGTGTCTCGTTGCATTGTGTGAAAGGTGGGTAACTTTAAAATGGGCTAAGTCAATTCAATCGAATCATACAGATTTCAAGTCAGGTACATACATTCCAATTAATCCTAACCATTGAACAGTACTGTCAGATTCAGTTATTTATTCAAATTGGTTAAAACGTTTTTCTATCTAAGGAAACCCAGCAGATTGCATCAAATTAGTGACTTGTGGGAGTCACTCCTCCTGGATGAGCATGTAGAGACAGTGGACAGTCACTGGCATTGACATTGCAGCAATCCCTCATACTGAGCATGCATGTAGCGACAGTGGAGAGGAAAAACTCCCTTTTAACAGGAAGAAACCTCCAGCCAAACCAGGCTCAGTGTGAGCGGCCACCTGCCACGACCGACTGGGGGTTTGAGAGAGCAGAGCAGAGACACAAAGAGAACAAAGAAGCACTGATCCAGGAGTACTTTCTATGGGAACGAAAAGTAAATGTTAATGGATGTAGCTCCTTTATTGGTTTCATCTAGGAAGAAAAAAACAGATAAATCTGAGCCAGTTTTCAAGTTTAGAGTATGAGAGAGAGCACATACAGGTCCTTCTCAAAATATTAGCATATTGTGATAAAGTTCCTTATTTTCCATAATGTCATGATGAAAATTTGACATTCATATATTTTAGATTCATTGCACACTAACTGAAATATTTCAGGTCTTTTATTGTCTTAATACGGATGATTTTAGCATACAGCTCATGAAAACCCAAAATTCCTATCTCACAAAATTAGCATATCATTAAAAGGGTCTCTAAATGAGCTATGAACCTAATCATCTGAATCAACGAGTTAACTCTAAACACCTGCAAAAGATTCCTGAGGCCTTTAAAACTCCCAGCCTGGTTCATCACTCAAAACCCCAATCATGGGTAAGACTGCCGACCTGACTGCTGTCCAGAAGGTCACTATTGACACCCTCAAGCAAGAGGGTAAGACACAGAAAGAAATTTCTGAACGAATAGGCTGTTCCCAGAGTGCTGTATCAAGGCACCTCAGTGGGAAGTCTGTGGGAAGGAAAAAGTGTGGCAGAAAACGCTGCACAACGAGAAGAGGTGACCGGACCCTGAGGAAGATTGTGGAGAAGGGCCGATTCCAGACCTTGGGGGACCTGCGGAAGCAGTGGACTGAGTCTGGAGTAGAAACATCCAGAGCCACCGTGCACAGGCTGTGTGCAGGAAATGGGCTACAGGTGCCGCATTCCCCAGGTCAAGCCACTTTTGAACCAGAAACAGCGGCAGAAGCGCCTGACCTGGGCTACAGAGAAGCAGCACTGGACTGTTGCTCAGTGGTCCAAAGTACTTTTTTCAGGATGAAAGCAAATTCTGCATGTCATTCGGAAATCAAGGTGCCAGAGTCTGGAGGAAGACTGGGGAGAAGGAAATGCCAAAATGCCAGAAGTCCAGTGTCAAGTACCCACAGTCAGTGATGGTCTGGGGTGCCGTGTCAGCTGCTGGTGTTGGTCCACTGTGTTTTATCAAGGGCAGGATCAATGCAGCTAGCTATCAGGAGATTTTGGAGCACTTCATGCTTCCATCTGCTGAAAAGCTTTATGGAGATGAAGATTTCATTTTTCAGCACGACCTGGCACCTGCTCACAGTGCCAAAACCACTGGTAAATGGTTTACTGACCATGGTATCACTGTGCTCAACTGGCCTGCCAACTCTACTGACCTGAACCCCATAGAGAATCTGTGGGATATTGTGAAGAGAACGTTGAGAGACTCAAGACCCAACACTCTGGATGAGCTAAAGGCCGCTATCGAAGCATCCTGGGCCTCCATAAGACCTCAGCAGTGCCACAGGCTGATTGCCTCCATGCCACGCCGCATTGAAGCAGTCATTTCTGCAAAAGGATTCCTGACCAAGTATTGAGTGCATAACTGTACATGATTATTTGAAGGTTGACGTTTTTTGTATTAAAAACACTTTTCTTTTTTTGGTCGGATGAAATATGCTAATTTTGTGAGATAGGAATTTTGGGTTTTCATGAGCTGTATGCCACAATCATCCGTATTAAGACAATAAAAGACCTGAAATATTTCAGTTAGTGTGCAATGAATCTAAAATATATGAATGTTAAATTTTCATCATTACATTATGGAAAATAATGAACTTTATCAAAATATGCTAATATTTTGAGAAGGACCTGTACAGTTAGTCACAGTAAAAGCTCAGTCAGTAGGTATGTCTAGGAGAAAAGTAGGGTTAAACACAGAAAGACTCGGCCAAGTGTATTATCAGTAGAAGCTGAGCATTAAGTTGTTGCCAGCAGAAGCTTGGACGATGCCTCCCTCCAGGAAGGTGTCACAGGTAGATACAGAGTCAGGCCAGGTGTAGCTTCTAGAAGAGAAAAGAGACAGAATACAAATTAATAGCTGAAATAACAGCAAATAATGCAAAATTGGAGAGTAGTGTGAGAATGTAGCAAAGAGAGTGAAAGCGGTCATTATGTCCTCCAGCAGCCTAACGGTGTGTTCACACCGAACGTGGATTCTGCGAATATTTCGCGTCATTTGTGTGCTTTTGCCTGCTTGACATTGCGCGTGAACTCTGTGTTGCCATTTGGCAACAAGTGGCAATGCTTCGCCGCGTCATCAAATAGGAGGAGCTTCCATCTGCTGCTTGCTGGTTTCAACTGAACATGGTGGATATGGATTTCACGGACCTAATTACGGTGTTTTACCTCTGGAGAGCCGAAAAACGCAGCCGACCTCGACGTCCCTGGGTTCACCAGATTCTTCAGGGACGGGAACAGTTCGGAGATTACCACCACCTACTCCAGGAGATGCGTCTGGATGACGTTCGATTTCAGCAGTACTTCCGTCTATCCAGGACCCAGTTCAAGGATCTGCTGTCCCGCGTTGGGAAACGAATCGCCCTCCAGGACATCAATCACTGCCGCTATATTCCCGCTGCTGAACGCCTGTCCATCTGTCTTCGGTGAGTAAATAAATATCAGCTCAATAAAAAAACAGCCGATTTTTAATGTCCACATGTCCTAAATATAAGATATTTGTGCCTAAACATAACCAGGCCAGGTCCTTTTTGTACTTGTCTCGGTAAAAGTAATTAGATGAGTCATACAACTCTGGCTTGCCGCACACCGCCACTATGATCTGGTCCTCCATCTTCACTGACAACCGCTTCTTCTCCGCTGCGGTCTTTCACCCTATGTCACAGCCACATCCAGTCCCTGATTGGTTGACGCGACGCGAATTTAGGAAAAAGTTCAGATTTTTCAACTCTTCCAACGCTCTCGCTTCGCTTGGCGCGCCTTCTGCACCGCGTCCTTCGTCTCCTTTGCACCGCCTCGCGCCGTTCCGCTCCCGAACGCGCCTCTACATAGGAATAACATGTAAATAGGCCGCTCCTATCGCAGAATCCGCGTTTGGTGTGAACGCACCATAAGCCTATAGCAGCATAACTACAGAGATAGCTCAGGATAACTTAAGCCACTCTACCTATAAGCTTTATCAAAGAGGAAAGTTTTAAGCCTAGCCTTAAAGTTAGACAGGGTGTCTGCTTCACGGAATCGGAATCGCACCAAATCGCTTCTATTTGGAATGGTTTGAAAAACCTGACCGCCTACAGGAGCCTTTCCCCCAACCCTGAGCAGAATCCTTGCCTGGCAAATCAGTTGAATGGCTGCTACTGCAGGTATGAAAATAGCAGTTCAAACCTCAACCCAACTTCTCCATATCCCATTCAGACACACATTCTTGCCATACACCAACCACCCCCCTACCTTCAGTCCCCCTGCCTGCACTAAGGAGCTCTGAGGAAGATGTAAATATGATCTTTCAGTTCCTGCAACAAGAAAGGCCTCAGGACCTGATAATGTCTCCCCATCATGCCTGAGAGCCTGTGCCGACCAACTGGCACCCATCTTCACTGATTCAGTGGAGCTGTGTGTGGTTCCCTCCTGCTTCAAACGCTCCACCATCATCCCACTACCTAAGAAACCCACCATTATAGGATTAAATGACTACAGGCCTGACAACCTGACGTCTGTGGTGATGAAATCCTTTGAGCGACTGGTGTTGAAGCACCTGAAGGACATCACAGAACCCCTGCTGGACCCCCTGCAGTTTGCCTACTGGGCAAACAGTCCGGCAATCAACTTGGTACTACACTTTATCCTGCAACACCTCGACCACCCAGGGATGTATGCCAGGAGGATCCCGTTTGTGGACTTCATCCTCCACAAGAAGCTCGTTGAGCTCAAATTCCCGGCCTCCACCTGTCAGTGGATCACCAGCTTCCTGAAGGACCGGCAGCAGCAGGTGTGGCTGGGAAGCATCTTCTCCTGCACAAGAACCATCAGCAAGAACCATCATGTAAAAATTAAGGGTCTAGTAGAGAAAAAACTGGAACGAGTTGAGTTTGTTCACTGTTTGGAGTACAGTTTCCCTCAAAGCGGTGAGGCTGTGACAAATTCTTATTGAGTAATGAGGCAAATTGTAGAAAGTCTGCTGCTTGGATATAATTTGCATATGGCTAAACTGCTTTTGCCTAGAGACATATTGACTGTTGTTGCTAGGATACAATTTAATTGGTATATTTGCGAAGCTGTGGTGGGGTTGTGGGGATTTCAGAGATAGTGGAGCATCCGGGAGACGGATCTTTCCCATTGCATTCAGCCTCTGTTATCCCAGCAGAGAGAGAGAGAGAGACCTGCTTCAATGAGACAACTTTGGCAGCAAGACTTAAGAGATAAAAACTGATACATCTTAAACCATGAAACAAAGAAAAGAATGCAGCATTTCAAACGAAACTCCACAGACTCACTTCAGTATAAACTTTTATTAGCTGCCATTGCAACAAACAATAAACAGACTGAATTGAATTAATGTATATTGTAAAAATAGTCATTTTTTCAGGTAGCTCACCTAACAAATTTGAATGTTTTTTACAGAACCTCTTTTTTCAGAACCTCTTTGAAGATCAGGTAAATTAAAGTGTAGAAACGGTAAACTGCTCGGAGGCTTTAGGATGGAAATTACAGACTGGGCATTCCTCTCGTCTCATAGGATTGTTTCTGTGAGTGAAATACAGATGAGCTTCCTGTGTGTTATGACCTACTTTGACATGTTGGATGTGTTGCATAGCTGTTGTCAGAAGCTGCTTGAGTTGAGCAACAACAAAGCACTCTGTTTTAAGCAAAGAATACGGTCAACTGATCTGGTGGTGGAGACATTCTAGGTGAAACACGTGCATCATGTTTGAAGATCTGTTTATAGCGTTTGTAGAACAGATTAAAAAGTACAGAAGATGGTGTCAGAGCTTCTTGGTCTTGGAGAATGTTGCTCTCTAAGCTACAACTAACTAAAGGCTTGCTAATAATCCAGCCACACACTCTACCCAGAAGCAAGCATGGACAATTCAATATCTATTTTATGCCTTTTAGATATTGCTTTTATATGAACTCTGATAAGAAATGTATTATAAAATGTACATCCAACTTGGGGCAGACCATGAGGGAAAGCTGAATCCTATCTTTCAGTTGTGTTTAGGGGCCCCTGAACTGACAGATAAATAATTTTATGAGATATCAGTCTACTAAAATATTGATCAATAGAGAGCTATTTTTTTACTTTAATTCTGCGACGATGCCAAGATGTATTGCTTTTATTTGGACTCACTGGACCTCAGTCTCCTCACTTTTTGGCCTTAATCCAGAATATTCTTCTGCTTTGATTCCTATGGGCTTTTGTCTAATTTCAACCCATGTTTTTAAAAGAATGTTAAACTAATAGTTTATTCTTCCTCCAAAACGACAGATTTTAACTATTGCACCCAAGAGGCTGAAGAAGTTAATGAAGTTGTTTCTTTTGCTGTTGTTGAGTTGCGGTGCAGATCTGTAATTTACTTCAGCCTGAACCGGTTTTTCTGTAGGCTTTGACTCTTTTTGTGTCTTTTAGAATCGATTTAATTCCTTCATTCTAAGATGAAGGTTACGTGAAACTTGCTGTAGATCAGTGCAACACGTTTTCTGAAAGATGGTCAGATTGCAACACCTTACTCCTCCCAAAAACCAGGAATACTGGCATCATCTTAGGCTGTGGTTGGTAGCTTACACTAAATGCTGTGTAAATAGATTCATACAGCAAGATTAGCTGAATAGGGCTGAAAACTAATTTTGCAAAGCAGGTTGCAATGAGTAACTTAAATGACAGGGGTTTTTCAAGTGATGGGAATGAGCTCTGTGGAAAACTGGGAGTTTAGCTGGATGGGGATGTCAGGATGTCAGAGGTGCATTAACCTTGAGTTGATTATCTAATGTGGAGGTCCCTAAACCTTTCATCTGGTGACCCCAAAAATAACAGTGCCAGAGACTGGCAACCCCCTAAAAATACTTATAATTTTTACACTCCATATTTATTTATGAAATATAGAGTTAAATAATTACATGTATTTTTAAATTAATTAACTTTTTTATCTTTTATAATGATATTGGATTATTTAATTTCATTATATATTATTTAATTATTTAATGGTACATTTCATGGTACATTTATTTATTTTATGGGACATTCACATGTATTTATTTCATATTTCTCTGTTTAATTTTGTGGTCACAGTAAATTCTGAATATCATCTGGAGACCCCCTCCCCCCCCCCCACTAGGTGTTTCACGACCCCTGGGGGGGTTCCGACTCCCACTTTGGGAACCCCTGATCCAACGTATGCTAAGCTGTTTGTACTTTTTTCTTCTGAGCTGAAAAGCTTCTTTTCTATAGATCCACTTAAGAAATGAGAACAAATTGTATGCTTTTGACATAATTATTGTAAAAAAGTGAAATTCTAATTTAATGTTGGTTCTTTTTCAAGTTGCGTTGTGGACTAAGAAACAAGACTGGTTCAATTCTGAATGACTTATAGGTCTGAGAGTGAAGTGACTTAAAAACATTTTTTTTAGAAAAAAGGCAACTAATTCTTTTCTCAAGGCCAATTATGTATTTAGTTAAAATTGATTAATTTTAATTTATTACAACTTGGATAGATTTACGTCATTAACACACCTGTATCAAATGAATGGCTCATTATCAGGACTTGTAGAATGTAATGATATGCTGTGCTGGTAATTCAGCAGTTTGATTCAAGTGTGTTGGAACAGGGATGTGTTTGAAAGTGTCCTGACAGTAGTAGAGAACTGGAGTTGGAGAACCAATGCCTTAAAAACCTTAACATCACATCCTGTTAGAGGAATGATGTTGGTAAAATTAAAAGATTACTCAAACTTACATTTGACAGGGATATTATTAATGTGTTGGTTTGCTGTGTGTGAAAGGTAGTCTTATGCATTTATGCAGGAGGTCCAATAGATGAACTGGAGTTGGAGACCCGTGCTTTAGAGGAATTAAATCAAGCAGCCTGTTTGGAAAGAGTTTACATTTAACTTGTTTCTTCTGTTTGTTCTAATATCTCAGTTTGGAAGAGATATGCAGACATGCTTGCTGTTTAAATTCATTGCACTGGTGACTGTTCAAGTTCAATTGGAGGGCCACATTACTTTGTGCCAATTGATCTTTTTCTGTGCCCATCTGGGACTACAACGATGAAATTATTTCACCTAATGAGACCAACCCTTCTGTAATCGCTGATTAGAGCTTTCTAAAATCTTTTGTGCTCAGCCATCTCCATCTTGTCACAAAAGACTGGGTTTGTGTTTATGTTGGTGCATTAAAAGCAGGCTAGGCCACTTGCTAATGCACATGCATGGGTGGTTAGTAATGTAAGAATTTGTTGTTGGCCATAAAAGGTTAAAATGCATCCACAAATTCTCCTACATTGCCATGAGAATCAAGGCTTTAAATGCCTTGTAGAGGTGATTTGAATTGGAGAACTTGCAGGAAGCTAAACAGATTTATTCAAAACCCTGTCCTCTGAAAAACAGATTATATATGGAGATAAACACAAACATTCAAATATTCACACTGTAGATCATTACTGTTTTTTGTTTGGGCAGCTGGCGGGGATGCACTGGGCTATTTCTTTTGGGCCAGTGGTCTGTTTGAATTATAGATTACAGGTTTTCTATCTCTCAAGGTTTGTATCCAAGCCCTCGGGGTACTTGGCAGAGGAAATCCATATAAAAGAACTACATGGGATACAAAAAGAAAGAAAAAAAAAGAAACGCACTCAGATTTTTTTTTAAGTATGAACTGTGGCGCATTCAGGATATGCATACTTCCATTTTTAATTATTCTTGTGGATGTTTAGGGTTGATAACTGTGTGCGGAGAAAAATCTCAAACACCAGTCTCAGGAACTGACACAATAGGGCCTTGGCTCACACTAATTACCTGACATTATTTCATCCTTCTGTCATGCACCCTCAAAGCTCGAGGCCAGGAACTGTAAAATGCCAGAAATGTATGTGTTAGGAGCTAAGTGGGGTCCTAGCAGGTAATTTCCCTCCTGGTGGTTAATCCAGCTGAACCCAGAAAGATTTGTCTTCCATTGTTCAGACATAATCTTCAATTATTATCCTAATTCATCCAGGCCATTGTTTTAGGGGCCTTTCACATTTGAAAAGCATGCACAAATGAGCACTTTGTCTGAATGAAACCAAGATATCTGCACTGCACAAAAAATAAAGGGAACACTCAAATAACACATTCTAGATCTGAATGAATGAAATATTTTCATTGAATACTTTGTTCTGTACAAAGTTGAATGTGCTGACTACAAAATCACACAAAAATCATCAATGGAAATCAAATTTATTAACCAATGGAGGCCTAGATTTGGAGTCACACACAAATTTAAAGTGGAAAAACAAACTACAGGCTGATCCAACTTTGATGTAATGTCCTTAAAACAAGTCAAAATGAGGCTCAGTATTGTGGGTGGCCTCCACGTGTCTGTATGACCTCCCTACAACGCTGGGGCATGCTCCTGATGAGACGGTGGAAGGTGTCCTGAGGGATCTCCTCCCAGACCTGGACTAAAGCTTCCGCCAACTCCTGGACAGTCTGTGGTGCAACGTGATGTTGGTGGATGGAGCAAGACATCCTCATGGAGTCGGTTTCTAACCGTTTGTGCAGACACATACACATTTGTGTCCTGCTGGTGGTCATTTTGCAGGGCTCTGGCAGTGCTCTCCTGTTCCTCCTTGCACAAAGGCAGAGGTAGCGGTCCTGCTGCTGGTAGCGCCTCCAGACTCTGGACACTACACTGACAGACACAGCAAACCTTCTTGCCACAACTAGCATTGATGTGCCATCCTGGATGAGCTGCACTACCTGAGCCACTTGTGTGGGTTGTAGAGTCCGTCTCATGTTACCATGAGTGTGAAAGCACCACCAACATTCAAAAGTGACCAAAACATCAGCCAGAAAGCATAGGTACTGAGAAGTGGTCTGTGGTCCCCACCTGCAGAACCACTCCTTTATTGAGTGTGTCTTGCTAATCGCTAAAGATTTCCCCCTGTTGTCTATTCTATTTGCACAACAGCTGTGAAATTGTCAATCAGTGTTGCTTCCTAAGTGGACAGCTTGATTTCAAAGAAGTTTGATTTACTTGGAGTTATATTGTGTTGTTTAAGTGTTCCCTTTACTTTTTTTAGCAGTGTATTTTGCCTTATCTCTGCTGCATCAGTTAATGGTAAATAATCTTATTACCTGTTAGTTCTGGGAAATTTTGGAAAAGTCCCTTGGTATTCTGATGGAATGACTGTAGACACTTGGATAAGCTCATAACCCATCCAAGAAAAACTACTAATTTACCAACTTTGAAATCTAGCCTGGTTTGTTGTTGTTTGCTCTTTTTGGAGCCTCTTTTTGCATATCTTCCAAAATTATGGATTTGGTCAGCTGGTGTCTCAATGCAAGGGTGAAGGGGAACCCTCTTGTCCAGATGGGACATTTGTCTCCAGATACATGATGGACTCCTGGCAGAAGTGGAGGATTGTGTGTCTGTCGATATTGTCAGTCGAGGATGTCGAAGATGTGTACACAATTGGATGTTTGATAAAGGGATTTCTGCTTTTTGGAGTTGGCGGTTACCTGGCATATCAAGAAATCCGATACGTCGGCAGCTTCTGGCCATTGTAAGGTTGCCTGGTATGTATGATGGGATCTGCAGAGCGATCACCAGTCAGACTGAGATGTTACGTGAGCCGAATCGCAGATTGGATGCGATCCTTACACAGGATCGCAGGCAGGTTGCAGTTCCTGGACTCAGGGGTGAAATGGGATAAATCTTGGAGAAAGTTGTTCGCTCGGATCTGGTGGAATGGACCTGGAAGTTGGCTTTTTGGATTTGCCATTGAGAAGCACCAGCAAGACTCTCAAGGCTGACAAAATTAAGAGTCAGCCTAACCCAAATAATTATTGTTTTTCTGAATCTGGCTCCACTGCACGGCCTTGATGGCTGGCTATCTTCAACCTCTCCTGGAAGTTGTGTAAACATGACACTCTGCTCCCTCTGCCCCCTCCCTTCCCTGAGCACATCTGTGGACCTGCTTACAACTTTGTGGCCGGTTGATGAACATTCCATCATATCATCAAGGACAATGGCCTCTGTGACAGTGCTTCACAGACTTACTTTGCACACACTCACATGCACACACACACAGGCTCAACATACCCACCCCTTCACACCGCCTTCACCAGACCCCCTGCATGATGTTGTTTCATATATATGTTGCTTCTTTGTGCTGAGGTTTTTTTTGCAATCTCAAACTGTATCCTGCTATGGATAAAGTGTGAAATATGATTTTTTCCCCTCTTCTTACCTAATGTGGTCTATTTTCTCATCTACCTAAATGTGTGATTTCATTACTTTTCATAGATTTTCAAATTTCTCAGAAGGACTATCAGCAAAAGCCAAATATTATTAGTATTTGAAAATTTGGACTAAAGCTATTTTTACACCAATGACCAGAGAATGTTAGATTTCTTAAAATGATTGTATTACAACTATGTAATACCAGTGACAGACAAAAATTATTAGTATTTAAAAAGTTTGGACTAAAACAGTTTTTTATCAGTGACGCATCTTATTTGAATGATGGGACCACAACTGTAACACACATATAAAGCCCTTAATGATTTATCTCCATCATACATCAGAGATCAGATTGTTCCATACGTTCCTAATAGATCACTTCATTCTCAGACTGCAGGTTTACTGGTGGCTCCTAGAGTCTCTAGAAGTAGAATGGGAGGCAGATCCTTTAGTTATTAGGCTCCTCTCCTGTGGAACCAGCTCCCGGTTTTGGTCCGTGAGGCAGACACCCTGTCTACTTTTAAGGCTAGGCTTAAAACTTTCCTTTTTGATAAAGCTTATAGTTAGAGTGGCTTAGGTTATCCTGAGCTATCTTCCTTATTTTTTACCTCTGCCTTCCTCCCTCCCTGTTGGATAGAGTAAGGGGGAGTCAGGTTTGGCCTAAACCGGCTCAGTTATGGTTGCGGTGCAAACACACCCTCCATTTCTGCAACATGTATGACCCCTTCTCTTTTCCAATGGTTATAATCAATCTGACACAGAGAGGTATCCAAATCCTTGTGGTTTTTAGTATAACAATGGCCATCAGTGGGCTCTAGATGGACAAACTTTATCAGTTTATTATTTTACTTAGTGCCCCTACACGTTGCCCGTTCTGGGGTGGCCGGGCTCTGGCACTCGGTGGTTTGGTCTGGCCTCGCCGGTAGACCCGCTCCATTCCGGACCCTTTGTGGGGTGCCTTGAGACGACATTGTTGTAAATAAGTGCTGTATAAATAAATAAACTGAAACTGTCTTTGTAGTTATGCTGCTATAGGCTTAGGCTGCTGAAAGACATAATGACCACTTTCACCCTTTTTGCTACATTCTCATACTACTCTCCAATTTTGCATTATTTGCTGTCATTTCAGTTTTTAACGTTATGTTCTGTCTCTTTTCTCTTCCTAGAAGCTACACCTGGCCTGACTCTGTGTCTACCTGTGACACCTTTCTGGAGAGGAGCATCGTCCAAACTTCTGCTGGCAACAACTTAATGCTCACCCTCTACTGATGATTCACATGGCCCTGTCTTGCAGTGTTTAACCCTTTCTCTCTCTTAAATATAGCAATTGACTGAGCTTTTACTGTGACTAACTGTGCTCTCTTTCATACTCTAGCCTTCAAAACTGGCTGAAAGTTTCTGTTCTTTCTTTCTAGATGAAATGACTAAAGGAGCTACATCCGCTAATATTTACTTTTCCTTCCCATAGAAAGGACTCCTGGATCAGTGCTTCTTTGTTCTCTTTGTATGTCAGCTCTGTTCTCTCAAACCCCCAGTCGGTCGTGGCAGATGGCCGCTCACACTGAGCCTGGTTCTGCTGGAGGTTTCTTTCTGTTAAAAGGGAGTTTTTCCTCTCCACTGTCGCTACATGCATGCTCAATATGAGGAATTGCTGCAAAGTCAGCGCCAGTGACTGTCCACTGTCTCTACATGCTCATCCGGGAGGAGGGAATGCTGCAAGTCACTGACTCGATGCAATCTGCTGGGTTTCCTTAGATAGGAAAACTTTTTATCCAATTTGAATAAATAACTGAATCTGACTGTTCAATGGTTAGGATTAATTGAAATGTATGTACCTGACTTTTGTGAAGAGCCTTGAGACAACATGTGTTGTGAATTGGCACTATATAAATAAACTGAATTGAAAACTGAATTGAATTGAACTGCCTCATACCAGCGACCTCAAGGATTAATATTATCAGTTTTCTTCTAGCACCAGATGAATTCCTTACCACAGAGGACTTAATGAGTTAATTACCTCTATTAGAAAGATTGGATTAGAACCAGCTCTTACCAGTAAACTCCCAAGGATTATTAGTGTCATTTGATTTGTTTTTCTGTCTTTGATTTTCTGTATCATTGTAGTCTTTTTCCTCATGTACAGCGCTTTGAGTGCCTTGTTGCTGAAAAGCGCTATATAAATAAACTTGACATGACTTGTGTGATTTGCCATCTCTTGGGAGAGTTTGTCTTTGATTAACACGCAGGAGGGAAAGGCTCACTGAACAGGAACCTTAATTGTCTCCCTGAATCACTGTGCTGTGACTTCTGACTGAAAAGCTGACATGAAGGACTAACTTCCAAAGCTGGAGGACATGTGTAGTCAATTACGGCCAGGTGTTTGTGGTTTTTCAGGCTGCATTCAGATCACTTTTGTTTCCTGAATAGGATCTTTAGAGAGACTGTTCGACGTACTAATTAGAAGGGATCAGACATGACTTGCTTGCCAAGAAATTGCCTGTGCCTGCAATCAACAATCAGTTTTTTCTGCCATACTTGAAGGTACTAACAAGTACAAATTAGTAATGAGATACATCAAATGTTACAAATTTTATTCACAGCTAACTAAACACATAAACCATTAGCATTAGCTCTATCTGCTGTCTTTAATCACATTTTTGTCAGGTTTAGGCTCCTTGGTCAGTATTCACAGAGATTCTCAGAGATCTCCAATCTTAGCCTAAAAATTCTTGCCAAGGACCCCTAGCTTAAGAGTGATTCAGTTCGCTGCTAAGAGTGACTCTAAGCCAAGAGACGACAGAAATTCCTACCTTAGTGAGGAGATGAGGTTGACCCCATTGCTAGGTGTGATGCTACTTATGCTTACTCGCCATGCTGGTCATTTTCATACTGCTTCTGAGAACAAATTGGAAAAACTCAAATATATATATACAGTACAGACCAAAGGTTTGGACACACCTTCTCATTAGTAAACCTGTCTAGGGGTTACCCCACCTCTCGTCCATAGACTGCTGACTATATATATATATATATATATATATATATATATATATATATATGACAGTACAGACCAAACGTTTGGTTTCATGACTATGAATATTGTAGCTTCACACTGAAGGCATCAAAACTATGAATTAACACATGTGGAATTATATACTGAACAAAAAGGTGTGAAACAACTGAAAATATGTCAGTCTTGAAGGAGTTCCCAGAGATGCTTAGCACTAGTTGGCCCTTTTGCCTTCACTCTGCCGTCCAGCTCACCCCAAACCATCTCGATTGGGTTCAGGTCCAGTGACAGTGGAGGCCAGGTCATCTGGCGCAGCACCTCATCACTCTCCTTCTTCTTGGTCAAATAGCCCTTACACAGCCTGGACGTGTGTTTGGGGTCATTGTCCTGTTGAAAAATGAATGATGGTCCAACTAAATGCAAACCGGATGGAATAGCATGCCGCTGCAAGATGCTGTGGTAGCCATGCTGGTTCAGTATACCTTTTCGTTGTCCGATGAGCTAACCCCTCCCTGCTACTTCCCCATGTCTAAAGGGATTGCTCAATCCAGCTCTCAATCCAACGGGTCCGGACTTCCCTAAACCTGAAAGGTCTTACTAAGCAGGTTTACTGAAAGTTCTGTTTAAGCTGGTGTCGGGAAATGACTCGCCTAGCCTCTGACAGCCTTCATCCAAAAGTCTCGCCCTTCTTCAATTGGAGGTCCGGGCGACCGAGTAGCCTATCGCAGTCATCCAGACTTTCAACAGTCGCTTTTGTTCACGGCTGCTCATTCCCTAATTTACAACTGGCTCTTGGTATATGGGCTAGGTTAATTTTAGTAGCTCAGTACGAGCCCCAAGGGCGCTGTTTTAACAAACTTGACTAAGGCAACCTATAAAAACCTCCTAAAATATCTTGGAACCAGGCAACAAGACTTTTTGCCACCAATGAAAAACCAACAATACGGTGACTCAAATAATTGAATGTCCACGATTTAACTAGACTTTTATATGTTTTCTTTAATTAGTAATGCTTTTGCAGGGGTCAGTAACATCTTAAATTCGGCAACACAAAATAATTTCAATAATAGAAATGAATTAATCAACTCAACCTGTCTTTCCCTGATGCTGAAGAGGTGACTCTTGGTCTTTCTTTCCTGGGCCGGTCCCCATGTGAGCCAGTTTCTTTGTAATGCTTGATGGTTTTTGCGACTGCACTTGGGGACACTTTCAAAGTTTTCCCAATTGTTCGGACTGACAGACCTTAATTTCTTAAAGTAATGATGGCCACTCGTTTTTCTTTACTTGGACTTTGGACCCCTTATCTAAGGTGAATCAGAGGCTCCAGTCACAGTCACTCATCTCATGCATGCTGGTAGTCTGGGATGATAAAGGAGCAGAAGATGTGGAGCTCTAGAACTACACCAAGATTCAATAGTCAGCTGGAGGGTTGTCGAGCCACCTTCACACCTTTTACTGAAACTGCCCTGAAAGAAATCCACAATTTCTCGGTTTCACTTAAAGGTAAAAGCTAATTAGCAGACTAAGTTGTAAGGTACCAGTTAGCTGCATGAGAAAGACGCATGAATATGTCACCCAGTACATTTCTTAAATTATTTGTTAGTTGATTCACATGGCTGTTTAGACTGGTTGATGCATTCAGTGACTGAATGTATTCATTTATCCGGTTTATTTGATAGGGACAGATACAGTAAGATAAACAAACTGAAAAGAACAGCAGTCCCATGCGTGCATCATGGTGCTGTATAGCGTTAGCTAATTTGCAGCACGAGAGGCTATAGATTTCTCATTACTTTTTTCTTGGTTATTGTTGTTCTTTCGTTTCTTTTTCACAAAATGCTACACCATACAGGGGTTGGACAATGAAACTGAAACTTCTGGTTTTAGACCACAATAATTTATTAGTATGGTGTAGGGCCTCCTTTTGCAGCCAATACAGCGTTCATCTTGGGAATGACATATACAAGTCCTGCACAGTGGTCAGAGGGATTTTAAGCCATTCTTCTTGCAGGATAGTGGCCAGGTCACTACGTGATACTGGTGGAGAAAAACGTTTCCTGACTCGCTCCTCCAAAACACCCCAAAGTGGCTCAATAATATTTAGGTCTGGTGACTGCAGGCAATGGGAGATGTTCAACTTCATGTTCATCAAACCAATCTTTCACCAGTCTTCCTGTGTGTATTGGTGAATTGTCATCCTGATACACGGCACCGCCTTCAGGATACAATGTTTGAACCATTGGATGCACATGGTCCTCAAGAATGGTTCGGTAGTCCTTGGCAGTGACGCGCCCATCTAGCACAAGTATTGGGCCAAGGGAATGCCATGATATGGCAGCCCAAACCATCACTGATCCACCCCCATGCTTCACTCTGGGCATGCAACAGTCTGGGTGGTACGCTTCTTTGGGGCTTCTCCACACCGTAACTCTCCCGGATGTGGGGAAAACAGTAAAGGTGGACTCATCAGAGAACAATACATGTTTCACATTGTCCACAGCCCAAGATTTGCACTCCTTGCACCATTGAAACCGACGTTTGGCATTGGCATGAGTGAGCAAAGGTTTGGCTATAGCAGCCCGGCCGTGTATATTGACCCTGTGGAGCTCCCCACGAATAGTTCTGGTGGAAACAGGAGAGTTGAGGTGCACATTTAATTCTGCCGTGATTTGGGCAGCCGTGGTTTTATGTTTTTTGGATACCATCCGGGTTAGCACCCGAACATCCCTTTCAGACAGCTTCCTCTTGCGTCCACAGTTAATCCTGTTGGATGTGGTTCGTCCTTCTTGGTGGTATGCTGACATTACCCTGGATACCGTGGCTCTTGATACATCACAAAGACTTGCTGTCTTGGTCACAGATGCGCCAGCAAGACGTGCACCAACAATTTGTCCTCTTTTGAATTCTGGTATGTCACCCATAATGTTGTGTGGATTTCAATATTTTGAGCAAAACTGTGCTCTTACCCTGCTAATTGAACCTTCACACTCTGCTCTTACTGGTGCAATCAATGAAGACTGGCTACCAGGCTGGTCCAATATAGCCATGAAACCTCCCACATTAAAATGACAGGTGTTTCAGTTTCATTGTCCAACCCCTGTATATCAGGCTTGGGCTCCGTTGATTTGAAATTGTTTTTTTAATTCTAGATTAGGTGTATTTTTTTTACAGAATTGTCAGCATTTGGTTTCATATTAAATCTGCTCTTTTTGCTCTCATAAACCCAGCTGTTATCAGTAACATCCAAAACCTTAATTATGTGAAACACCAAGTAGGGAAGAACAGAGTGAAATTTTACATTTGCTCCACTGGCTCATTATGTCATTTAAAAAAAAAAAAAAAAACACTAGTGGCTTTAATTGTTTCTGAAAGTAGGCAGACTGGAGAGAGGGCGAAGACATTCGGCAAACCTCTCCAGGCCTTTATAATACCATAGATGACGGTTGTAGTTCTCTACATTGTAGTTTTGTGTAGGACTAGGACTTGTAAGAAATCCTCCTCTTCACTTGCCTGCTGTGCCTGGTCATGAGTGAACGCTGACTGTGCAGTGGAGGGATTTTATTTTACAAAGCAGCCATATCTATAAATAATTAAAATGTTGCAGAGATAAGGTCATCAGAGTTGAAGCAAGGGCTGCAGTCATATCTGAAATGTTCCACGTGTTCCCATCGTTTTTAAAGAAGTTTTATTTTGATTTCCCCAACATCTTGATCTTGTTTTTTCAGAATTCTTGCTTTTTAAGAAGTACTTCTTAAAAAGCAAGAATCTCATACCATGTATGAGAAGGTCCTAATTTTTAGATCACACTGCAACACCTTAATGCAAAAAATTATCTACAGTGTTATTTCTTGCTCAGGTGACTCGGTATCTGCTGTGAATGATAATAACATTAATGAGGTGATTATGAATATATTACTTAATATTAATACTTTAATATTTTATTAAATAATATTTCGGTTTGTTAAGGGTTGCCCTGTGAATACCAGCCCAATAAGGCGGTGGTATTAGGACAAACTTGAAAGGTATGAGAAAAGGTCTAACATTATTGAACAGCATAAACTCTGCACACACACAGAATGAATTCACACAATTTCTTAAAATACAAGAATTTATTAACAAAAATAAGTCAACTCAAAGTCAAACATATTTCAATTAACAAACTGGTTGCTATGGTAAAACAATCCAACTAAACTACCAAGCAGAATGAAAGAATAAGGAAGACTAATGGGCTATGTACAATATAAACAAGTTGTTCAAAGATGGTTGAAACCCTGACCGAAAGAGTGATGCAATATTACCACGCAATGTTATTTATGTTTGAGAACCAAGGATTAGTCTTGGAAATAACTTAAGCAATAATTGGTACACCTTTGGACAACCATTCACAATGCAAGATCAGATAAAACATTATTTTAATAAAATAAAATTGTAAAGAATGATTTGCTGAATAAAACCAACCTTCTGGATGACCAGTTCTCAATGGTGTTTAATTAGCTGCCTTTATTTATTAAAATATTTAAAGAAATATGAAGTAAATATTAAAATATTGAAGGAAATATTTTGAATAAGAACCAAGCCTTTGGATAAATGAGTCTTATTGATGTTTAATTTGTTATCAAGTTTAACAAAATTATATTTAAGGAAATATTATTTCCTAGATTGGAAACTAACAACCTTTCTGGGAAAATGATCTTCAGCTGACTCATAGAGCTGACAAAAGAAACTTATAGTTGGTTACCAGAATCAAACACATACTTTTAAAATACCACGAATAAAAGGGTTGAAATACATAAGCGTGGACAGCACTTTAAAGACGATCTTCTGTGTTTAAAAACCACCCTTTAACTAAAGTTTGTCTTAACACATCCTTTGCTAAGTGCTAATCTGCTAGCACTTACTGCAGCTGAGTTTCTCAACACAAACACGAAAAAACATCATGAAATGAACATTGTTTAGCTTAAACTAATCTTCTCTGCCCAAAGACTACCTCTTACATGAACCGTGCTGAGGAGAAGTTGTCCAGAGCGGCGTGTTATGTTGCAGTACCTGTGCCCTTCCTTCAGACCGGAAAACCACTCCACCCGGCATTTGCTGGGGACCTGCGTGGAAGAGGTCTGTTTGTTGGAGCGCGGAATTTTTATTCAAACAGTGATGTCACAGGAAGTCCACTGTTACCCCTCTTGTTCCTGTTCCTGGCTGTGCTGGAAGTAGGTTAATGCGATTTATTTTGAAAGTTCCAGAAAAGTTCTTACTGGCATTTAATGTTGTTACTCATGGCTGGGGTCCCAACATTAAAACGATTTGTTTTCTGCTAATATGCTATAGGATTAAATAAAGTAGATTAATGCTTCAACCTGGCTACCAAAAGTGTACCTTAAACTCTAATAATAGTGCCTCTGTTGTATTGCCGGTTTTGTTCTGACCAACCTTCAAGTCCTTCGCGCTTAGCAAACACTTTAAATCCTCTTTGACTATCAATGATTTAAATAATTTTCTGCAACCTAGTTCTAGTCTACTGCACCAGAATGACAGTATATGACTCTAATAGATACTTTGTACCAGCAGGTCATTTTCCCTTTTCTCATATGAGAACCTCTGGTACATATGACAAGAAGAACATGGAACCCACGTACTAATTTTTATTTTTTAAACAAAACCTCAATGCTTACAGAGCGTTGCAAAATTATTCACGCTTCTTGAACCATTCCTCACTTTATCACACCACCTCAAACTTAAGGATGTGTTGATGGAATTTTACGTGATAGACTAACACAAATTGGTTTAAAGCTTTGTATAATGGTAAGCAGTTGCCATCAGAAATACTCATTGAGGCACCTGTGAGTATTTTAAGCTCAGTCTAAATCCAGCTTTAGTGTGAAGGCCTTAGAGGTTTGTTAGGGAACATTACTGTGGAGGATCTACAGAGATTCAAAACTCAGGTGGGAGGCAGCACAGTTATTAGTTGTGTACTCCCCAAATCCAGTGTTGATATAGTGAAAACAGAAAACAAGTGCTGAAAGAAAGCCATAAGAAGTCTGGTTCAAAGTTTGCCACAAGCCATGCCCATCATGAAACACGATGGTGGCAGCATTATACTGTAGCGATGCTTTTCTTCAGCAAGGACAGGAAAGGTGGTCAGAGTTGATGAGATGGATGGAGGTAAATATAGGACAACATTGAAGAAAACTAGTTCGAGGCTGCAAAAAAAATGAGACTGGTGCAAGACTCACCTTTTAAGCAGGATGACACTAAACATACAGTGGGAGATGTAATGTGACGGTTTAGATCAAAGCATGTTCATGTTAGGATGGCCCAGCCAAAGTCCAAACCTAAATACACTTGAGCATCTATGATGAGATTTGAAAGGAAATGCTCTACCACAGGACATTCCCTACTGCTGTACATCAATTCTTACCTCTCCTGGAGAAAGGTGAGGGGAGGCAGTCTGGAGGGTGTCCAGCAGGGAGCCTTTAATGTCTTACAGACGCTTCAACTTTAGTAGTTCAAAGGATTTCATGACCACAGGGTGACAGGTCTGTAGTCATTTAGCCAGTGATGGTGCATTTCTTGGGGACCGGGATGATGGTGGAACATTTGAAGCACAAGGGAACCCACCCACTAATACTTACTGCACAGAAATGTGGCTCTGTTACTCTAATAATATGTACAATCAGGTTTCTCGCAGTTATTTTGGTTTAACAAGTTGCCATAATCTCTCATGTATCACAAGTGTGCTGGCTCAAAGGGGCATAAACAATAAATGGAAATGAAACGTAATGTTAAGTCTTTAGAAAAATAAAATTAAATATATTTATACTTTAGATTTGGCTCGGCAGTGGGACAAGGGATAAAGCACGTGACGCATGTACGGCTCCAACAGTCCTCGACACAGCCGTCAATGGTTTGAGTCCCAGCCTGCTGACCTTTGCAGCATGTCATCCCCTCTCTACCCAATTTCCTGTCGGTCAACTTACAAAGTAAAGGCCACTAGTTCTACTAAAACAAAAGGGAAAAAAATATCTAATGACTTTTCTGATTACTTATGACCTTAATTCCCTTAAATTCCTCATTTAAAAGACAATTAAACCGAATACTATCTAAATGCACCAGTGCAAAATGGCTTGTTTACAGGTATAATACTAAAGCGGTATAAACTGGCAAAGGGGAAGATTGACCTGGAGTTATGAAAGAGTGATGCCTGTGGAAAGGAGCTCCTCTGGTATCTAAACCATAACTTTTGCATTTTGCCATTGGATAAATATCCTATTCAAATTCCTTCATATTTTTTTTTAAGCAGAGAAAGAGCAGTGAAATGTAGGAAGAAAGTTACACTTCTCAATGCTACAACAAATGATGAGAAAACTCTGTACTTTCTCCATAATGTCATTAAAAGGAGTTCAAGCCACTGTATGTTTCTCAGCTACTTTCAGTTTCAAAATGTTAGCATGTGCATATAATCTTCTGTCTTTCTTCTCAGGTATATGAGAGAGGAACCAATGTGGAACAGTTTGTGACTCGCTTCCTACTGAAGGAATCAGCCAATCAGATCCAATCTCTCCTGAGCTCTGTGGAAAGTGCGGTGGATGCGATTGACGAGCAGCACGGCCAGTCGGGGTGAGCCAGTGAGGCTATAACTATCTTTCCTATGTGTGATTTTGTTCATGATTGTGTGAACGTGTCACAGCATAATGTCCAAAACTCAGGTTGTCAAATGGTTGTAATGGAAACTGGGCCACATTTCAGGCTCCTTTCTGCTTTGGTTAAAACATCTGTCTCTCACACAAACCCATTTTATCAATCCACATTTCTCTCTTCTGTCTTCTCTCAATCAGATATGTTTATTCCTCTTTATTCAGTCTATTTTTTTTCTATCTTTTTTAAAGTTTTTAGCTAACCTTTTACCTTTCAATCCTCCTCCCTATGTCTCCATGTTTCAGTCATCAACCTCCCAAAGTGAGTCCACGGGTGCCAGAGAAACGCCATCAGAACACTGTCCCTGATTATCCCCCTAACAACAGAGTGAGTGCCAGAGAGGCCGTCAGGACCATCAACACAGCTTCAGGTGATGAACACACACACCCTGACATTCCTCTTGGATAGCTGCTGTCATCTGCTTGGAGGAGATTGCATCACTCTGGATAGGCACAAATCAAACCCTTCACTGCCACTCAGAAGTTTTTATTCACACACACTCATCTGTATATGATTTACTCATTTTAAAATGCTTCAATCAGCTACCTGTGCACATCTGCAGGGCCTTCCTTTTAGTGGAAAAGGCTGTGTAGGGAAATTCTTTAGGAGGTGAGGGATGTGGGTTGATGTAATGAGTTAGAAATGATGAAGAAAGGTGCTTTAAAGAGGAAGCAGAGGGGAAACCTGGTGAGCTTGTTAAATTATCATGTACAGTAGGTGTACGCAACATGCACAGCAGATACCGCATATAGTGGACACCCTAGTAGAGAATGAAGGCTAAAACTTAAGTCATCTTTTATTTCAGTAGCATAATCTCATTATGCAAAAAAAAATAATTTTATCTTTAATTTGAGTACCTTAAGCAATTAACTACCAAATTCCAACAAACTCACCAAAGCCACAATTGAAAAAGTTAATGTATTTATATAGCACCTTTTTATGGATAAAAATCACTAAGTCTTTCACAAAATTGAAAATATGATTTCCTCGGCTGTTTTTTTTTTTTTTTTATAAATCAAGACTCAAAGAAACAAAAGAAGAAACAAAGGAAGCTTTCTCCACAGTGCAACAGGGAGAAGAATGTTGAAACACTTCAGCAATGTAGGAAGTATAGAAAAATGTGTCTGTTTTTAAATTTGTTTCTAAAAGAGCAGGTAGTCTGTGCAAATGCATTAAAACAGGAGTGATGTGAGCTCTTGTCTTTGTTTCTGGTGAACGTGTTTCTGCAGAGATTTAGACAAACCGAAGGCCATCCACCCATAACCCTTTTTTGTTGATGCATGTGAAAAATGTATTACAATAGTCCAGATGAAATCAAATTAAGGCACGATGATCGCTGGTAACCCTAAAAATTCCTATGAAATAAATGACCCATTTTGATTTTACTTTTTTAAGATGATCAGTTTGCTGAAGAAATTATAAATAGTAATTCACGTGTTTCTAATTTATCGGGGTGTAAATGAGTTGTTCCCTTTAGGTTTCCATTCACATACCTTTAGTTGCATAATTGTTGTCTTTAGTTAATTATCAGCTGTTTTGTTAGTTCTATTATAAATGAGTTTTGACTTGGTCTGGTTTTCACTGGCAGCTGATAAATGTTTATAGGTTATTTGTCTAAAGAATTAGCTCTGGTTCATTGTGTTTGTGGGTTGGTTCTCTACTAATAATAAATTGTGTCAGCTTTATTCTGCTAGACTCTCTGGCAAATTTCTAATGAGATGAGGGTTGGTTTAATTAGAGAGGTGTCCAAAATGTGGCTTGTGGGCCATTTGCAGCCCTTTAAAACGATTTCGTGTGTTCCACTGATATCTCTGAAATTGTACAAAGTCTGCACAGGCTGTTGATGCAAAAATCTTTTCTATGTTTTTAAGGAGATTTTTTTTTGACAAATTAAAATCTTCTCAAAATGCAAAATATTACGTACAACACAAAGTCTTACTCATTTATTAACCACTCTTATTCCTTTCATTTGTATGTGGTAAATGGGACCACAAACAATTACAAATTGAATATAAATAAATAATTGTAAAATAACAAGGATTTAAGAATATCCTGTTTTCGAAACCTACAATAGACGCATATTTTTCCTACTCCAAGAAAATGAGAAATACACACAAAGAAAATTAAGAAATTGTTTGCCTCCCTTCTAATAAGGCAAACATACAAGACCCCTTTTAATTCTTCGGATCTACAGTAATTTACAGATCCCTTTTCTGCAAAAATCAAACCATGTTGTTTATGTTTATTGTAGTTAATGCTTCAGTTTTATTTTATTTTATAATGGGCAAAAGCACTTAAATATGATTAACATTTTTAACCTAACTGGGTACTATTTTGAATATGTGTGTATCAATAGGTGGGGGCTGTCTTTTTGCAGGGTTTGTATTTCATTAGGTGAAATCCTATCAAATTGATTGATCAGATTGTTTTTCTTTCGGGGTGTGACTGACAGACGTTAATACAGTTCTCTGGCGTTACCTTCACTCTTTAATCCCCCACCAGCTTGCTGTTGACACCAGTGCACATGCTCAACTTGACACTTCGTGCCCCTTCGAGCAAATTGCTCGTTGGGGAGATGACACTTCAAAGGTTGTTGTAATAGGGAAACACTTTATTGCTAAACAAGCTTGAGAGGAGACATGTGAAAGAAAATCACATCCAGTTGATTGGTGTGAGGGAACACTCCCAAAGGTTGATGAGTGACATTCAGTCTTGTTGCAAGTGTCATGAAGGTGAAGAGTGTTGTTGGTTCAGGGTCAGTATGTTATTTTGCTGACTGGTTTATTAAAGCAAAGGCGGATGATAAATTTAAGCAGTTACAGTGGGGAGAACAAGTATTTGATACACTGCCCATTTCGCAGGTTTTCCCACTTGCAAAGCATGTAGAAGTCTTTAATTTTTATCAAAATTACTCTTCAACTGTGAGTGACGGAATTTAAAACAAAAATCCAGAAAATCACACTGGGTGATTTTAAAGTAATTCATTTGCATTTCATTGAATGATATAAGTATTTGATATATCAGAAAAACAAAACTTAATATTTGGTACAGAACCCTTTGTTTGCAATTACAGATATCAGATGTTTCCTGTAGTTCTTAATGAGGTTTGCACACACTGCAGCAGGGATTCTGGACCACTCCTCCATACAGATCTTCTCCAGATCCTTCAGGTTTCAGGGCTGTCCCTGGGCAATACGGACTTTTAGCTTCCCCCAAAGATTTTCGATGCGATTCAGGTCTGGAGACTGGCTAGGCCACTCCAGGACATTGAGATGCTACTTGCGGAGCCACTCCTTAGTTGCCCTGGCTGTGTGCTTTGGGTCGTTGTCATGTTGGAAGACTGAGCTACAACCCATCTTCAATGCTCTTACTGAGGGAAGGAGGTTGTTGGCTAAGATCACCCGATACATGGCCCTATCCATACTCTCCTCAATACGGTACATTTGTCCTGTCCTCTTTGCGGTTTGATGTTTCCAGCTCCATTCATCTTCCCATCAAATATTACCAGCTTCCCTGTTGAAGAAAGCATCCCCGCAGCATCATGCTACTACCACCATGTTTCACCATAGGGGTGTTAAGGATGATGAGCAGTGTTGGTTCTCACTAACACATAGCATTTTACATTTAGGCCAAAACAGTCAACTTTGGTCTCATCTGACCAGGATCACGGTCTTCCATGTTTGCTTGGTCTGTAGTTCCTCCAGAGTTGGGATGGGCTTCTTGACTGATTGTATGATTAATCCCCACTCAGCTCTGGTCATTTAGGTGGATGGCCATTCCTTGGTGGGCTCACAGCTCTGCCAAACCCTTTCCAAATTAGATGATAGATTAAACAGTGCTCTGTGTGATGTTCAAACAGCTGGATTTATACTGAGATTAAATTACAAACTGGTAAACTCTATTTACTAATTATTTGAGTTTTGTATGCATTTGGTTGCGCTGAATTTTGTTTAGGGATATAGATTAAAATATATGGATCAGAATATAAATGTCACTTAATTGAGTACTGTAGACAAATCTCTGATCCATCAAATCGTTTCCTGCTCCATCCTTCCACAACTGTAAAATGCTCCTCCAAGGATTGAAGTCATTCTCTGGCTCAAGTGAAGCTACCCTATGTAGTGAAATATGAAGATTAGGATATGATGAAAATAGTTTTTTGTAAACATTAAAGCTAGATATTGATTAGTGTTTGCAGTCTGTTTGTTCTTGTCATTGAGGTAAATTACCAATTCAATGGCATCTTAAGAAAATTTAAGTACCTCCTTGCAGAAATATTTCTCTCTGCAGTATAACACAGAATCAGAAATTTTAAAAGAAACAAGCTGAGTCAGAGATAACTAACACTTGTCAGTGACATGTTGGATTATGGTTATTGTTTCTCTTGTAATATAATAGCACGAGTACAGTCTAAAAGCTCAGCTAATCTATGGAGGTAAATTTGTCTCAATATTATTCAATCAAACAAAAAACTAATCTCAATCAAACAAAAAACTAATCTCAATCAAAAAAATAAACTAATCTCAATCAAAAAATATTAAGTTGTGATCAAAACTTTCAGAGTTGTAACGATTTTTTTTTTTTTTAGGGAATATTTTATTTTGGGGAGAAAAAACAAATTGTTTGAAAAATGTTTTTTCAATTAAAATTACTCATTTTTTCTCACAAAGAGAAAAAAGTTATTTGCAAAACAAACTTTTATTTGCGCATGTCAAAAATCTTTGGTTACGACTCTTGCTCTTTTCGTTTTGACGCTCTCTGTTTTTGGTTGAACTCAACAAATTTTGAGTGCCGGAAACATGAACATCCTGGGCGGGGCCTAAAGACGAACGCTGTAAGACGTTTTCCTATTGGTTAGCGCTGACTAAAGCAGCAGACTCTGATCCCCCCCACCTCTGAACTTCTGCTCGAACTGCAGGGCTTGGTGTCTATCCTCCATCCTTAACCGACAGCTGTGGGACATAATATAGACAGGTGTGTGCCTGTCCTAATTGTGTCCAATCAACTGAATTTACCACAGGTGGACTCCATTTAAACTGTGGAATAATCTCAAGGATGATCAATGGAAACACCTCAGTTTAGATTTGAGCTTCAAGGCAAAGGCTGTGAATACTTATGCCAATGTAATTTCCTAATTTTCTATTTGTGATTAATTTGAAACAATCTCATACAAACTTTTTTCACATTGTCATAATGGGGTACTGTGTGCAGAATTTTGAGGACAGAGATTAATTTGATACTATTTGGAATAAGGCTGTAACATAAGTTAATGTTGAAAAAGTGCAGCGCTGTGATTACTTTCCAGATGCACTGTATGAAACTGACAAAAATTTTGGTAAACAGTATTTATAATAAAACCTGTTTTATTGGATCTGCAGTGAAAGCAGAACATAATGACTTACAGCTATAATAACAGTGTAACCACGATGTTAAAATGAGAGAACATAGGGTTCATTTTCAGGTTTCTGGCTTATCTCAGAACGAACTCTCCTGACAAGGGAGCAGTTTTTACGCTAAAAAAACCACAAAGTTTGATATGGAAGTTAAAAATTGATTAATGTGCCGTTCATACTCAAAAACTTGGAAAAACTTTGCCAATTTCTTAAATTTAAACCTGCACAATCTGACAAAAGCTTTTACTTGCTGCCGAGAGGTCACCTGAAAGCAGAAATTAAAAATAATTCAGGTCGCCATTATTGTAAAAAGTAAAAGGTCCTTACTAGGTGTGTTTGAGGCAAATGCATCATCAGGGCAGAGTGCTTCTAGTTTAATGAGAAAACAGATTTGATACAAAAGCTCCACTTAAGTGTCATATGGCATTTATGAAAATGCTTCAGAAACTCTTTAAATTGTCCTTCATTCAGATGATAGTTGAGTTTTATACAACATGCAGATTAAATAGAGCTCTGAGCTTCCACTTTCCATTAGAGCAAACTTGAAACGGAGGAGGCAAAATGCAACAAGTGTTTGCTTTTGGTTCAGCCTCTCTTCATTATCAGAGATTCTCTTATTTCTGTTATTGAAAAAGCTTTTTCATCAAAACGATCTTACGGACACAAAATAAATGAATATATTTTCTTCAACAGATTGGTTTCTGCAGCAGCTTGGTTTGTTTGTATGCCTTCAACATAAATATTTTCGAATAGTATGGAGGTAAATTTGTCTCAATATTATTCAATCAAACAAAAAACTAATCTCAATCAAAAAAATGAATTGTGGTCAAAACTTTTGGAATATTCAATCAAAAAAATGTAATCTCAATCAAAAAATATTAAGTTGTGATCAAAACTTTCAGAGTTGTAACGATTATTTTTTTTAAATGGAATATTTTATTTTGGGGAGAAAAAAAATTGTTTGAAAAAACTTTTTTTGATTAAAATGACTCATTTTTTCTCACGAAGAGAAAAAAGTTATTTGCAAAACATAAGCTTTCATTTGCGCATGTCAAAAATCTTTGGTTACGAGTCTCGCTCTTTTGGTTTTGACGCTCTCTGTTTTTGGTTGAACTCAAAGAATTTTGAGCGCTGGGAACATGAACATCCTGGGCGGGGCCTAAAGACGAACGCTGTAAGACGTTTCCCTATTGGTTAGTGCTGACTAAAGCCGCAGACTCTGATCCTCCCCACCTCTGAACTTCTGCTCGAACTGCAGGGCTTGCAGCGTCGCTTCAGTGAGGAGACATCAACTGTACAGAAGAAAACTGCGGTTAAGTGAGCCGACAGTCAGAAATACGCGGTGACGTCAGCCGACACCAGCTCTCTCTTAAAGATTAGCGTAGCGCATACAAGGTGCTTTACGGTAATGGAGCAGAAAGGACGCCGATCCTGGCAACGTTTGAGAAAATAAGAGGAAAACAGAAAAGTAACCTACAGAACATTTATATTAATTACATTTTTACAACTTTCACATTCATGTTTTATGTAAAAGAATAAATATTTAATATTTTACTGTACAGTTTTGGAGAAATATCTTGTCAAAGTACCTCAAAATGCTCAACCATTATTTGCATTTGTCCCACTTTCACAAATTTATTTATCCAAAACCATGAGAGGTGACAACACAATCTCTTCAGATTATATTAGAGGGTCATCTATATTATAACCAGAATTAATATTTCATAATTTCACTGTAAAGGTTTGGAAAAATACATAACTACCCCAAGTGTAGTATAAAATAGAGTCCATGTCGGGCAGATGGCATCCCATAATCCTGTGTGTTGTCCTCACCACCCGTGATACTTCCTCTCCTGTGCAGTTCCCTCACCACACTGTCCTGCTGAGACACAGGGCTTTCCACCGTGGCCCTGTAGATATCTGTAAGCAGCTGAGGAGATGAAGAAGAGCTGTTGTTGTACCTTCTTCAACAGGCGAGGGGCGTTTTCAGTCCAGGAGAGGTCAGAGGAGATCTGGATGCTCTTGCACTTTAAGCTGTCCAGACCACTTCCCACAGGACCTCATCGACCTCACCAAAAAGAAGCGTTTGTCGTACTTTGTTGGGGTAGTTGTGTATTTCTCCAGAAATCTAGAGTGAAATTATGAAATACTAATTCTGGTTATAGCGTAGATGACCCTCTAATATAATCTGAAGAGATTGTGTTGTCACCTCTCATGGTTTTGGAGCAATAAATTCCTGAAAGTGGGACAAATGCACATAATGGTTGAGCATTTTGAGGTACTTTGACAAGATATTTCTCCAAAACTGTACAGTAAAATATTAAATATTTATTATTTTATATAAAACATGAATGTGAAAGTTGTAAAAATGTAATTAATATAAATGTTCTGTAGGTTACTTTTCTGTTTTCCTCTTATTTTCTCAACCGTTGCCAGGATCGGGTCCTTTCTGCTCCATTACCGTAAAGCACCTTGTATGCGCGACGCTAATCTTTAAGAGAGAGCTGGTGTCGGCTGGTGGGACCGCGTATTTCTGACTGTCGGCTCACTTAACCGCAGTTTTCTTCTGTACAAGCCCTGCAGTTCGAGCAGAAGTTCAGAGGTGGTGGGGATCAGAGTCTGCTGCTTTAGTCAGCGCTAACCAATAGGGAAACGTCTTACAGCGTTCGTCTTTAGACGCCTTTATGCCCAGGATGTTCATGTTCCCAGCACTCAAAATTTGTTGAGTTCAACCAAAAACAGAGAGCGTCAAAACCAAAAGAGCGAGACTCGTAACCAAAGAGTTTTGACATGCGCAAATGAAAGCTTATGTTTTGCAAATAACTTTTTTCTCTTCGTGAGAAAAAATGAGTCATTTTAATCAAAAAAAGTTTTTTCAAAAAAAAAATTTTTTCTCCCCAAAATAAAATATTACATTAAAAAAAAAAAATCGTTACAACTCTGAAAGTTTTGATCACAACTTAATATTTTTTGATTGAGATTACATTTTTTTGATTGAATATTCCAAACGTTTTGACCACAATTTATTTTTTTGATTGAGATTAGTTTTTTGTTTGATTGAATAATATTGAGACAAATGTACCTCCTTACTATTCGAAAATATTTATGTTGAAGGCATACAAACAAACCAAGCTGCTGCAGAAACCAATCTGTTGAAGAAAATATATTCATTTATTTTGTGTCCGTAAGATCGTTTTGATGAAAAAGCTTTTTCAATAACAGAAATAAGAGAATCTCTGATAATGAAGAGAGGCTGCCTCAAACACACCTAGTAAGGACCTTTTACTTTTTACAATAATGGCGACCTGAGTTATTTTTAATTTCTGCTTTCAGGTGACCACGCTGCAGCAAGTAAAAGCTTTTGTCAGATTGTGCAAGTTTAAATTTAAGAAATTGGCAAAGTTTTTCCAAGTTTTTGAGTATGAACGGCACATTAATCAATTTTTAACTTCCATATCAAACTTTGTGGTTTTTTTAGCGTAAAAACTTCTCCCTTGTCAGGAGAGTTCGTTCTGAGATAAGCCAGAAACCTGAAAATGAACCCTATGTTCTCTCATTTTAACATCGTGGTTACACTGTTATTATAGCTGTAAGTCATTATGTTCTGCTTTCACTGCAGATCCAATAAAACAGGTTTTATTATAAATACTGTTTACCAAAATTTTTGTCAGTTTCATACAGTGCATCTGGAAAGTAATCACAGCGCTGCACTTTTTCAACATTATCTTATGTTACAGCCTTATTCCAAATAGTATCAAATTAATCTCTGTCCTCAAAATTCTGCACACAGTACCCCATTATGACAATGTGAAAAAAGTTTGTATGAGATTGTTTCAAATTCATCACAAATAGAAAACTAGGAAATTACATTGGCATAAGTATTCACAGCCTTTGCCTTGAAGCTCAAATCTAAACTGAGGTGTTTCCATTGATCATCCTTGAGATTATTCCACAGTTTAAATGGAGTCCACTTGTGGTAAATTCAGTTGATTGGACACGATTAGGACAGGCACACACCTGTCTATATTATGTACCACAGCTGTCAGTTAAGGACGGAGGACAGACACCAAGCATGAAGTCAAATAAATTGTCTGTAGACCTCTGAGACAGGATTTTCTTGAGGCACAAATCAGTGGAAGGATATAGAAACATTTCTGCTCCTTTGAAGGTCCCAATGAGTACAGTGCCCTCCATAATTTGTACATGGAAGAAGTTTGGAACCACCAGGACTCTTTCTAGTGTTGGCTGGCCTAAACTGAGCGAACTGGGGAGAAGGGCCTTAGTCAGGGAGGAAACCAAGAAGCCCCACAGTCACTCTGCCAGAGCTCCAGCGTTCCTCTGTGGACAGAGAACCTTCCAGAAGGAAAACTATCTCTGCATCAATCCACCTATCAGACCTGTATGCTGGAGTGGCCAGGTGAAAGCCACTCTTTAATAAAAGGCACATGGCAACCTGTCTGGAGTTGGCCAAAAGGCACCTGAAGGACAAAGATTAAACTATTTGGTGTGAATGCCAGGTGTCATGTTTGGAGGAAACCAGGCACCACTCATCACCAGGCCAATACCATCCCTACAGTGAAGCATGGTGGTGGCAGAATCATGCTATGAGGGTGTTTTTCAACAGCAGAAACTGGCAGACTATTCAGGATAGGGGGAAATATGAATGCAGCAATGTACAGAGACATCCTGGATAAAAACCTGCTCCACAACGCTCTTGACCTCAGACTGGGGTGACAGTTCATTTTTTAGCAGGATAACGACCCAAAGCACACAGCCAAGATCTCAAAGTAGTGGCTTCAGAACCAATCAGTGTATGTCCTGGAGTGGCCAAGCCAGAGTCCAGACTCTAATCCAATTGAACATCTCTGAAGAGATCTGAAATTGGCTGCACACAGACATCTCCCACCCAAACTGATAGAGCTTGAGCAAAGAAGAAAGGGTGAAACTGCCTGTTGATAGGTGAGCTAAGCTTGCGGGATCAAATTCAAACTCTCCAGATGCGCTGTATGTCTCCACATGGGAAAGAGATTTCTCTAATTTTGACATTTATGGCTACAAAACGTTTTATTAGTCATACAGTATAACAGAAAAAAAATCAGCAGTAAGGAGGAAAAAGTGTAAAAAATAATAAAGCTGCAATAAACTGTTTACACAAGTGAGCATACTCTATTAATATGTAGCATACTAATACTTTATTTTATGCCAATTTTCCTCCACTTCCAGCCTTCAATCTCTCGGGTACACACCTAATTTATTTTACAGTTAATTTGATTAATCTAAACTATATAAATGTAACTTTCTTAGAGGTTATAAAAGATTGATTGCATCTCACTGTACAAAGGTACTGGACTCTTGGTTATGCTGCTGTTTGTGTAGATTGGCTCTACGTTTTTACACCAACACTTCACACGTTTGATCTGCTGCAGTTCAAACCGAGCATCAGAATGGGGAAGAAAGGTGATTTAAGTGACTTTGAACGTGGCATGGTTGTTGGTGGCAGACCGGCTGGTCTGAGTATTTCAGAAACTGTTGATCTACTGGGATTTTCAAGCACTACCATCTCTAGGGTTTACAGAGAATGGTCCGAAAAAGAGAAAATATCCAGTGAGTGGCAGTTCTGTGGGTGCAAATGCCTTGTTGATGCCAGAGGTCAGAGGAGAAATGCCAAGCTGGTTCGAGCTGATGGAAAGGCAGGAAACTGAGACTACAACTCGTACAGGCTCACCAAAATTGGACAATAGAAGATTGGAAAAATGTTGCCTGGTCTGATGAGTCTCGATTTCTGCTGCGACATTCGGATGGTAGGGTCAGAATTTGGCGTCAACAACATGAAAGCATGGATCCATCCTGCCTTGTATCGACGGTTCAGGCTGGTGGTGGTGGTGTAATGGTGTGGGGGATATTTTTTTTGGCATACTTTGGGACCCTTAGATCCAATTGAGCTTCGTGGCAACTGACCTTCGTGTTGCTGACCATGTCCATCCCTTTATGACCACAGTGTACCCATCTTCTGATGGTTACTTCCAGCAGAAAACGCGCCATGTCATAAAGCACGAATCATCTCAGAGTGGTTTCTTGAACATGACAATGAGTTAACTGTACTCAAATGGCCTCCACAGTCACCAGATCTCAATCCCACCTTTGAGATGTGGTGGAACGTGAGATTCGGGTCCAACCCGATACTAGCAAGGTTTACCTAATAAAGTGGCCGGTGAGTGTATACTGCCTTAATTTAATCACAAGTTAGCATATTATCAGCTATTCACCAGCAGAATGCCTGGATGACAGCAGCAACATTTGAAGGATGAAGAGCTGCCTGATTGCAGCTCTTTCCAGTCTAAGGTTCAGCAATAATTTCATATTATTGCCCTGCTTTCATGTTCTGATGAAGAGATTTAATGTTACTCAAACTAGCTGCTGAGGGGTTCCGCTGTGTAACATGATGTATGAAATGTAGCTCATAATTATTTCTAATGCTTTAGAAATTACCTCTTTAAAAATTAGTAATTTCCCTTCCTGGTTTTTAAAGGGTCAAATTAGATGTATCCTGACTGAAAAACAAAAACTGATCTGTGCTGTTTGTTCCGTCTTTCTGGTCAGCCTTTAGCTTTCTCCTTATCTTGCTGTTTTTTTCAACTTCCTTAGTTTGTTGTAAAGTTGAGGGTATTGTTTGTCAGGAAAAGTCAATTAATTGCTTTGAAATACTCTTTCCTATCTATACCGTTCGTATACTGTTGTTCACAAATATGAAGCTTGAAAGGATCTTTTAATATTTCTTTTCAAGCTGCAGTGGCACATATAGTGTGTATTGGTATTTTTGGTAATTTTCCTACCTTCAGCACATTGTTTGTGAAGCATCTACTCTTCAGTAAAGAGAAATGAGAAAAAGCAGCGGGTAGGACAGGAGGGGCCTGAAAAATGGAACAAAGAAATACGAGAACTGTGTAAGAAGATGCAAGATATGAATATCCAGTTTTAAGTTGAGGAGCTATATGTGCAACACCTCAAAGCTCCATTCTGAGTGACACCATCACTAAAGCACAGAGTTTCATTCAAGGAAGGTGCTGAGGTTTCTTTTTGAGTTGACGCTTCTACACCACTCATTTTTGCATGTTTCTAAAGAAAGGATGTTTCCTTATACAAATCCTTGCAAAGGTACTCATAACTCTTACATGTTACACGTTTAGTCACATTACAACCACCCTTGCGATAGTGAAGCATTGTTCACTCCATTGACAAAGACTTTAAAATGTCTGGCACAGTTGCAAACCTGCCAAGACATGTACATCTACCTAAACTGACAAGCTGGGCAAGAAAAACACTATTTAGAGAAGAGGTCCACCATAAATCTAGAGGAGCTGTAGTGATCTAAAGCTCAGGTGGGAGAGTCCGTTGACGACACTTATGAGTTCCCTCTACAAATATGTAATTTATAGAAGAATGTCAAGATGAAGAAAGCTATGAGAAGTCCCATTTAACGTTTGCAACAAGCCACACAAGAAACATGGTGAACAAGGTGCTCTGGTCAGATGAGACCAATGTCAAATCTTTTAACCTACATGCAAAATGCTATGTGCAGTTGAAAAATAACACTGCACTTTACCCTGAACATAGAATCCACATAGTGTTACATAGTGGTGGCAGCAGAATGCCATTGGAATGATTTTCTTCAGCAGGGTCTTGGAAGCCTTTTAGGGTGATGGGAATATAGGTGTAGTGAAATTCAGGGCAATCCTGGAGGAGTATCTGTTTGGGAATGGAAAAGGCAGCACAATAAACCTACAGTGCCTTGCGAAAGTATTCAAACTGAAAAGTGGGGCGTGCAATATTATTCGGCCCCTTTACTTTCAGTGCAGCAAACTCACTCCAGACATTCAGTGAGGATATCTGAATGATCCAATGTTGTCCCAAATGACTGATGATGATAAATAGAATCCACCTGTGTGTAATCAAGTCTCCGTATAAATGCACCTGCTCTGTGATAGTCTCAGGGTTCTGTTCAAAGCGCAGAGAGCATCATGAAGACCAAGGAACACACCAGGCAGGTTCGAGATACTGTTGTGGAGAAGTTTAAAGCCGGATTTGGATACAAAAAGATTTTCCAAGCTTTAAACATCCCAAGGAGCACTGTGCAAGCAATCATATTGAAATGGAAGCAGTATCAGACCACTGCAAATCTACCAAGACCTGGCCAGAAGACTGATCAGAGATGCAGCCAAGAGGTCCATGATCACTCTGGGTGAACTGCAGAGATCTACAGCTGAGGTGGGAGAGTCTGTCCATAGGACAACAATCAGTCATACACTGCACAAATCTGGCCTTTATGGAAGAGTGGCAAGAAGAAAGCCATTTCTCAAAGATATCCATAAAAAGTCTCGTTTAACGTTTGCCACAAGCCACCTGGGAGACACACCAAACATGTGGAAGAAGGTGCTCTGGTCAGATGAAACCAAAATCGAACTGTTTGGCCACAATGCAAAACGATATGTTTGGCGTAAAAGCAACACAGCTCATCACCCTGAACACACCATCCCCACTGTCAAACATGGTGGTGGCAGCATCATGGTTTGGGCCTGCTTTTCATCAGCAGGGACAGGGAAGATGGTCAAAATTGATGGGAAGATGGATGGGGCCAAATACAGGACCATTCTGGAAGAAAACCTGTTGGAGTCTGCAAGAGACCTGAGACTGGGATGGAGATTTATCTTCCAACAAGACAATGATCCAAAACATAAAACCAAATCTACAATGGAATGGTTCACAAATAAACGTATTCAGGTGTTGGAATGGCCAAGTCAAAGTCCAGACCTGAATCCAATCGAGAATCTGTGGAAAGAGCTGAAGACTGCTGTTCATGAACGCTCTCCATCCAACCTCACTGAGCTCGAGCTGTTTTGCAAGGAAGAATGGGCAAGAATTTCAGTCTCTCGATGTGCAAAACTGATAGAGACAAACCCCAAGCAACTTGCAGCTGTAATTGCAGCAAAGGGTGGCGCTACAAAGTATTAATGCAAGGAGGCCAAATAATATTGCACGCCACATTTTTCAGTTTTTTATTTGTTAAAAACGTTTGACACATTTTATTCCACTTCATAATTGTGTCCCACTTGTTGTTGATTCTTCACAAAAAATTAGAATTTTATATCTTTATGTTTGAAGCCTGAAATGTGGCAAGAGATTGAAAAGTTCAAGGGGGCCGAATATTTTCGCGGGGCACTGTACATACAGCAAGACCTGCCACAGAATTGTTTATTTCAAATCACAGACATGTGTTAGGATGGCTTAGTCAAATATTTGACCTAATTCCGATTTACAGTCCGTAACAGGACTTGAAAGCTGACTTTCACAGAGACCTTCCATCCAATCTGATCTTGAGTTTGTTTGCAAAAATGTCCTCTAGAAAGACATGCAGGTGTAACTGCAACAAGAACAGAGCAGTGCAAATACAAATGTAGTTGTATTGGTTAAATTATCTTTTTTCTTTCATGTTACAAGTATCTGCTACTTGGTGTTGGTCTATCACATAAAATCCCAATAAAATACAATGAAGTTTGTGGTTGTAATGTCACAAAATATAAAAATGTTCAAGTAGATACATTTGCAAAGTACTGCATGTTTTGTGGGTGAGTTCTGGATTCTTTATAAAGACAATCAATAAGCAGACTTCATCAAACAACCTTCAATGGAAAAAAAAAAACATTTAAAAAATACTGGACCTGATGTGCTACATAAGGAAATTAATAAAACAACCTTTATGTGAAGGACTGAGCACTTGCACCATAAAGGACACAGGAGGGTCTCCTTTAGGTCCAGTCCATCAAAACAGAGTGAATTGTAATTGATAAAATTATTTGAAATGACTGAAAGCTTATGCTGCATGGTGTGCATATTATCAGGTGCTTTCTGAAGCCAGCAGGGGACCCTTCAGTTACATAGCAAGTATAGATCTTGGCTTGCAAGTACAGCTAGAAAGTCAGAGAGAACAAAAGAACAACTTTAAAATATTCAGGCATTTCTACTATTCTCTCTGTCTGTACAGCATGAATGTGAAATCAATCAATCATGGCACAAACTGTTTTTCAACTTTTACAAACTGGAACTTTTATATTTCATTTCAAAGTAGCTAGAATTAATAAAGCTGTCTTGTCTGGAAATGTTTGAGTTGCAGTTTTAGAAAAAATGCAGGAATGAGAGCAGGCTTACTGTGAATTTGGCCACACTGATGTAAAGGTTATGGACACAGAAAATAGGAGAGAATCATATCATGTAAATGAGCTGTCAAAAAGGAAAACGCAACACATTTAAATATGCTGCATGGAACGTTCAATTACGCAAAGTTTAGTAACTCAATGTGGGTTTAATTAAGGAGAAAATCAATAATTACTCCTGTGCTTTTCATGGAGTTGGTGAATCTGAAGGCTGTGATTCCTCTTAAATTCCTTTAATTGACCCGGCCACTTCTATCCATAACTCTGGAAATGACCGCTGGGCTTTTATCTGCAGCTGTCTGTCGTGTAACAAGCCATGGTTTAGTTGATGAGTGTGCTCGTTCTACATGTGTGTGTTTAGGATGTCAGGAGGAAGCTCCTAATTGGCTGGTGTTAAAGCTTTTAATGAAGACTGGCAACCCAAGCTCCAATTTTCTGCAAAGTGACGATCAGGGAATAAAAAGAGGCCGGCAGTTCAGTAGGAAGAAAACTAGGGAGAGGTCTATGAGAGGAGAGGGAAACAGCAAAAAGGATAGTTGGAGAAGCGTTAACCAGAAATTGGGGTAAAAATAAATGAAAGTAATATTTCCATTTATTCAAAAATTTTATGTTAAAACATCCAATTTTCCAGGCAGTCCAATTCAGAGATTAACAGAGAAAATTAAACTGCACCAGTTTACCCCAGTCCATCCTTGTACTTCCTGATAAATTTCAGTCGCTTTGATGTTTTCTTGGGCAGAAGTGACTCCTTGGATGACCTCTTTGGCCATCATCAAACAATTCCACAGCATTATGCCTGCTTCACACGGTGAGGTTTTAAAATTGATTTTTGAAACCTGAGAGTCCCCACACGTGATGATAAAAAAAATTGTAGGTATAACTTGTATAGGTATAATTGTAGGTTTGGTCCTACAGTGTGTGGCGTCCAACACACCAGATTTCACTCACGAACATTCAAATGTCAGACGGGAAATCTTGCAAACTCTCTCGAGATCAAATGTGAGTAATACCCTCCTGTTTTTCTGTCATCTTGTTTTCTGATTGGCTACACATCACATTCAACAGGCTCGTTTGTCCTCAGGGAACGCTCCTCACGGTAGGGTATTGGGCCAAGATCTCATAGGATCATTTTAAGACCAATTACGATAATCGGGGCATGTCGGAAGGAGAAGATCGGGTCAAAAATCGGCTTAAAATCCTGCCATGCGAACCAGGCATTAGACACATCCTATAGACAGATTGAAGACATTCATCAGTTGTTGGAGACATTATGAGCTAATGGTGACAGAAAAACTGATCGCTTCTCCAAGATTGATGAGAAGACGAGTCAGAAACTGGTCAGGGAGGCCATCAAGACACTGTAGGAGCTGCAGGGATTTCCAACAATACTGATTGTTCCAGGCCTGGCTTAAATCTCCTAAAACCTGCTGGGAGAATGTCTTGTGGTCTCATGAAACCAAACTTGAAATTTTAGATCATAATTCCTATTTTTTAGGAGAGGAGTCCCTGCTTTTACTGCCTGTAACCGGACTTGAGGATCCACCGCAGCCTACTGACATGAAATCATCAATGTCCTTCTACTGTCAACTCCATGATCCATTTGAACCGATATTCTAACTACTGTGAAGCCTCAAATTTTATTACAGTTTTATATTGCAAAGCAGTTCTTAGGTGTAAAACAAAATTATTTTAGTGTCCTATAAAATGTCCTCCTGGTTTCCATTGATCAGAAAAAGGCTATTTGTTAACAAAAGGTTGGGTGAGAAGCCATTCCTATTGATTTGCTCTGTTTGACGATTATCCAGAATGACAAGATAATAAAAAGCATTAACATGATGATGAAATGACTTGTGAAAAGCAAACATTTGGTGTCAGTGTTAAATATCAATCTAAAATCAGTTTGAAGACAACTAATTAGAATGAGCCTCATTCAGTTCAAAATCTTTAAAATCACAGTGGGATAACAGCCAATTAAATGAAGCATCTCAAAGGGACTGGTTCTGATTTTTTAACCAGCTTTGAACGGTGTTCCTCCCAATAATGATGCATAATTGACATTTTATCACCCTCTTTTGAAACTCCCCCTTTACATGAAATATTCATGATGAAATTATAGAATTAAAACCTGTGATGTGACAACGGTGAAAAAGAATGTCATAGGAAATGTATTTTAAATCATAAGGATTTGCACTTGCTCATTGTAGCTTACTTCAGTTATTTTTCTGTACATTAAATGTGGTAACAAACATTTGTGGTTAGAACCTTTATACATACTGGTCCTTCTCAAAATATTAGCATATTGTGATAAAGTTCATTATTTTCCATAATGTCATGATGAAAATTTAACATTCATATATTTTAGATTCATTGCACACTAACTGAAATATTTCAGGTCTTTCATTGTCTTAATACAGATGATTTTGGCATACAGCTCATGAAAACCCAAAATTCCTATCTCACAAAATTAGCATATTTCATCCGACCAATAAAAGAAAAGTGTTTTTAATACAAAAAACGTCAACCTTCAAATAATCATGTACAGTTATGCACTCAATACTTGGTCGGGAATCCTTTTGCAGAAATGACTGCTTCAATGCGGCGTGGCATGGAGGCAATCAGCCTGTGGCACTGCTGAGGTCTTATGGAGGCCCAAGATGCTTCGATAGCGGCCTTTAGCTCATCCAGAGTGTTGGGTCTTGAGTCTCTCAACGTTCTCTTCACAATATCCCACAGATTCTCTATGGGGTTCAGGTCAGGAGAGTTGGCAGGCCAATTGAGCACAGTGATACCATGGTCAGTAAACCATTTACCAGTGGTTTTGGCACTGTGAGCAGGTGCCAGGTTGTGCTGAAAAATGAAATCTTCATCTCCATAAAGCTTTTCAGCAGATGGAAGCATGAAGTGCTCCAAAATCTTCTGATAGCCAGCTGCATTGACCCTGCCCTTGATAAAACACAGTGGACCAACACCAGCAGCTGACACGGCACCCCAGACCATCACTGACTGTGGGTACTTGACACTGGACTTCGGGCATTTTGGCATTTCCTTCTCCCCAGTGGTAAATGGTTCCGTAGGTCCCCCAAGGTCTGGAATCGGCCCTTCTCCACAATCTTCCTCAGGGTCCGGTCACCTCTTCTCGTTGTGCAGCGTTTTCTGCCACACTTTTTCCTTCCCACAGACTTCCCACTGAGGTGCCTTGATACAGCACTCTGGGAACAGCCTATTCGTTCAGAAATTTATTTCTGTGTCTTACCCTCTTGCTTGAGGGTGTCAATAGTGGCCTTCTGGACAGCAGTCAGGTCGGCAGTCTTACCCATGATTGGGGTTTTGAGTGATGAACCAGGCTGGGAGTTTTAAAGGCCTCAGGAATCTTTTGCAGGTGTTTAGAGTTAACTCGTTGATTCAGATGATTAGGTTCATAGCTCGTTTAGAGACCCTTTTAATGATATGCTAATTTTGTGAGATAGGAATTTTGGGTTTTCATGAACTGTATGCCAAAATCATCCGTATTAAGACAATAAAAGACCTGAAATATTTCAGTTAGTGTGCAATGAATCTAAAATATATGAATGTTAAATTTTCATCATGACATTATGGAAAATAATGAACTTTATCACAATATGCTAATATTTTGAGAAGGACCTGTATATTGTGTCAGATGAGGCAAAGAAAATGGTATTTGTTCCACAAAAATGATAAAATATATGGAGGAGTGAAAGTTTTTCTATGAAACATAAGACAACTGTACAAACTGTCAGCATGGTGGTGGCAGGATCATGCTGAGGGAGTAATTGACTGGAGGACCAGCGCCAAATTCAACTTAACTTCAAATCAAGAGTTAAAATCTGCATGCTTTGGATCTTCCAAGGGAATAATGATCCCAAACATGCTTTAAACTGGTTTTGGAATAGATAGAGCAGACGTTTCATTTAATGGTTATCTTTATGTTTATGACATTTTACATTGTACGTAGATTCTCACTGAAGGCATCAAAACAGTGAATGAACACATATGGAATTGTGTACCAAACAAGAAATTGTAAAAGAACTTGAAATATGTTTTATATTTTAGAATCCTTAAATAGCCACCCTTGGCTGTGATGCTTGAAATATTAACCTCCGGCCGTCTGTCAATGAACCTCTGGGAAGTTCTTTCAAGACTCAAGAAAATTATTAAATGTTAACTATAAAAATGTTTAGAGTTATTTCATACTTTTTGTTTACTATATAATTCCATGTGGCTCATTCACAGTTGTGATGCCTTTGGTGAGAATCTACAATGTAAATAGTCATGAGAGTCTGATCTGACAAACTCTGAAAGATCATGCAGTGCCTCTGCTCTGTGCGTACTACTGACTCCTGCTGCCTCTACAGTTCAATTCAATTCAGTTTTATTTATATAGCGCCAATTCACAACACATGTCATCTCAAGACACTTCACAAAAGTCAGGTACATACATTCCAATTAATCCTAACCATTGAACAGTGCGGTCAGATTCAGTTATTTATTCAAATTGGATAAAACGTTTTTCTGTCTAAGGAAACCCAGCAGATTGCATCCAGTCAGAGACTTGCAGCATTCACTCCTCCCAGATGAGCAAGTAGAGACAGTGGACAGTCACTGGCGTTGACTTTGAAGCAATCCCTCATACTGAGCATGCATGTAGCGACAGTGGAGAGGAAAAACTCCCTTTTAACAGGAAGAAACCTACAGCAGAACCAGGCTCAGTGTGAGCGGCCATCTGCCACGACTGACTGGGGGTTTGAGAGAACAGAGCAGAGACACAAAGAGAACAAAGAAGCACTGATCCAGGAGTACTTTCTATGGGAAGGAAAAGTAAATGTTAATGGATGTAGCTCCTTTAGTCGTTTCATCTAGAAAGAAAGAACAGATAAACTCTGAGCCAGTTTTCAAGGTTAGTCTGAAAAAGAGCACATAGAGTTAGTTACAGTAAAAGCTCAGTCAATCGCCATGTCTAGGTGAGAGAAAGGGTTAAACACTGAAAGACAGGGCCATGTGGATCATCGGTAGAGGGTGAGCATTAAGTTGTTGCCAGCAGAAGCTTGGACGATGCCCCTCTCCAGAAAAGTGTCACAGGTAGACACAGAGTCAGGCCAGGTGTAGCTTCTAGGAAGAGAAAAGAGAGAGAACAAAGTTAAAAGCTGAAATAACAGCAAATAATGCAAAATTGGAGAGTAGTGTGAGAATGTAGTGAAGAGGGTGAAAGTGGTCATTATGTCCGCTACAGATGTTTTTAGCTTTGTATTATAATCACTACAATGTACTTGTTCTGAAGACCTGTATTACCCCTTACAGGTTATAGTGGATGTGTTTGACTACCTTGTTTTTTTTAACTATGCAGATGTGCATTCTCATTACAGTCTAGAAAAAGTTTAAGTAATTCATCCAAATCATGCAATTAATTGTTTGTCAGGAAAAGTCAATTAATTGCTTTGAAATACTCTTTCCTATCTATACCGTTCGTATACTGTTGTTCACAAATATGAAGCTTGAAAGGATCTTTTAATATTTCTTTTCAAGCTGCAGTGGCACATATAGTGTGTATTGGTATTTTTGGTAATTTTCCTACCTTCAGCACATTGTTTGTGAAGCATCTACTCTTCAGTAAAGAGAAATGAGAAAAAGCAGCGGGTAGGACAGGAGGGGCCTGAAAAATGGAACAAAGAAATACGAGAACTGTGTAAGAAGATGCAAGATATGAATATCCAGTTTTAAGTTGAGGAGCTATATGTGCAACACCTCAAAGCTCCATTCTGAGTGACACCATCACTAAAGCACAGAGTTTCATTCAAGGAAGGTGCTGAGGTTTCTTTTTGAGTTGACGCTTCTACACCACTCATTTTTGCATGTTTCTAAAGAAAGGATGTTTCCTTATACAAATCCTTGCAAAGGTACTCATAACTCTTACATGTTACACGTTTAGTCACATTACAACCACCCTTGCGATAGTGAAGCATTGTTCACTCCATTGACAAAGACTTTAAAATGTCTGGCACAGTTGCAAACCTGCCAAGACATGTACATCTACCTAAACTGACAAGCTGGGCAAGAAAACACTATTTAGAGAAGAGGTCCACCATAAATCTAGAGGAGCTGTAGTGATCTAAAGCTCAGGTGGGAGAGTCCGTTGACGACACTTATGAGTTCCCTCTACAAATATGTAATTTATAGAAGAATGTCAAGATGAAGAAAGCTATGAGAAGTCCCATTTAACGTTTGCAACAAGCCACACAAGAAACATGGTGAACAAGGTGCTCTGGTCAGATGAGACCAATGTCAAATCTTTTAACCTACATGCAAAATGCTATGTGCAGTTGAAAAATAACACTGCACTTTACCCTGAACATAGAATCCACATAGTGTTACATAGTGGTGGCAGCAGAATGCCATTGGAATGATTTTCTTCAGCAGGGTCTTGGAAGCCTTTTAGGGTGATGGGAATATAGGTGTAGTGAAATTCAGGGCAATCCTGGAGGAGTATCTGTTTGGGAATGGAAAAGGCAGCACAATAAACCTACAGTGCCTTGCGAAAGTATTCAAACTGAAAAGTGGGGCGTGCAATATTATTCGGCCCCTTTACTTTCAGTGTAGCAAACTCACTCCAGACATTCAGTGAGGATATCTGAATGATCCAATGTTGTCCCAAATGACTGATGATGATAAATAGAATCCACCTGTGTGTAATCAAGTCTCCGTATAAATGCACCTGCTCTGTGATAGTCTCAGGGTTCTGTTCAAAGCGCAGAGAGCATCATGAAGACCAAGGAACACACCAGGCAGGTTCGAGATACTATTGTGGAGAAGTTTAAAGCCGGATTTGGATACAAAAAGATTTTCCAAGCTTTAAACATCCCAAGGAGCACTGTGCAAGCAATCATATTGAAATGGAAGCAGTATCAGACCACTGCAAATCTACCAAGACCTGGCCAGAAGACTGATCAGAGATGCAGCCAAGAGGTCCATGATCACTCTGGGTGAACTGCAGAGATCTACAGCTGAGGTGGGAGAGTCTGTCCATAGGACAACAATCAGTCATACACTGCACAAATCTGGCCTTTATGGAAGAGTGGCAAGAAGAAAGCCATTTCTCAAAGATATCCATAAAAAGTCTCGTTTAACGTTTGCCACAAGCCACCTGGGAGACACACCAAACATGTGGAAGAAGGTGCTCTGGTCAGATGAAACCAAAATCGAACTGTTTGGCCACAATGCAAAACGATATGTTTGACGTAAAAGCAACACAGCTCATCACCCTGAACACACCATCCCCACTGTCAAACATGGTGGTGGCAGCATCATGGTTTGGGCCTGCTTTTCATCAGCAGGGACAGGGAAGATGGTCAAAATTGATGGGAAGATGGATGGGGCCAAATACAGGACCATTCTGGAAGAAAACCTGTTGGAGTCTGCAAGAGACCTGAGACTGGGACGGAGATTTATCTTCCAACAAGACAATGATCCAAAACATAAAACCAAATCTACAATGGAATGGTTCACAAATAAACGTATTCAGGTGTTGGAATGGCCAAGTCAAAGTCCAGACCTGAATCCAATCGAGAATCTGTGGAAAGAGCTGAAGACTGCTGTTCATGAACGCTCTCCATCCAACCTCACTGAGCTCGAGCTGTTTTGCAAGGAAGAATGGGCAAGAATTTCAGTCTCTCGATGTGCAAAACTGATAGAGACAAACCCCAAGCAACTTGCAGCTGTAATTGCAGCAAAGGGTGGCGCTACAAAGTATTAATGCAAGGAGGCCAAATAATATTGCACGCCACATTTTTCAGTTTTTTATTTGTTAAAAACGTTTGACACATTTTATTCCACTTCATAATTGTGTCCCACTTGTTGTTGATTCTTCACAAAAAATTAGAATTTTATATCTTTATGTTTGAAGCCTGAAATGTGGCAAGAGATTGAAAAGTTCAAGGGGGCCGAATATTTTCGCGGGGCACTGTACATACAGCAAGACCTGCCACAGAATTGTTTATTTCAAATCACAGACATGTGTTAGGATGGCTTAGTCAAATATTTGACCTAATTCCGATTTACAGTCCGTAACAGGACTTGAAAGCTGACTTTCACAGAGACCTTCCATCCAATCTGATCTTGAGTTTGTTTGCAAAAATGTCCTCTAGAAAGACATGCAGGTGTAACTGCAACAAGAACAGAGCAGTGCAAATACAAATGTAGTTGTATTGGTTAAATTATCTTTTTTCTTTCATGTTACAAGTATCTGCTACTTGGTGTTGGTCTATCACATAAAATCCCAATAAAATACAATGAAGTTTTTGGTTGTAATGTCACAAAATATAAAAATGTTCAAGTAGATACATTTGCAAAGTACTGCATGTTTTGTGGGTGAGTTCTGGATTCTTTATAAAGACAATCAATAAGCAGACTTCATCAAACAACCTTCAATGGAAAAAAAAAAACATTTAAAAAATACTGGACCTGATGTGCTACATAAGGAAATTAATAAAACAACCTTTATGTGAAGGACTGAGCACTTGCACCATAAAGGACACAGGAGGGTCTCCTTTAGGTCCAGTCCATCAAAACAGAGTGAATTGTAATTGATAAAATTATTTGAAATGACTGAAAGCTTATGCTGCATGGTGTGCATATTATCAGGTGCTTTCTGAAGCCAGCAGGGGACCCTTCAGTTACATAGCAAGTATAGATCTTGGCTTGCAAGTACAGCTAGAAAGTCAGAGAGAACAAAAGAACAACTTTAAAATATTCAGGCATTTCTACTATTCTCTCTGTCTGTACAGCATGAATGTGAAATCAATCAATCATGGCACAAACTGTTTTTCAACTTTTACAAACTGGAACTTTTATATTTCATTTCAAAGTAGCTAGAATTAATAAAGCTGTCTTGTCTGGAAATGTTTGAGTTGCGGTTTTAGAAAAAATGCAGGAATGAGAGCAGGCTTACTGTGAATTTGGCCACACTGATGTAAAGGTTATGGACACAGAAAATAGGAGAGAATCATATCATGTAAATGAGCTGTCAAAAAGGAAAACGCAACACATTTAAATATGCTGCATGGAACGTTCAATTACGCAAAGTTTAGTAACTCAATGTGGGTTTAATTAAGGAGAAAATCAATAATTACTCCTGTGCTTTTCATGGAGTTGGTGAATCTGAAGGCTGTGATTCCTCTTAAATTCCTTTAATTGACCCGGCCACTTCTATCCATAACTCTGGAAATGACCGCTGGGCTTTTATCTGCAGCTGTCTGTCGTGTAACAAGCCATGGTTCAGTTGATGAGTGTGCTCGTTCTACATGTGTGTGTTTAGGATGTCAGGAGGAAGCTCCTAATTGGCTGGTGTTAAAGCTTTTAATGAAGACTGGCAACCCAAGCTCCAATTTTCTGCAAAGTGACGATCAGGGAATAAAAAGAGGCCGGCAGTTCAGTAGGAAGAAAACTAGGGAGAGGTCTATGAGAGGAGAGGGAAACAGCAAAAAGGATAGTTGGAGAAGCGATAACCAGAAATTGGGGTAAAAATAAATGAAAGTAATATTTCCATTTATTCAAAAATTTTATGTTAAAACATCCAATTTTCCAGGCAGTCCAATTCAGAGATTAACAGAGAAAATTAAACTGCACCAGTTTACCCCAGTCCATCCTTGTACTTCCTGATGAATTTCAGTCGCTTTGATGTTTTCTTGGGCAGAAGTGACTCCTTGGATGACCTCTTTGGCCATCATCAAACAATTCCACAGCATTATGCCTGCTTCACACGGTGAGGTTTTAAAATTGATTTTTGAAACCTGAGAGTCCCCACACGTGACGATAAAAAAAATTGTAGGTATAACTTGTATAGGTATAATTGTAGGTTTGGTCCTACAGTGTGTGGCGTCCAACACACCAGATTTCACTCACGAACATTCAAATGTCAGACGGGAAATCTTGCAAACTCTCTCGAGATCAAATGTGAGTAATACCCTCCTGTTTTTCTGTCATCTTGTTTTCTGATTGGCTACACATCACATTCAACAGGCTCGTTTGTCCTCAGGGAACGCTCCTCACGGTAGGGTATTGGGCCAAGACCATCCAACATGTTGAAAATCCCCGATTTGAGGCGGAGCGGTCCCGACGTCCTTCCGAGCAGAGTTGATCACCCTTTAACACATCCCACACAGCAGGATTATCTCATAGGATCATTTTAAGACCAATTACGATAATCGGGGCATGTCGGAAGGAGAAGATCGGGTCAAAAATCGGCTTAAAATCCTGCCATGCGAACCAGGCATTAGACACATCCTATAGACAGATTGAAGACATTCATCAGTTGTTGGAGACATTATGAGCTAATGGTGACAGAAAAACTGATCGCTTCTCCAAGATTGATGAGAAGACGAGTCAGAAACTGGTCAGGGAGGCCATCAAGACACTGTAGGAGCTGCAGGGATTTCCAACAATACTGATTGTTCCAGGCCTGGCTTAAATCTCCTAAAACCTGCTGGGAGAATGTCTTGTGGTCTCATGAAACCAAACTTGAAATTTTAGATCATAATTCCTATTTTTTAGGAGAGGAGTCCCTGCTTTTACTGCCTGTAACCGGACTTGAGGATCCACCGCAGCCTACTGACATGAAATCATCAATGTCCTTCTACTGTCAACTCCATGATCCATTTGAACCGATATTCTAACTACTGTGAAGCCTCAAATTTTATTACAGTTTTATATTGCAAAGCAGTTCTTAGGTGTAAAACAAAATTATTTTAGTGTCCTATAAAATTTCCTCCTGGTTTCCATTGATCAGAAAAAGGCTATTTGTTAACAAAAGGTTGGGTGAGAAGCCATTCCTATTGATTTGCTCTGTTTGACGATTATCCAGAATGACAAGATAATAAAAAGCATTAACATGATGATGAAATGACTTGTGAAAAGCAAACATTTGGTGTCAGTGTTAAATATCAATCTAAAATCAGTTTGAAGACAACTAATTAGGATGAGCCTCATTCAGTTCAAAATCTTTAAAATCACAGTGGGATAACAGCCAATTAAATGAAGCATCTCAAAGGGACTGGTTCTGATTTTTTAACCAGCTTTGAACGGTGTTACTCCCAGTAATGATGCATAATTGACATTTTATCACCCTCTTTTGAAACTCCTCCTTTACATGAAATATTCATGATGAAATTATAGAATTAAAACCTGTGATGTGACAACGGTGAAAAAGAATGTCATAGGAAATGTATTTTAAATCATAAGGATTTGCACTTGCTCATTGTAGCTTACTTCAGTTATTTTTCTGTACATTAAATGTGGTAACAAACATTTGTGGTTAGAACCTTTATACATACTGGTCCTTCTCAAAAAATTAGCATATTGTGATAAAGTTCATTATTTTCCATAATGTCATGATGAAAATTTAACATTCATATTTTTTAGATTCATTGCACACTAACTGAAATATTTCAGGTCTTTTATTGTCTTAATACGGATGATTTTGGCATACAGCTCATGAAAACCCAAAATTCCTATCTCACAAAATTAGCATATTTCATCCGACCAATAAAAGAAAAGTGTTTTTAATACAAAAAACGTCAACCTTCAAATAATCATGTACAGTTATGCACTCAATACTTGGTCGGGAATCCTTTTGCAGAAATGACTGCTTCAATGCGGCGTGGCATGGAGGCAATCAGCCTGTGGCACTGCTGAGGTCTTATGGAGGCCCAAGATGCTTCGATAGCCTCCTTTAGCTCATCCAGAGTGTTGGGTCTTGAGTCTCTCAACGTTCTCTTCACAATATCCCACAGATTCTCTATGGGGTTCAGGTCAGGAGAGTTGGCAGGCCAATTGAGCACAGTGATACCATGGTCAGTAAACCATTTACCAGTGGTTTTGGCACTGTGAGCAGGTGCCAGGTCGTGCTGAAAAATGAAATCTTCATCTCCATAAAGCTTTTCAGCAGATGGAAGCATGAAGTGCTCCAAAATCTTCTGATAGCTAGCTGCATTGACCCTGCCCTTGATAAAACACAGTGGACCAACACCAGCAGCTGACACGGCACCCCAGACCATCACTGACTGTGGGTACTTGACACTGGACTTCGGGCATTTTGGCATTTCCTTCTCCCCAGTGGTAAATGGTTCCGTAGGTCCCCCAAGGTCTGGAATCGGCCCTTCTCCACAATCTTCCTCAGGGTCCGGTCACCTCTTCTCGTTGTGCAGCGTTTTCTGCCACACTTTTTCCTTCCCACAGACTTCCCACTGAGGTGCCTTGATACAGCACTCTGGGAACAGCCTATTCGTTCAGAAATTTCTTTCTGTGTCTTACCCTCTTGCTTGAGGGTGTCAATAGTGGCCTTCTGGACAGCAGTCAGGTCGGCAGTCTTACCCATGATTGGGGTTTTGAGTGATGAACCAGGCTGGGAGTTTTAAAGGCCTCAGGAATCTTTTGCAGGTGTTTAGAGTTAACTCGTTGATTCAGATGATTAGGTTCATAGCTCGTTTAGAGACCCTTTTAATGATATGCTAATTTTGTGAGATAGGAATTTTGGGTTTTCATGAACTGTATGCCAAAATCATCCGTATTAAGACAATAAAGACCTGAAATATTTCAGTTAGTGTGCAATGAATCTAAAATATATGAATGTTAAATTTTCATCATGACATTATGGAAAATAATGAACTTTATCACAATATGCTAATATTTTGAGAAGGACCTGTATATTGTGTCAGATGAGGCAAAGAAAATGGTATTTGTTCCACAAAAATGATAAAATATATGGAGGAGTGAAAGTTTTTCTATGAAACATAAGACAACTGTACAAACTGTCAGCATGGTGGTGGCAGGATCATGCTGAGGGAGTAATTGACTGGAGGACCAGCGCCAAATTCAACTTAACTTCAAATCAAGAGTTTAAACCTGCATGCTTTGGATCTTCCAAGGGAATAATGATCCCAAACATGCTTTAAACTGGTTTTGGAATAGATAGAGCAGACGTTTCATTTAATGGTTATCTTTATGTTTATGACATTTTACATTGTACGTAGATTCTCACTGAAGGCATCAAAACAGTGAATGAACACATATGGAATTGTGTACCAAACAAGAAATTGTAAAAGAACTTGAAATATGTTTTATATTTTAGAATCCTTAAATAGCCACCCTTGGCTGTGATGCTTGAAATATTAACTTCCGGCCGTCTGTCAATGAACCTCTGGGAAGTTCTTTCAAGACTCAAGAAAATTATTAAATGTTAACTATAAAAATGTTTAGAGTTATTTCATACTTTTTGTTTACTATATAATTCCATGTGGCTCATTCACAGTTGTGATGCCTTTGGTGAGAATCTACAATGTAAATAGTCATGAGAGTCTGATCTGACAAACTCTGAAAGATCATGCAGTGCCTCTGCTCTGTGCGTACTACTGACTCCTACTGCCTCTACAGTTCAATTCAATTCAGTTTTATTTATATAGCGCCAATTCACAACACATGTCATCTCAAGACACTTCACAAAAGTCAGGTACATACATTCCAATTAATCCTAACCATTGAACAGTGCGGTCAGATTCAGTTATTTATTCAAATTGGATAAAACGTTTTTCTGTCTAAGGAAACCCAGCAGATTGCATCCAGTCAGAGACTTGCAGCATTCACTCCTCCCAGATGAGCAAGTAGAGACAGTGGACAGTCACTGGCGTTGACTTTGAAGCAATCCCTCATACTGAGCATGCATGTAGCGACAGTGGAGAGGAAAAACTCCCTTTTAACAGGAAGAAACCTCCAGCAGAACCAGGCTCAGTGTGAGCGGCCATCTGCCACGACTGACTGGGGGTTTGAGAGAACAGAGCAGAGACACAAAGAGAACAAAGAAGCACTGATCCAGGAGTACTTTCTATGGGAAGGAAAAGTAAATGTTAATGGATGTAGCTCCTTTAGTCGTTTCATCTAGAAAGAAAGAACAGAGAAACTCTGAGCCAGTTTTCAAGGTTAGTCTGAAAAAGAGCACATAGAGTTAGTTACAGTAAAAGCTCAGTCAATCGCCATGTCTAGGAGAGAGAAAGGGTTAAACACTGAAAGACAGGGCTATGTGGATCATCAGTAGAGGGTGAGCATTAAGTTGTTGCCAGCAGAAGCTTGGACGATGTCCCTCTCCAGAAAGGTGTCACAGGTAGACACAGAGTCAGGCCAGGTGTAGCTTCTAGGAAGAGAAAAGAGAGAGAACAAAGTTAAAAGCTGAAATAACAGCAAATAATGCAAAATTGGAGAGTAGTGTGAGAATGTAGTGAAGAGGGTGAAAGTGGTCATTATGTCCGCTACAGATGTTTTTAGCTTTGTATTATAATCACTACAATGTACTTGTTCTGAAGACCTGTATTACCCCTTACAGGTTATAGTGGATGTGTTTGACTACCTTGTTTTTTTTAACTATGCAGATGTGCATTCTCATTACAGTCTAGAAAAAGTTTAAGTAATTCATCCAAATCATGCAATTAATGACATGAAATAAGTTTACATAAACTTCTGACCTCAATTGTGTATCACCTTCACTGCATCATTGTGAACAATTTAAATCATTCATCTTGTGGGGTATTAAAGCTAAAGAAAAAATACAAATGAACATATTGATGGATTGGCTATTTATTCGCTGGAGAAAAGGACATTAATATTGCAGCAGCACCTGAGTGCATTTATTTGAATAAATCTAAACCAGTCTGATTACAAACTAGAACCGTGTATTGTGAGTTAATGTTTTGTAGCCCAAGTTTTTTTAATGTTCTTTTTTTTTTTTCTATCTTTGTTGCAGGAGCTGTGGAGGTGAGAAAAGAAGGTCTGGAGGCTCAGATCAATCGCCTGGCTGAGCTGATTGGACGTCTTGAGAATAAGGTAACAAAAACAACCATTACAAATTGGTTTGTCTTCTAGATAGATCGCAATGATTTGCAAGCCAAGCAGGACCCTCACATCTAAATCAATAAAGTTCTGAATTTGAAGGATATTTAAGCTATATCAGTAAACCTAAGGCTCTAGTTATTCTAACCTGAAGTAGAATTTTTTTGTTTCAAATCAAACTCAATTGTAATAAGGAGGTTTACTCATTTGATCAAATAGTTTGAACCTTGTGCTCACATTAATCACGCAGAGCAAAGTCAAGTGTTTCAGTATTTTCCTCATTTGTTGTCATGGCTGTTATATTGTGCTGATCTTGGTGCAGCAAAGTATGCAATATCTTTCACTCTGTAAATGAGCAGTAAAAGTTTTATATCTGATACACAAGTTGCTTTTCACACTGTTTTAGGGAAGTATCAAAGATAAATGTAATTATTCGATACCAGGATAAAGGTTTAGGAGCTTTGGGTTTTGTCATGGTCAAGTTTCATCTGTTAAATGTAGTTTATGGATTTTCTTTTTCTGTTCCTATGGTAAACGGGAGAGCTGTCAGATTTATTTTATGGGATTTTATTAGCAAATCTATCAAACTTGTGTAAAGAAATAATATTTCCAGTGTTTATTCTTCATCTTTGTAATTTGTGTAATTCCCCTGGACATACTTGTTAATGATCTTCTGCACAAAATACAGACTGATGATGACCCAATTTTGTCTTATTAGTTTCAGAGTGAATTATTTTGTCTTTTTTAACAGCTTTTTAAGAACTGAGCTTTTTTTCAGAGTTGAGATTCAGGGAGTCTTACCACAGGGTCCAACTTTCAGTGTACTGATATTTGATGTTATAACTTTTCACTTATCACATCTTGATGGAAAATACACAGATCATCACCAAATTTTAGCTGAATCTTTGAAAGAAGCTGCTGTTTTAGGTTGTTTTGAATCCTCTTTCTTCATGGCTGTGTACTTTAGCAAAACTAGAAGCAGAAATTGGGGAGCAACCACAGCCAATAGTCATAGCAGGATGTTGGCATTATGCAGGACTCTTGCTAGCGTTTTGTTCCATGGACAATCACGCCTCAAAGCCTTTGGTAAAGCCAGAGATCCAGTGGCACCCATAGCAGGGTATTGGTTTGGACAGCTTTCTGTGGGGTCATCTGGGCACCTCAAATCAAAGTGAATCTGGTATATGTTCCTCAAAGACCCAGCTGTAGGAAAGCTACTGGTATCTTAGTATCTGGAGCTTTTTAACACAGCCTAAACAAACGGAATGTATGAGTTTGGACACAGTTTGGGAATGAAAAGAGATGGAAATGAGATGTGTGTCTATATGCTGTAATTTTAAAAACATTATACAGTTTATATACATTACTGTGGAAATCGGTCAAAATGGGCCAACAGGCAAGAGTGGAGTCTCAAAGCTTTGTTCTTTAACTTCCAACCAGGAACTGAACTCACAGGCAGCAAGTTTTCTGTATGTGTTTTTGGCTGTGAGTTCTAGTAATATTTTTCTCCAGTTGCACCACATTGCTAAATATATTTATTATGTGTGTCTATATATGATCAGTATCACGTGTGGGGATAATGTGAAAGTCCATCCAAGTGGAAAAATTCAAGTGAGACTTGAAATTTGCATTCAGGTAGTTTTTAGGATTAGTGTTGCACACTTAAAATTGTTAATATACTGTGCAGCTCAATTTATATTGAGAAAAAAGCTGGCTCTAATAGAAAGCCTTGAGGCATACCTCTTGGGACTTTTCGGTCAGAGGAATAATAACTAAGTTGGTCTCACTGCTTAGAGCCAGAAATGCAATTTAGAAAACCAGGCAATGATTCGGTCTGAAAAATCTATATCTGAACACTACCAAAAAACAGCAGTCCTTGACGTCCAAGGCTTCTACAGAATCATTTAAGATTTAATTGGAAGCAGTTAAAGTGGTGCATAGTCTCCTGAAACAAGGCTGCTGATGAGGACATTAAGTATTATCAAAATACAAGTGTTTCTGCAATTTGTCATGCAAGGTTTTGGAGCACCCTAACCCTAAGTGTGCAGAGTTAAGTTGTTAATGTTACGAAATTTACCATTGTTTAGTGAATCCTTAAAGTGACACATTGTCTTGAAAAACATTTATTTTAACCCCAGATAATTGTCATTTACTTTTTTAAATAAGATTCACTGTACACCAGTATACAACCCTTCATATGCCAAATAAATTCATGAATTGATGCAAGAGAATTTAAGTACACCCTTTCATCAAACTTTTTGACAGGTGGGTGGGACTTCCGGTGAGGGCGGGATTTCCGGTGGGGCCATGTGGGCGCCATGTGGTTGCCATGTGGGCAGGAGGTCACGTGGTCAAGCAGGTGGTGTGTCCAAGGGGGGCGTAACAGTGGATGCTGATTGGTTGTCGTCATTAGGGGCGATACCTTAAATGAGTCAATTAAAACACAGGGGTGTGTTTGTTATAAATAGAACAAGACAAATATGGTATTATCGGAAACTGTTTGGCATCAGCACCAATTAAAAATAGAGGGGGTGTGTTTGTAAGCATCGTTAAACCTTGAATAACCCAATGAAAACAATAGGGCGTGCCTTAGTGTTTACTTTAAATACAGAGATAAAACTCTGCACTTTACATGCAGCATTCGTTGGAAAAAAAAGGACACCCGTTCAACAATGGCTAGAGTTAAGAGAGTTTATCGTCAAGCGGAGGAGAAACGCAACGCGTGCCAAGATGATGATGATGAACAAGCAACTGCATCATATACTTCCTCAACGGAGATACCTATCGGAATTCCCGTCGTGACATACTCTACCGATGATGAGGATCCAAAATCAACTTCAACAACCATGGTTGAAAATCAGACCTCGGTTCGGCCAAGAGGTATGTCAGTTCTGTGCGAAACCCCAGTGACCGTCTACCAGTATTCATCCCGTGAATTGAATGCTCCTAAGAAATCAACATACTACATCTGCAGGGTACAAAGACCCCCGTTCAAGACTCTGCAGGAAGAATGGTCTTTGGAGCCATATGGCCTGGTTGGCAGCTGGGGTTATATTTTCATGTATGAAATAGGAGAGCTTTGCCTGTATCAATTGGATCAAGACGAGGTATTTAATGGATCACTGGCTCTGTGTACACTCACCCACAGCGACTGGGCTGTGTTAAAGCTTGCAATCCCGCACCTTAATGATAGCCCTGAAACAGTCTCAAGGCAGGAGAGGGAGAAAGAAGAAGAAGAAGAAGAAAATGAACTGTCTCCTCGACCTGTAAAACGGGCGAGAATGTTTCATATACCATCCGATGTTGAAATAGCTGAGAGAGAACCTCTCTTTAGCGCAGTGTGGGGGTCAAAAACCACAGCAAATGGCCGCTGGTCTTTTCGGGCAAGCAGACGCAGGAACAACCGGACGAGTCCCTCAGATCTGTTTGTGTTGGAGGCTTTCAATCAGGACTGCGGCGTATTCAAGACAATGCTGGCTCTGCCGTTTGAAGCTTGGGCAGAGAAGATGAGTGAAATTGGACATCGTCTTTCCGACCTTTTCCAAAAGTCACGAAGTTGGATCGATGTCATGTCAGTGAAAAAAACGCTGACGTTTCCTGTTTTACGTTTAGAACGAACCCTCTTCTGAGGACACGCCCCTTCCTATGATATATATACGGGGGGATAACTGCAAGCTCACAGACACTGAGAATCGTATCATGAGAATGAGTGGACCGACACCATACAGGGATCTCTACAACCACCGAGCAGAGATCCACTTCTCTCCTGAGCACGATGAAAGCTTCAACATTGGACCATATCATCCGCCTTCCCCTGACCTCTTCTCACCATCCACCTCAACATCCTCATTCTCAGAAAACCACTACAGTCCTGCATCACCTACAGGATACAACATGAAATATCCACCGCTTTCTCCAGACCTCTGCTCACCATCACCGCTATTCATGGCTGAGTCTGTAGACGCGAATGTCCTGCCTGAAGACATGAAGGTGGTCGTGGAGGAGGAGGTAGCCACCGGCTACTCACCCTCTACCGAAGCCCCTACACAAACCCTGGAACCGATGGAGGACCCTCAGCCTTCAGCAGAGGATGAGAGTAACCAGGAGGACGAAATTGACGGTTGGTTCTCAACCACCCTCATCAATACGGTGAAAACAGCGATACTTCATTTATTCAACATAACCTCTTTGAACTATCTCAGAGAAACCTGCTATGGATGTATAACGAACCACCCAAGCCAGCGTCAACACCATTGCCTGGAGGTACTGGGGGAGGATTATTACCAAGTCAACTTTCAACGCATCGTACGACGACTCGTAACCCCCAAACTCATTCCTGCTATTCAGAATCTTCTGGTACTTCGAAGCATACAAGCGGATGACTTCAGAGTTAAGACGATTGCCAAGACGGTTTTATATGAACTGAAATCGGTACAAGGCATCCACAGTGCAATAGCGCACGTTTATGATCGCATGGTCGATGAGAAACATCTCAAACAACTTAACTCTGTTTCAGAGTGCTATGGACTGACAAACTGATCTCACATGTTTGATGACTTGTTGTTGTATCATTTTTTTTTTTTTTAGTATTCCAGTACTTTAGTTAATCTGCATTATATGATTTTTCTTCTTTTTTCTTTTTTACTATTAAATACAATTAAAGTAGGAACATAGTAACCTTTCCCAAAAAGTGTTGTTTAAAAAAAAGCTAGTAGTGTTTGAATTCATCTGCATTTTATCTGATTTTGTTTTCTGGTTGTTTTTTGTTTATATTAAATAAAAAATAAAAATAAGGATAAATCTACCCTCCTGTGTGTTTTTTTCTCATTATTTAACAAGTAATCGGCAGAGATGGCAGGAAGACGGCTGATGAAGAAAGTATATTATAGCCCTTCAAATCCGGGAAGTTTTGGGGGTGTAGATAGGCTGAGGAGGGTTATGCAAGATGAAACGGGAAAGAAGGTTGCGGTTGAAAAAGTTAAAGATTTTTTATCAGGAGAAGATACCTATACTCTACATAAACCTGCAAGAATAAAGTTCCCGAGAAACAGAGTTTTTGTCACCAGACCATTGAGGCAGTTCCAGGCTGATCTCTGTGACATGCAAGCTCTGGCCATGGAAAATGATGGTTATAATTATTTATTAACAGTCATTGACATCTTTTCAAAAAGGGCGTATGTACGAGTTTTGAAGAGGAAAACAGCCGCTGAGGTGGTAAAGGCATTTGAATCAGTTTTTACAGAAAGCCAGATTCCCAAAAAACTTCAGACTGATGCCGGTAAAGAATTTTTTAACAAGAAATTTAAAGTTTTAATGGAGAAACACGGTATTGAACATTTTGCCACAGCGAGTGAAGCAAAAGCTTCAGTGATCGAGAGATTTAACCGCACATTAAAAACAAGGATGTGGAGATATTTTACAGCTAACAATACCCGGCGGTACGTCGATGTACTGCAAAACCTAGCTAGAAGCTACAACCATTCCTACCACTCCAGCATTAAAATGAGCCCTATGGAAGTGACCCCAGAAAATGCCTTTCAAGTGTTTCAGAATCTGTATGATGTCAAGTCCAACAGATATTGCAAGGACTCAGTGACAACGTTTAAACAAGGGGATCTTGTCAGAATATCCAAGGTCCGTGGAGTGTTTGACAAAAAATACGAACAGAGTTTTACGGATGAAGTGTTTACAGTCTATGACCGGATACCTCGTTCTCCTCCTGTATACAAACTCAAAGATTTGGATGGAGAACCTATCGAGGGTTCCTTTTACGCTGAGGAACTTCAAAAAGTAAAAATATTTAACGACAAGATGTATCAAGTGGAAAAAATATTAAAACGACGTACGGTCAAGGGAGTCAAACAGGTTTTTGTAAGCTGGAAAAACTGGCCTGAGAAATTCAACAGTTGGATCAAGTTTGATGAACTTCGAAACGTATAAAAAAGGTTTGCACTAAACCTCACAGTTGACACAGCATCATGAACCGTCAGGTAGAGGATGATGGCTTTTACGTTACTCTTCCATCTAATGCTAGCATGGAAGTGTTTAAAAATAATACCAGTTCAAGTTTCCGTGTAAATTTAGCTCAACATATTGATTTAGAAGGCCAATGGATGGTTGCATTAGCCGAGATTTCATACCCTCATACATGGCATAATTTACCGGATTATGATGCCTACTTTGAATGGAGGAAGGTTGGTGATGTGGAGATCAATACGCAAAGGATCAGAAGTGGCTACTATAACAGCGTTGTTCAACTCGAGACAGAGATGGACATGTTTTTCGAAAAATTGAAATCGGGTATACGCATTAAATTCAGCAAAGTTCAAAAGAGATTTGCATTTCAAGCAAATAGTCCGTATGAAATACGCTTCTTCAGCACTCTAGCTTATATGATTGGCGTGAAACCAGGGGAATGGATTCATGTTTCTGAACCAAAACTGGCTCCTTTTCCGGCGGATATAAAGGCTGGTTTCTATCACCTATACTGTTACAGCGACGTGGTCAGCCCACAAATAGTAGGCGACACTTTTGCACCTTTACTGCGGACCGTCAAAGTACAAGGCACATTCAGTGATATGATTACTCAGACGTTTAACCCCGCCCACTACCTTCCAGTCTCCAGAAGACATATTGAAAATATCAATATAGAAATTAAATCGGACCAAAACGTTCCTGTAAATTTCGTCTATGGAAAGACCGTCATAAGACTACACTTCAGACCGGTGATATCACAACATAGCCTGAGATAAATTTTATTTGTATAAACTATTCCAGAGATATGTATATAACCTCTAAGATTGATTGGTTATCATTCATATTACGCTGGTCATTCAACACTGCATCAAGCAGGCAAGAGAGAACATGGCACATCTAAGTCTGAGACGTGATCCAAATCGCTTTGTAAATTACTATGTAAGTCAATCAGGCGGTAATCTGCCAGGGTTTTATGGGGCCCCGGTCATGTACGGACGCGGAATTGGATCATTATTTTCAAAATTATTCCGCTTCGTATCCCCTCTGGTTAAAAAAGGATTTGCAATTGCAAAACCCCATCTTAAAACGGCTGCATCAAATATCGCTTCGGATGTCATCGGTAGAGCCGTGAGTAAAATGAGTGGTTCTGCACACATCGACGGTCAAGAAGGTTCAGGAATTATGGTTTTATCCAAAAGACCCAGAACAAGACCCCCTGGTGATCGTTTAAGGACGGTTAAAAAACAACGACAAACGCGAAAAAGGAGATCAGTCGCAGCTGACAAACGAAGAGGAAGGAAGTCATCCGCAAGTTTTGATATATTTAAATAATGGCTCTTTTACATAACAAATCATCAGAGTGCACGCTGGCAGAGTTGGACTTATTTTCTGCCCCGATGACGCAGCTATCGATCGAAGATAAAATTTACACCGAGATCCAGCCTTTATCAGCAATCACTGATGGAGGCCCGATCGAGTTTTTCATTCCGGGAGACGGAGAAAAGTATCTGGATCTCAACGATACGCTGTTGCATCTCAGAGTGAAAATTACTAACGAGAATGGAACAAACCTGCCAGATGATGCACCTGTAGGGCTCATCAACTACCCGTTAAACACCATCTTCAGTCAGTGTGACGTCACTCTCGGAGATCGAATGATTTCACAATCCAGCGCTACACATCCATATAGAGCCATGATTGAGACATTGTTAAACTTTTCTGAGGATTCTTTAAAAACCCAGTTTAGCTCCGGTCTTTTTTATAAAGACACTGCAGGTGCTCTGAACTCTATTGTTACAACTAACGGCCCTAACCAAGGTCTTAACAGCAGAGCAGGCTTTACGGCAAATTCCAGGGAGGTACATCTCCTAGGCCCCCTGCATGCCGACATATTTTTCTGCGAGAGACTTCTTTTAAACTCTGTTGACCTTAAAATTAAACTTACAAGAGCCAACGATGCCTTTTGTCTCATGGCCGCAAGAGACTCCACTTACAAACTCAGGATATTAGGAGCATCTCTTTTTATCAAAAAAGTTACTGTCTCTCCAGCTGTACGACTGGGGCACGCTTCAGCTTTAATGAAAGCAAATGCTCTGTATCCACTTTCACGTGTGAATGTAAAAACATATTCCATCCCTGAAAATTCAAGGGTATGCAACCAAGAGAATCTTTTCTTAGGCATCTTTCCCAAGTATGTGGTGATTGCGTTACTGGATCATGACGCTTTTACAGGAACACGCAATCTCAATCCGTTTGACTTTAATCATTTTGATATGGAATATTTAGCTTTGTGTAAGGATGGCAGACAAATTCCTGCTAAAGCCTTCCAGCCAAATTTTGACCAAGGTCATTCAGTGAGAGAGTATTACAACTTGTTTACGGCTACAGGACGACATCTAAAAGATCTTCCACTGAGTATATCACGTCAGGAATTTAATCAAGGATACTCTCTATTCACATTTAATCTTAACCCGGGTGAGGACACAGATGCTCTATCTCCAGTTTCCAGTGGGAATTTAAGATTGGAAATGCGCTTCAGAAACCCGTTGCCATATACCACCACGCTGATCATCTACGCTTGTTATGATTCTATTTTAGAGATTGATTCAAAGAGGCGTGTGCTGGTGGATTATTATTAATCTAATCAGGCATGAATAATCATGAAATTGAGAGCCTGATGCGTCATCTGCTGGGAGATTTGTTTTGCGGTGTGTGGCCGTGCGACCAGCTGCCGCTGCTAGCTGACAAATTCCCAGGGCCGGCCTACTTTATCGTGAATACACATCCTTCACACATGCCGGGGGAACACTGGCTAGCTCTGACATTGGATGAGAATGGTCAATCCAGCTTTTTTGACTCTTATGGATTCTCTCCGGATTTCGAGTTCTACCCGTCAAGCATCGTAACATTTTTAGAAGACAGATCCTCAAAAATATTGTATCATAATAATCAGCTTCAAAACACTCTGTCCACTGTGTGCGGTCACCATTGCATTTTTTATCTATGTCATAGAGCGTGCGGATTATCAATGCAGCAAGTGTTGTCGAAATACACCGGAGATGTGATTAAGAATGATTTAATGGTATCTAACTTTGTGAAAAAATATCAGAAATGTGTCATTAATCAAAGTTGTACATTTTATACTCACGGAACATGCTCTTTGGAGATGTTTCTGGATTGTTATGGAATTTAAAATGTCTTATTTTTTTTTTCATTGTTTGTTTTTTTTTTTCTTCTTATGATTTAATATTTGTGTAATGATATCATATGTTAGTGTGTGAAGTAGAGAACGAAGTTAGACTTGAAAAATATAATCAATAAATATTTTATTGAATAAAAAGAAATAGGCTACATGTTTCATTTTTCTTATAACGGTTTATGGTGAAAATGTAATCCATCGGGGTGGTAGTGTCGTCTTACGAAGAGACTTTTTTGATCTCCCATCAGCATTTTTTGGATCTTCCAGCTCAGATCTCGACCAGTAGGGAGAATGAGTTATCTGCCTTCTTCTTCTTCTTTTTCTACTCTGCTTAACGCTGGTGGGTGTACCCCCATTTTCAATCGATGTACCCTCTGTTTTGAAACGTCTATATTCTTCACGAGCATAAGGGTTAATGACTGAAGATATAGGGATGTTTACTTCTGACATGGAGTGTAGAAAATCAGACCATCCTCGGGTTTGTGATGCTCCAGATTTTTTAAACGGAAGCATGAGATTTTTCAACAAATCAATCATGTGGGACCCCTTTATAATATTTCCGTTAAATACAAATTCACCTCGCGAAGTCCAACTCTCACTTCTTTCGGATAATTTCTTCAAAATGTACTCGGCATTTTTACGATTGTGTTTAGGAAGGCTTTTCAGTACTTCCGTAAGAACCTGATCCTTAGGGGCCTCGTCCTGCCCTGGGCCTTGTTTTTCTTGGGACCGCTCATGTTCAGGAACCTCTGTGTCACGCTGCAGCGTTAAACTGACTCGCTGTTTTTCTTCTTTGACACCTTGCTTAAGTAAAGTCAGATACCTCTGGAGAAGAGCATCGTATCTCTTGATTTTTTCATAAGAAGTCAAACCCGGCTCGTTTAATATCGCTCTCATTTCAGCATCCAAATTCTCCTCCGCCGTCTGTCTGATGGACGTGTCTGACTGGGTCAGACGCTTGAATTGATGAGGGGAAATGAGAAACATCTTCTGCGATGTTCTGAGAGACATTATCTCCTGATGATTCCACCCACTAGATCACCGATCAAGGGTGCAAGAGCCGTTAAGATGGGCAGAATAAAACCACCTCGTTGCTTTTTGAGAGCCAACTGTTTAGTTTTTATCCCGGTTCTTTTATCACCCAACAATCTGATGATATTTCTTTGTTTCTTCAATTGTCGGTGTTGAGAGGGTGATAGTTTAATGTTACCTTTTAGGATATTCAGTGCAATCTCGCACAGAGCCTGAATAAAGTCGGGAGAGCAGTGTGCGAGAATATCTTTACGTTTCTGTGGACAGGCCTGGTACAATGCTCTGAATAATGGTAAATTCCTTTTTATACGCGCTGACATGATGACTTACTTTGTTCTGGGTACGTACACAGCAGGCCACTGCTGAGGAAGTATCCCCGTCCTCAGTCTGAAATGTTCTGGGCAGGTAGGCGTAAAATCGATGATTAAATATCCATGAGCTTCTCTCGTTGCGTCTTCAAAACTCTCCAAGAAGAGACCCTTTTGAGATGGAAACATTTGGCGGGCTAGTATATTCAGCTGCAGCTTATCTCTCGGGTTCTTAAACAACACCATATAATTACAGTTCAAACTAATAGTGCGACTGAACTTTCCCTGATGAAATACATTCTGAGTCAACATCATAACACTCATATTACGATGGTGACGAAACTGGGTAAAGACCTTCATCACGTTTTCATCATCTGAGGCTTGAGCAATAACATCGTCTAGAATAATCAGATGATTCTGATCAGGAGGAAACAGGTTTTCATCTTCAAAAGAATGAGGCAATCCTTCCACAAAGGTAATATTTTTATTCATCTTCTGCAATTCAGCATACATGGGTTGAAAAGATGTGTAAATCCATACAATATTTTCTGGAACAATATCCATGACATGATTACAGTTTTGTAAAATACTTTTTACAAAGAAAGTTTTCCCGCAGCCGCTGGGTCCAACTATCATACATGAAAAAGGGACTCTAAATCTAGGATCAAAATCAATCTCCTGTAAATCCATGTGACTTTTTATTTTATTTCTTCCTCAACTCTAATAACCGAAAGGCAGAGTTGTCCCGTCAGAAAAAAGACGTCTCTTATCATACACCAGTCGAAACTTTTTAAGAAATGTCGCGTTTGTCAAACGGAATCTCTTTTTATCCCTCCTGATCGTGTGCTGAGGGATTTCAATGACACCCTCACTTGACCCCTGTAAGTAGTCCTCGACCAGCCCTTTGATGCTGTCAAAATTGACCCTCTCGCTGCATTCATGCGTCTGAGTGATGCCTTTAGCACGTATCATTACATTTTTACGGTTTTTGGTCTGGTATGCATAACTCTTGGGTCCTGTCGATGCAAACTCCGAAATGCTGTCACCATCTAACTCGTCAGTAAGATCACCCAGATAATTCCCCAATTCCAGAGGAGTTTCACCACTTTTTGTCACATAAATCAAACTGTCCGTGTCAATATAAATCAATCTGTCCTGTAACTTCTCCATGCTGCTGAGAAGTTTTAAACGTGCATAAGCGGTGGTGAATGCTGCTATAAACACATTATTTGTCTTACTTGGTGGATATATGACATGTTTATTGAAATTCCACTGCACTACACACATTTCAGGGTTGAAAAAATGAAAATAGTTAACCCTGTATTTACTCGAGAACATGAAGCTGAAAAAGTCTTCAGGGTTAGTGATGACTGTGGTCTGAGACAGATCACTTCTTTGCGCAAATTTCCCCCAAAAACTGTTTAAACACAATTTTGCAACCTGCCTTTTGGCAGGATTCATCTCGATTTTCTCAGGGTCTAATTGGATGCCCTGATGCAGTTTGTAGTCGCTTATATACTTTGACTTACTCTCCTGATCCACTGCATCAGATGGATAGCCTGAAGCCTCCTGCTTACCCTTTAAAAAGCAATGAATGTAACCTTTAAAGATTGTATCACTTCTCTTTTCAAAATGCCACACCTCTGTGATTTAGCAAGACGATAACCACACTCCAACGCTTTACAGAATTCTACAGTGACCCAAACTCCGGTCAGAGCTCTTTCTTGATCATTATGCATGCAGGGACCTGACTGGTAATTTAATTCAGCGCATGAGCGGCAGAGAGTGAACACAAGTTTACCTTGGGATGTTCTGTAAGGTAAAACAGGGAACAACAGGTTACGTGGTGGGTAGACCACAGCTTTGATTATACCGAAGTAGCTGCTGGGGTCATCAAAATCTTTGTAAATGATGGTGGGGTGTCCGAGGGGAAAAACGCAGTTGGCGTTTACATAAGGGTACAGAGATGTGTAATCCACATAGTGTACAGTTTCATCCGGTTCCGCTGTGTACCTCAACTTCATAGGACAGGTGCGTCCACCATACAGAGCATCCCGGGGTGATAACGGTTCGGGTGCTTTAACTTTCTCAAGAAAGCTGATCACCCCTGGGTCTGATTTTTTCATTTCAATCCACTCATGCTCCCATATGACTTCGAGACGAAGGCCGTACACAGTTTGTAACACCTTGCTTCTCTCAACAGTGGCTGCGTAAAACTGTTCAAATGCGACCCCTCTCAACGGACACTTGTCATGAGGCATGTAACACTTTTTACAGCCGTGGAAAAAAACAGCCATAAAATTCAAACGCAACTTTGACACCGTTAATCTCTGCATACCCATCCACTGAATATGGCCCGATTTTCTTTTCACCCCTATTTAATGCATGCTCGATAAATATGGCTCTGCTGTCTGCAATCCAGCCGAGCCATTGAATGGACGCGCTGGAGAACGTTTTACTGCTACGTCTGTAGTCCAGAGGTGATGGAATGGCTAAGGTTTGAGGAGGAAGGAAATTGGTTACAAAAACCTTCATGCAGGCTGATGCTATTGTGATACTTTTAAACGGATCCACACTTGTCTCCTTAAAGAACTCGTCTCTGAATTTTAAGCATCCTTGAAAAAGAATTTCAACGTCATTTTTACAATAACGAATAGCTTCTTTCTTAAAGTCAAAGACCTCTTTGCTCGCTTCTGTGTACCAGCTGCTAAACACCTGTTGTTCTTGAAGACTCATGCGTTCTACAGCGTAGCAGGATGGAGGAGGAAAAGCCCCTACATACTGGAGATGTTGTTCAGAGGAAAATAGGTGGGGGAAAAAACCCTTGCTTTGATCGGTAAAGCCTAACGCTTTCGGCATGGCACTAAGCTTCATGCACATGAAGGACAGGCTATCAATGTATTTTAACCTGTAATCAGGGTCGGTTAAACAGAGAACTTTACTCCCTACCATGACGATATGTGGTTTAATGCCTAACTGCAGCATTGCTGTGAGAATCAGGTAACCATCGTACCCCCGCGCATTGTGCGCTATTAAGGTGTAACCTTTGTACATTGGCCTCCTGAAATGCAGGAGAAATTTTTGGGTGCAATTCAGTCCATAAGCGTACCATTCATCACCTTTCAACGTTTTAGCACAGACCAGAAAGGGGGTATGCACGCCGCTGTCATTGACGAAGCATTCGAAATCATAAAAAATCAGTTTATCATCAAGCTGATTAATTGCACTGCAAGGCAGAATGTAACACTTATGATCATCGCATGTAATGTCTAGGCTGGGGGGTACATTTTCACCGCAAATACTGCATTTTACATTACACACGTGTGGTTTATTCGGTTTACTGATTGGAATAACGTATATCCGTTTGCATACTTTACACAGTTTTACCAATTCACAGTCACTCATAGGCCTTTCAGCACTATTTCTGATGCGCGGTTCCCTGTGTCTGCTGAAACATGAAGAATTACGACAGATTCTTTGACAGCCTGCACAGCTTACAGGATTGCTAATCTCTTGCATACATTTATATGTTCGACACACTGGACAATAACCTTCACAATGGTGTGTATTGGCATTCTGATAGCTGGCGTAACAGTAATTACAAATATATCTGCACCCCATAAAACCTTTGAGATTTTTTATCCCATAGTAATGACCTTGAAATAACAGCAAAAACAGAGGGTTTGAACGATCGGGGAAACTGGTCTCAAATTTACACAGAGCAGTAGAGCCCGTGGTTCTGTGAAACACTACAATTTTTCTCTTCAGAATGGTTTCAAATTTACCAATATCACTAAAAGTAACTGCTGTTTGCTCATCGAGGCCTGCCTGATGCTGCCATCTCCTCCCCAGTTCTACAGCACGGTGATCAGTGAGCTCAGGGTCAGAGACGTGTGCGAGGCTGATTGCAAAACATAACTGATTACCGGTATTGTTTATAATATACAAATGACGCATTTTCTTATTAAACAGTTCACAGTCTAACGTTCCTGCAGCTTTACGCTTAGAACCTCCTGCTGGGTCATTAACAACCTGAAGAACAAATTCCATGTTATTATCTACAGGTATATTTGCATTCGATTGTACTAAATCGTCGAGGAAGTTTTCGAAAGCAGGCAGGATCATATTTCCATCATCTGTAACAGTAAATGTGATGTGACGATTGAGATTTTCACCCACTAATTCCAGCTGCACAACGTCGTTACGTCTGGTTAACGATCTCGCAGCGTCGGCTAATTCAATTATAATACGCATGATGTCTGTATAGAATGCTGCTAAATCTGGAACGTCACTTGGACAGGGCGGCGGTATGGTAAAAGGTCTCCTTATTTCATGGTTATTAAAATGTTCACGTTCAACCACAGCTGGAGGATCTCGCTCTATTTGATTAGAACTAACCGCTACTCCCGTATTAAAATTACCCCCGTGATGATCTGCGGAGTGTGACGTAGAGGGGGTATGATCATTTTCCTCAATGCTGCTGCTGCTGTGTGGAGACGGTTCGCTGTTCAAATCGGAAAGAGCCTGATTGATTACGTTTAAAACGTCACCGTGCTGATGTTCATTTATTAAATTTTCACTGTTAGCAGGAGATGCATTAACGGGGATTTCGTTAAGTTCATTAACTAAATTTCTTATTTCATCCAGGGCAAGTCTGATTACTTGATCAGAAATAACTGCTACGTCCGTATTAAAATGACCCCCGTGCCGATCTGCGGAGTGTGTCGTAGAGGGGTTATGATCATTTTGCTCAATGCTGTGTGGAGACGGTGTGCTATTTTCTTCTGCATTAACGGGAATTTCGTTAAGTTCATTAACTAAATTTCTTATTTCATCCAGGGCAAGTCTGATTCGGTTATCCATTTTCTATGAACATAAGAAACGAAAATAAAAAAAAACTAACCTACAGAAAAAATAATAAAAAAACACAGTGATCAGTTCAGTTTAAAATCACCTTGATGTCACCAAAATGCTTCTTTAACAGAATCTGACATGCAGCCAGAAGCGTTAACGAAGAGGCCTTATTACGAAGATCCCGTGAGACTGTAGAGACTGTCTTCCTGCGCTGTCCAGGTCTCGATGAAATCTGTTCCACCATCAACGTTGCCTCTGGAAAAGATAAAGAAAAAAAATAAATAAAAAGATAATAGATATATATATATATATATATATATATATTGAAATAATCACATTAAAGCTGAAAAAAAAAAAAAAAAAAAAAAAAAAAAAAAAAAAAAAAAGGGGAATTAAAATTAATTCAGTATGTATGTATGAATTAAAACGTACCGTTCATTAATCCACTCACTAGCGTTGCTCTGCTTTGTAGCGCAAAGAGTCGCTGTCTTTTGGCCGGGGTTAAATATTCTGTAAAAACAGAAGACAATAAAAGTTATCTTACGCTGCGCAGCACAGCGTTCATAAATAAAACGAAAAAATAGTTTTTAAAATACACAAGTTTTTTTTTTAATCTTACTCCGATTCTTTGCGGTAAAACCTGCAGATTTCACTTCTTGTTGGACTGAAACTGTGCCGTTCTGCTGAAAGCTGTCTTGATCTTTGAAAAGCGACCTTCTGGTGGGCGGATTTAATGTGGCATCTTTGGATGTATCTGTAAACAGGTTTATATGACATTTTTATTGAACTATGCTTAAAATACATATATATATATATATATATATATATTGTTTTTATTTAATTTTTATTTCCTTACCTTGCTCCTGCTCGACAACTATGTCTTCCACAGAGCTCTCAGTCGAATCTGTAAACAGTTTTATCTGAGGTTTAAAACAAAAGTCTCTAATAACACATAAATAAAATACATTCACTCTCAAAGAAAAACAGTTAGTTCTTAGGACTTACTTTCTGGAGGTGCCGGTAACTTATCCGGTGTGTCTTCAGGGGAAATGATGATAATTGGCGGAGGAGTATTCAAAGAATCTGTCGTAATTTCTGTGTTAGAAGAAAGTTCAGATGTAGTTGCGAGTTTTTCTTGTTTGGAGATAATTCGCCTTCTCAATTTAGAGTGTCGATTCCAGCCGCTAAATCCTCCAACTTGATCATTCGGGTTTACCTCTCTCATCAAATCTATAAATTGAAACATTGTCAAGGGTTAACTATAATATATATATATATATATATATATATTATTGCATTTAACATTTACTTACCATAATCTGATTGTGTCAAGATGAAATCATCAAGGTCATCAGCGGTGGGTTCTATGACAAAGAAACAAAAAAAAAAAATATATATATATATATATATATATATATATATATATAAACAATATATATAAACAAAAATTGAGAACATTCACATGCATTTAATGATACTTACTTACTTACTTACGTTTTAAGATGTCATTGTGCTTTTGTGAATTATCAGAAGAAGAAGCCACAATTTCCGGGTTTCCTGAAATATTTACCGACATTTTTTCTTGTCAGTACTGGTATTTTTCAATGTAACAAGTGTTATGGTTCAAAGACATTCAGCATTTGAAGACCCTGACACTGAGGTTAGCCAGTGAAACAGAGCCCCCAACATTTACACACAGTATTTTATACCAGAACATGACAGTGTTATCTCAACTGCAAAGACTATGTTTTTAAGACCAAAACCCTTCTTGAGTTCAAAGGTGATATGTTATCTAAGAAACAGACGTAACTGCCCCTTCCTGACATCGCCCCTAACAGTTGGGATATAGAATAACTGTAACCCTGTAACTCTAAGATGAAAAAGTAAAAATGTTTTTAGAAAAAGCTACAGGTAACTAAAATTATCATTCCTTTTTCCTAAAATGGAGTCTCTCATGATTCAAAAAACAAACACATCATTGCTAGTCAATTTGTAACTTGGAAACAGTATACTGATGTTCTTTTTTTTTTCTGTTAATCTGATATTCGTCTTACCTATTTCAGCTGCCTATGTTTTTAAGACCAAAACCCTTCTTGAGTTCAAAGGTGATATGTTATCTAAGAAACAGACGTAACTGCCCCTTTCCTGACATCGCCCCTAACAGTTGTAACCCCCTGTAACTCTAAGATGAAAAAGTAAAAATGTTTTTTAGAAAAGCTACAGGTAACTTAAATTATCATTCCTTTTTCCTAAAATGGAGTCTCTCATGATTCAAAAACAAACACATCATTGCTAGTCAATTTGTAACTTGGAAACAGTATACTGATGTTCTTTTTTTTTTCTGTTAATCTGATATTCGTCTTACCTATTTTCAGCTGCTTTTCCAGTATGTTGACGCAGAAGCTGAAGGTTTTTCTCGTTCCATCGATGTAGTGAAGCACAATTTTTTTTATTTACTTTTTTAGGTCTTTTCTATTTTGAACGGATTTAGACTGGCTCATATATTCAACAAATAGGTCCTGCTGTAAAGCAAAAATTAACTTACAATTCTGTCAGGTTACACAGTTCATTTATTAGGATTTCATGTGATAGGTCAACATTAAGTTGATTATACCTTTAAAAATATAAAAGGATGCATGTCTTTTTTTTGTTGTTTTGTTTTTTAGATGTATTAACGCCTGAAAAAAACATACAGATTATTAATAACACCCTTAAACACACCCCTGTGTGTTTTAATTGGCTCATTTAAGGCCTTCCCCGTAACACCCTTAAACACACCCCTGTGTTTTAATTGACTCATTTAAGCTATCGCCCCTAATGACGACAACCAATCAACATCCACTGTTACGCCCCTTGGACACACCCCCCCTGCCCACATGGCAACCACATGGCGCCCATATGCCCCCCACCGGAAGTCCCGCCCTCACCGGAAGTCCCGCCCACCTGTCAAAATGTTTGATGGAAGGGTGCACTTAAATTCTCTGATGCATGTGAGCATAGACTCCTGCGCAGTGGAGCAACTGGAGCAGCTGTTCCTCCATTTTAAAAGTGGAGGAACAATCTTGTTTCTGCATCGAGCTGAACGAAGCACAGAGCGTCATCAATCTTAAAGCTGGGTTTTAAACTAAATCTGGCTATTGACTGTTTAAATATAACCAACACAGCAACAAAACAAGATTTGAACTCAGGATCTCCAGGACAAGGTGATAGTGACTCAGACCTCTACATCACTAGACCTACCCCTCATAGTGCCCTTTGGGATTTTTTTATTAGTTCGGTCCATCCACCAAAGTTGTTTCATGAACTATAAGAGGAATTACTGATATACATGTTGCTTATACTTCACACACAGTATAGTGGTGGCGAAGTTCACACAGGGGGGATTCATTTGGTTATTTTCCAAACGTTTCAACATTTGCCCTCCTATTTTACATCATAATTAGACCTCTATGCATGTGAGGATGTCTAGTCATTAGATTTCTGCTGTTTCTCCAGGATAAAATAAAAGTAAATTTGGTTGAATTTTTCTTCAGCTCTAATCAGACTGAACTGTAATGATGCTCATTTTTTTTAAATACTGCAACGCTTTATTAAATTCATGCTCTTGCCAAGCTTTCACAGTTTGTGAGTTTTATCCGTACAGTAATGAATGACACAAAATTAGGAACAGCAAAGCTGCATTCAGAGAATAGGATAAGAACGCAGAGCAGAATGAGGAGAGAAAAGGCGTGGAGATGGTTAATGAGGAGTTTTTTATTAAGAGCGAAGGATGGAGGGAGGAGGGGATCTAAAAAAAGAAAGGTACTTACTATTTCACCTTGTCCTTTTCCTGAGGCAGCTCCACAATTCAAGACACCATCTTATCTTCATCATTGTCTGTTCTTACATCCTTTATCCCCTTCTTTAAGTCTTTTTTTTCAGTACTGAGCCTTTTAAGACTAATGGACCCTCGGCTCTCTTTGCAACAGCAAGCAGCTATGACAGAAAGAGCAAAGAATAATAAAACACAATATGCTGCTGTGGGGAGTAGGAGGATGAAGATGTGGAGGAGGGAGAGAACATGTTTCCTTACTCCCTTGTTAAAATAAGCCTTAAGCCCAACGGCGATTTTATATAACAAATGACTCGGGTTTAAATAAAACAATTTCCCACAGTCCAGTAACCTTAATTTTGGCAGCAATGATTGAAACACCTTTAAAGAGATGTTCTTTAATCACTTGTGGCTCACAATGCCCCAGAGAGCCCATTACTCTTACCTGGTTGTTTGAAGTCACTGTGGCTTGAAGAAAATATCTTTTTACAGTTGGTTAAACTCAGTGAGGGTCTAATTTTTTAAAACACACTCACACAGAAAGAAATTCCTTTATTTGTGTTGTGTTTGAGTCATTTCTGTTTTACTCTGAGGATGAAGTAAAGATGGCAGTGATGTTTTAATTCACCCATTAGCTTCAGGTTTCATCAACTTGCAAAGTCAAGAGAAAATGTAATAAACACAGCATCCTTTAACCGCTCTAAATAACTAGTTCAAAAACAGGATTCCCACGTTTGCCGAGAGTTGATTTCTGTCTCTTTTTGGGATTTTTTTTAAGTTGATGTCATAGCTTTTCTAGATCCATACAGTAATCATTTAATTGAAATGTTATGTGATGGACTAAAACATAATTATAAAATGGATTAAAAAATGCATGTTTTTCAAAACATTTTACAAATAAAAATCTGAAAAGTGGGGCATGTATTAGTATTCAGTCCCCCCTGAGTCAGTAATCATGGCTGCAGGTGTTTTGGGGTAGGTCTCTACCAGCTTTGCCCATCTAGATGAAAATGTGGGTCTATAGTTCTTTGTAAAACAGCTTAAGCTAAGTCAGCTTGGATAAAGAGCACTTTTGAACATCATTTTGGAATTCTTTGGACCACTGTACATATAAATATGGTTTGATGTACATCGATCCATTGTAACGTTTGCAGCCTCTAACATTTTTCTTCAAGCATTGTCCTGTGTTTAGTTTCATCTATATTCCCGTAAACTCAGCTTCCTTGTCCCTGTTGAAGAGAAGAATCCCCATAGCACAATGCTGCCACCACCATATTTCACAATGGGAATGCAGATGTGTAGTGTTACTTTTCTGACACACAGTATTTTGCATGTAGGAAAAAAAGTCATGTTTTTTGTCATCTTTCTAGAGCCCCTTTTTTTTTACGTCTGCTGTCTGCCTTCACAGAACAGCAGTAATTATGAAATTATCTGTGCTTTCACACCAAACTTTTGGAACGCTTTTTATTGTGCCAGAGTCCGGTTTCTGGAGAGGATCACACCAATGTGAACCCATCCCGGACCTTGAAACGGGCCAGAGAACCGTTCCCTGGCACAATTACAATTGCCAGCCTCGGCATGATATATCTGGAGCCTGGAGCTGTTCGCTTGCATTGTGATTTTGTGCCATTCCCAGCGCACCATATGATGTGACGTGAGAGCAGCGCATTTGAGTACAAGAAGAAGAAAAAGAAGAAAAACATAGAGCTCAAATCAGAGGACAAAATAGTTTTCAAATGTCTTGTGGGGCTACATGGAGTAGTAAATAGGTTCAGGCACACAACTATATTTGAACACCAAAGTAGCAACAGAAATCCTGATAACACAGACTTTCTTCTTTGTGCTTTTTTTCTTCTCAATCAGTGCAATACTTCAGCAATACTGCCCCCAAAACAATCCGTTGCAACTCCATGGCATTGTCAGGTCTAAAAATATCTAAGTGAACACAAACCACGGCAACTGAAGGTGTCACTTTTCTCAATTTTAACGATCTCAGACCGGACCAGCAGTTTGAATGCACCCTAAATTACAAATAACCGGACTAGATTATTACCAGATAGGTTATTTTTTGTTGGTCTATCACAGAAAACTGTAACCAATTACAGTGAAGTTTGTGGTTGCAATGTGATGGTAAATGGAAAAGTTCATGGGGCATGGATACTGTTACTAAGCACTGCATATGAGTGAGTTTACTGGGAAGAATTTACCTTTTTGAGCTTAGATGAGGATGAGGGCTGCAAAGCAAAAATTCTGTTCATGGTTTTTGGTCTGATTTGATCGATGAACCCATTCAGATGTAAAACATTTGAGGGTTCTGGAGTGGAATGTAAGGGTGGAAAACTTGAGTGGGAAAAAAAGAGTCGGACTTGCAGTCAAATTCTGTAATTTAAGTAGAAGCCAGTAGAGCTGAATGAAAGGTGGAGTAATATCTTGACTTTGTGTGGTATGGTTAAGAACCTTGACTGGCAAGGGTTGGTTATACTCCCAACGGGAGGATAACAATACACATATGGAAGTGTCTGCTGGTCAGGGAGGAACGGATGGAGTCCCGAGATGTTCTTGAAGTCAAAGAAAGTTTATATGTTGATAAGTTTAATTTGCAACTTATGACAGATGATGCAGAGGAGCTAACCTGTACTTCCAGAAGGAGGTCTATCTTAAAGTCTATCATGCTACATTTTCAGAAGCTTGTATGACTTTGTTTCCACCACCATAATGAAACTGAGTCAACGTTTTCTTTACAAGATTGTTGGAGTCAGCCATTTTGGTCACACAGTTGAACATGCGCAGCTCAACAGACATCACAGCTCTGACGTCACCTGGGATTATAAAACCCGCGGAAAACAAACTTTCTTTGCCACTTCCAGCATGTCTCATGGGACGACACAACGGAGGCGCATTTCTGGAGAAACAAAAGCTCGCAGGCGAACGTTTGCTCCACAAGGCCATTCCCGGAAGAGCTTAAAAGGTGGAATCTGTCTGATACAAGAAGGTCAGAAGATTCATATGCCGATCGAAGACCACGCCAACACCCGGCGCAGGTGAAAACCCACAGAGGTTTTATTTCCAAGGAGATGAGTTTTTTCCATGTTGATTCAATCAACTAAACGGTTCTTAATATTTTTCCCTCCTGGACGGATGAGAAGTTTACCTTTTTTCTTGAGGTGATCACGGACGCGTGATTCCCCCCCCCACCCCCCGTTTTTCTTCAGACCTGACCCATCCTCAACCGGTGGAGAGAAGAAATCAACGTCAAAAATTGGGTGGGTACATTTAAGAAGTCTTGGCAGGATGAGGCATAGTTAAAGTGATTTAGAATCACCAGTAGTTAATCCAAGATATCAACTTGTTGCATGCAATACTGATTGAAGTGTTTTATGCTGAGCTGTGTTTGATTTGCTGTACAAGCGCTGCTGAATCGTGCGTGTTCATGTTTTTCTCTGGCTGATCCCAAATCAGCCGGGAGTTAGAAGTTGGTCTTTTAAAGTTTTTCATTCAAAGCAACTGCAGTCTGGGCCTCGCCTGACCACTCCTTTGTTCCAGTTTTATCACTGGAGTTTTTCCACTGAGTTCCTGCCTCAGAATTTTATGACCCTTTGTTTGAGATTCGGAGCAATCAGGTGCTAGTGGCTAAGGGCACAGCTCACCGTCTACCAGCTGATCGGCACAATTGAGTCATCAGTACACCAGGAGGACTTCTCTTTCCATTTAACCTAAATTGTACATTTTGTCCATAAAACTGCTGGTGTGATATTCATATACACTAAATGCGCATATATATATATATTTTATTTTTATTTTTAGGTAGTCATTTTTATTCCCTTTGTGTAGAATATTGCTTGTTAGTTAGGTGAAGGTTTTTTGGACCAGAATAATGGTATATCAGAAGTATTAGGCTTGAGTAAATCTTCATATATATAATTTAGAGAAGCATTTGTGTTTATTTCGTGCAAGAGAGATTTATCCGTCAAAACAAGGTCGAAGTTCCCCCACCTTCGGTGAAGTGGTTGAATTAACAGTGACATTTAGTGCTTTTGGTTAATAATTTATCAATTATTAGTGATGAATAAGTAATTGTAATTATTAAGAACTTTGAGCCCATAATCACAACACCAGAGGACATCTCTGATTTCTATTTGTAAGTAATGATTTTTGGTTAAGAAATTATTTTCCTGAATTATGATTTTTAATTATGATTTTTGATAAATATTAATTAATCATAATCCTTACAAGAACTTACAAGAACTCAAGTCTTTGGATTTTAGGTGCATTGAAAAACAAGATTGTACGTGGTACTGACTTGGTCATATTTTTGAGAGATTTATTTTTTAAAACAAATTATGTATTTTTATGAATGTTTGAAATCTTTGGTAAAAATAACCAATACAGTTATAATGCATATACAGTTGAGCCCCAAAATTATTCACAACGGTGGCCGATTTAGATTTAAAAAATGTTTCTTTCAACCAATAAACTTTCTGATAGGAAATGACATGGGTGTCTCTCTATAGATGATTCATGTAAAAGGAGTATCAGTAAAGAAAAAACATTTTTATTTACATTTTAATATATGATTTTATTTCAAAACTCATTTATACTCTTAATAACAAACGTAAAAATCTTGAATGAACACACATGGTATTATGTAGCAAACAAAAAATTGTAAAATAACATTTTTTTTATTTTTATTTTTTAGATTCCTTAAAGTCGCCGCCCTTTGCTGTAATGACTGAAATATTAACCTTCGGCTGCCTCTCAATGAATTCTTGGAAGTTCTTTCAAGAAACTTTGGAATCTATTTCAGGTGACCACTTCATAAAGCATGGGGAGAGAACGCTAGTAGAGCAAAGCAATCATCAAGCAAAGGGTGGCTATTTTTAAGAATGATTAGTTATTTCACACTTATTGTTTGCTCTATGATTCTATGTGTGTTCATTCACAGTTTTCTTTCCTTTGGTGAGTATCTACAACGTACATAGTCATGAAAATAAAGAGACCCATTTAGTGAGAAAGTGTGTTTAAAACGTTTGACCGGTGGTGTACATATTTTGTGTACTTCTATGTGGGGTAAATGGAAGGCCATTTGCAAATTACCTGGCAGATGGATTGTCAAATTGATTGGATACTGGTTGAATTAAACAAAACGAAAAGAGATTTTTTTGTCTTCATCTTCATTAGACATTACTTGATATGTATGGTGTGTATGATCTATAAAGCTTGATGTATAACTCTGATTACTGTAACTGTTGTGTCCAACCAGCTGGCGTGTTTTTTGGGTAAAGATCGAGCCAGTACTACAGCGAGAGACATTAGGTTTGTAGTTGTTGGGGAAATGGATTTGTTTAACTTTGGGTATGAAATATTGTGTTTTTTATTTGGCAAAAAATTATCAAATTTAATATAATCAGAATCATAGTCGGCTTTATTACCTAGTTTGTACAGACAAACAACGAATTTGACTGTGTTACACATTACTCTTTACTCTTGATAATAAATATTTTTAAAATGTACATATATACACAATCTAAATAAATTCTAAAATTGCACCGCTTAAGGTGGCAGCAGGTTGGAGTGGCTCTGTTGTGACTTTTTATTCTGATTATTTATTTTTAACAACCCAAATTCCTCCTGTGGTGGATAAAACTGATATTTTTTGGACGATAGTCCTCTCCGGTGTTGGATGCTTTGCATCTACAAGGATTTTTGCTGATACTTTTTTACTTTAGGACATTTGTTATGATGTGTCACCATGGCACCAGGGTTGTTTTTTACAGCTGGGAGCAGCTGATTAATATCTCAAAAGCTCAAATAATACATCAACTACAACCCCAAATCCCTGATGAGTTGAAGAGGAGGCACCGTGGATGCAGAGCAGGAGCAAAGAGAAGAGAGAGAAGGTGACAATTCAAACCATCTCTTCCATTTATTATGATGGGCAATGTGAGATCGTTGGAAAACAAGTTGGATGAAATCCAAGCCCTACAAAGCACCCAGCCAGAGTATCAGGAATGCAGTATTATGAGTTGTTCTGAGACATGGCTGCAGGATCATATCCCTGACTCCAGCATCTCTCTGCCGGGCTTTCTGACCATACGAGCAGACAGATTTAAAGGAGTGCCAAACGTAAATTATTATTTAGTGGCAGTACTTGTGGACTGGCAGTACTTGTGAACAACAGATGGTGTAATCCAGGACATGTAACTGTGAAGTTTCGTCTCTGCAGTCCAGATAATGAACTGTCAGCAGTAAGTTTTCGTCCATATTATTTACCCAGAGAGTTCACCAGTGTTATTTTGGCAACAGTTTACATTCCACCTTTAGGTGTTTCTGACACTGCATGTGATGCCATCAACTCAGTTGTTGCTAAGCTACAGACACAACACCCCTATGCGTTTGTGACAATATCTGGTGATTTTAACCATGCTTCACTCTCTGCTACACTTCCAACCTTTCAACAGTTTGCCAGCTGCTCTACCAGAGAGAACAAAACATTGGATTTGTTTTATGCAAATGTCAAGGACTCATACATCTCTACAGCAAGACCTCCTCTAACCAAGTCAGATCACACTCTTGTTTTTCTCTGCTCAAAATATAACCTCCCTGTCCAGAGGCAACCTGTAATAAAAAGAACTGTGCGAAGATGGTCACAGGAAGCTGAAGAATCCCTGCAAGGCTGCTTTGACTGAGTGACTGAGTTTGTCACCGACTATATAAACTTCTGTGTGGATAACACCATCCCCACCAGAATATTGAGATGCTTCCCCAATAACAAATACTGGATCACCAGTGACCTGAAGGACCTGCTTAACAAGAAAAAAGAGCCTTCAGAGAGGCAGACAGGGAATTATTGAGGAGAATACAGAAGCAACTTAAAGTCAAGATAAGAGACAGCAAGGAGGTCTTCAAGAAGAATCTGGAGAGCAAGCTCTAGCAAAACAATATCAGAGATGTGTGGTCAGGGATGAAGAAGATCACAGGCTTCTAGCAGAAAGAAGATCAGACCGATGGATGTCTGAACAGAGCCGATGAACTAAACACATTCTTCAATAGGTTCAGTTCAGAAACAAGCTCAGCATCCTCCTCTCCTGTTCACAACCAAACAGATATCTGACCCTCCTTTGACCTAACGCTTTCCTGTCACACCTCTAATGTTTTTTCTTCCACCTTGGCCATGGACCCTTCTGGTTCTACATGTTTGCCTTCAACCAAATCAGAAGATACTGATGCTCCCTTTGCCTCCCCCTTCCACCTGTGTGTCTCAAGAAGTCAGGTGAAGAGACAACTGAAGAGACAGAACCGGAATAAGGCTGCAGGTCCAGATCGTGTCAGCCCTAGAGTGCAGAGCAGCTCTGTGGGATTCTGCAGCACCTCTTCAACTTTAGGCTGGCCCAGAAGAAGCTTCCAGTGTTGTGGAAGACCTCCTGTCTTGTTCCGGTACCAAAGAAAACTCAACATTAGTCTTCAATAACTATAGCAGGGGTCCTGTGATATCCTTCAGGTGCTTCAACACCAGTCGCTCATCATCAGAGCAACAGATCTGTAGTCATTTAATCCTGGCCCTTTTTATTTTTAGGTGCTGAAAGAGCTTATTGACATCTTCCTCTGAGATCCTAAGTCTAGGCAGGGGGTCTGTAGGTAGGGTGGTGGTTGGTGTATGGCAAGAATTTATCTGAAAGGGATGTGGAGAAGTTCAGAATCAGCTTTATTGCTAAGTTCGTACATACAAACAAGGAATTTGACTCTGGTACACTTTGTTCTCTGGGTTTTCTTTTTTTAATGCATTAGAAGATATATTTATGCATATATATTTATGTCCTTAAATACATATATACAAATATACACATATACTTCAGTGTGCAGTTGTTTGGTACTCTAGTAATTGTTCATCAGAGAAACAGCCTGGGGGAAGAAACTGTCTCTGTGGCAGCTGGTTTTAGTAAACAGCGCCCCGAGCGATGGCCTGAAGGTAAAACTGTAAACAGTTTATGTGCAGGGTGTGTGGGGTCTGCAGAGATTTTAGCAGCTCTCTTCCTGACCCTAGACCTGTATAAGTCCTGGATGGAGGGAAGGTCAGCCTTGATTATTTTCTCTGCAGACCTGATTATTCATTGCAGTCTGGACCTGTCCTGTTTTGTGGATGAGCCAAACCACACTGAAATGGATGAAGACAGGAAAGACTGAATGATGGCAGTGTAGAAGATGACCAGCAGCTCCTGTGGAAGGTTGTACGTCTTGAGTTGCCTCAGGAAGTACAGTCTCTGGTGGGCCTTCTGCCGAACAGTGCCTATGTGTGAAGACCATCTCACGTTCTCAGAGATGGTGGTTCCTCGGAACCTGAAGTGGTCCACAGCTGACACGGTGTTGTTGTCCACCATAATTTCCACAGTCTTGAGCAGGTTGAGTTCAAGGTAGTTCTGACAACACCAGTGTACCAACCAATCCACCTCCTGTCTTTATGCAGACTCATCACCGTCCTGGATCAGACCAATGGATCAGTCCGTCTTAGTGGTCCTTAACTACATGCAATCACATGCATGGCTCATTAATACAACATTAAGAATCAATCGTCCAAAAGGTTATTGATTTCTAATTCAATAAATTTCTTTTGAAATATTATTTTATTAAGATAAGATTTTATTTATCGTTCTGCTTTGCATTGTGACCTGGTTGTTTGATGACATAACCACTACTGTTATTAGTTTTAAAGCTAATTTGACAAACTTTGCTTCCTAAACAACCATATTAACCCAAACTTTGATATCGCTGCATCATTCAGTTTAATTATTAAATTCCGGTTGTACTTTTTTTTTTTTTATTTGTTTTCCTTATTTTTTTTATTTAAAATTAGTAGTTTGGTTGAATGTTACTAACCTTTTAAAAGGGTTTGATGACTAAGGTATTTTGTTAATAAATTCTTTCTTTATTTTGGAGTTGTTTGTGTTTATTTTGTATATGTGTGTAGGAGTTGCAAGGAGTTTCTCCTTGTGGTTTGTTTCTGTTTTGCCTCCTGAACTTGTGCTTTTGGATAACCTGCCTGTACTTTGCCTGCCTGCTTTCTGTAAGTTCACCTTTAGTTTAATTATTAAACTTCATCTACTCACCATGCGGCCTCCTCGCCATGTTCTGCATCCCGGTCCTGCCTCCAAACCCACAACACTGACACAGGCAGGTATTCATAAAACACCACCTGACAGAGACTGAAAGCTGTTTGATTATTATTTCCTGATAATCAGGTGGTACTCCAACATGGTAATTTGGATTAAAATTAATAACTTTAATAATTAGTTTCAGCATTTAAAAGTTAATGCAAGCCTATTGTTGCACAATGGCATTCATTTTCAATTTCATGTTTGTTTGTGTTGTTTCTTTACATAGTTTATCTTCAAAATGTTAGTGTGATCATTAATAGGTTTATTCTGTCCTTTCAAATTTAATTATTTCAAACTCAAGTGTCAATGTTGTGATTCTGACAAATCTATGTTTATAACATAAATAATAATTTCTGTATAATATGCAATAAGAGCTGACTGAATAAAATAATTCACCTCAGGAGATTTATTTAGATACAAGACTAATCAACTTTAGAAACAAAACTGACAAGATGTTTGATACATATAATAGAGTAGCATTTATCAGTTAGTGTGTTGCAGGATTTTCTTTCCTTGCAGCCAAAATGTTTTACTTTAATGAAAGGAAAAGAAGAATAAGTCCCTGTACAGTCCCTTTTCCAATGTCAACAGACAGCACTAGATTTTATTACATATAAAAGAATAAGTTTTTCACCAAACCTTTATTGTTTGATATTATGCTTTTGGAATCATGAGAGGTCCATGACAAAACATACATGTCTGCTGGTTTACAGACAGTAGAGTACTGCTGAAAGAATACAAGAGTAGAATCAGACTGCACAAAGGCATCCTAAAAGTGTCTTTGTGCTGCTGTTCCTTCAAATGCTTCCAGCCCAGATCTTCCTGTTGACATTGTGCAGGTGTCTGGAAGAGGAAATGATAATATCACACTGCGTCAGAGCAGTTATGAATTGTTTACTGAATGAATAATCGGCCGACCACACACTGAGTGATGTTATATCTGGCAAGATGAAAATGGTGCCCTGCGTTGGCACCGCTGTTCTAATAACATGCTGGAAATCCTGTTGCCTGCTAAAAAGGTAAAATCCACTCTGCCTTTGTAGCTGGGTGTCGCTCCTAGTTTCTCCTGCTCTCTTTTGTGTTCTCGGTTTGCAAACTATTATTATTTCTTGCTCTCCGGGTGCTGCAAACAGGAAAATGTTGTAGGAACACCCAAAGCCTTGGTTTTACGGGGGTTTAGTGAAGCATGTATGAAAGGAAACACTAGGCTGAACACAGAGAAGCAATTTATTTTCAACAAAAGAACAAAGCTGTGTGCATGCTTCATTGATAAGTCCCCAATAAAGAAAGCTGAACTTTATTTATATAAAAAGAAAAGATTTAATCTGTAACTAGATCACTAGATCACTAGAAGATCCTAAATCTAGACACACATGGTGTTGGTTGATTCCCTGTGGTTCTCTAATGCACCCATTGGTTCCCATATCAGCCACTGTTGGATCTGTACAGTCCACAGGACAGTTGTAGTTATCTTGACTATTTCTCACATGCAAAATATTCTGTTTAAAGGTGAGACTAATGTTTTATGTGCTGAACAACCAGCAACTCAAAGCCCCTTCTATTTCAAGCCTGACTTAATAATCCCTGAACTGTCTGTGTTTTCAGCACACCAGACCAGACCCCCTTTCCTTTCTGTGTATGGTAAAAATCAGTCATCCTCAGAGGCACACAAACGCAACAAAAACTGCATTTTTCATTTGTTACCTCAGCGACAGAAAGCTGCAGCACTTGCTGTTGCTTGTTCGAACTGGTTTATGTAACTTGAGTCACAGAGTGTCAAAGCGGAGGAGAAAAGTGAAGCTAAATTTCTTGTCATCCTTGCTCACAGTCATTGTGCCACCTGGCCCTGCTGATGTCTTTAGAGAACATCCAGTGGTAGCTAGTTTTATTTACATCCCAATTATTTAAGCTGAACATTTTATCCAGGCCTTATAAAAACCCTTTTCAGGGATTTCTTTGTATAAAAATTAGTTTTAGAAGTAAATTTGTTCAGTGTAATGGTTTGTTGCGTCCATGCATCATCATTTCACATTTAGTCCTTCCACCTTTTTTGAAAAACCTTTGTCTAAAAACACCATCTCCTGCTTTTGTGCCTGCTTCTGCTCTCATTGTGTGGACAAACACCTCTCATTGTGCTTTTAGCTGCTCCTGTTGTAGTTGCCCCTGTTGATTGACACGTTGCTGCTCTTGTTGTTGTTGTTTTTCTGCCTACAGACGGTCTGGTTGGATCTGCACCAGAGGCTAACAGATACAGATGGCACCCCAAGCGCAGTAAGTAGACAAAACATTAAATGAATACATCCTGTGAGTTACGTCAACGCACGCAGCCTCGGGTCCAGCATCGTTTTCCTGCTGCCCTTGATGTTCTGAACCAATAGCCAATTTAGTGAATGCATCAGGGTTGGGATCTTAGTTATTTGCCTGGAAACATATCAGACCTTATTTATAGAAATCAAGGAAGAACATGTCTATCTCTTTAAACAGCTGCAGATGAATGAAACACTATTGGCTGTTTTGAGAACAATGCAGTATTTTTCAGAGTTTGTAAGCTTGTCTTTCATGATACATGATTCATACAAAAGCTGAAAGTGCATTCTAAAAAGGTATTTTTTAAATAAATAAAAATGTAACAATTTTTTTAATTACAAAAGGTCACATGTTTGTGTTTGCAGCAGATTAAAGAGCCAGAGAGCACTATAAATACAATAAAAAGCGACATACAGTTGAATGCAAAATAATTCATAGTGTTTTTCCCATTCATTCACATCGTAACTACAACTTTCAATGTATTGACCTCCCTTTATTTTGATCCAACTAAAAAGTTCTAGTGCAGCCCGTTATCTTTGTGCCTAAATTTGTAATTATAGCTCACTACAGGTATAGCTGTTCTTGAAGGCCTCAGGGGTTTATTTAGAGGACAATTGTGAACAAACGGCATGAAGGAACACAGTAGACAAGTCAGGGAAAACTCGGAAAAGTTTAAAGCTGGTTTAGATGATAAAACAATATAGTTATAAGCATTGAACCTTTCATGGAACACTGTTTAATACTGCACCTGAAAAGACTTTTGGGGAGCTTCACAAGCAGTGTACTGAGGCCGGACTCAACATAGCAAGAGCCACTATGCACAGACAAATCCTACATATAGGCTACAGATGTGGTAATCCTCTTGTCATGCCACTCCTGAACCAGAGACAACGTCAAAAGCTTCTTACCTTGGCTAAGGGGAAGAAGAACCAGACTGTTGCTCAGTAGCCCAAAGTACTCTTTTCAAATGAAAGTAAAGAGTCTGGAGGAAGAGTGGAGAAGCACATAATCCATGTTGCTTGAAGTACAGTAGTGTGAAGTTTCCACAGTCTGTGATGATTTGGGGTGCCATGTCATCTGCTGGTGTTGATCCACTGTGTTGTCTGAAGTCCACAGTCAACACAATCCTCTACCTGGAAACTTTACAGCACTCACTCTTTCTCCTGACAACCTTTATGGAGATGCTGACTTTATTTTTCAGCAGGACTTGGCACCTACCCACACTGCCAAAGATACCAAAAGCTGGTTTAATGGCTATGGTGTTACTGTGTCTGATTGGTCAGGAAACTGGCCTGACCTGAACCCAATAAAAAAAAAATCTATGGAGTATTGTAAAGAGGAAGATGAGACACCAGACCCAACAATGAAGATGACCTGAAGGTCACTGTCAAAGCAACCTGGGCTTCCATTACACTTCAGCAGAGAGAGAGGCTGATCACCTTCATACCCTATTAATGCAGTAATTCATGCGAAAGGAGCCCCAACCAAATATTGAGTGCATAGAAATGAACATAAATTTTAGAAACCTGACATTTCAGTTTAGAAAATCCCTTTTTATTGATTTTATGTAATATTCAAATTTTCTGAATTTTGGTTTTTCATTATATGTAATCATCCAAATTACATGAAAAAGCCCTGAAATATTTCACTCTGTGTAATGAATCTTTATAATATGAGCTTCATTTTCTGAAATGAGTGACAAGAAATATTAAACTTTTTCATGATATTCAAATTTTTTGAGATGTACCATTACAGGTGGAGCTACATTGCTGTGTTTAATAAACTGACCCTGTCAGGGTCTAGACCAAAATCCAATTAAGAGTCTGTGGCAATACTTGAAAAATTGATGTTCACATACACTCCACATCCAATCTTCATAGTTTTAGGCCTATTTGCAAATAATGGGCAAACGTCCCATACATACACCAAGAAACCTACAGCTGTAATTGCAGCAACTTTGCTCTACAAAATATTGACACAGGAGGGGGCAGTGATCATGCCACAGTTCTCAAATGTTTATCTGTAAAGTTTTAAAAACCATTAATAATTTTTCTTTCGCATCAATTAAATGTTGGTATCAAATAAAATTACAATATAATACATTTATGTTAGTGGTTGTAACGTAACATGTCAAAAAGGTATAAAAGTATAAAAGCTTTTCTCATTGTCAGGGAAAATCTTTAAAATGTATTGTTTTTAGTTGATTCTCATAATAAGAAAAGCAGGAAAAAAGCTTTTCAAGCAAAAACAGCCCAGCTGCATTTGACATATATATTAGACTGTTACAAATGATCTGCTTATCTTTATAAAACAAGATCATTGATGTCTCTAACATGCGTTAAAAGCCCTTTGTACAAAGCAACAGATGAATTATTGAACATTTCTCCGTGAGTCAGAATAATACAATTCTGTAAGGATCCACCAATAAAACCCAAAGGATAAAAATACTGTTGTGTTTCTTGTTTTGTCTTAAAAATCTCAAACAGCAAATAGAGATGTGCACAAGTAAATATAATAAAATGCTACATGTTAGTTGTGTTGCTTTATTAACCAAGTCTGGTCATTTTATTTGCTAGCAGCTCTAACGTCCATCATTACCAACAACCGTTGTTGTTGGCTGTGGCTGTTTAAAGTGCAATAATCAGTCATGTAGACCTGTAATCATCTTTATTATACTGGGAGAGGATAATCACCATTTTCTTGCATCATTACCCAAACAAGCAGCAGAAAGTGCATCACAGCTGTGGATGCCCCGAACTGAGGACAAAGTTAAAACAGGTTGAAATAAACTGAAACCTCCTTTTTTAAATTAAAAACAACCATGGTGGTCACACAAAAACTGAAATATGCTTAATTGTAAACAGCTCTAAAACTATATTGATTGCTCCAAGACATGTTGTATCAGCCAGCCTGTGCATGGCTTTCAATCAAAGTTGCTGCCTTGGTTAATTTCGATGTTAAAAGTGTTCAAATGTAGATGGCAATGGTAAATGGCTTGCACTTGTATAGCGCTCTATCAAGTCCGAGGACTCCAAAGCGCTTTACCCTACACTCAGTCATCCACCCATTCATACACACTTTGACAGAACCTCTTTGAAATGCCTTGTTAAATTAGATTTTTTGTGCCTTCTGCTCATGTCAGTGTTGTGTGCTGCTTTTAACTCCTTCAGGACAGAACCATACTGCATTTTTGGAATAGTATTATTAGATAAACAGTTTTGCATTGTTTCTGCCGTTTTTGTCTTCTTTCTCCACCGCTAAACAATTGTATCTCAGTATCAAACTACAAAAATGGCCGAACAGGGTGGAGTGGAACGCTCTTTGACCTGGAAGGGGGCGGGTTTTGAAGGGCCTCATTAGCATTTAAAGAGACCGCACCAAAACGTGCTGCTCTCAGAAGCACCTCAAAACAGGGGTAAAACGGGGCCTGTGGAGCTACAATAACAAGAAGTTCAGACCAAAAACATTGCAGTTTCACTTTATATACAGGCGTTGGACAATGAAACTGAAACACCTGTCATTTTAGTGTGGGAGGTTTCATGGCTAAATTGGACCAGCCTGGTAGCCAGTCTTCATTGATTGCACATTGCACCAGTAAGAGCAGAGTGTGAAGGTTCAATTAGCAGGGTAAGAGCACAGTTTTGCTCAAAATATTGAAATGCACACAACATTATGGGTGACATAGCAGAGTTAAAAAGAGGACAACTTGTTGGTGCACGTCTTGCTGGTGCATCTGTGACCAAGACAGCAAGTCTTTGTGATGTATCAAGAGCCACGGTATCCAGGGTAATGTCAGCATACCACCAAGAAGGACGAACCACATCCAACAGGATTAACTGTGGACGCAAGAGGAAGCTGTCTGAAAGGGATGTTCGGGTGCTTACCTGGATTGTATCCAAAAAAACATAAAATCACGGCTGCCCAAATCACGGCAGAATTAAATGTGCACCTCAACTCTCCTGTTTCCACTAGAACTGTCCGTCAGGAGCTCCACAGGGTCAATATACACGGCCGGGATGCTATAGCCAAACCTTTGGTCAATCATGCCAATGCCAAACGTCGGTTTCAATGGTGCAAGGAGTGCAAATCTTGGGTTGTGGACAATGTGAAACATGTATTGTTCTCTGATGAGTCCACCTTTACTGTTTTCCCCACATCCGGGAGAGTTACGGTGTGGAGAAGCCCCAAAGAAGTGTACCACCCAGACTGTTGCATGTCCAGAGTGAAGCATTGGGGTGGATCAGTGATGGTTTGGGCTGCCATATCATGGCATTCCCTTGGCCCAATACTTGTGCTAGTTGGGCGCGTCACTGTCAAGGACTACCGAACCATTCTTGAGGACCATGTGCATCCAATGGTTCAAACATTGTATCCTGCAGAAAGTGCCATGTATCAGGATGACAATGCACCAATACACACAGCAAGACTGGTGAAAGATTGGTTTGATGAACATGAAAGTGAAGTTGAACCTCTCCCATGGCCTGCACAGTCACCAGATCTAAATATTATTGAGCCACTTTGGGGTGTTTTGGAGGAGCGAGTCAGGAAACGTTTTCCTCCACCAGTATCACGTAGTGACCTGGTCACTATCCTGCAAGAAGAATGGCTTAAAATCCCTCTGACCACTGTGCAGGACTTGTATATGTCATTCCCAAGATGAATTGACGCTGTATTGGCCGCAAAAGGAGGCCCTACTCCATACTAATAAATTACTCGTACTCGTTGTCTTCCACTTATCCGGGACCGTGTCGCGGGGGCAGCAGATTCAGCAGAGACACCCAGACGTCCCTCTCTCCAGACACCTCTCCCAGGTCCTCCAGGTGGAGCCCAAGGTGTTCCCAGGCCAGCCGAGAGACATAGTCCCTCCAGCGTGCCCTGGGCCGTCCCCTGGGCCTCCTCCCGGTGGGACGTGCCTGGAACACCTCCCGAGGAAGGTGTCCAGAAGGCATCCGGTATAGATGCCTGAACCACCTCAATTGGCTCCTCTCAATGTGAAGGAGGAGTGGCTCTACACCGCTCCTCCTGGATGGCCAAGCTCCTCACCCTATCTCTAAGGGAGTGCCCGCAACCCTACGGGGGAAGCTCATTTCAGCCGCTTGTATCCGGGATCTCGTTCTTTCGGTCATGACCCAAAGTTCATGGCCATAGGTGAGGGTAGGAACGGACCGGCACAGTGCCACCATTACTGCAGCAGCCGCATCGATCCGTCTGTCGATCTCCCGCTCCATTCTTCCCTCACTCGTGAACAAGACCCCAAGATACTTAAACTCCTCCACTTGAGGCAGGAACTCCCGTCTAGAAATCCTGTCCATAAAAGTTATGAACAGGACTGGTGACAAAGGGCAGCCCTGCCGGAGTCCAACATGCACCGGGAACAGTTCCTACTTAGTGCCGGCAATGCGGACCAAACTCCTGCTCCGCTCGTACAGGGACCGGATGGCCCCTAATAAAGGGCCCCCGATTCCATACTCCTGGAGCACCCCCCATAGGGCATCATGAGGGACACAGTCAAATGCCTTCTCCAGGTCCACAAAACACATGTGAACCAGTTGGGCAAACTCCCATGAACCCTCAAGTACCCTGTAGAGAGGGTATAGAGCTAATAAATTATTGTGGTCTAAAACCAGGTGTTTCAGTTTCATTGTCCAACCCCTGTAGACCACAACTCAATGATTTAAGTGTTAAAAGGAAGGGTTTAAAAGCCTAATCTGTTCCCTTTAAGATGTCCTTAAATGCAGTTGGTCACTGACTGTGGCATTATGACTGCAAAATAAGATGCTTGTAAAGACTTTTAATTTGTCTTTTCATGGACACCCCATTACCTTGAAAGAACAGAACAGTTTTAGTTTGTGTAAATGAAAAGCAAACAAACAACCAGGCAGACATATTGCAAATGTCTCATAAAGTGCTTTGATTCTCCTTGATGAACTACTTATGAAAGGATAATTTGTAATTAATGTGTAAAAATCTGTTAAATATTATTTGTTTAAACAGCTATAAAATACCTGACTTCTATAGTCAACATTACTTTTGCATCTGATACTTTCTCTGCTGCAGTATATTTGTGTACATGTGCTGCTTTGCGCTTTGTGTTTCATGTGGATAATTTTTGCAACAGGCCATGGTCCACCTCAGGGAAGAAATAGGACATTGAAATGTATTGCAAATTTTTTCCAAGTTTTTTGCCATGTGCTACATTTTTGCACCGGATTCACAACTGTGACTGTACTGACCTGTTTTTGCTTTGGGTTGCCATTGCAAAAATGATTGAAGAAACAGAGAAAATTATTCCTTAACAGTGAGCACCAGCTCTAAATAAGATCAAGGTTCTTCTAAAAACTTCGACACGACCATCTCACGAAAAAATCACATTTGTAATGAGGCTTTTAAAATAGTGAGTCATTTGGCTGCTGTAAATTGTAAAAGATGATGAAATGATTCATTCCTCTGACTGGTTCACTATAGTCTAAACAAATATGGACAGATGTAATTTGCGATATCTGCCTTAACTTAGATAATAATGGGGTTTCAGTTGTGGGGTGCTAGCTGTGCAATTGCCAAATCACAAAGTAACCTAGGATTTTAAAAGCAGTTTAGACAATTTGTTTGATTAGATAAATTTACAAAGGTATTAGGCACAGCTTTTACCCGCGTGTATTTATCTTATGCAAACAAACGTTTCACAAACAGCGATGATCTTCAAGAATGTGAATCTATAAATTTAAGCATACTACCTAGTTTGAATGTGGTCAAACAGTGTCAGCACAGAGAGAATTTTTTTTTTTTTTGCGTTTCAGGAGCAAATCTGTCTTTGTATGTGGATGTATATTTCTGTTATTCAGAGAAATGCTGACTGCTGATATCTTCTTAGAGCCCCAATTCAAAAGATTCAAACTATCACCTTAAAGGCCTTTAAACAGCAGGCTTCAATTTCTGTGTGATCCGAGTACGATAAAAGATTTTATTCTGCCAGTAAAGATCCGCAAAACATCTTCACAAAAGGACAGATCATTGCTGTGCAAATCGGAGGTGCCTCATCTACCCTTTTACTATTTTCTGTTATTTTTTTGTTCCTGTTTGCATTTCTTAAATCTGTTGTTGTCCTTTACTTTATAGTTATCTTGGTCTCTTTAGTCTGGATCTTTTGTATTTGTATTTAGAGTTCCCCAGTTCCTGATTTTTGTTTTTTTTCCAGAGTTTCTACAAGCCTCAAGGCTAGCTTTATTCTTACTGTGTCTCGTTTGATCTGAGGTTCATATACTTTCTCATAGCATGTTTTACCTCAAATGCCATTTTTCAGTTTGTGCAAATTTAAAAACAATGCTTTAAATGCATTAGGCTCAGATGACTCAACTATATTCCTGAGATTGTTTGGACAGAAAAACAGAAACTCCCATCATCTGATTCATGATGCTCTGTACACGATTCTTGCTTGAAGAAAATTCACTGTAGCCCGTCATTTACGAACATGAATCCTGTACTAAACAGTTATTATACAATGTCTACTTGATGAAGAAACAGCAAAGAGGAATGTTACACAGGCTTTTATCAGTGAACTAAAGAAGAGGTCTGTTTTAATTGGTGGTTTCAGTTCTAGAAATGATTAACAGAAGAATGTGGTGCATGAACAAAATCCACAATGGAAAGAATCTTAAATTAAAAGCATCCTCAGGTAAAAACATTGATTACAAAAATAACTAAATAACCAATATCCTCTTACAGCCCAAGAAGCAGACCCTGTCGAAGTCTAAAGCGAAGTAGCAGCCAATTATGACCTTGTTTTTGAAAGTCAGACCCACCATTCGAGCGTAACCACAACACACGGATGCAGTTAATAAATAACCTGCCACAAATAAGAATGTAAAATAAAAACTCAAGTTAGAAATATTTTTCAAGAACATTTGGTCTGGATGTTTCACACTTTCTCAAACCCGTTTTCAAATTCTACCTTAATGAAAAACATTTTTTTTTGCATTTTTTAAAAAATGGTCAAAAGCGTTTTGTTTTTTTAATTTTCTTCAAACACGTCATGTTTGCCTCTGGCCGCAGATCTTCTATCTGCAGGAGGCCATTGTGATAATCACATATTGCGCTTTTGCCCGCAGCAGTCGAGCCACTTATAGCTTCCCATCAGCTGCTGGGAAGCTGTGAGAGGTGGACTAAATTGTCTTGTTGTCATGGCCACAGACACAGAAACACTGTTTTTTATTATTTGGCATATTTTCCCAGACCATTATTACAGAGTGACCTTGGACACGAAAAAGAGGGGAGAATAGCATAAAGTAAATGCCCATGTGGCCAGGATTCCAAGTCGGGATTTAACTGCTTATATATGCACCTAAACGTTTGACCTCTTAAAGGCCTCTGATGCAAGTGTGGAGAATTGCAGTAGGTCATGGTTTGCTATTGCATTATCTTAATAAAGACAAATAACTACATATATCTAAAGATTTCCACTGGATATGCTAAGGATAAATTCCTCAGAAACTTTCTTCAGGTCTCTTTTATACCAGACTAAAATCACACAATGACATTAAAAAATCTGGCTTAGCGTGGATGGTCTTTGCAGGGTCTTGGAGAGGTCTTCTGGGGTAGATCAAGAAGCCAATATGCTACACATGATGGAGCAGGAGTCCCACCACTTTTTTGAGCATCCCAAAACTTCAGTGATGAGAATGTGGTGTTTTATTATCTTGTAGGCTGCATATCGTGGTGTTGGGTGGAGCCTCTATGCATCTCTGCTGCAACCAATGGTCTCCACACCAATAAATACATATCCATGATCTACACATAGGGTTCTTAATGCACAGGGCCCACGATGAAATAAAACTCCCACTTGTGCAGAGGTGCACACACCTCCAAATTGCATATACTGGTTGACTGAAAATTTTTGTTTTCAGGTTGCAATTTAAATGCATTGTCACTGTCAAAGTTATTTTCTTGCATCTTAATGAGATGTTGAGAGACTTCTGGGCTACAAACACTTGATTTAACAGCTTGCAGGGATCAGTGAGTTTTTCACTGGATTTTGTGTGCATGATTCCATCTGAATCTATCTTGTATATACTGCAGATTTTTAGGAAACATCCTTTTACAGATTTGCAGCTATAATACCTGTGGTGGTAGCCAGGGAGAAACCTGTTTGAGTACCTCCTTGGGTCGCAGTAGCATCATGACTACCTACAGTTTTTCATATTTGAAGCAATCTAGCTGCATTCAAACAACTGTGGAGGTTGAGGAGATTACAGGTCTTAATCTGGTGCAAAGGTGTTCTTAAAGAACATTTATACTGTCCAAACATTTTGAACATAGTTTACCCAAGTCTTCATTTCAAAATTTGTATTTCAGTTAATGAGTTAAATTACATCTCAGCTAAGTGATGAGATATGTTGTGATTAAAATTTCATGACCATAAGCATACTGGCACGTCAGTTGTGACTTTCAGTTGACTTTCATGCTTGATCGCTTATTTTTCACTAAATCAGTGACCATGTTTTGGACCTCCCTCTGGGAGTCTCACACCAAACTTGAAACAATCTTTATCTGTTATCCGTATTCTTCAAAGAAACACATTGGGACATGCATCTAACTTCAGATACCAAGGTTATATTGTAATGCATTTGCACAAGGCATTCCTGATTTATTTATTTTTTCTATGTTTTGATTTATGTAGAAAGCAGAAAATTACATTGAAATTGTGAGTTATTTAAATGGGTTTTGTTATAGGAAAGTGTTGGGGCTTTTTTGTGTCTTTCCTCTGCTTTTACTTTGACATTTTTACATATGATCCCACAAACAGAGACTTGTGTACAATTCTGACAAATGAGAGATTGATTCTAAAATTAAAACATACTTTTACCTAAACCGAGTATTTGTGTGAATTTGCTACTAAAAGTGGGCCCCAAATGTAATTTAGCAAACAACTCACTTGACATTCCTCCCATTTGCTTCTCCTCTGTAGGATCAAAATGAGTTAAAGGTTCTTCTTTGTGAGATAGAAGCCTGTAAATACAAACTTGACAAGTTATATTTCAAATTCAAAAAAACGTTATTAATCCCAAAGAGAAATTAAATGTTGTTGTAGCTCATATTATGCAGTTTTCTTGAAAGAGCTGTTGTAGATGCTGATGGCTGTGGGCAGGAAGGATCTCTTGTAGCGCTCCGTCTTACAGCAGATCTGAAGAAGCCTTACTGAAGACACCCTGTTGTTGTAGGACTATAAGTGCAAAATCAGACCCATTCATTAATGTTATACTCTTTATTAAACACAGTAATACATTGAAGGGAATGAGTAATATGTCAGGCAAAAGGTGAAGCTGGGCCATTTTTAATTGTACGCACATGTTTAATTACATGACTACTGCAAACACAGGCAATGAAGGGTTTGGCAGAAAGCTCTGAAACTGTAGTTTTACTAGCACAAACAAGAAGCTGCCCAATTGAACCACTGACCAGTTATGATTCTGTGAAAACAGGGTGGTATTTGAGGTGCAAAGGTAACTAAATAAATATTCTCCGAAGCATCCCATTTTATATAATCTGGTTGACATAATTCTGTTAAGTAGAAGGATTGAATCAAATATTGAACCAGGCCACCTGATCATGGTGTGGGATAGTTGTATTTGTGTCTCATTTCAGTTGCAAAATGACTGAATGAAAATGATTCATATTGACACACAGTGTGATGGTGATTTAGAGCACTGTGTTGCTGATAACTTAAGTTCCATTTTAAAAATGACTCTTGTTGCATATTGTGCTTTAATATTATGTTCAACTGAATTGTATGGGATATAATGTACACTGCTCAAAAAAATAAAGGGAACACTCAAATAACACATCCTAGATCTGAATGAAATAAATATTCTGTTTGAATACCTTGTTCTGTACAAAGTTGAATGTGCTGACAACAAAATCACACAAAAATCATCAATGGAAATCAAATTTATTAACCAATGGAGGCCTGGATTTGGAGTCACACACAAAATTAAAGTGGAAAAAACACTACAGGATGATCCAACTTTGATGTAATGTCCTTAAAACAAGTCACAATGAGGCTCAGTATTGTGTGTGGCCTCCACGTGTCTGTATGACCTCCCTACAACCCCTGGTCATGCTCCTGATGAGACGGCGGATGGTCTCCTGAGGGATCTCCTCCCAGACCTGGATTAAAGCATCCGCCAACTCCTGGACAGTCTGTGGTGCAACGTGACGTTGGTGGATGGAGCGAGACATGATGTCCCAGATGTGCTCAATCGGATTCAGGTCTGGGGAACGGGCGGGCCAGTCCATAGCTTCGATGTCTTCATCTTGCAGGAACTGCTGACACACTCCAGCCACATGAGGTCTAGCATTGTCCTGCATTAGGAGGAACCCAGGGCCAACCGCACCAGCATATGGTCTCACAAGGGGTCTGAGGATCTCATCTCAGTACCTAATGGCAGTCTGGCCACCTCCGGCGAGCACATGGAGGGCCACGAGGCCCTCCAAAGAAATGCCACCACACACCATTACTGACCCACTGCCAAACCGGTCATGCTAAAGGATGTTGCAGGCAGCAGATCGCTCTCCACGGCATCTCCAGACTCTGTCACGTCTGTCACATGTGCTCAGTGTGAACCTGCTTTCATCTGTGAAGACCACAGGGCGCCAGTGGCAAATTTGCCAATCCTGGTGTTCTCCGGCAAATGCCAAGCATTCTGCACGGTATTGGGCTGTGAGCACAACCCCCATTTGTGGACGTCAGGCCCTCATACCATCCTCATGGAGTTGGTTTCTAAACGTTGGTGCAGACACATGCACATTTGTGGCCTGCTGGAGGTCATTTTGCAGGGCTCTGGCAGTGCTCCTCCTGTTCCTCCTTGTACAAAGACGGAGGAAGCGGTCCTGCTGCTGGGTTGTTGCCCTCCTACGGCCTCCTCCACTTCTCTTGGTGTACTGGCCTGTCTCCTGGTAGCGCCTCCAGGCTCTGGACACTACGCTGACAGACACAGCAAACCTTCTTGCCACAGCTCGCATTGATATGCCATCCTGGATGAGCTGCACTACCTGAGCCACTTGTGTGGGTTGTAGAGTCCGTCTCATGCTACCATGAGTGTGAAAGCACCACCAACATTCAAAAGTGACCAAAACATCAGCCAGAAAGCATAGGTACTGAGAAGTGGTCTGTGGTCCCCACCTGCAGAACCACTCCTTTATTGAGTGTGTCTTGCTAATCGCCACAGATTTCCCCCTGTTGTCTATTCCATTTGCACAACAACATGTGAAATTGATTGCCAATCAGTGTTGCTTCCTAAGTGGACAGTTTGATTTCACAGAGGTTTGATTTACTTGGAGTTATATTGTGTTGTTTAAGTGTTCCCTTTATTTTTTTGAGCAGTGTATTTGCCAAACATCCTGATAATTTTATCTGACACAGCTGACATGGCATGACTCGGGGTTGATTGGCACAGTCCCTAATCAGTCTGCCACCAGCTCTATCTCAAATGTCCCTATTGCCAGGAAAAAGTGTGCGAGGATTTGTATTCATCCAATCAAAACGACTCCATTGTAAGACTGGCATTGTGTTTGGGTTTGTTGTCCTGCTGTTGATTGAACCTCTACCCTTGTTTCGAGTCTTCTGGCTTCTAACAGGTTTTCCTCTTGTCCTGCATTAGGCTCCATTTATCTTCCTGAGAACTTTTCTTTATCATGGACAGCTTCCCTGTTTATGATAAAGAAAAGTCTCCCACAGCATGATGCTGCCACCATCAAATTTTGTTGTGGGGATGGTTTGTTCAGGGTGATGCATAGTGTTCATTTTCTCTTCACCAATATTGTGTTGCATGTAGAATAAAAGGCTTTCGTTTTGGGGTCATTTAACCAAAGCAACTTCTTTCATGTTTTCTGTTTCTCGAACATGGCTTGTCGCATACTGCAAACAGGACTTGTTATTCTTTTTGCCTGTTTCATTCTTTCAACAATGTCTTTCTTCTTGTGATTCAGCCATAAATGCCTTATTTATGCAGTGTATGATTTACAGTTTTCCAGTCAACAGATTCTCATATCTTAAAATCCTCTGGTAATGCTGTTATTTAAACATTTTGTGAGTATAATTCAGCTGTGCTGGTTGTGACCTTCCTGCAAGATATTCTCTGCTCATCAAACATCACAAACTTTATTTTTTTTTTTTGACATCTTTATAAAATCTAGCTTTCAAAAATAACCTCTACCTTCCAAACTGCAGCAAAATACCTCATCAACCAAATTAATTTATGTCTCTACCATATTTGAGCCCTCTTTTTAGAGAAGACAGGTTTCCCTGATTAAACACTAACATTGCTTGCAGGCAGGTGCATCTGTTTGATTAACAAACTGTGGACGGCTTGTGAAGCCAGGTGGTAATGAATCTGTTTATTTTTTTAACTCAAACAGTCGTGGCAGGTAGAAAAAAGAGAAGCACAGTGAATTTTACCCTTCATTTCCCATCCTGTACTCTTCACCCCTTTCTCCTCGACACACTGAGTGCTTCATCATCTTTTCAGTGTTCTGATCCGAAGTAGCATCGTTCTTTGCTTCTAAGCAGGAATTTATTTTAGCAAGGTCATGCTCTGCCTCACTTTTTATGCATTCCTCTTCCTCTGCCATTATGTCCTCCTGACTTTCATTTTCCACCAGGAGAAAGTCTGTCAAAGCATTCATCCCCACACCCATCTCAGCGAATAGCAGCCTTTTTGACTTGGATCAACGAGCAGGGGATACTAATTAAATAACACAATGAATGGTGGATGCAAAGACACTGTTAAACTGCAACTGTAGAGATGGATTAGCATCTACTTTTTACTCGTAGTGGACCGTTGTAAGCTGTGAGGCTACCTGACAAGAGTAAAGTGGGTAGAATCAATCTCACATACTGTATCCTGTCCGTCTGCTAATCCCCCTAAGAAGCCCGTCAGAGAAGAGAAGCAATAAAAGCAGGAGAAGCTGGAGTTGATTGAGAACAAAATAAAAAAGGAGTATATAAAGGACTGAGTGAGATCGTGGGGCATATTATAAAGCAATAAAAGAAAGATAATAGAAATGGTGCAAGGGGTGGAGAGAGGGCGAAAAAAACTGGATGATAACAGGTCTGGTTCTGTTTCAGGGAAACAGAACCTGGAAGGTGTTTTTTTCCTTTTTTAAATCTCCCCCACGCAAATTCATCATGGTGTTCCTCCCTATCCTTTCTTCATTCAATATAGTATCTTTGCACAGCTGTGTTTATGTAAATTAAAGCCGCAATTAACCCAAAGACATTAAAAAAGCTCCAACCTACTCCATGGATTCACTTCTTTCGATGTTGAAAAGCTGCCCGCCCCAAATTATTCTTAGATAGGTTTTTAAGAATCTTGTGTATGAATGCAAAGATCCAGTTGATCTGGATACTGTAGACTTCCCATTGACCTCTAAAGTTTCCTCTGTTGTACAAAGAAGATATCTTTGTGTCTTCTTAAATGGATGTATGTGATCTTCATCAGTGTGACTGACCACTTCTGTAAAAGCAGAAGGGGAAATATTTGGCCATAATTCTCAGCAGAACCGTTGAAGAAAACCAAGCAGCAGTATGGCAGCAGGTTTGCAAAGTTTCCAGGAAACCAGTGATAGAGCTGTTGTTCAGCACCTACCAGATGACGAAAAGTCTTATTTCTAGTTCTGTAAATAAAAAAGCAAAGACCTGATTGTGAATTTCAGGAGAAAGTCCAGCATGATGCCGCAAACAAACTGCATTAAGAACTGCAAAATGTGTTGGGAGTTGTTCGAATGTTGGGGTGGGTTTAGGTTTTTGTCCGGGATGGAGGTGGGTGATACACTACCACTCATGTAGGGCCTTGGGGTGCAGATGTGTCATTGGAGTGCCACAAGGAATTTCCATCTCTGCGGTCCCATGGCAGCCTGTGCCTCAATTTTACTGTACAACTTAGACACTCATTTATAACTTTTTCGTGGCATTCACATATAGGGCCTTGGGTGTGAGTGCACTCAGTGGCACTAAGAGGGAGGGTATTTTATTACCCTAACTTCTGGTGCCTGCGGTCACCTCTAAGGGTTATGTTTCATGTAGATATTTAGGGTTCTGGGTGTGGAGGGGGGCATGGCATACCCTCTTCCACACTCATTTTTCTTTTTAAATGCACACTACAACAACACGCATCAACGCCACATTTGAGCGGCCGAAGGTAGGTTTGGGGTCTTTTCACACCCTCGTTTGCTGTTTCCCGTCTTGGGTCGGAGGCCGGAAGAGGGAGTGGTCTTCTGGTCGGCATCATGGCTGGGGTTAGGTTCAGGTCTTGGGGGTTGTCTGGTGCTGGGGCTGGCTCTTCCGCCCTCTTGGGATCGTTTGTATTGCCTTCGATCTCGGTCCCCGGCTTTGGTGCCCGGTCCGTCAGTTGGGGGGGCGAGGGGGTCTTGTCTGGGCAGTGTACAGTGTTGATTGAGATGTGTCTTCGTTTTGGTGGAGAGGCTGGCCAGCTTGCTTAGTGTGGTTGGGTGTGCCGTGCGGGAGGGTGGGTGGCCGGCATCCTAGGGCTCCTCTGGGGTTTGGGTGTGGGGTTGGCAGGGTGCCCGGTCCTTGGCATGCTGTGTTGGCCTTCCCCACAATGCTTCCTTCAGTGGCTCTTGCCCCTGGCCAGGCGCAGGGCTACGGTTGGCAGTCAGGTGGGTGGGGCGGTGGAGCATGTCTTGTGCCCACACTGGGGCGGCTGGTGGGATGTGCTTGACCTGGAGCAGTTGGCCTGCCCGGGCCAGTTACCTAGCTGGTGCATGTTTCCCTCTAAAGAACTGATGGGCTGGGGCTGCTGACGGTGGCTGAATGGTTGGGCGGGCTTGGTGATGGGCTGCCCTGCTGTCTGTTGTGTCGGGGGGGATCAGGGTGGCGGGTTAGAGGGTGGCGTGGGGGACTGCAGCGTGTGGGGTGAGGTGGTTGTGTCCTCTTCTTGGATGTGGGGTCACCGGCATCTGGATCGGCTGAGTGGCGATGGTAGAGCTGAGCTGGAAAATGTTTCTACCTGGACTATCGTTTCAGTGGCAGTGATGTAGTGTGTCTGTGTGGTTGCGGCGGCAGGGTGAGAGACGCTGGCCGAGGACCTCTTGCCGGGTGAGTTTGTCTTGGTGTGGGATCGGGGGTTCTGTTGTGAGCTCGGTGCTCGACGGTGTCTGCCCTGTTGCGCCTGTGGGTGGGGGCTGGGGCAGCGTTTCGTACGGCCCTTGCCTTGCTGTTGCGGCGCGCTGTGTGGCGGGGGTGCGACGTGGCGGGGTGCTTGGAGCGGGACTGTGTGTGGAGCTTGCACTGTCTGGGTGTTGCTTCGTCGGCTTTTCGGGGATGAAGCTCTCCTGTGGGAGTGTGCCCATGTGCTGTGGGGGGGGTGATTCATGCCATTTGGGTTCGGGGGCATGTGTTCAATATCTGTGTCCTGGTTGGGGGAGGCCTCCTCCTCTCGGTGGAGGAGGACGCTTTTTCTCTGTCTCCCACCCCCTCCCATATCTGCCCTGCTTCAGCTCTGTGTCTTGTCTTTGGAGCCTCTTTTTGCAAATCTTCCAAATTCTTAGTTATGGATTTGGTCAGCTGGTCTCTCAATGCAATTGATCAAATTTTCTCGAGGAGAAGACAGGGTGAAGGAGAGCCCAACTTGTCCGGACTGGACGTTTTTCTCTGGATGCACAATGGACTCCTGGCAGAAGTGGAGGATTGTGTGTCTGTCGATAATGTTAGTCGAGGATGCGGAAGATGTGTATATAATTGGATGTTTGATATCAGGATTTCTGCTTTTTGGAGTCAGCGGTTACCTGGCATATCGAGAAATTCGGAGAATGTCAGCAGCTGTTCTGGCTATTGTAAGGCTGCCTGGCATGTGTGATGGGATCTTCAGGGCGATCAGCACTCAGACTGAGATGTTACGTGAGCTGAATCGCAGATTGGATGTGATCCTTAGGATCACAGGCAGGTTGCGGTTCCTGGACTCAGGGGTGAAATGGAATAAATCTTGGAGAAAGTTGTTCGCTCGGATCTGACAGAAAGACCAGGAATTTGGCTGTTTGGATTCACCATTGAGAAGCACCAGCAAGACTCTCAAGGCTGACGGAAAATTGAGAGTCAGCCTAACCCAAATAATTATTGTTTTTCTGAATCTGGCTCCCCTGCACGGCCTTGATGGCTGGCTATCTTCAACTTCTCCTGGAAGTTATGTAAACATGACGCTCTGCTCCCTCTGCCCCCTCCCTTCCCTGAGGACACCTGTGGACCTGCTCAGAACTTTGTGGCCGGTTGATGAACATTCCAACGAACCATCAAGGACAATGGCCTCTGTGACAGTGCTTCATGGACTTACTTGCACACAATCACTTGCACACACACACATGCTCAAGATAAACATATGCACCCCCTCACACCACTTTCACCGTTTCCGGCATGATGTTGTTTTGTCAACTTGTTGCTTCTTTGTGCTGAGGTTTTTTGCAATCTCAAACTGTATCCTGCTAAGGATAAAGTGTGAAATATGATTTTTTCCCCTCTACCAACCTAATGTGGCCTCTTTTCTCATCTAGCAAGGGCAGCGCCTGTGAGTGGGCAGCAAAGCCTCGGTGACCCGTCCCCCCTTGTCTTGTGTCATGATGTATGTTTGGATGGGTTGTACTGGAATTCTAATTTCCCCTCGGGGATCAATAAAGTATCTTTGGATTTGAATTTGGATTGAATTTGAAGATTCATGTCGGGTTCATTGGGGGTGGGGGTCTCATAGGGTTGGGATCAGAATTTATTGGGGGTTGGGACTATTTTATTCGGTGGCGGCTCTGGTTTGGGTGGCTTGTTTGGACCATGAAGACCCCTGTTTTGTACATGGCCCCCTCCCTGGATGAAGATGGGGGTGGTTGGGGACTGGGGTTGGGGCGGGGGGTCTGGGTCCGGTCCGGGGTCGCTCAGGTTCAGGCACGAGCCCGGGCTTGCCCAGACCAAGTTCAGGTGCTGGGGCGGTCTGCCTGTCTCCACCCCAGGAGGGAAGGGGACCACCTCCTGGGTCCGGGGGCAGGTTGCCCCTATGGGGTATCAGCACCTGGACCTGAGAGTATAGAGTATGTATGTATTGTTGTTTGTCTTTATGTTGGGTGCGTGGGTGTGAGTGTTTTTATGTGTACGCCTGAGGGTGGGAATGTGTGATTGTGATTGTGTGTGCCTGTTTTGTGTGTCACATTGGGTCTTGGGCTGCTCCCTCTCCTGGATCAGTTTAGGCCCCCATCGAATGTGGGGCTTATTCCCTCCCCGCCACACTACGTGCCGGTGGTTGGTATCTCTGCCCGCCGGTGTATTTGTGGTTCTCGGTATCCAGGGCTGGGTGCTTTGGTGTGTGCTGGCTCACTCCCGGTGGCTGCTTGCTGGGGCCTGGACCCTCTGCTTGTGGGGTGATATGTCCCTGGGTCTCGGGTTTCTTGGTCCATTGCTGGATCTGCTCGGGCGTAGATGGCTGCCGGCATGGCCTGTGGGCTCGTTGCTGCAGCTCCCTGGGGCTTCTGCATTGTGGCTCGGGTAGTGCAAGTACCGGGCACCTTTCGGTAAAAAACTGGTCATATGAACTTTTCTGCTGGTGTAGAAGCAAGCACGGTGTTATCTTGTGTTCTCTTCATCCTTCTTTCTTTCCTCCATTCTATTCTCCTTCTCTCCCCTTTTTGCCCACCCTTTCTCTCTTTCGTGCTTCTTTTTTTTCTTTTTCATTTCTGTCTCCGTGTCCGTAACAATTGAAATAATCCCAAAGCAGTTTCTAATAAAGTTTCTTTTTATTCATATCAAGCAGAGCTTTAAAGCGTTAGCTGTAATGCTCCACTTGTGAAAGTAAATCTGTTGGGCTTTTTCTTGGCACTCAGACAACAATCCTGAGTGCTACAAAACTACAAAATGATAAAGAGCTATGAGTATTTTGGGACTATCTCTAATGTAAAATGGACATTTGAAATAAACTGAAGCAGTGTGCCTGTGGAAAGTTTCCTACTTTCACTTTGACTATGCTATTATGACACTATTTTAAATTTTGTGTCAGTTTTATCTTTCTCAGTGGATTCTCAATATGCAAACACATCCTGGAAGGACATCAACTAGCTGATGCAAATTGTGAACTAGACAAGAATCTCACTTGGTAAACTCAACTTAAGGTTAAAGTTTTTTTCAGTTGTACAAGATGCCATTTAATTCTAGGATTTCATGGATATAGAAATACAAAATCATCTGGTCTTCACAACGCTCTAAAATTATTTAAATCTAATCTTAAGTGTACAAAACTAAACATTTGCCAGGTCCTGCTGATTAAATCTCAAGAGTGAGGCAAGATCCAGCCCAACTGCAGCATTTAAACCACAGTTAAATACCTGAATGTCATTTTATACAACAATTCTCATTGAATGTTGAATTTTAAATGGTACATAAAATTTTTGGGAATAAACTGCAAGGCAGGCTGTCTTTCTCTAACAATATGTGAAATGTCATCGCGAGCTCAGATGCGATAGTATCTCCTCACATTTCCTCACGATTTGTTAGAGCGAACAATATTGTAATTAGTTATTTCATAAAAACTGATTAAACCCTTTTTAATACGGATGCAGTAAATAACCTTGGCCTATTTAGGTCATATTATTATAAAGTTCAAAATGAGAGTATTACATAAAGAAGTAATAACTTTCAATTCAGTTTTTTTGCTGTCATGGTTGGAATAAAAGCTACTTTACTTACATTTTCTGTTTTAATATGGTCCATTTATGATTTTCACTAATCTTAATTTCAGTGCAGAATTAAAAGGTCTTGAAAGTGTTACCGGCAGCTTTCTAATGCCTGCAGATGAGCTCCAGTGATGCAGTTGATTTAAGCTGCTCTCCATAAGAGCACATCAATGGTAACTACATTTGTGTAAAGAGGGTACCTCACACTTATTTCTGCTTTCAAATTGTGTAACTCCTTCTTGTGTCATCAGGTTACCACTTTTCCTCTTGCATGAAGCAGCACATGATGATGGTTGAGTTATTATATATTTAAACTGCCTGCCTTACTGATTTTATTCCTGGAGAAAACGTTTTCCTTGAGACATTTTTATAAATCCAAGATATGAGATTAATTCTAAAGCTTTTAGATGAAGAAAATCTGGTATTTTAAAGTTCAGTGGTGTGTGTGACTCAAAAATACTTGGTATACAGAAGAGGTCATGGTTGAATCAATGACTGGGTGTTCCCCAGGTCTTGTGACTGCGTAACCAGCCCAAATCTTCACCCTTCCACCACTTAGCTAGACACTTGATTTGAGATGTTTGAACTGACTTGCTATGCTTGAACAAACATGATCTTGTACATCAGGGCCACACATCTCTACTTTGGTCTTATCTGTGGTCTGATGGTTCTTTCAGATGCAACTAAACAAGCCTAAGCCCTACAGGAAGATGTATTTACCTTTAATTCTTTCAAATAACCATTGATAGTTTAGACTTATCATGAATTTTAACATTTTAGATACTAACTGAGGCATGTTAAGGCTGAGATGCAGTTCCTGAGATCTTTGACCTTGGGGGTAAATTTGGAGTACATTTGCTGGGACATCCACTCCTGGAATAATCTCAGAGAGAAATAGATCTGATTTCTACATTGCAACTATATCCAGACCTCTTGTAGACATGAGTCAGTGATACCTCTATTTGTAGCCGTGATTTAGACCTATGTATTTTGTTTTGGCTTAGACCAAGCAAAACTGTAAAACCCTTTTCGCTCAAATTTAAATGGCCATATAAACCCTCCCAGATTGATGGCAAAAATCACTTTGCTAAGGTCTCTGCTGCTGCCTTTGCATCTTGACATTATGTTAACAATTCAATTCAGTTTTATTTATATAGCGCCGATTCACAACACATGTTGTCTCAAGGCACTTCACAACAGTCAGGTACATACATTCCAATTAATCCTAACAATTGAACAGTGCAGTCGGAGTTAGCTTTTTATTCAAATTGGATAAAACGTTTTTCTATCTAAGGAAACCCAGCAGATTGCATCCAGTCAGTGACTTGCAGCATTCACTCCTCCCGGATGAGCATGTAGAGACAGTGGACAGTCACTGGCGTTGACTTTGCAGCAATCCCTCATACTGAGCCTGCATGTAGCGACAGCGGAGAGGAAAAACTCCCTTTTAACAGGAAGAAACCTCCAGCAGAACCAGACTCAGTGTGAGCGGCCATCTGCCACGACCGACTGGGGGTTTGAGAGAACAGAGCAGAGACACAAAAAGAACACAGAAGCACTGATCCAGGAGTACTTTCTATGGGAAGGAAAAGTAAATGTTAATGGATGATAGCTCCTTTAGTCGTTTCACTTAGAAAGAAAGAACAGATAAACTCTGAGCCAGTTTTCAAGGTTAGAGTCTGAATAGAGCGCATATAATTAGTTACAGTAAAAGCTCAGTCAATCGCCATGTCTAGGAGAGAGAAAGGGTTAAACACTGAAAGACAGGCCCATGTGGATCATCGGTAGAGGGTGAGCATTAAGTTGTTGCCAGCAGAAGCTTGGATGTTGCCCCTCTCCAGAAAGGTGTCACAGGTAGACACAGAGCCAGGCCAGGTGTAGTTTCTAGGAAGAGAAAAGAGAGAACAAAGTTAAAAGCTGAAATAACAGCAAACAATGCAAAATTGGAGAGTAGTGTGAGAATGTAGCGAAGAGGGTGAAAGTGGTCATTATGTCCTCCAGCAGCCTAAGCCTATAGCAGCATAACTACACAGATAGTTTCAGTTCAGATTATTTAGTTAAACGGCGCTTATTTACAACAATGTCGTCACAAGGAACCCCTCAAAGGATCCCACTGATGGTCATTGTTATACTAAAAACCACAAGGATTGGGATACCTCTCTCTGTCAGACTGATTATAACCATTGGAAAAGAGAAGGGGTCATACAGGTAGCAGAAATGGAGGGTGTGTTTGCACCTCAACCATAACTGAGCCGGTTTAGGCTAAACCTGACTCCCCCTTACTCCAACCAACAGGGAGGGAGGAAGGCTCCCTCACTGATAAACTAAGCCACTCTAACTATAAGCTTTATCAAAAAGGAAAGTTTTAAGACTAGCCTTAAAAGTAGACAGGCTGTCTGCCTCACGGACCAAAACCGGGAGCTGGTTCCACAGGAGAGGAGCCTGATAACTAAAGGATCTGCCTCCCATTCTACTTCTAGAGACTCTAGGAACCATCAGTAAACCTGCAGTCTGAGAACGAAGTGCTCCGTTAGGAACATATGGAACCATCAGATCTCTGATGTATGATGGAGCTAGATCATTAAGGGCTTTATATGTGAGGAGAATTTTAAATTCTATTCTGGATTTAACAGGGAGCCAATGAAGGGAAGCTAAAATAGGAGAAATATGATCTCTCTTTTTAATTTTCATCAGAACACACACACCTGTGTGCATCAAGTAGCAAACTGGCAAAAGACCTGTCTTTGAAGAGGGTGGGCACCGTGATAATGGGCAGGTAATCAGCACTGACTCCTACTTTCTGTCTCTTTCAGCAGCATGGAAGATTTTCACATACAGCTTTTCTGTTTTGCATAATCTTTGTGTTACAAAAAATGATGATGTGGGATTGTTGGTGTTATTATTTACACTTGAGGTCAGATTTTAAATAATTTCTAACTTTATAAAGACTAGCTCAATTTTATGTCTTTATGTGTTAAAGGCTAAAATAAGAGGATGGGCTTGCTTTTTTACTAATTTATTGTACCAGGAAATTGGACCATGGCATCTATTGCATAGTACTTAAAACAGAAAATGAAAGTTATTCCACAACCAATCCAACTCAAAAAGACGTCCTTTAAGTTTTTTATCAAAGAGAGCACAGATTAACTTTTGGAAAAATAAATCTGCATCTGTGTCTTAAACCTAAACAAACATGGCAGGATCTGTTATGTGTCACAGGTCTGTGGGTTACAGAGTTTTATGAGATCTTGATCCTCTTACTGTCTCCAGCCGTGATGTATTAAAGACGGCACCTGTTCTCTGAATAGCCCACATTCCCTGGTGGCAGTTTGGAGTCTTGGCACTGGAGATTTTCTCTGTAAATTCAATAAACAGCTCCTACATGCATTAATCAATCATACCCCACACTGCATCTCCCCATTACTCCCCTCCTCCTCCTCCTCCCTCCTTCCCTCCTCCTGGCGCTGCTGCAACACAATTTAGTCCACTCAGCTTGCAAACCTGACAGCTCGCTCACTGTATCTGTTGCTGTGTGTGTGTGTCTAGTCCGTTCTGTCTTTCACCTCCATATATTCTGAAGTAGCATTTATTGCCTACCTTTCTCTATTAAACCGACTTCATTGACTATTTTGTTGCAGGCTTTTATCAGACTGACTACTTAACTGTCTGAAAGGATGTGCCAGTTAAATCCACTCTGCATCTCTTTTTCCCTGCATCAAACCCATTTTATGATGCATATATACTTATTAGTGATTATCAAAGCAGCGTTGAACACGGAGCAAACTAGTATCTCATTACACAGTTCCAAGGATGAATGTTAAGAGTTTGGAAAAAGCAGCAGAAGGCTGGAGTAAAATGACAAAAAAACAACCTAATAAGGTGATCTGGATGAATGGAGGAAGGTTTCGCACAATGCATTTACCTGCCCAGCCATGATCAGGACAAGATCACAACCTAAGGTTTCTCCGTCAGCTTCATCCATTTTAGGACCATGGCTTCAGACATTGAGACATATGTAATCTATTTTTAACTGATATAAATGTAGCGGTCAGGGAGTGGGTTTGGGTCGGACCAGCTTGCAGGGAGATACTCGGGAGCCAGAAGGTAAGTTTTTGATCCATAATTTATTAGAAAGTCTTGAACAGCGCAGGATACTCTGCCAGGAGTTCAAGAAGCAGTTAACAAGATATACGGAACTTACAAGTACTGAACAGGATCTAGGCTGACGGGGATTCTAGGAATAATGCAGGAGTATGACAGGTGAATAGCAGGTATCCAACAGAACAAGGCGACCAGGAATAAATGAAACCGGTAAGCTTATATACTTATATACTACGTAAATAAACAGAATTATCGAATAACAGAATATAACTAACTGACAGAAACTAAAACATGAGGGATAAACGAAAAGAACCATTACTATAAAAACTAACCGAGAGGGAACTATACAGTAAAGCAAGACTGGGGGAAGAATAATATTAAGGAGAACAAGTAACTGGGTAAATAATAACACAAAGGAGTCTAAGGCCAGGAGGAAGAACTAACAAAACTAAGGGGCAGGAGAGAGAACAAAACTATCAGGATGACAAAAGGGATAAACAAACATAACTACTAAATCCAAAAGAATAGAAACACCTAACTGAGAAAAACAAACACAAAATCCAAAATGGCAGATCCTGACAGTAGCCTGTTTTTCCAGATGCAGTATTTCAGAATATTCATGTGTTAATATAAACTTCTCAGGGCACCATTTTGGGAAGTTAGAACAATACTGGCTAAGGTTAAGGGGTGCACTGTGGTGCAGTTGTTTGCACTGTTGCTTCATACAAAGCTTACATGTTTGCCCTGTGGATGGTTTCTTTCCAGGTCTTACATTGGCTGCAGTCCAAAAATATATTTTAGGTTATTTGCCTGCTATAAATTGCCGTCAGTCAAACATGGAGGTCTGCCCAGTGTTCCTGTGTGGCCCTGTGATTAAATGATGACCTGTCCTGGTTGCACCATGCCTACTGCCTATCGACTTATGGATACAGGCCCTTGTGAAATAAGCTTTGACAGAGACTCACCCTCCTACCTTTCAGATTCCATCTATTATTCTGCAATTCTAACACCGATCAGAAATATCATCATGACTGCCTGTTAATAGAATGTTTGTCATACTTTTGCAGTCAAAACAGCCCTGATCCATCAATCATGGACTCCACTAGAACCCTGAAGGTGTTCTGAGTTGTTTGTCAGAAGGTGTTATGTGTCAAAGTAGCATTCACATGAATGACAGGACTGAAGGTTTCCCAACAGCAAGGTGGCCAGTGGATCTTTCTGCCTCTGTCAGTTTGCCTTATCTTCATAGTGCATACTGGAGCCAACTGTTGATCTGAAAGGTTTACACACAACCATCTCTAGGGTTTACAGATACTGCTTTGTAGAAGAGAAAACATCAAGTGAGAGGTAGCTTTGTACAAAAACTCCCTGTTGATGTCAGAGAAAAATAGGCTGTCTGACTTGAGATGATAGGAAAGCAACAGTAACTCTAAAAAGGTGCACAAACACTGAATGGAAAAATATTGCTTATCCACTGAGTCTCCACTTTAGGTCCAGCATCCAGGTAGTAGAGTCAGAATCTAACATGACAACAAAATCCAGGCGCGGTTCAGGGTGGTGGATAATGTGTCAGGGATATTTTCATCACCCACTATGGGACCCTTAACTGTGGAGTATCGTTTCAACACCACAGCCTACCTGAGTATTGCTGCTGATCATGTCCATCCCTTTATAACCACAGTGTCGCCATCTTCTCCAACACAATAATGCACTAATTCTCAAAGCTCAAATCATCTCAAACTGTTTTCTTGATCATGACAATGAGATGACTGTACACCTGTGGCCTCCACAGTCACCACTTTCAATCCAATAGAGCACCTTTGGGTTGTGGTGGAATGGGAGATTCACATTATGGACGGTCAGCTGACGAATCTGAAGCAACCGCATGATGCCATTATGTCAATATAGACCAAAATCTGAGGAATAGTTCTAGTTATAGTTACAGTGATTTAATATACAATATAAATAATGAACTACTTAAACTAAAATCAGGGATGGATATCAACAACCTATATCTAAATTTAAATAAAACTTAAGTAATGTTTTTTGGGATTTACAAGGAAAATTTTAACTCAGTAATAAATATAGATGGTGTTGGTACTGATACCGTGTCTGAAATTACATTTTTGGGAATAATTATTGAGAGCAATTTGAGCTGGAAACCCCACATCAGACACGGGGAGTGGGGAGAACAAGTATTTGATACACTGCCAATTTTGCAGGTTTTCCCACTTGCAAAGTATGTAGAAGTCTTTAATTTTTTATCATAGGTGCTCTTCAGCTGTGAGTGACGGAATCTAAAACAAAAATTCAGAAAATCACATTGTGTGATTTTGAAGTAAATAATTAGCATTTTATTGCATGTCATAAGTATTTAATACATTAGAAAAACAAAACTCAATATTTGGTACAGAAACCTTTGTTTGCAATTACAGATACCAGATGTTTCCTGTAGTTCTTCTTGATGAGGTTTGCACACACTGCAGCAGGGATTTTGGACCACTCCTCCATACAGATCTTCTCCAGATCCTTCAGGTTTCAGGGCTGTCCCTGGGCAATATGGACTTTCAGCTCCTTCCAAAGATTTTTGATTGGGTTCAGGTCTGGAGACTGGCTAGGCCACTCCAGGACCTTGAGATGCTACTTGCGGAGCCACTCCTTAGTTGCCCTGGTTGTGTGCTTCGAGTTGTTGTCATGCTAGAAGACCGAGCTACAACCCATCTTCAGTACCCTTACTGAGGGAAGGAGGTTGTTGGCTTTTTCTTTCTGCTCTCGGTGGAGGTGGACGCTTTTTCTCTGTCTCCCGCACCCCTCCCATATCTGCCCTGCTTCAGCTCTGTGTCTTGTCGTTTTTGGAGCCTCTTTTTGCACATCTTCCAAATTCTTCCAAAATATGGATTTGGTCAGCTGGTCTCTCAATGCAATTGATCAAATTTTCTCGACGAGAAGACAGGGGTCGGGAGAGCCCACTTGCCCGAACGGGACATTTTTCTCCGGATACACAATGGACTCCTGGCAGAAGTGGAGGATTGTTTGTCTGTCGATAATGTCAGTCGAGGATGTGGAAGATGTGTATATAATTGGATGTTTGATATCAAGATTTCTGCTATTTGGAGTCAGTGGTTACCTGGCATATCGAGAAATTCGGAGAATGTCAGCAGCTGTTCTGGCCATTGTGAGGCTGCCTGGCATGTGTGATGGGATCTTCAGAGTGATCAACACTCAGACTGAAATGTTACGTGAGCTGAATCGCAGACTGGATGTGATTCTTACACAGGATCGCAGGCGGGTTCCTGGACTCGGGTGAAATGGGATAAATCTTGGAGAAAGTTGTTCGCTCGGATCTGGTGAAAGACCAGAAATCTGGCTGTTTGGATTCACCATTGAGAAGCACCAGCGAGACTCTCAAGGCTGACGGAAAATTAAGAGTCAGCCTAACCCAAATAATTATTGTTTTTCTGAATCTGGCTCCCCTGCACGGCCTTGATGGCTGGCTATCTTCAACTTCTCCTGGAAGTTATGTAAACATGATGCTCTGCTCCCTCTGCCCCCTCCCTTCCCTGAGGACATCTGTGGACCTGCTCAGAACTTTGTGGCCGGTTGATGAACATTCCAACGAACCATCAAGGACAATGGCCTCTGTGACAGTGCTTCATGGACTTACTTGCACACAATCACTTGCACACACACACATGCTCAAGATAAACATATGCACCACTTTCACCGTTCCCGGCATGATGTTGTTTTGTCAACTTGTTGCTTCTTTGTGCTGAGGTTTTTTGCAATCTCAAACTGTATCCTGCTAAGGATAAAGTGTGAAATATGATTTTTTTCCCTCTACTTACCTAATGTGGCCTCTTTTCTCATCTAGCAAGGGCAGTGTCTGTCAGTGGGCAGCAAAGCATCGGTGACCCGTCCCCCCCTTCTCTTGTGTCATGATGTATGATTGGATGGGTTGTACTGGAATTCTAATTTCCCCTCGGGGATCAATAAAGTATCTTTGAATTGAATTGAAGATCACCCGATACATGACCCCATCCATCCTCCCCTCAATACAGTGCAGTCGTCCTGTCCCCTTTGCAGAAAAGCATCCCCAAAGAATGATGTTTCCACCTCCATGTTTCACGGTAGGGACGGTGTTCTTGGGGTTGTACTCATCCTCCTCCTTCCTCCAAACACGACGAGTGGAGTTAAGACCAAAAAGCTCTATTTTTGTCTCATTAGACCCCATGACCTTCTCCCATTCCTCGTCTGGATCATCCAGATGTTCATTGGCAAACTTCAGACGGGCCTGGATATGCACTGGCTTGAGCACCTGCAGGACTTTAATCCATGGCGGCGTATTGTGTTACTAATGGTCTTCTTTGAGACTGGGGTACCAGCTCTCTTCAGGTCATTGACTAGGTCCTGCCATGTAGTTCTGGGCTGATCCCTCAGCTTCCTCGTGATCATTGATGCGCCACAAGGTGAGATCTTGCATGGAGCCCCAGACCGAGGGAGATTGACCGTCATCTTGAACTTCTTCCATTTTGCTATAATTGTGCCAACAGTTGTTGCCTTCTCACCAAGCTGCTTGGATATTTTCCTGTAGCCCATCCCAGCCTTATGCAGGTCTACTATTTTATCCCTGACGTCCTTACACAGCTCTCTGGTCTTGGCCATTGTGGAGAGAATGGAGTTTGTTTCATTGAGGGTGTGGACAGGTGTCTTTTATACAGAAAACAAGTTCAAACAGGTGCAGTTAATACAGGTAATGAGTGGAGAACAGGAGGGCTTCTTAAAGAAGAACCAACAGGCCTTTGAGAGCTGGGATTCTTACTGGTTGTTAGGTGATCAAATACAAATGTCATGCAAGAAAATGCTAATTAATTACTTAAAAATCACACAATGTGATTTTCTGGATTTTTCTTTTAGGTTCCATCACTCACAGTTGAAGATCACCTATGATAAAAATTAAAGACTTCTACATGCTTTGCAAGTGAGAAAACCTGCAAAATCTGCAGTGTATCAAATACTTGTTCTCCCCACTGTACAAAATAAAATTTCTAAAAGTGTCTAAATTATTATCAAGGGTAAATACTTCTTGGAATATAATTCACTGAGTTTATTGTATAAATAAACAGAAATCTGGGGCAATAACTATACAAGTTAGCTTCATCCCCTCTTTTTACTCCAAAAACGTGTTGTGAGTTATACATAAAGTAGGATTTTATGATCGCACTAATTAATTTTTCTGGCAATCTAAATTGTTAAAAGGTTTTGATCTAGTAGATTTTATGCTGCACAACTTGTATATAAATCCAATAAAAATATATTACCTACTAACATCCAAAAGCTCTGTACACAAAGAAGGCAGTTATAATCTGAGGGGCTGTTGTAACTTTTAAGATCCAAGTGGTGAGAACCACTAGGAAACATTTGTGTGTGTCTGTTTGTGGTGTTAAACATTGGAACTGATTGGGATCGCAGCTCAATTTAAATCAAGATATAAAGAAACATTTTAGTCACAGTACATGGTTATTGGCAGGGGGGTCTGTCGATTGTTTTCTTTATGTATATTGTTATTGATATGTTGATATGACAGTGAAGATTTAGTTACTAAGCTATAAATGGCAGCAATCATAAAATGTCTTAAGGAATGGGAATGGGGGGTGCGAGTAATTACGTTTTTGTTCATCCGACTCCTTTCACAGTGATATTTTGTATTATTATTACTATTATTAGTCCTTTTTGCATTCTTTAATACACTATACTTATTGTATTTTTGTATTGTATGTTTTCTTACAAGCTTAGAATAAACCTTTAAATTAAATGAAAAATAAAAATTAAATAATTTACCCCATGAAGAACTTGGTGAGAGGGTTAAAGAGGCCTAAAAGGACTATACTTCAATTTTCTTTGGAGACCATATGTGGTCTCTAATTTTAAATGTTTAACATATTTTGATTTGTTACCAGGTTGATGACTATACAAGTAGCCTTATTCATAATTTAGAAATTTACCTTCCTATTTATTTATTTATCCAGCTAGTTAGTAAGAGGCTTGTCAGGCTAGCTGTTGAGCTGGCGGTGTTAATGTATACAATCATGAACTGTGTTTCCTGACCCTTTTTAAAGCTCATGCTGGAATGAAAGCTGTATTTGTTGGGGGATTTTTTTGTATACCATTTAGTTATTTCTATTTTTTAAATTTTATTGGTCATTTTATTCTCAAAATTACTCTGTATTTAATATATCATTCTCTTATAAATATATATAGGGTACCAGTTTAAATTGTTTGCAAATTACATTTGGTTAATTTTGTCCATAATGTTTGCACAAAAGATGGAAAGTCTATCCTGTAATCATGTTACTGGTCAGCCACTCCTTCATACGAACTTCTGTTGATTATTGAGTCACTTATTCGTGATCTGCTCCTTCTGCAGTCAGCAGGTCAGTGTGAGCTTTGCTGCAGTGGTCTGCCTATTATTTCAACCCAGGGAGAGTTGCAAATTACTCCTCATTTAAATAAATGAGGGATTCTTGATCCCAGGGCAAAAATGAAGAGATAGCAGCAAAGAGGGAGTGGGCTGGGGGAAGAATAACAAGTTGAAACGACAAGGGATGAAGCAAAAGAGAAAATAAGTGGGTGTGGAAAAAAGAGGGACAGAAGCAAGAGGAAGTTGCAGATTCTTGAGATATCGAAAACAAGAGCTGCAAAATTGAGAAGCTTGAAGGCCAGAGGAAGACAAAAAAAAGCTGATGTGGAAGAGGGCAGGGAGATGAGTACTGAATGATGAGGCTGAGAGAGAGACTTGTATATGAGTATCGGGTATTTCCCTGTTCCCATGGTAACGTACTTCCTTTGACTGCTCTAATTTCCACCCTCAGTGGGATAATGTTCCACATTACAGCTTTCCAAGCACATAAATACATGAACATACACACACAATCATCAAAACAGAGACTGTGTCCCTGATTGTTGCTGATAACTCTGCATATTTGACAGTATAACAATTATGAACACATAAGTCAGTCTTTGTTTTTAGCCCCAATTATTTTTAATGCATTAAAAAATTTGTGAATGAGTTTAAAAATCTTCTGCCAACTTTTATTTTCCATTAAACTTTTTTTATTCATTTATCTTCTATACCGCTTCTTCCATAGTGGGTCATGGGGGAGCTGGTGCCTATCTCCAGCAGTCTACGGGCAAGAGGCAGGGTACACCCTAGACAGGGCGCTAATATTTAAATTTCAAACTTTGAACATTTTTGCTAAAAGTAAAAAACAGAAAATGCTATTAAAGTTTTTCTTTGTTTCCATCCCATCATAAAATGCAGTGTTTTTTCCTCTAACTTGACTTTTGAAATCTAATATTTCTAAATAAAATGACTTCTAGTTTAGTTTCTCCAGCTCCTGGAAAGAACTGCCCCCAATCCGTTTCTTTCTATGAACTGGGTGGATTGGGTGTCCCTGTGGTGGATTGGCATCTATATTTCTGTATATAAACAACTATTTTACAAGACAAACAATAGCCCGGTCCCCTCATATAAGACATGTAGAGAATAAAGAACATTTATACAAAATAAAATTTACTGACAATGTGTGCTAATTCTGATTTTAGCCCATATATTTTTACTAAATCTTTTCACAAAGTAGATCAAAAGATTTTTAAATAACTTTTTTGTCAAATTAGGAATTTCTTGCCCCGTAATAAAATGTTTTTTAAAAAGTTAATCATCTTTAACCTTATTTTATTATCATTTGTAAACACTGCAAACACTAAATATTCACAACATTGTCCAACATCAGAGACAACAGAACACCTTAAAGTAGTCAACTGTGTTTTCTTTTAGTACCTTCCAATGCTGCATTACAAAGTAGTAATCTCAGTTCATCCTTATTCATTAAAGATTTACTGTAGATGTTCCGCACTAGTTGTTAGCTGTTTTGTGCATGTTTGAGTCCTTGCTCTCCCATTTATAGTAGAAAAAGAAAATAAGCCAATTATGATCCCTGACCAAGCAATTGGTGCATCCTGACATGATAGGATGGTTTGGACTTTGTTTATGTAGGTGCATGTTTTTGTAAAGTTGCTTTGTGAATTTCAATTTGTTTTTACATATTATTATGGTATACTTAATAATAATTGGCACATTTATTACATTTGAAAGACATTTACTAGCAAATGCAAATGTATATAGAGTCAGTATTTCCAGTGTTGATTCTCCATCTCCTTGTCAAGTTGGAGCTTCTAAACCAAATCCTGATTGATGGTGACTATTCTGGTCTGGATACAGCTCAGGTTTTTTTGCCTGCTCTCCATCCTTGTCTGTCCTGCAGAATTTGTCCTTGATGTTTTTTTGCACAGAAGTGGCCAATTCTGCCCTTCTTGTGAAAAGATTGTTTTCCGAATGTCTACACTTCACTGTGCATGTCCCTTTTTGTGGCACTAGTGGTCTTTATTTACAGTATTCAGACAGGATATGGGCAGAGAGAGAAGGAGGGAAGATGCATAGCAAAGGTCCCAAAATCAAACCCCAGACGACTGCGTCGAGGAGGAATAGCCCCGTATATGGGGCGCATGCTCTACCTCTACACCCCGTAGCGCCCCATCGCAATGCAAATTTATACAAAGTGATAATGGCTGTGTGCTTCTCTGTAGAGGAAACCTTTGCTAACACAAGAATACATTGATTTCAAAACCATCTGTCCCTTTTTCATAGGAATAATATTTCTGATAATGTTGGTAGAGATTTAAACTTGTCTCTTTGACAGCTAATAAAGCGTTTGCAACAATTTAAAATGCATTTGATAACTCGGCACACTAATCTAAAATGTAAACTGTCAGCTCAAAGCTGAAAACAGTTTGCAGCCACGACTCTTCAAATACTGAAATCCTTTGTGTTGTCGATTCTGTGAATTCTACAGATGCAGATCCATTTAAAAAGACAGATGATTGAGAAACAATCCATGCCTGTGGACAACCTCTGAATGTACCCACTGATAAGCTTGTTTTGCCATTTAATGCAAAAAGTTTGTAATTTAAGTAATAAAATAGAGTAATAAAAGTTTGTAATTTATTGCAAATGGAGAGAGCTGGAAAGGGCTTTATGCCTTGTTGCTTTTAATTAATCATGAGTGTGTAAATAATTGAACAAGTCATTGAGTTGGTGAATGGTCTGCTGTGTCAATAACTGTGACAGTGACTGTGTTGTAGATGGTTTCATTAACTACCTCATGGACTTCATGTTAGAACTAGTCAAATCTACTGTGGCATTCTGGGCAATAACACTATTAATTGTGTGATTATCTTAAATCTATGTAGAATCTCCCTAATTTATGTTTTACTGTTGACTAAATAATGTACTTTAATGTTTTGTGAATGTGTCTGTTGTAGTACTGGACGTTTGTTCTTCATGAATGCTTTCATTCATGCCACATAAGACTTCTTTTTATCAAACTTATCTTGAAGTCAAATTCCAGAGAGATTTGACTAAAAGCTTATGCTGAACATACAGTGGTTGGACAATGAAACTGAAACACTTGGTTTTAGACCACAATAATTTATTAGTATGGTGTAGGGCCTCCTTTTGCGGCCAATACAGCGTCAATTCGTCTTGGGAATGACATATACAAGTCCTGCACAGTGGTCAGAGGGATTTTAAGCCATTCTTCCTGCAGGATAGTGGCCAGGTCACTACGTGATACTGGTGGAGAAAAACGTTTCCTGACTCGCTCCTCCAAAACACCCCAAAGTGGCTCAATAATATTTAGATCTGGTGACTGTGCAGGCCATGGGAGATGTTCAACTTCACTTTCATGTTCATCAAACCAATCTTTCACCAGTCTTGCTGTGTGTATTGGTGCATTGTCATCCTGATACGCGGCACCGCCTTCAGGATACAATGTTTGAACTATTAGATGCACATGGTCCTCAAGAATGGTTCGGTAGTCCTTGGCAGTGACGCGCCCATCTAGCACAAGTATTGGGCCAAGGGAATGCCATGATATGGCAGCCCAAACCATCACTGATCCACCCCCATGCTTCACTCTGGGGATGCAACAGTCTGGGTGGTACGCTTCTTTGGGGCTTCTCCACACCGTAACTCTCCCGGATGTGGGGAAAACAGTAAAGGTGGACTCACCAGAGAACAATACATGTTTCACATTGTCCACAGCCCAAGATTTGCGCTCCTTGCACCATTGAAACCGACGTTTGGCATTGGCATGAGTGACCAAAGGTTGGGCTATAGCAGCCCGGCCGTGTATATTGACCCTGTGGAGCTCCCAACGGACAGTTCTGGTGGAAACAGGAGAGTTGAGGTGCACATTTAATTCTGCCGTGATTTGGGCAGCCGTGGTTTTATGTTTTTTGGATACAATCCGGGTTAGCACCCGAACATCCCTTTCAGACAGCTTCCTCTTGCGTCCACAGTTAATCCTGTTGGATGTGGTTCGTCCTTCTTGGTGGTATGCTGACATTACCCTGGATACCGTGGCTCTTGATACATCACAAAGACTTGCTGTCTTGGTCACAGATGCGCCAGCAAGACGTGCCCCAACAATGTGTCCTCTTTTTAACTCTGGTATGTCACCCATAATGTTGTGTACATTTCAATATTTTGAGCAAAACTGTGCTCTTACCCTGCTAATTGAACCTTCACACTCTGCTCTTACTGATGCAATGTGCAATCAATGAAGACTGGCTACCAGGCTGGTCCAATTTAGCCATGAAACCTCCCACACTAAAATGACAGGTGTTTCAGTTTCATTGTCCAACCCCTGTACATGTAAATATAATTCAATGCGTCTTTTGTGGACTTTTTGAAATCAATGGCATACAACTCTCTGTAATCGGGGACAGTGTTGTGGAAATTCTCTCTTTATGTGAGCTACCTTAAAATGCAATTTCCACGGATAATATCTGAATAAAACCTTACTTTCTCTTTGCCATTTCTCAATGCTGGACTAAGTCACTGACAGAAGAAGTGCACGCACAACCAACAACTCTGTAGAAACTTAGAGACTAACATTGAATCATGAGTGTGTTGTCATTATAGTTAGACTTAAAATAAAATGAATTATTAATTCTGGGTCCTCAAATCGACAGGTGTATATTGTACACGCCATGTTTCTGAGAGGAAATGTTGATATTTTTTTCCCTTGATGGCGGTTGAGCTTCTCTAAAGTTGGGTTTTATTATCAGTTGTGGACAAGAATCTATAGTCATCAGAAAATTGTGGTTCAGGTTATTAAGTGTGACAGACTGATCGACAGCCAATTTAAGACTCTCATGGACTTTCATATTTCTAGAAAGTGTCAACACCCCACAATTTGCGCTTATTTATTGTTGAAGCACTGGAAAAAAGGGGCATCCTCCCTCATGGTCAGTCTGTGAGGCTGTCTGGAACTAAGGAGTGTCTCGGTTTGTTGTCTTGACATCATGGTAGAATTTGACACGCTCAGGGCTTCATCTGCAATCATCAGGCATGTCTCTGGTCTGTTAATGAACTTGAGATCAAAGTAAAAACTAACGATGCCTGTCTTTAAAGGGTTTCTGGGCACATCACACTGGAAGGAGACCCTGAGGCAGGCCTGCAACTCACTGAAAGGGTCTATAGAGTATAGCTACTGTGTGTATATCCCTTCAGGCCTGAAAAGATGTTAAAGTGCGCCTTGAGGAGCTGGATACTGTTGATGGAAAGAGTGATGTTGGGGTTTCCCTCCTTGACCTGTAATCTCTATGACACAATCTCAGAAAAGCAAAAGTGTCACAATTCTTAATTCAAGTTTATTTTATAAAATAAATAATACATGTCATATGCAAAAAGACTTGTTAACATCACTAACATGTTTGTGCTTGGAGAATAAATTTAAAAAAATATGTTTGAGAACCAGAAAATATACAGATCCTAAAGTGTTAAACATAAATAAGTCACGTCTTTCTGTGGTTTTTCAAAGCAAATATGTACATTTAAAATCTCCTCAAACATTCCTCTTGTATGCTTACAATACAATTTAGACTTATCTTCCGACCACCACATGTGTAACATTAGCTTGAAGTTACTTTTAAGGCTTAAACGACAGGTTAGAAAACTAACTGCATACAACCTTGTAGAGCTTAAATAATGTTGACGGACCAGGTCCTGGGAGGGAAAAACCTTTGGATAACTACATTTGGATAGCTACATTACTATAGCGCAGTTTGACCCTCATGAGTAAAACTGACTGATTTTTTTGTAGAAAAGTGACTATAAGCTGCTTCCATTCACTGCTGCTGTGTTTTGCAAAACCACTGCATAGCTCACTATTATATTCTAGGAACTCATTCGTTGGAAGAAATGGGAGTTTAAATTACAATTTGTTTGTCCACAAGGATTCATTCACCACTGTGGTGGACTTGGCCCATCACATTGTTTTTAAATTCATACATACTTCAAGGCTGGACTATTGTAATTCTTTACTATCAGGATGTCCACAAAATGCAGTTAAAAGCCTTCAGCTGATTCAAAATGCTGCAGCAAGAGTTCTGATGAAAATTAAAAAGAGAGATAATATTTCTCCTACTTTAGCTTCCCTTCATTGGCTCCCTGTTAAATCCAGAATATAATTTAAAATTCTCCTCCTCACATATAATGTCCTTAATGATTTAGCTCCATCATACATCAGAGATCTGATTGTTCCATATGTTCCTAACAGAGCACTTCGTTCTCAGACTGCAGGTTTTGGTGGTTCCTAGAGTCTATAGAAGTAGAATGGGAGGCAGATCCTTTAGTTATTAGGCTCCTCTCCTGTGGAACCAGCTCCCGGTTTTGGTCCGTGAGGCAGACACCCTGTTTACTTTTAAGGCTAAGCTTAAAACTTTCCTTTTTGATAAAGCTTATAGTTAGAGTGGCTTAGGTTATCCTGAGCTATCTGTGTAATTATGCTGCTATAGGCTTAGGCTGCTGGAGGACATTATGACCACATTCACCCTCTTCGCTACATTCTCACACTACTCTCCAATTTTGCATTATTTGCAGTTATTTCAGCTTTTAACTTTGTTCTCTCTTTTCTCTTCCTAGAAGCTACACCTGGCCTGACTCTGTGTCTGCCTGTGACACCTTTCTGGAGAGGGGCATCATCCAAGCTTCTGCTGGCAACAACTTAATGCTCACTCTCTACCGATGATCCACATGGCCCTGTCTTTCAGTGTTTAACCCTTTCTCTCACCTAGACATGGCGATTGACTGAGCTTTTACTGTAACTAATTATATGTGCTCTCTTTCAGACTCTAACCTTGAAAACTGGCTCAGAGTTTCTGTTCTTTCTTTCTAGGTGAAACGACTAAAGGAGCTACATCCATTAACATTTACTTTTCCTTCCCATAGAAAGTACTCCTGGATCAGTGCTTCTTTGTTCTCTTTGTGTCTCTGCTCTGTTCTCTCAAACCTCCAGTCGGTCGTGGCAGATGGCCGCTCATACTGAGTCTGGTTCTGCTGGAGGTTTCTTCCTGTTAAAAGGGAGTTTTTCCTCTCCACTGTCGCTGCATGCATGCTCAGTATGAGGGATTGCTGCAAAGTCAACACCAGTGACTGTCCACTGTCTCTACATGCTCATCCAGGAGGAGTGAATGCTGCAAGTCACTGACTGGATGCAATCTGCTGGGTTTCCTTAGACAGAAAAACTTTTTACCCAATTTGAATAAATAACTGAATCTGACTGCACTGTTCAATTGTTAGGATTCATTGGAATGTATGTACCTGACTTTTGTGAAGTGCCTTAAGACAACATGTGTTGTGAATTGGCGCTATATAAATAAAACTGATTTGAATTGAACTGAATTAAATTCCTGAGTAGGGTGCTGGTTTGTTAGGTTTCTGAGTTATTGCTTAGATAACATCTCTCCTGATTTTTCTCCTCCTCACTGGATAAATCGCCATTTAAATGTTATGAACTTACATTCCAGCTGGAAATGTCGATATCACTACTTTTGTCTAGGTGACCATTGTGTTATGCACTGATGCCTGGCTGTTGTGTTCCATCCGCATTGTCATCCAGTTTTAGTACCTGCCGTCGGTGTGTTCGGCTGTCTGTGCTTTCTTTCTTTCTTTCTTTTTACTTATTTATTTATTGCATATTATTTAAGTTATGGAAACAAATCTAACTATGATGAATTATAAGCTGGAAAACAACAGAAGAGTTGTAATAGTGCTGATATATTTTCCCTAATTTAAAGTTTTAATATTCTACATTGTGTAAATGATAATATCTGCATTTCTCTTCAAAACAAACACTGTTTAATGTAACTGCAACCTTTAAAAGCTGCATCATAAAAATCTTTTGTACAAACACAAAATCGCTCTCTTAATTAAGATACTACAAAACTACAAATTAATTTAGCCTTCATAGGTAATGACTTTTATTGCGCGTTCATAAATAAAACTGAAAAGTGCTGGCTTACATTTTCATTTAGAAGAGAAATAATTAAGAAACAGTGAATTATGGTGGCAGAATGAATGACTGAAAATTATAGGAGGTGCTACAGTCTGTTTCTCTAAATTACCTCATTTTAAATTCATATTTAGTAAATGGAAGAAACTAATGCATCTGTTTAAACTCTTCATTGTAGGAGTCTAACCTCTGATAAACATGTTTTTCCCCTGTTTTTGTGCTTTTAATGCATTAGGACATTTAATGGTTATGATGAGCAGGAACCACCTTGGTTAAACATTTTAACTTTGGTTGTGTGAAACATTCAGAAAGCTAGTTTTGGAGATGTAAATAATCAGATTACCTGCAGGGTTGGAATTTGTAAACATTTGGAAGTGTTTATCACTCATTATTTAACATAGTCACTGTTTTTCCCAGAAATTAAATTTCTATCTGTTGTGTATGCTATAATAAAATTAACAATTGCTATTTAATTTAGCATTTACTCGACAGCAAAAGCTCAATCAGTTATTCTTTATTGTATCTTTGTATATAATTCAGGATGTTAGGGGGTTTTGTAATTCTGGTCACTTTTAAGGTAGTCGCTTTACTTACCAGCTTATTATTATTTTCTTACCAGGTCAGAGCAGGACATGTAGCGTGCTGCAAACATTTAATATTAGTTAATGACTCAATCTGAAGTTGTGTTTGTATCCAAGTCCACAGACAAAAACAGTTCTGCTTCTGCTCATTCCTTCTTGGTGTAACCTGCTGCCTTTACTGTAGCAGATTGTAACCCCCCAAAAACAACCCATTATTGGCTTTTACCCCTGAATAGCCTCAGTGTCTTCTACTCTTGGTGCAAATGACCACTGCACTATCATGAAAGGTTGTATGTTATGAAAGCAGTGATGTGTTTTTACTCTAGACATTTCTCTTTGCAAACACATCAGGAAATTGGGCATGAAACTTTCAGGATAATATAGTACCAGTACTTACCAGAACAAACCAGCTAATTTCTGCCCAAACCTAAAGGGAAGTTCTGTTGATTTCTGAATGAAAGAGCAAAAAGCAATACAGTAGTTCAATGAAAATAAAGACAGGAAGTGCAATACAATTCTGAAGTAAAGGCAGAGCATTCCACTACAAATTTGAACCACTTTCCCAGTAAGCTATTGTTAAGCACAAGTAAAATGAAAGGTTTCGAATTTTTCATGGTTTATGAATTAAGAGAAATATATATATAAAGTATTTAAGCATATAACTGTCAGTTTATTGGTTTAATTGTGCAGATACATGGATCCCACTATGGTGCTGAATGTTAACAGTGAGATTTGCAGGGCTTCAACCAAGCTAGAGAGTGGAAGTCTCGATATTTATCACCTCTGCAGGGCCAGCAGGGTCTGCGGGGAGCCGATGTGATCTCTGATTTGTTTTAGGGTGGCAGCATGGTTAATGGAGTGATAGTGATTAGATTAACAGAGACTGCCAGGCAATGCAGTGTTTCTAATTGAGTTGGTGGGACGTCCATGTGTGGTTTCCTGTCTATGTTAGTGTCTTTAGGTATTGTACGCAGATGGGCCATAATTCTGTCCGGTTTTATTGCCGTTATGGGTACTTCATGCTTACAAGCCCATGGAATCATTGCCTCATAAATTACATGCACACACAACAGCTGTCTTTACTGTGTGAAAGCCTCGTGTTCATTCATGCAGCTCAATGTTGCAGCACTGCCATTGCTTCATGAGAGCAATTTAAGTTAATGGCTGGTGATTAAAAAAAAGTAAAGGGATAAACAGTCATTACATCCTGGTAAAGCAAAATACTTGATCACCAACACACAGGTGTATGGAGTTGTGTTGAATAGTCAGAGCGTGCATGCTTATAACAGTTGCCTAATGTGATATTTTAACATCCCAATAACTGCAATAACACTACCAAAAACAATTAGATTAAAAACAGAATGGGTGTCCCCTGGGTTCAACTTCCAACATCAAACCAAGTTTTTTCTGTTAGTAAAGATGCAGAATGAGGATAAACCACAAGGAACAGGAGTATAAGACTGATTGTTGGTGCAACGTGAAAGTGAAAATAAGCAAAACATAAAACAGAGCTAACGTCAGAGTGGAGCTCAAGTACAACTTTTTTTGGTTAATTTAGAAATATGGAGGAAAATGGAGCTAAATACTTTGGAAATTGTGTTAGACTTTTGTTCCTTGTAAACTCTTAATATTTTAGAATACTTGCACTTTTCTTTGTTGTCAAAATGGTGCAATGTGCAATCAATGAAGACAGGCTACCAGGCTGGTCCAATTTAGCCAATTTAACACTTGGGATCTGATCAATAGGGATTAACCTTAGTAAATACATAATATATAAACCTACAGGGGTTGGACAATGAAACTGAAACACCTGTCATTTTAGTGTGGGAGGTTTCATGGCTAAATTGGACCAGCCTGGTAGCCAGTCTTCATTGATTGCACATTGCACCAGTAAGAGCAGAGTGTGACGGTTCAATTAGCAGGGTAAGAGCACAGTTTTGCTCCAAATATTGAAATGCACACAACATTATGGGTGACATAGCAGAGTTAAAAAGAGGACAAATTGTTGGTGCACGTCTTGCTGGCGCATCTGTGACCAAGACAGCAAGTCTTTGTGATGTATCAAGGGCCACGGTATCCAGGGTAATGTCAGCATACCACCAAGAAGGACGAACCACATCCAACAGGATTAACTGTGGACGCAAGAGGAAGCTGTCTGAAAGGGATGTTCGGGTGCTTACCTGGATTGTATCCAAAAAAACATAAAATCACGGCTGCCCAAATCACAGCAGAATTTCCACCAGAACTTACCGTCGGGAGCTCCACAGGGTCAATATACACGGCCGGGCTGCTGTAGCCAAACCTTTGGTCACTCATGCCAATGCCAAACATCAGTTTCAATGGTGCAAGGAGTGCAAATCTTGGGCTGTGGACAATGTGAAACATGTATTGTTCTCTGATGAGTCCACCTTTACTGTTTTCCCCAGTTTCATTGTCCAACCCCTGTATATACATACATACAGGGGTTGGACAATGAAACTGAAACACCTGGTTTTAGACCACAATAATTTATTAGTATGGTGTAGGGCCTCCTTTTGCAGCCAATACAGCGTCAATTCATCTTGGGAATGACATATACAAGTCCTGCACAGTGATCAGAGGGATTTTAAGCCATTCTAATTGCAGGATAGTGGCCAGGTCACTACGTGATACTGGTGGAGAAAAACGTTTCCTGACTCGCTCCTCCAAAACACCCCAAAGTGGCTCAATAATATTTAGATCTGGTGACTGTGCAGGCCATGGGAGATGTTCAACTTCACTTTCATGTTCATCAAACCAATCTTTCACCAGTCTTGCTGTGTGTATTGGTGCATTGTCATCCTGATACGCGGCACCGCCTTCAGGATACAATGTTTGAACCATTGGATGCACATGGTCCTCAAGAATGGTTCGGTAGTCCTTGGCAGTGACGCGCCCATCTAGCACAAGTATTGGGCCAAGTGAATGCCATGATATGGCAGCCCAAACCATCACTGATCCACCCCCATGCTTCACTCTGGGCATGCAACAGTCTGGGTGGTACGCTTCTTTGGGGCTTCTCCACACCGTAACTCTCCCGGATGTGGGGAAAACAGTAAAGGTGGACTCATCAGAGAACAATACTTGTTTCACATTGTCCACAGCCCAAGATTTGCGCTCCTTGCACCATTGAAACCGACGTTTGGCATTGGCATGAGTGACCAAAGGTTTGGCTATAGCAGCCTGGCCGTGTATATTGACCCTTTGGAGCTCCCGACGGACAGTTCTGGTGGAAACAGGAGAGTTGAGGTGCACATTTAATTCTGCCGTGATTTGGGCAGCCGTGGTTTTATGTTTTTTGGATACAATCCGGGTTAGCACCCAAACATCCCTTTCAGACAGCTTCCTCTTGCGTCCACAGTTAATCCTGTTGGATGTGGTTCGTCCTTCTTGGTGGTATGCTGACATTACCCTGGATACCGTGGCTCTTGATACATCACAAAGACTTGCTGTCTTGGTCACAGATGCGCCAGCAAGACCTGCACCAACAATTTGTCCTCTTTTGAACTCTTGTATGTCACCCATAATGTTGTGTGCATTTCAATATTTTGAGCAAAACTGTGCTCTTACCCTGCTAATTGAACCTTCACACTCTGCTCTTACTGGTACAATGTGCAATCAATGAAGACTGGCTACCAGGCTGGTCCAATTTAGCCATGAAACCTCCCACACTAAAATGACAGGTGTTTCAGTTTCATTGTCCAACCCCTGTATGTATATATATATATATATATATATATATATATATACAGGTCCTTCTCAAATAATTAGCATATTGTGATAAAGTTCATTATTTTCCATAATGTCATGATGAAAATTTAACATTCATATATTTTAGATTCATTGCACACTAACTGAAATATTTCAGATCTTTTATTGTCTTAATACGGATGATTTTGGCATACAGCTCATGAAAACCCAAAATTCCTATCTCACAAAATTAGCATATCATTAAAAGGGTCTCTAAACGAGCTATGAACCTAATCATCTAAATCAACGAGTTAACTCTAAACACCTGCAAAAGATTCCTGAGGCCTTTAAAACTCCCAGCCTGGTTCATCACTCAAAACCCCAATCATGGGTAAGACTGCCGACCTGACTGCTGTCCAGAAGGCCACTATTGACACCCTCAAGCAAGAGGGTAAGACACAGAAAGAAATTTCTGAACGAATAGGCTGTTCCCAGAGTGCTGTATCAAGGCACCTCAGTGGGAAGTCTGTGGGAAGGAAAAAGTGTGGCAGAAAACGCTGCACAACGAGAAGAGGTGACCGGACCCTGAGGAAGATTGTGGAGAAGGGCCGATTCCAGACCTTGGGGGACCTGCGAAAGCAGTGGACTGAGTCTGGAGTAGAAACATCCAGAGCCACCGATCACAGGCGTGTGCAGGAAATGGGCTACAGGTGGCGCATTCCCCAGACCTGGGAGACAGAGAAGCAGCACTGGACTGTTGCTCAGTGGTCCAAAGTACTTTTTTCGGATGAAAGCAAACTCTGCATGTCATTCGGAAATCAAGGTGCCAGAGTCTGGAGGAAGACTGGGGAGAAGGAAATGCCAAAATGCCAGAAGTCCAGTGTCAAGTACCCACAGTCAGTGATGGTCTGGGGTGCCGTGTCAGCTGCTGGTGTTGGTCCACTGTGTTTTATCAAGGGCAGGGTCAATGCAGCCAGCTATCAGGAGATTTTGGAGCACTTCATGCTTCCATCTGCTGAAAAGCTTTATGGAGATGAAGATTTCATTTTTCAGCACAACCTGGCACCTGCTCACAGTGCCGAAACCACTGGTAAATGGTTTACTGACCATGGTATCACTGTGCTCAATTGGCCTGCCAATTCTCCTGACCTGAACCCCATAGAGAATCTGTGGGATATTGTGAAGAGAACGTTGAGAGACTCAAGACCCAACACTCTGGATGAGCTAAAGGCCGCTATCGAAGCATCCTGGGCCTCCATAAGACCTCAGCAGTGCCACAGGCTGATTGCCTCCATGCCACGCCGCATTGAAGCAGTCATTTCTGCAAAAGGATTCCCGACCAAGTATTGAGTGCATAAGTGTACATGATTATTTGAAGGTTGACGTTTTTTGTATTAAAAACACTTTTCTTTTATTGGTCGGATGAAATATGCTAATTTTGTGAGATAGGAATTTTGGGTTTTCATGAGCTGTATGCCAAAATCATCCGTATTAAGACAATAAAAGACCTGAAATATTTCAGTTAGTGTGCAATGAATCTAAAATATATGAATGTTAAATTTTCATCATGACATTATGGAAAATAATGAACTTTATCACAATATGCTAATTTTTTGAGAAGGACCTGTATATATATATATACATACATATAACACATATCTGTATTAAACATACAGTAACACACCAGGGACACAGCGGGATTCATTTTCTTGCCTGAAGATGCTGATGCATGAGAAAGTTAATGAAGGAAAAGATCTTTATATCTTGGCCTTTTCTCACATATAAAAAAACTCACATGGAAATAAATAGAAATGCTGTGGTTTAAACATTTCTAGAGAAAAGCCAAAATTTCTATCTGTGGAACAAAAGTCCTGTAACCAATTCTTATTTCCTTATTCATGAATTGATGCTGAAGAAGGGATAATGTGTGAGCCACCCATTAATGATGGATTTCAGCTGAACAATGTTCAGATAAAGATTATTTTGCCCCAATACCGATCCAAGTCCCTTCAGATAAACTTTTTGCCAATACAAAGACTCATTCTGATGCATTCATTTCTTACAGCAGAGATTTGGTATGTTGAAAATATATATACTATGAAAAGTCCAACAGGAAATTCAAGTATATTCATATAGCATATTTGAAAACAACTGCAGTGTTGGCCCTGACTATATAAACAGAGAAAACAGAGTACATTAAAAACTATTTCCATAAGAACACTATAACACTAAGTACCTTTATAGTGTTCTTAAAAAGAATAATTTTGTTCCATAATATTTTTTTTCATTATCAAGATTTATAAACAGCACAAGGAATAAAAAATTTCTAGATAAATTTGTGGTTTTAGATGTTGCTCTGACTAACACCGGACATGAATAAGTTACAAGTGACATATTTTTCATGTTTTAAATGTTGACACACTACTTACATTTTTGCACTTTTCATTACAACTTTTTACAGCATCTTAATTTACTTCACAGCTGACAGTCTTAGACAGTAGGCCAGCATCAGAGATTGGGAGTTGGGATTCCCTCATTGATCAATCAAAAATGGCTGAATATGGACCCTCATCAAGCTCAGGGTCCTCTTTTTAAACTTTTATTAATTTCCTTTTACCTCCCAATTATACACTAATTTGTGGTGTTCTATAACATAAATTCCCCCCAAAATGCATTAAAGTCTGGGGTATGACTAGCTTTGCAAGGTCCTGTACTGGTAGCAAAATTTGTAAATACCATGATGAATTGGATGGGGCATTAAATGGTAGCAACCATCAAGCAAAGCAAGAGAGATTAACTGCATTGTAATAATAGTATACAGGTCAGCATGAACTGACCTCTTTGTTTCTCCTGTTTTGCAGTCCTTGCTGCTGATTCGCCAGGAGATGGTGGTGTCCCAGAAGAAGCTTGGCGAGTTTTGCGAGGCTCTGAAACAGTACCTGAAGAATGTTTCTGCTCAGAGAGACTGCTTTCAGTAAGTCTCATTAATGCTCCACATTTTTACAACTGCTGTGCTGCACAGAGCAGAACTGTAACCCATTTTAAATTATTAATGTGCTCCATTTTAAGTGTCAGAACCTCACAGTATTCCTCATTTTATTTAGCACTACCTCACACATTTCCTCCACTGGTGTTTCATTATTAGTAGTAGTTTGTATTCTTACACATACACCAAAAACAGTTTCACGTAAGGTGTGCACTTCATTACTTTGCAGTGGAAATCTGAAAATCAGCTTCAACTCCCTAGTGGTTTAGGTCAGTGAAAAGATAATACCCAGTGCATATAATAATACGGCTTTTATTTGGTCTGATATAGAGATGCTGTAACTATTAGAAACCTCCTGCTTCCCCTACGCAGATTCAGCTACAGAATGCTGTGAAACACTAATATCCAGAGAGATTTCCCTAAATCCCAGACTTAATATGCTCCATGTACTGTCCAGAGTGTTATTCAGTTTTTGCCCTTGGCAAAGTGTGAAGGTTCTGGGTCTGCCTCAAAACCTTTTATATTACACATTCGGCCACCATTTACTGGCATCTGAACTAGAAGGTAAAGAAACTGCATGAGGAACAGAAGCAAAGGTATAAATCTTGACAGCTACACAGAAAGGTTAAATGAACAGGGAAAAGCCTGATACGTTCAGGATTTATTATACTATCACCATCCTTTTTAAAACAATATTTCCTGTCGTCTTGTTGTGCAGAAGAAAGCTTGTAGACTAAGTGTTAAAAGTGACAAATTGGTTTGTGTTTTAATTGAAATATGAAAAAACAATTTTCCATACAAGTCAGACAAACATTTAAATTAAACCCAATAAGTGGTTCAAAAGAGCAAACCGTATCTGTTTTTTGTTGCCATTTATTTAATAAGGAAGGTTCGAAAGGGGTAACTTTTTAAAGGAGGTCAAGAAAAAGATGGTGCCATATATACAACAGAGGAATTTTGCAGATGAAACAAGCCAAGCCAACTTTATTGACCAAAGTGCTGGACAACAAGAATGATTAAAATAAACGAACAAAACAAAATAACAGAGGAGCATTTGTAAACTACACAACAAAAATCCAACAAATTACTCAAACAGACCAAAATCAATAGAAACAGCAGGAGGTTACCCTGAAGTTGAGCACTTAACATTTGAAACATCCAGGGGGGTCATTTTGATTCTGCTCGACCATCCTAAACAATGATGAAGATTTACAGACGGTGCATAAGTAGAATAAAAAATGCAACAAAACAAAGCATTCGAGTTCAAAACATCACCTTAATAAAATGAACTGGGTTGTACTTCCTGGTAGGAATGGGCAATTATTTTACCATTACTATTGTGGTGAAATTCTTTTTATCGTCATAAGAATTTTTATTTATGGCAACAACGATAAACTAACCATCATTTTTACAACCCCAACAACAGAAATTATCATTGGGATTGTTCCTTTGGTTTTGGCTCCATGAGTGGATCAACAAACATCAATATCTCTCTCTCTCTCTCTCTCTGATATTTGTCTCTATTAGCAGATTTAAATATTGACATTTTTCTCATCCATCTTTGCAAAATATTTTTCAGACTCAGTGAGACTGGGTAAAAAGATGGCCTCTGTCAACAGTATTTTAAAACTTGGGAAAGGAAGTTTATTGTACTTAGGTCTAGAGTTTGACTAGACACATGAAGACACTTTGATTTAAACTTTGGCTACATGTTTGGGATTATTGTCCTCCTTTAAGGTGAACTTCCATCCCAATTTACAGTCTTTTTAAGCTTCTAACAGGTTTTTTTCCAGGATTGTGTTGTATTTCACCCTATCATTATCTTTTCTGATCAGCTACCTTGTCCCTACTGAGGAAAATCATCTCCGCAGCATGATGTGGAGGAACCATGTTCCCCTCAGGGAATAGTGTGTTCAGGGTAATGTTCCGTGTTGCTTTTCCACCACCCATAGTATTTTCCAGGTCTGATGGTTAATTTGGATTGTCATAGATAGGTCTGGATAGATTAAGCAGTTGGCTGCACTAGATTATATTTAAGGTTGTCATGGTAAGGGAGATGCTATACACATCTATTACACATTTTTAAAATTTTCATTTCTAAAAAAAAATAAATGAAATTGTGTTATTGTTCATCTCCTTAACAATACGTGCTACTTTGTGTTAGTCTACCACATATAATTCTAAGAAAATACATTGGTGTTTGTAGTCATAACGTGACGTGGGCAGTAAATGCTTTTTCAAGGCACTGTTCATCTTAATGCGGTGGGGAATATGCGATTTAAAACCTGAACCAGTAACAGAACTATGAAGAAGCCCCCATCAGCCAGTACAGCAGTTGGTTACCATGGAAACTGAATGCCGGCTGGGGGAAGGACATTGCTGCCAAATAGTTACACTGATTTCCTTGGTAAGTTTTTCCGTTGCTTAAGTATCAAAAGATGTGACAGTTGCTGCTTATCCCCCAGCTCCAGTGTGATATTATGATATTAATGAAATGACAATAAATTTGTTGTTTTTACTCTGGAAAGAATTTTAAAAGATAAAATTTTTAAAAAGCACTATGATCTATCGCTGTTTTATATATAACACACAGCTCTGTGAAGCTTGAAATTAGAAATACATTAAAGCTTTATACATTTAAAAAGAGAAAATCATTGTATATAGGAGTTAGTGTTTTGTTTCTCATGGCTTTCAGGCTTGGGCTCTGTTCTAACAGATAAAACTTCCCTTTCCAAGTTGCACACTATTTACTGTTTGCTCCTGCAGAATCCCTAGGATTAAATGCTTGTCAGGTATCAATAAATAGCACAGACAGCATACAGTCTGATGTTGCGGTTGGTCTTTTTTGGGTTCAGCAGGTTTAGGCGAAAGATTTGTTAGTGGAGGAAGGTTACTTGTAAATGTTTTTCAGTCCTGCTTTTTTATATTTCATAAAGTCTTTTATAAAAGGTTGTTTTCTCTCTGCTTTCCCAACTCATTATGATTTAATGTGTGTGTGTGATTACATGCAAAACACTTAATTAAACCGTCAAGTAGAGTTTAGAATGCACAGCTTATTTCTTCTGAGGCCCTGTTGCAGTTCCCCCACTGCCCTCTACAGTTCAAGAGAAGAACTGCATGCGCGCTCATAGAGTTTACTCATAGAGCTCCGATGTTGAATCAGTAGTAATCAAAAATACATTAATGCAAAACAATGTCTGATTACTGTGCAAAGAAAAGATCTTGAATGCAACTTTTACATTTCAATTTTATTGCAACAGTTTAGTTTACATTGTCATTTTTCTGAATCAACTGTTTGTAACAGCACCATGTAGAGACGTGTTACTGGGATGTATTCAGCAAGAAGTAAATAATTTCCTGAACAATCATAGCTCATATGGTTATTAATCAGATTAATTAGCTACCTTCATGCTTCCTTAGCTATTTAATTCCCTGTCAATCAAATTTTGTTGTTAAATTAACAAAAACAAAACTGTTTATTTTATGCACAGTCCATTTGTATCCAATGCTGTTTCAGAGAATTTCCTTAAATCCAATTAATTTCAGTCACAATTCATAATTAAGACTAAAGTTAAATTTATTTCAGTTCCATTATTGTCCAATCCAACTCATCAACACACAGGCTTAGTGAAGACTATTGAAAAGGAAGTTGCTCCAATCAGGTTGCTTTTTATGCTGGTTTTAAGTCAAAGATGCATATTTCTTTACCTGCAAAATTACATTTTTGTTCCTTCCTTCCAATCCTTTAATCTATCAATTGTTGCCTCCTTTCTTTCTTCAAATATCATTCGTTCCTTCTCTCCATCCATTCAAATCTTTATCAAACTATTAATCTTTTATCCATCCATACATCCATTCTTTCTAGTGAACCTTCGGTTCTTCTGTAAACCATTCAATGATCTCAAACATATTCGATAAATTACTTTGAAAATGTGATTTATTTCAGTAACTCAGCTCACTAAGTGAAATATATTATATACATCAACTGCACATAGACTGATGTTTTCAAGCCTTTATTTCTATTACTTATGATTTTCTACTTATATCTAATAAAAACATGACATTTAGGATTAAAATATTAAACCAGATCATTAAATATTCTTAATATGGATATGTGGGCTTAGAAGTATGTTTAATACCTGCTTAAATGTTATTTTTAAAAGGTACTTTTAAATCTGACAAACGAGCCTCATTAGAATGCATGTTCTAACTTTTTGAATGTATTTTTTAACCAGCAATAGCCAGTTTTATCTGTCAATCTTTTCCCTCTTTCTTCTTTCGCCCATTATTTGTTCCTTCTCCCTGTCTCTCAACCCTCATTTTTCAAACCTTTTGTCCATCTTTCCATCCAGCTTACCAAACCATCTATCCAGTCAAATCCATCCCTTGTTCCTACCTTCCCTCTGTCCACCTACCTATCATTTACCAAACCATTCTTCCATGGTCAATCCAATTCAGTCTAAAATATATAAAACTTCAGATTTAAACCAAAGTTTATACAGCCCACCTCAGTCAAATTCTGTTTAACACAATCAGTGCAGTTACTATTCGGTCGTATGCACAAAAAATCTTAAACAGCCTTGTTCAATATGTTATCCAGCACAGATATGACCCCATTAAACAAAATCTAAATAAATACAAACCCAATTGAGCCTACTATAGAGAAATCAAAATCAAAATCCATTTTAAGTCTGTTTCAAACAAATAAATTTTGATACAATGCATTCTAGAAACATTAAGGTTTCTGTTTATTGCAATGTTATCCATTTCAACAAAACCTCAACATGGAGTCTTGGGTAGTTACAGTTCCTATGCTCTTCAAGCCCAACGAGAGGCGCTGCAGCCATGTCCACTGTTATTTCCAACGTAAACTTAAATGGGTTTCATCCTCATTAAGGTCATTTGTTTTTATTCAAATTGGCTCTTCTGACAGAACAAAATATTTTATTCTAATTATTCTCATGAACCTTCGGGTCTCATTTTTCCCTCCAGCACCTAAATGCATCACTCAATGGTTAAACTGACACTACTGAAAGTGCTGGAAATAGATCCCACGTTGACAACTACAAGCTCCTTGTTGGATTCCTCCAACACATTTGTGCTCCTCTAGAAGCAATAATGCAGCAGGTTGTTTATTACTGCGAAATAAACACTGAAACGCTTGAGTGAAATCCAATACAGATATCTGCCATTTGCTCGTACTGTTCAGGTTTATTCTGGTTTTTTATGGATACAGGTCTTGATGGAAAAAAATTTCAGATGCTTTGTATTATCATTTATCTGATGTCTTGTTTCATAGTATTGTCCACTTTTTCTTGACACCTATATTTTCTTGTTCTTTTTTTCTAACTACCATTATTGCTGTCTTCCGGTGTAACAAATGTACACATCCATCTCCTCCTCTCATCTTGTTGTTTCTTCATGATAGGTATTATTTAATCAACTCAAAGGGAAGGAACGACACAGAGTCAGTTATACTTGCGGCAAGGGTAGCTGTGCAACACAAACTACAAAGTATTAGCCCCCTCTCTCTTTATTTATACATGCTTGGTCACACACAGTTCAAACATCATTCAGGGTGTGTGTGTGTGTGTGTGTGTGTGTGTGTGTGTGGTCAGAAAGGTTAGGGTTCATTTGTCTTGATTATAAACAAACAGAGGAAGTGGGAAGCTAGTGAATAGCCCCCAGATGCTGCTAATAAAATAATAAAAGAATAAAAGAATAAAAGCATAACTCATTCTTGTTATGCTTCCCTTCCTATAAAATGTAAGGAGGGAAAAGCACTTAGATGAGTGATAAACAATACAAAAATCATAAAAACCCTAACAGTTCCCCCTGTTTTATCACGAAAAAGTCATGAGTAAATACATGTAAAATGAAACACTCTATGTGAGCACAAACCCACAGGACGGAAAACAGATTATTTTGTGGGAAACACTTACACGGTTCCTCCGCCCCTAGGCAACCACCAATCATGGCAGAGTGAAACAATATAATAAAACAAAGAAACAAAATGTAATAATAAAAAATATATATAAAAGAATTAAAACAAGCCTTGTTCATATCATCTTTGCACTTTTTCTCATTTCACTTAAACAGCAACTTCTTTCGATTTTGTGCTATAAGGTCACTTTATGAAGTACAATTATGAATACACTCAGGCATTGAAGATATATTCATTTACAACATGTCATCATAATCATCTGCTTTTGGGTTTAGTGTGGTGTCAACATTTACACACGGTATTTAAAGAGTATATGGGTGTTATCTCCACTTAAAAGAGTTTGTGTTTTACGGCCCAGACCCTCCTTGGGTTCAGAGGTGACAAAGTTATCTAGGAACAGACCTAACTACGCTTCCTGAGACATCACCCTAAATGATGGGTCTTAACCACTAAACTTCTGATAATGGCTTTTACAGCTTCCTCCCCTAACACAGATGTTCTGAGTAGTGAGGTAACCTAAAGGTCATACACTTTGGAACACTTAATAAAATAATTTCCATTACAACTCCTTTCTTCTGATAATGAAAGCAAACCTCAAAAAAAACAAATTATAAACACAACTTAAAACAAAACATAAATCCTGCTGCCTCTCCTGAGTGGCTTCTATGCTTCAAGCTGCCCTGTTACCAGTCTGGTACTGCTGTCGTAGGAAGCTCCTCTAGAAATATATTTAGAAACAGGAACTCTAACCTGCTGGAAGTTAGGCTTCCATAGTCCGACTAAACAACGGTGGAAATGAACACATTCAAATTTGTAATAATACCATAATGATAGACATCAAGCAATAAACATGAAAGTTAAATAAAAACAGCTGAGATTTCCTCCTCAGAGTCAGTCTCGCTGTCAAAGTGGGAGAAAAGAATTTGTCTGACCCTTGCTGTCCAGGCAAAGGAGCGCCTAGTAGCCACCAAATGTTAAGAAATTAAGGAGAATAAGCATCATGGCGCATGTTTGACTGTCTCTCTGTTGCAAACATCGCCAGTCCATCATCCAGAGAAAGGTTATGTGCAAATGTGTAGAGGTCTTCCCTTGTCCACTTTAACTTCTCCAGGAGGGAGAAAGAAGAAACTTTGCTCCTGCCTGTTTCCCTTCTGCCCGCATAACATGCTTTCAATATAAATCCAGTGGATCGCTCTTCTGGTTCTGGCAAACAGCATGGATCGTTGTCCATCTCAGTGGGTCCAGACTTCTTCTGAGTTTCGTTTTTTTTTTTCTTGTAGAAAGTCACACTGCGATTTTCAACATGCAGGAAGGCAAATCTCTCTCTTTCAGGCCGTGCTGGAGAAGCGTCTCTGGCGGAGTAGCCTTGGAGAAGGGCAGGTTTCTAAAATCCAGACTCAAAAACGCAGATGTTGAACTCAAATCCCATACATGTGTGTATGTGTATGTGTGTGAGAAGCAGATGAAAAAGTTTAGTATAGGTTCAGATTTTGCACACAGAAATATTAACAGTCAGTCAGTCAGTTGTCCACCATAATATGCACTATACTCCTTTCTTTTCCGACTGATCGCAATATTTAAGACAAACGAGACTTCCTGCAGGAAGGTTTTAACTCTTTAACCCCTTAATTGATGCACTCTGTGCTTTTTAATCTTTTTCTTCTGTTTCTTATTTTTCTCATCTCCATCCATCAACTGTTTTACTTGAAACTATCTAAACTATTTAACTTATTTACACTCAAACTTCCACTTTGTGAAAAACCAAACTTATCTTCCCAAATTAAAGCACAATTAACACAATCATCCCCACCTTGATGTTTAGGAGATGATGGTTAATGTGTAATAAAAATAGGAAGAACAATAACATAGCACTCACACAGTTAGTATTTTAACATATTTATGTCCCTTCAGCAATATGTATGGTCGACCTAGCTCAGTTTATGAGCTCTCTTTATTATTCAACACTTAATTTCATTCCCTTCCGGTGTAATGTTACCAACCAAATGGTCCAGTTCACTTTACGGCGCTTAGTCGTCTCTGATCTCTTTGCGGCGAGATCCTACCTAAATTTATCACTATTTCTTTGCGCCGAAATAAAACCTTCCTAATGCAGTGTCCTTAACCGGTGACACACTACCAAACGACTTTTAAGTACTTTTCTTCTTTTATTTCTATAGCACTTACTCTTATCTCATGTACTGTATTTTAAAACTGTCTCACCTCGGAGTTGACTTCTAGGTGACTCTGTCGGACCCCCCAGGGTCACCTGGCATCGAGCAAGACAATAACCCACCGGCCAGATGCGAACGTCACACACCAGGACTTTCAGCCACCAGGCCTAGGTGCGGCTGTGCGGCAGCGCTTAACTCGACGTCAGGCTGTTCCCGGAGATCCGCCAGTCACTGCAAAGAAAGATAAAATCCGTTTAGTTCTTATAATATCCGGCTCGAAGGACCAAATTAATGATAGATTTTATTTAGTCGACTCAGAGGTAAGGAACGACACAGAGTCAGTTATACTTGCGGCAAGGGTAGCTGTGCAACACAAACTACGAAGTATTAGCCCCCTCTCTCTTTATTTATACATGCTTGGTCACACACAGTTCAAACATCATTCAGGGTGGGTGTGTGTGTGTATGTGTGTGTGTGGGGTCAGAAAGGTTAGGGTTCATTTGTCTTGTTTATAAACAAACAGAAGAAGTGGGAAGTGGGGACCTGGTGAATAGCCCCCAGATGCTGCTAATAAAATAATACAATAAAAGAATAACTCATTCTTGTGACCATCTCCCTTCCTATAACATGTAAGGAGGGAAACGCACTTAGATGAGTGATAAACAATACAAAAATCATAAAAACCCTAACACTTCATCTACTCATTCTTGTTTCCCTTTCCTACAGTGTGACTGCGGTTCGTCTGCCAGATGGTTTATCCTTCGTTGTCTACGAATTCTGGGATGGAGAGAAGGAGTGGAAAAGGTGAGTGTGGAAGAAAACCCTTCTTAAAAGGACAGCCAATGATGCTTTATGCCTGGCTGCTTGGGACTGCTGTTGCCTCCCAGAGCCCAGTCTACCTACCCTTTGCTGCTCTTATGTCTGGTTCACATGGCAAGATTTTAAAATTGTCAGTTGATTTTCAAAACCTGAGAAGGCCCCACATGTGACGATAAAATAAATCATAAGATATAAGAGGTTTGGTCCTACAGTGTTATGTACAGCCACACAATAAGCACAACACACGGCACACAGATTTCACTCAAAACATTCAGATGTTAGACGGGAAATCTTGCAAACCCTCTCGAGATCAAATGTGTGCTCAGAATAATTACCATTCGTGTTTCATCACCTTGTTTTCTGATTGGCTACAAGTCACATTGGCTGCATGCTCATTTGTCCTCAGGAACACCCCACGTGATAGGATATCTTTTTCTTCTAACACACCCTACACAACAAAAATATCTCATTACATTATCTTAAGAGCCATTACGATGATCAGTGCATGTCGGAAAGGACAAATCTGGTCAAAAATGGGCATACAAATCCTGCCGTGTGAACCAGGCATTAGGGGCTGTGGATTGCAGGCGTTCTAACATTCTCCCCACACTTACAAATGTACACTTCCAGGTGTCAAACTTGCACCCACTCAACACAAACACTTATTTCTACACATATGCCCACCCACCATCACACACCAACACACGATTACTCAAATTGGCTGAAGATCATACAAACACAGGTTACCGTACCATCAATGTGGCCTGCTGGAGTGTATCTGGAGTTAATGAAATTAGTCAGGCAATTATGATACTGTCTTGAAATATCCTTTTTGTAAAGCAAAACTGCCCTGACACATGTAGGCAACCATCTGCTCCATATGGTACGCCTGAAACGCCGCGACAGAATACGTTAAAAAATAGATGAACGCTTGGGTTTAAAAATAGTGTGAGGTGCAGTACCTCTTCACATTTTTTCACATTGCATAATCAAACTTTAATGGGTTTTGATTTTATGTGATAAATCATCAAAAAAGTAAAAATCAAACAAACAAATTCAAATCTAAAGATAACCTTAATAAAATCAAGTGCAACAAATTGTATTTAGATGTCACCTAATAAGTAAATAGGGTCCATGTTTTGGACATGTTTAAATGTCAGTATTAAACCAGTTGTTTTGTGTCAAAGTTTTGTCACAGAACATTAGAGAACAAACAGTTGTTAGAATTATGATTATTGATTAATTAATATTTATCAATAATTATAATTAAAAATCATAATTTGAGAAAATGTATTTCTAAATCAAAAATCCTCATTTATGAATCGAAACCAGAGATGTCTTCTGGTGTTGTAATTGTGGCTCAACGCCTTTGATAATTACAACCGTTAAATACTCAGTAATAATTGATAACTATTACCAGAGATGTCACTGTTTAATCCACCGTTTCTGCCGAAACGTGGGGAACTTATTTTGACTGACAAATCACTCTTGCACAAAATAAACACAAAACGCCTTCTCTTTATATACATGAAAATGTATTAACCCAATCAGCCTGATACAATCAACTCTTCGATCCAATAATCTTCACCTACTCAAACATGCAAAGTTCTACACAAAAGGGTAAAATATCTAACTAAACAAAATAAAGCAAAACAGCAGTGTGGAATCAACCAGCAGTTATGGCAAAAGTGATAATATGACAAGGGAATATGGTGTTGAACGAAGCTTTGGGAGCGCAGCCCGCCAGAAAGTGTAGCTCAGTGAGATGCACAGTCATAAAACTTCCCCCACCGCTGGGGATGTTACAGAACACAAAGGGTTATAAAACTTTTGGCGGCAACTCATAAAACATGAAGTTGAAGACAAAGAAAATGGTTGATTTTCACCATAAGGTTATTATAGCGGTCCAGTTTCACAGCGGACCTGCTCTCAGGTGTTCGCACAGTAAAAGCACAATCATGCGAGACTCTGCGGCCTCAGAAAACAACAGTAATCACGTTTCAAAAGAACAATGGCATGCACATACAATTCAGAACACAGACTATAAGTGGCTATTCTACATCGCACTAAAACCTACTCTACCCTGCCCACGCTATTCGTAATAAAGAAATAAAAATAAAAGGTGGATTTTACTTGAAGTCTTCCTTCTGGGGCAGCAAGTGAGAGAAAAAAAAAGGGGTCAAGAAAGTGGTCAATCTCCGTCCTTTGGCCTCCTTGGCGAAAAGGAAAAATATGATCTGACCGTCAGCAGTCGACTGGCACAAAACAAGGAGGGAAAGTTGCGTCTCCTTGAAACTCCGTGTTTTTTTGGTTACGTGTAAACTCACGTCTTCAATCTGCAAAGTGAAATTTCTGGCCTTCTTATTCCAGAAACCTCTTTCATGAATTTTTTGTTGGCCAACGAAGGAGAATAAATGAAGAATCCATGTGGGACCGCTTCTTCTCCAGAGATGCGTTCAATTACTGGTCCGGTTTCTAGCGTGAAAAGCAAAACTTTAAAGGGGCCACCTTCATTTATGCTTTCCATGACGTCAGACTCGGGACGCCCCGTCATGTCAGCCGCGGTGGCCGCTGGGATTTGTAGTAGCGGGCTATTCTGGGATACAAAATGACCGATGACCCCAAACGGCCTGGTAGCGTCCAGCAACGTGCAAATGGTCCAATATTCAGCACAACATGTGGTCCAACACAGTATCAAAGATGACAGAGAAGCACAGTTGGGACATTAAAAAATATCTCAAGCTTAGGGTGTCGTAGACAGAAATTTTCAATTCAGAATCCGAAAATGATATTGCACCTCTGCAAACCTACTAAAACAATATAGTCGATGCAGGAAGAATATTAAGCATCAAAACAAACCTAGGCCCATAGTAACTCTGGAGGAGCAGCAGAAATCCACAGCTCAGGTGAAAGAATCTTTTGCCTGGACAACTATTAGTCATGCACTCTTAAAAATCTGGCCTTTTATGCAAAAGTGATAGGAAGTAAGCCATTGTTTAAAGAAGTCATCTTTGCAGTTTGCCACATGCCATGAAGGGGACACAGCAAAGATGAAGAAAGGTGCTCTGCTCAGATGAGGCAGAAATTGAACTTTTCAATATCCAAGTAAATTGCTACGTGTGCCGAAAAATTACAACACACCATCATCCCCACTGTGAAACATGGTGATGGCAGAATCATGCTGTGGGTGGGCTTTTCTTTAGCAGGGATAGGAAAGCTGGCGAGAGTACAGGGAAAGATGAATGGCATTATATACAGGGTAATCCTGGAAGAAAATCGGTCAGAGGCTGAAAAAGACTGGAGGTTAAGATTTAATTTTCAAACATGAAGATGACCCTAAACATACAGCCAGAGGTACAATGGAATGGTTTAGATCAAAGCATATTAATGTATTAGAATGGAACTACATTGAGTTGACTAGCTGTGGCAGTGCTTAACAATTGCTTGGCAGAAATTCCAGTCTCTAGCTGTGCAAAGTTTGTAGACATGCCTCAGAAGACTGGCAGCTGTAACTTCAGCATAATGTGGTTCTAACAAAGTATTGACCCATAGGGCTGAATACAAAAGCAAACCAAATTTTTTATTTAGAAAACAAAGTTTGAAATTTCCATTTCCTTTTCTTCCAAATTGTGCTCAACTTTGTGTTGGTCAATCCCATAAAATGCACAATAAAACTAAAGGTTTGTATTTTTATTGTGTATGTGAAGAAATACAAGGGGTCTGAATACCTTAGCAAGACAGTGTGTCCAGACAGTATCTTGTCTGCAGCCGAAGGCAGTCAAACTGATCTCAGTTTGGAGAATCATACAGGTCCTTCTCAAAATATTAGCATATTGTGATAAAGTTCATTATTTTCCATAATGTCATGATGAAAATTTAACATTCATATATTTTAGATTCATTGCACACTAACTGAAATATTTCAGGTCTTTTATTGTCTTAATACGGATGATTTTGGCAAACAGCTCGTGAAAACCCAAAATTCCTATCTCACAAAATTAGCATATTTCATCCGACCAATAAAAGAAAAGTGTTTTTAATACAAAAAACGTCAACCTTCAAATAATCATGTACAGTTATGCACTCAATACTTGGTCGGGAATCCTTTTGCAGAAATGACTGCTTCAATGTGTTGTGGCATGGAGGCAATCAGCCTGTGGCACTGCTGAGGTCTTATGGAGGCCCAGGATGCTTCGATAGCGGCCTTTAGCTCATCCAGAGTGTTGGGTCTTGAGTCTCTCAACGTTCTCTTCACAATATCCCACAGATTCTCTATGGGGTTCAGGTCAGGAGAGTTGGCAGGCCAATTGAGCACAGTGATACCATGGTCAGTAAACCATTTACCAGTGGTTTTGGCACTGTGAGCAGGTGCCAGGTCGTGCTGAAAAATGAAATCTTCATCTCCATAAAGCTTTTCAGCAGATGGAAGCATGAAGTGCTCCAAAATCTCCTGATAGCTAGCTGCATTGACCCTGCCCTTGATAAAACACAGTGGACCAACACCAGCAGCTGACACGGCACCCCAGACCATCACTGACTGTGGGTACTTGACACTGGACTTCTGGCATTTTGGCATTTCCTTCTCCCCAGTCTTCCTCCAGACTCTGGCACCTTGATTTCCGAATGACATGCAGAATTTGCTTTCATCCGAAAAAAGTACTTTGGACCACTGGGCAACAGTCCAGTGCTGCTTCTCTGTAGCCCAGGTCAGGCGCTTCTGCCGCTGTTTCTGGTTCAAAAGTGGCTTGACCCGGGGAATGCGGCACCTGTAGACCATTTCCTGCACACGCCTGTGCACGGTGGCTCTGGATGTTTCTACTCCAGACTCAGTCCACTGCTTCCGCAGGTCCCCCAAGGTCTGGAATCGGCCCTTCTCCACAATCTTCCTCAGGGTCCGGTCACCTCTTCTCGTTGTGCAGCGTTTTCTGCCACACTTTTTCCTTCCCACAGACTTCCCACTGAGGTGCCTTGATACAGCACTCTGGGAACAGCCTATTCGTTCATAAATTTCTTTCTGTGTCTTACCCTCTTGCTTGAGGGTGTCAATAGTGGCCTTCTGGACAGCAGTCAGGTCGGCAGTCTTACCCATGATTGGGGTTTTGAGTGATGAACCAGGCTGGGAGTTTTAAAGGCCTCAGGAATCTTTTGCAGGTGTTTAGAGTTAACTCGTTGATTCAGATGATTAGGTTCATAGCTCGTTTAGAGACCCTTTTAATGATATGCTAATTTTGTGAGATAGGAATTTTGGGTTTTCATGAGCTGTATGCCAAAATCATCTGTATTAAGACAATAAAAGACCTGAAATATTTTAGTTAGTGTGCAATGAATCTAAAATATATGAATGTTAAATTTACATCATGACATTATGGAAAATAATGAACTTTATCACAATATGCTAATATTTTGAGAAGGACCTGTACGTGTGAGTATTGAGCCAATTAATGCCATTTTAAACAAGTTTTGTAGCTGTTGGACTTTCATCTGAAGCAATAGGCAAAACAAAACCTCTGTAAATGAGAAGAGCCTACTGGTTCAGTATTGAAATTTTCGTATTCAGTGAGTGAAGACATTCATGTTGCTGGTCAGAATACTTCTGAGTCAGCATCCTGGCTCATCTGAAAGCATGGTCTTTTCCGATGGGAGTCATTCCCTCCTGCAGCACTGTTTTTCTTTATTGATTGGGGAACAGCAAATAAAGAAAGCGCTCACTTTTCATTCATTAATGTCCTGAGCCTGTTGGACAAATTCCCCCTCCCACATTTAATTAGCATTCCTCTGCTGCGTCAGATCATTGCGATTTAGTGATGGTGGGCATGAGGAAACTGCTGATGCAGCTGATGTGAATTTCTGCTCCACTGCTCACAGCATCTTGCAGCATTAATATTTCAGGTTTTACAGTAAAGGCTAAGAGTCTTGCTAAGCTATTTGAAGACATGCATCCTTTTGACTGGTTGTATTGGGTGTGTGTTTATGCACTCTCACCTTTTCCTCTCACTTCAGGCACCTTCAATCGGTTCCCAACAAAGCCTTTCAGCATGTGAAGGTGGACACACTGTGCCAGCCCGAGACCATCTCCTCTGTAGCGGTGCCAGGTTAGTAAAATGGCAATAAAACCATAGAAAATTTACTTTATGGTCTTGACCTTTGCTCAAAGGTATAGCCCTTCAATTTTAGATCACTATGTCAAAAGCCAGTTTCTTTTCTATTTAACAGTAAAACATCCATCATTTTAATGACGAAGGGACTGAAAGGTAGACTTGATGTGGAGCTGCACAGCCTTGACTTAACATGAGGAATAATTGTCTTAAAGCAATGCTGGCAAGAAACTGACTTTCAACCAACTTCGCCAGCAGTTAAATCATGTCATTTGACAATAAATTACTGCCAGCACGGCTGCTGCCTTTGCACCAGATGATATATTTGTCATCTTTTATGGTTATATACTGAGCAAAAGTAAAATTTTTCTTTATATTTTCCTTTTAGGCTTTCTGAAGGTAATTTTTTTTTGTTACTTTGGTAGTAATCCTCCATTTTCAGTCTAATACCATTAAAAAGTATTTGTTCTGAAAGAATTTTTCATCCACCCTGAATGTTTTAAATCTAAAACAGTTTTTATACCAGACAAGATAACGAGAGTAAATACAAAAAGCATTTTGCATTTATTAAGGCGAAAAGACTATTCAAACCACCCTGGCCCTGTCTGAAAATATTTTCCTACTTGTTAAATCACTAACTAACTTTGTTTTTTTGGTTTAATTTAACTGCCATTCCTGTGAAACAAAATATTTACACACCGGATGAAGAGAAGTAACCTTTTTGTTTCTCACCATCTGATTTAAAGTCAGAATACACTTTGGCGATTTAGTCCAGTTACCTTCAACATAATTTTATTTACAAATTTTTTGTGAGAATCTCAACATAATTTTTTTTACAAAATGTTAGTGAGAATCTCATACAGACAGACAATTTTAGTGGAATTGCCTTTTAAAGTGCATGACATGGGTCAAATGTTTTGGGTATCCTTCCAAAAGAGCGGTTTTTATCACCTTGGAAATATCTCTAAAGTGAGAAGAATGCTTTCAAAATCAGATCTTGAAATGTTCACCCATGCTTTCATCTCATCCTGCATTGATTATTGTAATTCTGTTTTCACTTGTTTCAACATGTCAGCTTTAAACAGACTTCAGATGGTAAAGAAATTCTGCTGCCAGACTTTTGATTGGTTAATCTAGAATGACCCTGTGGGGGGTCGTTTGCATTGTAGAACCCTCAGACAGGATGACAAAACCCAGCAATTAGGAGGACCATAAGATGAAAAAAAGCAACAACAGGCTTCATCAGTTTTCCAGAGCTCTGTGTTTTTTTTTCATTTAATTTCTTTCATAAAAAATGTGCACCATCAGCTCACCAGTGCAGATTTCTGGTACAGGTATCTTGCATCACAGGTCAGGTAGAAAAATAACTTTGGCACAACCCATCTCAACAAAGACAAGAAAAAACCCTAAAAAATAAAGGGAACACTTAAATAACACATCCTAGATCTGAATGAATGAAATATTCTCATTGAATACTTTGTTCTGTACTAAGTTGACAAGAAAATCAACTGGAGGCCATTGGTTAATAAACACACAAAATTAAAGTGGAAAAACACACTCCAGGCTGATCCAACTTTGATGTAATGTCCTTAAAACAAGTCAAAATGAGGCTCAGTATTTTGTGTGTCCTCCACGTGCCTGTATGACCTCCCTACAACGCCTGGACATGCTCCTGATGAGACTGCCGATGGTCTCCCGAGGGAACTAAAGCATCCGCCAACTCCTGGACAGTCTGTGGTGCAACGTGACGTTGGTGGATGGAGCGAGACATGATGTCCCAGATGTGCGCAATCGGATTAAAGGTCTGGGGAACGGGCGGGCCAGTCCATAGCTTCACTGTCTTCATCTTGCAGGAACTGCTGACACACTCCAACCACATGAGGTCTAGCATTGTCCTGCATTAGATCTGAATGAATGGAACCCAGGGCCAACCGCACCAGCATATGATCTCACAAGGGGTCTTAGGATCTCATCTCGGTACCTAATGGCAGTCAGGCTACCTCTGGCAAGCACGTGGAGTCCTCATGGAGTCGGTTTCTAACCGTTTGTGCAGACACATGCACATTTGTGGCCTGCTGGAGGTCATTTTGCAAGGCTCCGGCAGTGCTCCTCCTGTTCCTCCTTGCACAAAGGCGGAGGTAGCGGTCCTGCTGCTGTGTTGTTGCCCTCCTACGGCCTCCTCCACGTCTCCTGGTGTACTGGCCTGTCTCCTGGTAGCGCCTCTAGGCTCTGGACACTACGCTGACAGACACAGCAAATCTTGCAACAGCTCACATTGATGTGCCATCCTGGATGAGCTGCACTACCTGAGCCACTTGTGTGGGTTGTAGAGTCTGTCTCATGCTACCACGAGTGTGAAAGCACCACCAACATTCAAAAGTGACCAAAACATCAGCCAGAAAGCATCGATACTGAGAAGTGGTCTGTGGTCACCACCTGCAGAACCACTCCTTTATTGAGTGTGTCTTGCTAATCACCAAAGATTTCCCCCTGTTGTCTATTCTATTTGCACAACAGCTGTGAAATTGATTGTCAGTCAGTGTTGCTTCCTAAGTGGACAGTTTGATTTCACAGAAGTTAGATTTACTTGGAGTTATATTTTGTTGTTTAAGTGTTCCCTTTATTTTTTTGAGCAGTGTATATAGGGATGCTACCACTCTTCAAATTCAAGGGGGATTTCCCTTAAGCAAAACAGCTACATAAGCTATCAGAATTGCTCAGAAGTCATTTTAAACACACTTGGCTAACAACTTATTTAAATATGCAAGTCAACAAAAAAAAAAGAGCAAATCAAAACTCAAGCTTCAGTCCATTTCAACCCTCAACTTCACCCAGTGGTCTGCCCCAATGAGATGGATGATTATGGAAGTCCCTCCAGGTGAAGTCATTAGACTGCCATCATTTGAGCACTCCATGAAGCCAGTCCCCAGGAAATGGACCTCAAAGAAAAAGAAGTTAATCATCAAAATAAAACATAACAATACCAACTTGCTATTAGTGTTTGTGTGTGCTTCACCTTAGTGAGGGAGATGCTTCCCAGCACCTTCACATCTCTCCCCTCCCTCGGGAGGCTCGCCACTCACGTTGTGAGACAAAAAGTCAGCCACTTTGTTTTGGCTGCCTGGTCGATATTGGATGGAGAACCGGTATGGTTGTAAAGACAGGAACTAGCGTGTTACCCTGCTGTTGGTATCTTTCATCCTCTCCAACCACTGCAGCGCCTTATGATCTGTTTCCAACTTGAACTCCCTTCCAAGCAGGTAATATTTCAGTGTGTCAATAGCCCATTTCATAGCCAAACACTCCAACTCTACTGCTGAATACCGGGTATCTCTTGGAAACAGTTTCCTGCTTATAAATGCTATTGGTTTCTGGTCTTCTCTCTCGCCTTGTAATAGGAATGCACAGGCTCACAGCACAAGGCCTCCTTCAGATCTTTGAAGGCCTTCTCTTGCTCTTCTCCCCAGACCCATTTTGTTTTTGCTGCACTGGTATGGTCCAACAACGTTGAAGCCCTCTCTGAGATGTTAGGGATAAAGCGACGGTACTAACTCACTAAGCCAAGGAAGGATTTTACTTGTTTACATGTGTTGGGCCTCTCCCTCATTCAGATTGCCTCCACTTTGTCCTCAATGGGCTTTAGAAGTCCACGACCAATCCTATACCCCAGATACTGAAGCTCTTGCTTTGCCACAGCACACTTCTTTGGGTTTACCTTCAGTCCTGCTTCCTTTATTTTCCCAAAATGGCTTCTAGATGACCCCAGTGGGCCCACCACCTGCAGGGGGAACTGTGAGGGACTGGTGCAAAGAGGATTGGGCGGCGGACGAAGGTGGACACCTCGGCGGCCCGATCCCCGGATGCTTAGGCTGGCTCTAGGGACATGGAATGTCACCTCGCTGGGGGGGAAGGAGCCTGAGCTGGTGCGGGAGGTCGAGAGATATCGACTAGAAATAGTCGGGCTCGCCTCCACGCACAGCGTGGGCTCTGGAACCCATCTCCTTGAGAGGGGTTGGACTCTCTTCTACTCTGGAGTGGCCCGCGGGGAGAGGCGGCGGGCTGGTGTGGGTTTGCTTGTTGCCCCCCAGCTCAGCCGTCTCGTTTTGGGGTTTACCCCAGTGGATGAGAGGGTCGCATCCCTGCGCCTTCGGGTTGGGGACAGGTCTCTGACTATCATTTCGGCCTACGGGCCGAGTGGTAGTGCGGAGTACCCGGCCTTCTTGGCGTCCCTGTCGGGGGTGCTGGATAGTGCCCCTCCTGGGGACTCCGTTATTCTGTTGGGGGACTTCAACGCCCACGTGGGAAACGACAGTGACACCTGGAGAGTTGTGATTGGAAGGAATGGCCTCCCCGATCTGAATCCAAGCGGTGTTTTGCTATTGGACTTCTGTGCTAGTCACGGATTGTCCATAATGAACACCATGTTCGAACATAAGGGTGTCCATCAGTGCACTTGGCACCAGGATACACTAGGCAGGAGGTCAAAGATCAACTTTGTTGTCGTATCATCAGACCTTCGGCCGCATGTTTTGGACACTCGGGTGAAGAGAGGGGCTGAGCTGTCCACTGATCACCACCTGGTGGTGAGTTGCATCCGCTGGAGGAGGAGAAAGCCGGACAGACTTGGCAGGCCCAAGCACATAGTGAGGGTCTGCTGGGAACGTCTGGCAGAGCCCTCGGCCAGGGATGTATTCAACTCTCACCTCCGGGAGAGCTTTGACCAGATTCTGAGGGATGTTGGAGACGTAGAGTCCAAATGGACCATGTTCTCCACATCTATTGTCGATGCTGCTGCCCGTAGCTGCGGCCGTAAGGTCTGCGGTGCCTGTCGCAGCGGCAATCCCCGAACCCGGTGGTGGACACCGGCAGTAAGGGACGCTGTCAAGCTGAAGAAGGAGTCCTATCGGCTGTGGTTGGCTTGTGGGACTCCTGAGGCGGCTGACGGGTACCGTGGGGCCAAGCATGCCGCAGCCCGGGCGGTGGCACAGGCAAAAACTCGGACTTGGGAGGAGTTCGGTGAGGCCATGGAGAAGGACTACCGGTTGGCCCCAAAGCGATTCTGGCAAACCGTCCGGCGCCTCAGGAGGGGGAAGCAGTGCTTCGCCAACACTGTTTACAGTGGGGGTGGGGAGCTGCTGACCTCGACTGGGGACATTATCGGCCGGTGGAAGGAGTACTTTGAGGATCTCCTCAATCCTGCCATCACGCATTCCCTGGTGGAAACAGAGGCTGGGGACTCGGGGTTGGACTCTTTCATCACCCAGGCTGAAGTCACCGAGGTGGTTAAAAAGCTCCGCGGTGGCAGGGCTTCGGGGTTGGATGAGATCCGCCCTGAGTACCTCAAGTCTTTCGATGTTGTGGGGCTGTCATGGTTGACACGCCTCTTCAACATTGCGTGGCGGACGGGGACAGTGCCTTTGGATTGGCAGATTGGGGTGGTGGTCCCCCTTCATAAGAAGTGTGACCGGAGGGTGTGTTCCACCTACAGGGGGATCACACACCTCAGCCTCCCTGGTAAGGCCTACGCCAGGGTATTGGAGAGGAGAGTCTGGCCGATAGTCGAACCCCGGCTTCAGGGGTTCACTGTGTCCCTCGTGATGCCCTGTGGGGGGTGCTCCAGGAGTATGGAATTGGGGGCCCTTTACTAGGGGCCATCCGGTCTCTGTACAAGCGGAGCAGGAGTTTGGTTCGCATTGCCGGCACCAAGTCGGACTTGTTCCCGGTGCATGTTGGACTCCGGCAGGGCTGCCCTTTGTCACCGGTCCTGTTCATAACTTTTATGGACAGGATTTCTAGGCGCAGCCAAGGGCCGGAGGGGGTCTGGTTTGGGGACCAGAGGATTTCGTCTCTTCTTTTTGCAGATGACGTGGTCCTGCTGGCCCCATCTAGCCAAGACCAACAGCATGCACTGGGGCGGTTCGCAGCCGAGTGTGAAGCGGCTGGGATGAAGATCAGCTCCTCCAAGTCCGAGGCCATGGTTCTCGACCGGAAAAGGGTGGCTTGTCCTCTTCAGGTTTGAGGGGAGTTCCTGCCTCAAGTGGAGGAGTTTAAGCATCTCGGGGTCTTGTTCACGAGTGAGGGAAGAATGGAGCAGGAGATCGACAGACGGATCGGTGCGGCTGCCACAGTAATGGGGGCGCTGTGCCGGTCCGTTGTGGTGAAGAGAGAGCTGAGCTGAAAAGCGAAGCTCTCGATTTACCGGTCGGTCTACGTTCCTACCCTCACCTATGACAATGAACTTTGGGTCATGACCGAAAGAACGAGATCCCGGATACAAGCGGCTGAAATGAACTTCCTCCGTAGGGTGGCCGGGCACTCCCTTAGTGATAGGGTGAGGAGCTCGGCCATCCAGGAGGGGCTCGTAGTAGAGCCGCTGCTTCTCCACATCGAGAGGAGCCAGTTGAGGTGGCTCGGGCATCTATACCGGATGCCTCCTGGACGCCTTCCTCGGGAGGTGTTCCAGGCACGTCCCACCGGGAGGAGGCCCAGGGGACGGCCCAGGACACGCTGGAGGGACTATGTCTCTCGGCTGGCCTGGGAACGCCTTGGGCTCCCTCCGGAGGAGCTGGAGGAGGTGTCTGGGGAGAGGGACGTCTGGGCGTCTCTGCTGAGTCTGCTGCCCCCGCGACCCGGTCCCGGATAAAGCGGAAGACAACGAGTACGAGGGGCTTCTAGATGAGTCAGATGTTCCTGCCAAGAAGAACTGTAAATAATTATCTCATCCAGATAGGCAGCAGCAAGTTTATCCATACCTGCCAATACTTTATTCATCAACCTTTGAAAGGTGGCAGGTGCACCATGAAGGCCAAAGGGCATCTTTGTAAATTGCCACAATCCTTGTGGGGTCCTAAATGCAGTGAGAGGCTTTGCAGCATCTGACAATGGCACCTGCCAATACCCGTTACAAAGATCTAAAGTAGTTAAGAACTTGGCCTGGCCCACTCGTTCAGTTAAATCCTCCAGTCTTGGCAATGGGTATGCATCAAATTCAGATTGTGCATTTACTTTTCTGAAGTCAGTACAGAACCTGATACTTCCATCTTTCTTGACCACCAGTACGATAGGATTGCTCCATTCACTGTTTGAAGGCTCGATAACCCCCATTTCCAACATAAGACCAATCTCCTCCTCCAATACTGGCAATAATTTCTGTACATTCTCTGTCTTATTGGTACACTTTCTTTCAGGTGGATGTCATGCTGCACCAGGTTTGTTGACCCAGGTTTCTTCTAAAAAAAGATCTGGCAGAATAATGGAATACAATTCTTCCTGCTGAGTTACAGATAGAGCAGAGTTCAGTCCAACAGAAGTAAATTCACCAACATCTTCCTCCTCAGCTACAGCACGCACAACGTTTGGACTTTAATCTGACTGAGACTTAGGTGTCCTAAAGGCCAGAATGCACAGTACAGGTCTTTTCTGGTCATTAGTCTGGTCTCTACAGTCTCATCCGGGAGGAGGTAATGCTGCAAGTCACTTGCAGCATTACACTGACTGGATGCAATCTGCTGGATTTCCTTAGACAGAAAAACTTTTTATCCAATTTGAATAAATAACTAACTCTGACTGCACTGTTCAATTGTTAGGATTAATTGGAATGTATGTACCTGACTGTTGTGAAGAGCCTTGAGACAACATGTGTTGTGAATTGGCGCTATATATATATATAAAACTGAATTGAATTGAATTAGGACACCTAACGCGTAGGACACCTTCTGTTGGGTCTTTAAGCTCTTTGTTACCAACAGCCTTATATTAAAACACATTTTGTTCCTATTATTTTAGCTGAAGCAGTTTGACAGAGAAAAACAGATTTAAGCACCAACAAGTTTGTTTCCTGAGGGGTTTTTAATTCACTAACCAGTCTTCCCTCCCCTATGAAGGACATATTTTTTTTTTAAACATCTGATTTTTTTTCCCGTGTGTAATATTTAAATTTTCCCAAAACAACTGAATGTTGGTTTTTATTAGATGCAAGACAATCACCTAAAATGAGACTAGAAATATAAATGTGTAATAAATCTATATAACGAGTTTCACTTTCTAAATTGAAATGGGAAATAAATGTACATCCCAATAATATTCTAGTTTTAAATGCACCTGTTAACTGCAAGTTGATATAACCCGACTCAATCACCGAGCAATAATCAGTACATTTAACCAGAATCTTGAGCATTCAGTTGTTTGGCTGAAGACGTTTAGTGAAACTTTTTTACATGTATTTTGTCAATCTCAAAGTTTCTTCTAAACTTCTTCCTTGTTCCTTTCTGCAGCCGCCTGGTGCAGCGTGAACAGGGATTGAGCATGAAGATTGTCCACAACACGCCAAGACTCCTCCTGGACACTTTCCACTTCTTCTTTTACTCCCTCCTCCAACCTGTTTACTACCCCCCTCCTCCATCTCTTTTTGTAAATACATGTTTACATAGTGTAAAGGAAGGGTGTCATCTGCAGTGAAAAATGAACAAACGGTGCATTTAACAACATGAGAATACAAAAAGACGTGTTTGCGTTGGGATAATTTGATGTTTAAAGTAGCTCTGAGCCACTTTGAGGTGGGGTTTATGTAGCAAGGAATATAAGGTTGTTAGTCATGTAGCAAATTCTGTTTTTCAGTTATCCATCTGAATATTTTATTTTTTACACTTTATAAGTTTGCCTCTCCATAAACTGCTTTTCCCTGCAACTTTCATTAACAACTTGCTGCTAACTCTACATTTATGAAAACATTACCCTCACCTCGGCCATTTTAAGGTCACAGTGAACGGATTAGGACCATCAGCAGCCATAAATGTCAATTTAGTTTGCAATCTCAGGAAAAATGCAAACCTCTGACAGCTGGCTCACTAGTTTATGCAATAGAGCTGGAAATAAATTCAGTTTTCTCATTATAAAAAGGACAGAAGAAAATTTGACTTTAGCAGCTCCCAACAGGCTCACTTTTCATTCATGTCGAGTGGATCTTTATTAATTTTTTATATGATTTTTCTGATACGAAATTTGGGTTTAATTCATGTTGCAAGTGTTGATGATGATGGACAGTTGGGAACAGTTAGGTCTTCAACTCCACATATTAAAACCTTCTAGGAAGAATGCTGCAGTATGCATTGCATCCTTGTCAATCTTAATTCAAAGAGCAGCAAACTAACTGGGAAGAAAATTAACTTCCATGCATACAGCTCAGAAACAGCAGTATTTTCAGGGTGCTGCATGTCTGATTTTCCTTGATCCTCCAAACTGTTGCTACATATTTTACTGGGCTTTAAACTGACCCTTTGCGTCCTAATTAATTAGCACTCCTAATTTTCATACCTCAGTCTAGCCAATCTCCAGCAGACCCATCTTTAAAACATGTTAGTCTATGTGACAAAACTAAGAATTTGTTATGTTAAGGAGCTTCTTGATGAAAAATGGCTGCTGTGGGTGTAATGTGTAAATACGATTTTACAAACCTGTGCAACATGACAAGACGACAGGCATCTTGTGGTGAGGAAGAACCTGAAAGGTTTCAACCAAAAGATGTCAGTTTTCACAAAGATTCAGTGACACATTTCCATTCATCATTTTTCATATAGCTTCATTTCAATCACAACTTAAGAGCAGGTTAATTTATTTTTTGCTGGGAAAAGGATTTAGTAGAAAGAAAAAGTCAAGCACCTTGCTGCTTTTCATGCAACTGACTTGTTTAACTTTTTGCCTTGTTGTAAAGCTGGTGATGGGTAGCTCATATTAGCCGTGACTGTCTAGCAGATGATGTAGGTATAAAAATGCAGTGTTCTGTTCTGATTATATTTGTATTTATTGACACGTCTCAGTGATATGATGTAAATTCTTCCTCTGTGAAAGTGGTTTTAAAGGTGCAGCGGGTTCTCTTCGGTTTGTTTAATATCTGTAACAATAAACTGATTTTAAAGCCTTAAACTTAAAAAACAAAAATCATGGTTGAGCAGATTTTAAAAGTTTGCAGGAATTTTGTCTAATTCAAAGTAAATGCTCCTTTTGTGTGAGCATGTCTCTGCATACACAAAAGGAACAAGTTTGTGTCAAATAGACTTTTGTTCATGAACATTACAGAAACAAACCCTGACATATGATCACATTTACACTATGTATTTCACTTTTAGTATGAAGAAGCACTAAAACCAATGAGTACAGTTATTGTCAAAAAGCCCTGATGTAAGAGTTCACATACCTGCATGGGTGCTTTTCCACAAAATACTCCACTTAAATGAAAAAAACTGTGATTATGTGAAAAAGATGAGTCTAGGGTTTCTTTCTGGTTTTTGGGAGTCTGATCAGACCACTTACCCACTTTCACTTGGGCTGAAATGAAGGATACCACCACCATCTGCCTGCCACTGTAAAACAATCAGACTCAAAAAGCACAATGTAAAAAAAAAAGAAAGTTAATATAATGACTTTAACATGAAGGTATTTAGAAATCTGTAGTATTATCATTTGCTTCTATTTCAACCATGTTTGACTTACTTTCATTTGCCTTTCCTTTCGAAGAGTGACAATAGTAGAAAGTCTGGAATCCAGCACCGTTTCCTCCTTTTAGGGCGCTGGGCTGCCCTGAGCAGAGTCAGGACTCTAGGACATGCAGAAAAATAATATATGGCACCAAGAATACATTTTTCACTGAGGACTTGTAAAACAGGCATGATGCCAAGTCTGTAAAATGTCTGTAGTAACTTCTTGGAGTTTTAAAGGGACCCTGTGGAGGTTTTGATCTCTTGAGGAGCTATAAAATGCAGTTTTTACAGAAGAACTGGGACTTTTTAACAGTTACAGATTAGGTACCATTAATAAAGTCATTATAGTTGAGAAATGCCATATTTAAATATAGGGTTTTTAACAGCTGGTATTAACCCATTGCTGAGAACATATGACTCTGTGGAACAGCCTACTTTCCAAATTGCAAATAAATGTCTTGTTTGCATTCACATTAAAAAGGTTTGAAAGAGTAAATAAATCACAGGACTAATACACCCTACTCAGTAACAGCTGTGTTTAATATAAACCCGGCAAAAAATGAACTTAAATCTAATCAGAGCAAAACATAAAAGTCTACAGTGGCAGAGAGCTCGGTGTACCACAACAATGAAAACAAACACAAAGCTGTGCTCTGACTAGACAGGAACAAAAAATAATGACATGAACGTGAAAGCAAAACCTTTTCCAGGAACATAAACGTTTAACTGCCCAAACAGGGTATAAATAGGTAAATAAAACATTCATGTTTACCTGCATCACTAGAATCAACTTCATCTGCATCTTCATCAAGTCTTTGGCTCATTCACTGCAGTTTTATGCAGCTATTATTTTTCAAAACTGCGTCTGACTTGTTTAATGAGAATTATTGTCCTGATCAGGCTTAGCTTTATTATTTTATTTTCCAAGTGGACTATTTGATTTCACACACAGATCCACAAAGTCTTAGATAAACTCGTGTTTACCTCTAGATGTTTTAATGTTAGAGAGTAATCTAAAGTGATCACATCAATGCTAGCTTGCCTCCTCATTGTTTAGATGCGATTTTTATATTTTCAGACGGTCTGTTTCAAAATAAAGGAGCTATAGTGAATAATACACTGCTCACATTTACACAATTAATTGCTGATCCATACTTGTGGGTCCTCTGCTGGTCTGAGCCTAGCTTTACTTAGCATACTTATTCTTGACTAATTTAGAGCCTTTCATATGGAAATGCAGTTTAACTATTAAGAGCTGATTGTATACCTCAACAGCCTAATAACATTTAAACTCCTTGTAATGGTATGAGATTTTATAAATTAAGAAGTTGCCGAGGAAAATCTTCCATCTGTGCAGACTCCATGGAGTTCAGTTAAATCTCCTCAAAAAACTTTGATGGCAGATCTTTGTTTTTGTTTTGTTTTTTACCAAAAAACAAATTTTTTAATTTATACTTGCTTGACAATGACTGACTCAACGTTGAGGGAATTTAGATCGTTCTCTGGAGAAATCGGTAAATATAAATATTTGTTCTACCATCAAACGTGACGGCACAAAGACTACACGAAATTATTGTAATTGGATCATATTTGACAGGAGCCTAAGCTGTCGGAGCTACACTGCCAACATCAACGCCAACCTTAGCAATCTAGCTGGATAGTCAAGATAGTCAGAGAAGGATAATTATTGTAAATTTCAGGCACACAGGGAATTCCTTTGTTTTGACCATTAAATATTAATTTGTTAATGAGAAAACATGAACAGTAAACTCCTGACTATTCTAAAATTGTCTCATTTAAGACTAATTTTAAATTACAAGATAAAAATAATTCCACATTTCAGAAATATTCTCCTTGTAGTATTTAAACAGTTATTTAGTTTTGAATATTCAAGGTTTTTTGATCGGCTGTGGTTGGTATATTTGAATGGCTTATTAGAAGTTAGAATATACTACAGCTGCAATTATGATTTTATGGAAACTGTATGATAAAATGTTTATATTTCTGTCAAAGAAAATAATGGTGTGAAGGCAAATAACATCACAAAATTATGTCAGTGTCCTCAGTTTAGTAAATTTAGCTCGTTTTATTTATGCAACATGGAATTGGATGCTCAATTATATCAGTCTGAAACCTGTTTTGTGTGTTGACATTTGTTGTAAGGTTTTGAAGCAGCTATTTGTTTATGATGCATTTCCAATGTAAATTAATCCTAATTTGCTTGACTTTAGCATGGTTATATTTGATCTTTGCTGTTCATTGAGCCATTTTGAAGCCAAACAGAACTATAAAAATGCTTTGTTTTAAAGAAATCTCCACAGGGCACCTTTAAAATCTTACATTTTAAGAAAGGAATTAGTCATAATATAAATCTTGTTTGCTTTTCAGAAGAAGATGAAGTATTCTAGTAAAAACAAAAGCCATATAACGTGAATTGGTGTTTACCTACTGGTTACTGAAGCCATAAGCTTTACGGTGTTCAGTGCAGCCCACTTGCTCTAATCGAGGGTTCTGTTTTCTTGGGGTTAAAGTTGATGGTGATTGAACAGTTGAAAATTACCAGTACTGTTTCTTGTTGATACATTCCTGAACGTCCCTCAGACTGTGTTCTTTTCTACCCCCCCCCCCCCACTCCTCCTTCATACAATGAAAGAGTTATGCTGTTGAAGTGTTTTCACATAAGTATCAAGTGAATGTTCGCAGTAGGAAAAAAAAAAACGGATCCAATTTCCCTGCTGGCAACATCAGCGTCTCTCATTGAGTGATACAAAACTCCAATCAGGAATTTGCCAAACTGTACAACGTCAAGGCCATAACTCTTCCTTTCTATGGCTGTGTTCTTTTCTATCCTTCTATTGAGTGCATGTCAACTGAATGTCCAGTAATGTAGTATTAGGCCATGCTACTCTTCAATAAGTTTTGTGCATTTCTTACCTTCTTTATTTTCTAGTATTCCTATGAAAAAAAACAGACTAAAAATGTATTATATAAATACATATATGATAAGATGACATACCTGAATGAATTATCACTTTTATGGCAATGGTTGATGAAATATTAATTCCTAATGTATGTTTCAGTAAAACTGCTTTCTCTTCAAGTATAGAGACTTATTGCAGGGATGCAAGTATGATATTTGGTCTTTAAAGAATATCTTGTTGAAATTCTAGATGATGTAGAGTGATACAATTCAATAAAACTATAAAACTGAAAACTGTACTGTTGGGAGTCTTTTTGAATGAGATGAGGGGGAATTTAATGTTTATCACAGCTGGTCAGTGGCTCTTACCTGGCTGTGATGAAAACAAAAGACATTAAGAACCACCTTTGTTTTCACAACCAGAAAGTCACTTAGGATTCATGCCATTGTCACTTAAAATGTCCAATAATTCTCTGACCTTAATATTCCAGAATGTTTGTAAAGCAGGGTTTCTAAAGTTTCCAGTAAGTTCAATTTAAAAATCATCTTAATGGAAATGTTAAACACGCATTAACAGGCTTAATATCTTACTTATGGCTGCTGCTATTTGTCAAGGTAAACAGATTATATTTATAGCAGGCAATATTTCACAAAATCATTGCTATATTAAATGTCCAGCCTTTCAGTGGATGCTTTCAACTGATATGAACCAAAACTTTTACTTTGTGCCTTAAACAATGTCTGTTTTGGAGCCTCTTAAATGGCATGCATGGCTAATCTTTACAGACCATGGGAACACATTTTCTTTTAGATCTTGGCTTTAAACCGACAACCCTAACAGTCCAAGACAAATGGTACTGGTTGCCAATGTACAGAGCTGGTAAAAAAGGGTGTTTTCTGCTTACAGATTACAATGTTTTAAATCAAACAAATGTTAACCTCACAGCTGTCTTGGTAAAGAGGGAAGTTAAAATTATTTTATTTATTAAGAAAAAAGTACACATAATTGTCCTTGTGAAATCATGAATTACCTGTGATTAACCAAGTTTTTGGACTGCCAAGTTCAATTTCCCTACCCACACCGAGGCCTAATTAATAACAGACGTGTACAATCAACAAATTCACTTAAAGACAACTTGAAGTTGGCATAAAGATTGCAATAACAGACATCATGCCCCGATCTTAAGAAATTCAAGACCAGAGAAAAAGTTAATATTTATTAGTCTAATTAGGGATAAAAAGTAATTTCTAAAGCTTTGAAAAAACATAGAAAGGGATTACCTTTCCGAGAAGTGTCTCCATTTTTGACTTAAAATTATCACCATTTTCTTCAAAAATCTGAATACAGCTTGTTTTTTTAGGTACCCAAAACAATTTATTTGTACACACAAAAACATAAAACAAAATGATCCTCTATTTGAGACACTTCACGCTTTTATAGCTCAAAAACAAAAAACAGTCCTGCAAATATTCCCATTTACACATTCCTTCTCCAATCTGTACAAAATGTATAATGGATTAATATCTGTTCATTTTTGTTTTAATTGTATTCATAATTTGCATGGTTTGGTCTACAGATGCACCACTCAACCTCCCAGAGAGTTGAAAGGTTTTCCTCCATAGGCTCTGATGGGTGAACAGAAGGTCAAACACTGAAAAAGGTTTCTGGTATTTGTTAAATGCATCAAACAAAAGGACTCTATAAACTTATCAAAACATAACATGTGGGCACAGCACTGATGGTGTAGGGGTTCAACCCGCGACCATATACAGAGGCTACAGTCCTCGAAGCGGCCGTCCAGGGTTCGAGTCCCGGAGACATTTGCCAAGTGTCTCACCCTCTCTCTACCCCTCTTTCCTGTCTGCCTACTGTCAAAAATAAAGGCAACTAGTGCCGAAAAAATATCTTTTAAAAAAAAAAAAAAACAACAAAAAACATGTACTTTGATGCACTTTTGAGTTTAATATTAAACAATCAGACAAAGGTTAATGAATATGGAGGACCATTACTGCCATAATTGAAATTACATACAGAAATTAATAAATTACAGTCAATTATTGGGCCAAAAATTAGCAGGACCTTAAAATTAGAGTGCCATTAAATATGAACAAGACAATAAAAATAATAAATGTATTCAATATTTCATCAATTAGTGAGCTATACATTTTTATTTCAATTTAATCTTTAACTTTTGTAATTTATCTATTTGCGTTTTTTATTTGAACCTCCAATTTCCACTTATACCTTTTTCTAGAATTCTAATTTTCCTTTATTAAACAAAAGTGAATTTTCTTCTTTTATTTTTCCTAGCTCTTTTATTTCTTTTATATTTTTAACCACTAAAATTTATTTAAAACATGTTTTTCTTCCTCAAAAATATATTTTTCCAAATAATTTTACTGTCCTTTAATTTCTTAAGCACTGATATTTTCTCCTCTAATATATCCCTGTTTTATTTACTTACCCAATGGATTCTGGCATTCAAGGACGAGCAAAATCACCCTTGAATGACATTTTACTTTAATAAGATTATTAATATGATGACAGATATTGGTCATATTTACCAGACTTTATTTCTGAAAAATATATAGCTGAGTCTTTTCAAGAAGTATAATTAGAAATGTTTAAAGATGCAAATTTAACATTAAAGTTCATAAAATGTTTACTCTGGTTAGATTGGGAATACAGTTAGTCACTGAGGCATGATTTATTTTGAATGTGGGTCCGTAAACGTGAATGCCTCTTACTACTTTGGCAGACTGAAATATTCTCTCAGAGTAAACAGGATACAGAAAACTATTCCGACTAACAGCGCCATCTCCCACTAAATCCACAACGCTCCTGACTTCTTTAGCAACAACATGACAGATGTTAGCAGCTGCTAGCTCCTTTTCAGAACCAGGCAGCAATGAGACTCAGCACCTACTTCTTCTATTGGCTTGACCTCAGCCAATTGGAGAGAAGCTTAGGTGGTGACGGTGTTCCAAAGACCGCCCCCTCTATCTCTGTCCCACTGAGTTCCATTTAACATTTCCAGCAGCATGTTGAGGACTACAAGTATGGAGGGCCAAAAGGGACAGAATTAAATAAATATATCATTATAGAAATAAATGTACCATGTATTTATTTAATAAATCATTAAATAATTAAATATACAATTAAATTATGAAATGCATAATAAAATAGTTAAATGTCCTATTAAATAAACCTTTTAAATTATTTAATTAATAAATTGACGGTCATCATGAATTAATTTAAAATGTCAACTTCACCCATCAAACTCAGTGGGCGGGATTAGGCCAGCTCCTCATCAAACACTGACATCCGATTGGCTGCTTCACACAGCACGTCAAGACAGCTTCCTCCATAGAAATTAACCTCAAAAATTAACCACATATAAATTAACCTCAGTCATAGCAAATTTGCTATGACTGAGGTTAATGTCTTCCCTGAAAAGTGCAGAAATAACTCCAATAACTTCAAGGAATTGTTAAAATATTTTTCCCACAAACATTTGGTCAGCAACTTCAGCTTCTACACTCAGGGAAATCTGTTAGGTAAGAAATAAAAGGGCACTAAAACGAAGAAGAAAAAAAACATTAAATATATTTTGTTGGTAAAAAAAGATAAATAAATAAAGATTCTGGGAAAAATAAAACAGCAAAAAATTCATGTATTAAACAGGAAAAATATAGAGTTCATGAAAAAAAATATGATTAAAAATTGGGAGCTTAAATAAAAGATAAGCGTATATAGATAAATTACAATAGTTAAAAGATTTAAACAGAAATATATATTTATATATGACTGATTTATTATTGAATAAATCTCTTATTACTTTATTGCATTTAATGGCACTCTAATTTATATGTCTAGCTACGTTTTGGCCCTGTAATTATTTTATTAAGTCATTTATTTATTTATGTATGTATTCTTAATTATGGCAGGATTGGTCCTCCATAAATGACATGCTTTGATGCATGGATGGGGATGACTGAAATTCCTTTATTTTCTCTAGGAATCAACTCCACCTTCCTCTTTCAAAACACCTGCTGCAGTTTTTCTTTTTTCTTTTTCTTTTATAGTCTTTAGGAAAAGAAAATATCAGAATTGGCAGGAAAGTCGATATTGGCAAAGAAAAGCTTGGTTGGTACAACTGAAGTTTGGACCTCTTCTTGATAAAATTAGTATAAACATTACACAGCATGGGCATCAACAAACCACAGGAAATACTTCACCCAATCATGGAAACAGCAGCAGAAATGTCTTTGTCACACTCCAACTACAATCAATAAATCCACATAAGAAAATCGAGCTGAAAGCTGTAAAATTGTGTGTTCAGTTTTTGTTGTCCATCATTCAAAACTAATAGCGGACCTCAGGGTAGAGCAAATGACTTCAAACCTATTCGTGGAAGGTACCCTGACGTGTCACATGGAAGTCAGATCTTTCCAAGGAGCTCCATGACAGCGATGGTGGTGCTCTGACCAAAAATGAAGGCTCCACAGATCAGGGTCACAACTCCCCAAATCGTGAGGGTAACTCTGGAAAGCGAACAAAAACCCATCAAAATACACACATTTTACATTTCAAGACTGAGTATAGTGTATTTATCTAGCACAGATGGGTAGTGAAAAAATAACTATTTGACACACAATACAGTAACAATTAAGGTACTTAATTCATCACAACCACAATATAATAGGCTTTTTTTCATTTGCATGCCATCAAGAGTTGGCTTTTAGTTTTTCATACAGCCTCTTGGGGTTCTGAAGAGGTTTGGTTCGGGGTTTCCAATATTATTTATATGTCTTCTGTTTTGGTAGATTAAATGTTGAAACAAAATATTGACAATCATGCCCAGTTGTGGTTAATTTTAGGATTGTATCAAAGCGCTCTAAAGTTTTTTTCAAAAATGTTTCTATAAATGTTTTTGCCAGCATAAGCTTAGATTTCATTTAACTACAAACTACTGCATATGCCAACAGGTGAAGTACAAGTACAATTTTTGCATTGCAATCAGAAATACTTCTTCAATTTGTCTTTTGCAAAACATGGAAAGTGTTCAAGTTTCCATTTTGGTGCAACAAACTTAAATGTTGAAACTAAAGTGAATTACTCTGGAGGTCAGACGCCATTCTCTACCTTTAATGTCTTAGTGACCTATCCACAAGTGATGATGGGATGAAGCAGGAGATGTATACATTTAAAGACATTTCAATATGGTAAAAAAGTTCAATATGTTTTGTAGAAAGTAAAACTCATAGATTAATTACACAGTGAGATATTGAACCCCTTGTTACTTACTAATTTTGAAGATTATGGCTTACAGATAATGAAAACCCAAATTCAGTGTTTGACAATCCTCTCGAGGCTGTGATTATCCCTGATGCTGGTGCACCTTTTCCTACCACACTTTTTTCTTTCACTTCATTATCCGTCCACCATAACCATGAAATTTACAAGAAATAATTGCTTGAAATATTTAACTGAATGCGTAAAGAATCTATATTTGCATCTCCCTTTCTGAAATAAGTGATGAAAGATTTTTTTTCACCAAATTCTAATTTTAAGAGATTTACCTGCAGATGGATATGGACCTCATCTGCAGTAATTAAGGTGCTACTTCAGTCTGTCCATAGAGCTGAGATAAGAAACAAAGCTCTATTTATCTATCTGTCTGTCTGTCAACCCTCCCAAATCTCAGCTTTAGTCATGAGATTTGGATCACAACTAGAATAACGAGACATAATTCTTCCTGACACATTCCACTGGAAGGAGTCCAGGGGCTGACCCAGAGCTCACTGAAGGGACTACATATCCCTTACGGCCTGGAATCGGCCTGGGACCTTTGAAGGAAGAGCTGGAAAGGGTTCGGGAAGAGGGTTACCTGGGTTGCCCTTTCGGCAACCTGATAAGCATAAAACAAATGGATGGATGTTTAAACAATCTATCAATAACCTAACAAGACATTGATCACACTGTGATGCAAGTATTGTTCCATAGAAAACACTAATGTCACTCGGGTTTCAGACTACAACTGAAAATGCAATAAAGACAAACATTTCATTTCAGTTTTGGAAAAACATACAAAATATGTGCAAAAAGGGAGGTTAAAATAATGTACTAAAATAAGTTCATACATACACAGATAAGAGACCAAAATAATGTAAATCCAGTATATTTTGCTTTAGTTTTGCCACATTTATCATCATACATGTAAATCATTCCAACAAAATGTAGCTTAAATTAAAAAAACATAGTTTTTTAGTATTTTAGTTCTTTTTCAAACAAGCTGAACAAATTCATTAAATAAGTAGAAATTAATCAAAAAACACAAAATAGAAGGCCAGCTCAACGGCTCGACACAAGTGAATTATTTTTTTGACACACTGAGCAATAAATATTGATGTAGTCACAGGTCGTTTCTCCACACCAGATGTTGGCAGTTTCTGTTATTTGCTAGTTTTAACTCTGCTCATACTGTTCATTTAGGTGATTGTGTTTGGACAGATCTAAACAAATTACATGGACTTACAAGGAATAGGAACAAACAGCTGCTTATAGAAAAGAGCAATTCAGATTAATTCAAATTAGTTAAATACATTAACATATAGATGAAGCTTGTCCTCACCTGGTCTTGCAGGATACTGGCTCAGATCGCATAGCAAACATCAAACAGAGTCCTGTGGAAACAAACACACTTCAACAGAAAACAGCAACAGGTTTTTGTCAATGTGCCTGAACGACAAACTCTACCTGGGAATATAAAGATGAAAAATGCACTGATCCCTCCGATGACACTGATGACCTTACTGATGTCTGGTACAAACATAGCGATGAGCAGCGTTGTCGTTATCCACAGTACAGTCAGAACGTACCGGCTGCGACTTTCGAACTTTGCCATCAACACCCCGCCCCGTCTCCTCACCCGGCTCAGCAGAGGGTCCTGAATCACCGATCTGATGTGTTTGAAATGTGATGTAGTCAAACATAACATTACAAATTATGAGAATTGACAGAGACAAAGGAATGTGTAGAGCAGAGAGAAGTCAGATCAAGTTTGAAGAAAAAGGAAGAAAGCTTCTTATCTACTGGAGAATTTTCTCTCTGCTTTAGAGAGTGATTCAAAAAAAAAGAAAATATTCAGTGAGCAGAAGTTGTATGGACATAAAGGTCCTTGTTGGCCTCCACAATCACCAGATCTCAGTCCAATAAAGCACCTTTGGGATGTGGTAAACGGGGAGATTAGAATCATGAATGTGCAAGCAACAATTTTACAGCAGCTTTGTGATGCTACTATGTCAATATGGACCAAAACCTTTGAGGAATGTTTCCGACACCCTGTTAGATCTATGCCGAGACAAATCAAGACGGTTCTGAAGACAAAAGGGAGTACAACCATGTACAGGGAAGGTGTACTTAATAGGGTTGTCACAATACAAAAATTGCAATGAGAAAAAGTAGTCGATACTCGATATGATTTTGATTCTGCTGACACGTTTTGGAAAGCACAGAGTTCTTATAGGGTAGAAATCAGAAAACTATAAACAATTATTATATGACAAAAGGTTCCACATCTTAATTAGGGCAGAACCAATAGGTAGCAGGCAATTTAGCATCCATTTATAAAAAAAGAAGAGTTGCTTTCTTGGATAGCAAAACAGTAGGCAAGATAGCCCTTAGAATTATTGATACCCCTTATGGTAGTATGCACCTTGGACTCAGTTGTGTAATTCATTTGGGAAAAAAAAAATTTTTTTACAGTGTAAACAATAATCTGATCCATGAAAATGTATTCAGCAGCTCTGTTTTTTTTTACTTTGGTGATCAACTAAAGTCAGGGTGGTTTATCAAGGGTTCTGACTAGTTCCCACTCCAATTGTCAGCAATAGGGTCCACCTTTTGTTAATATTCATTTGTTTTATATTTCACTATTTTCTTATCTATTAAACAAAGGAGTAACAAGCAGGTCATTTTCCCACTTTGTTCTTAAAAGAGCTGTCTACTGCTGGATATTTCCCACCCATAGTGGGACAAGGTCATTGCATCGTGGACGGCAGGTAGGTAAACATCTTGACGGGGGATAATACCAACTATGAACACACTATAGGGTGATCAGCAGGTAATTAACATTTAAAAGTATAAAGTTAGCTTATGCTGTCCAGGTTTCTTCCCTATTGCAGAAACAGGAGCTTTACTGACCTGTTCAAATTCCTCTTAAAACACCAGAGCATTGGTCTTTAAGATGCTTTAATAACTGTCTTGTGTGAGACAAGTGAAAGAGCTTTGAAACTATTTAAAATACCTTGAATGGTCTGGATAGGTTTGAGCTGAAGTTATGATCTTGAATGTGTGCTAAACTGAAGCCAACTCTTGCATGAGAACCCTCAGAGCACCGTCTATTACAGGTAAGACACAGATTACTCATAACTACTCCACACATTCCCACAAAAATAGGATATTATATATATATAACCTGAACCCACAGGAAGAACTTTCTACCAGGGCCATGAATCTGTAAAACTTGTAGGAAGTAGAACCTCAACATCTCTACAAATACAATATTTTTGGCTAAACTGTTTTTCTATGAATACCATTCATTTTGTATTATGTTATGGTGCAACAATGTACAAAATCATACATCTTTATTCATTTTTAGCCTAGTTTTGAATTTTTGGCATATTGTTTATATATTTATTTTTTGTTCTTCTAAATTCAACATTTTTTTATTTTATTTTATTTTTATCTTTATGGTGTTTCAATTGTGACTACGTTGTGATTTATCCTTTTATGCAACCCTGGGACAAGAACTTCTCGATTTTATACCACTGCAGTTTGTTTTTTTCTTACATCACTGTTTAAGGCTTCTCAGACAGACCATACACCTTGAGGTTTATTATTTGAAGTAATTATCAATAATCTACTCCTTCTCATGCATAGAAACTTGGTTATGAGACTCCAGTAAATAATATAAGACAAGGCCAAGGAGGGATCAGAATCACAGTTAATGAAAACAGGCTAGAATAAAATCTTAAATAGGCAGAAAAAGAGTCAAAGAAATTGAGATGAATAAAGTCGTGTCTCATCACTTTGCCAGCTGAGTATCTTTTTTCAGCTGCTAAAAGGTGTACCATGCGGGAGAACAACTTTTCATCATAGCTGTGAGACAACAGTAGAACTGAATTTGACCCGATTTAAAAGCAGCATGCTGACCTGCCCAGCAGCACAATGATGGGGTAGATGGTGATGATGGACACGCCAAATAGCAGCCTGGCAAAGAGCATCAGTTTGTCATAGCTGGAGTATGACATTAAAATATCCGGATCCACAGCCTTTCCAAATGTCAGGTATCCGTAAACCCCTACAGCAGAAACAAAAGAAAGACGCTCCAACTTCACTGCTGTGTCAAGATAAAACAAATCCACACTGGCAAATCAGAAGGTGGTCTGACCTGTGAGGGAGTAAATGATGAGACAGATGATCATTGTGACCACAGAGATTAAGGCCCAGTGAGAGAGCCGCTGGTTCTCCATGCTGCTGTAGATAGCGATGGACGCCTCGTGGCACTACAACAAAAATAAAAAACTCACATCATGTTATGCTTAACACTCAGCAGAAGACTCGTTATTGGTCACAATAACTAGGATGAACATCCAGAATGGTTCCATTTTTTTAACTATCTGCAGAAGAGCTGAACCGAAGAGCAAAACTCCCCAGCCTGTTAAAATTAAATAACATTCAATCAACTGTAGCAGCGGTTGCCCCTTTTATGGCAGAAAAAAATTGCCTGGTCAGGTTTTTAATTCAAGAGGCAGATTCAAATAAGAAATAAAGTTTAATTAGCCCTTGTCCTTACTAGTTTAAGCTCATACTAAAACATTTTAAATGAATCACCAACCTGTAACCGAATATAGTTGATTTAACATAATTATGTTACATTATCTAAAGCGTTTCGATTAAATCCCACTCAATAAGTGATACCTGCAGCGTAGTAACGTGAACTATGTAATACAAGAGAATAGGTGATTGTAATTACTTTCCAAGATATTCAATTTGTTATAATAGGAAACAGTTTTAGGTCAACAGCACTGCTTTCTTTCCTTCAGGGACAGCACTTGAAGAGCATAAGATAAAATTGTGTTGCTGATGTGATTCTAGCATGAAGTGGGGAGTTAAATGAAAGCTCAGAGTTCAACAATATGTCAGAGTTAAACCATCAGATTTCAGGATTCCCACTCTTGTCCCAGCTGCCATCAGCGGTTTTAAACCTGCCTTCCGATGCGTACCTTCCACTCGATCAGGGCCTCATCAGCTCTCTTTTCAACCCTCTGCACTGCAATCACTTTCCTTGGGGAAGTGTTGGTGTGAGAAGAAACATATCAATCCAGTCGCACTTTCCTTTGCCTTTATTAGATCCCACTGACAGCAGCCTTCAGGGGTTACAAGGGCAAGTTGGGCAGTTGCACATAAATCAGTCGTAGTTCAGACTGACAGAATGAGCTCTGAGCTCACACTCTGTGATATTAAACATTGCAAAGTTGGCAGAGAAGGTCAACCTGCTAACCTTTACGCTGTATGGAAACGCACTCTTCTGAGAAAGCACCAACTTCCAAATCAATATACACTGAAGCTGAAGAGTTCAGCCTCTATTATGGTTTAAGAAAAGTCAGATTCATTATGTTGCCCTGCAATGGATCAGTGACCTGTCCAGGGTGTACCCTGCCTCTCGCCTGTCGACTACTGGACATAGGCACCAGCTCCCCCGTGACCCACTATGGAATAGGCGGTATAGAAGACGAGTGAATGAATGAAGATTCATACAGGTGCATCTCAATAAATTTGAATGTCAAAGTCATTGTATTTCTGTGTTAAATTAAAACAGCCAATAAAAACCCACAATTTAGTTTTTCAGACTTTTTTTTATATTATAACACTAATAAAAAACAAAACTGTATTAAAAGAACTGCAATCGTATTGTCTACACAATCATGTGGAAGACTGCAGACAGTCACCAGCAACCTCAGTGAGCCACAAAAAGACACTGATACACAAGCTGGCTGTTCAGAAAGCTATATCCAAGCATATTAATGGAAAGTTGAGTGGAAAGAAAACATCTGGTAAAAATGCACAAGCAACAAGAATGTCTGTACCAGGAGCTAAGGAGAAAATGGCCTGAATGTTGCTCAGTGGTCCAAAGTGCTCTTTTCAAACAAAAGTAAATAGTTGTTAATAGTAGATAGTGAGAAATTAAATAATTAATTAATGTTTAATTTGAACTTGTCAAAGTCTAAAGGAAGACTGGAGAGGCACAGAATCATAGATACTTGGAGTCCATTGTGAAATTTTAATTGATGATTTGAGGAGCCATGTCTTTTCTTTTAAATGAAAGTAAGACTAAAGTCATCAGCTTTGGTAAATGCATTTCTCTTGACAGTCTTGGCCTCTTGGCTTTATACAGCAGCTCTGCTGTCAGGATTTTGGGTGTTATTTTTTATAGTGTCTTTAAAAATCAGACAAACAGATAAAACATAGTTGTGAAATAAATGTTTCCCAACTAAGACCAATTGCCAAGGTAAAGTCATATCTCCTGACCAAACACCTTGAAAAAGTGATTCATGCTTTTATTACTTCTCGGTTGGATTAATGTAAGGCTTTCAATGCTGGTTTAGATAAATAGTATCTGCATTGCTTATAAGCTGTCTGGAACGCATCAGCTCGTCATTTAACTGGTACTAAAAAAACATGAACACATATCTCTAGTTCTGGTTTCTCTCCGTTAGCTTCCTGTTCGTTTTATGCTTGCTTTTAAAATTTTAAAAGGTTTGGCTTCATCACACCTAAGTGATTTCCTTAACATTCACACACCAGTAAGATCACTTTGGCCTACCAGTTTCTCAGTTTCTTGAGCAAAGTTTGAAATTATTTTATGCTGTTAGTTTTGATGTATTTATTTTAACTTTGTTTTTAATATTAATGTTGTAGAAGTACTGAATTGGTCAACTTTTGTTGTTTTATTGTCTTAACTCCTCCAAGCCCAAGCCACCTCAACTGGCTCCTCCACATCGAGAGGAGCCAGTTGAGGTGGCTCGGGCATCTATACCGGATCCCTCCTGGACGCCTTCCTCGGGAGATGTTCCAGGCACGTCCCACCGGGAGGAGGCCCAGGGGACGGCCCAGGACACGCTGGAGGGACTATGTCTCTCGGCTGGCCTGGGAACGCCTTGGGCTCCCCCCCGGAGGAGCTGAAAGAAGTGTCTGGGGAAAGGGACGTCTGGGCGTTTCTGCTGAGTCTGCTGCCCCCGCGACCCGGTCCCAGATAAAGCGGAAGACGACGACGACTTGTCCATGCATTTGTTACTTCAAGGCTGGACTATTGTAATTCTTTACTATCAGGATGTCCACAAAATGCAGTTAAAAGCCTTCAGCTGATTCAAAATGTTGCAGCAAGAGTTCTGATGAAAATTAAAAAGATAGATCATATTTCTCCTACTTTAGCTTCCCTTCATTGGCTCCCTGTTAAATCAAGAATAGAATTTAAATTTCTCCTCCTCACATATAAAGTCCTTAATGATTTATCTCCATCATACAACAGAGATCTGATTGTTCCATATGTTCCTAACAGAGCACTTCGTTCTCAGACTGCAGGTTTACTGGTGGTTCCTAGAGTCTCTAGAAGTAGAATGGGAGGCAGATCCTTTAGTTATCAGGCTCCTCTCCTGTGGAACCAGCTCCCAGTTTTAGTCCGTGAGGCAGACACCCTGTCTACTTTTAAGGCTAGTCTTAAAACTTTCCTTTTTGATAAAGCTTATAGTTAGAGTGGCTTAGGTTATCCTGAGCTATCTTCCTTATTTTTTCCGTCTTCATCGCTCCCTGTTGGATGGAGTGAGGGGGAGTCAGGTTTAGCCTAAACCGACTTAGTTTTGGTTGAGGTGCAAACACACCCTCCATTTCTGCTACCTGTATGACCCCCTCTCTTTTCCAAATGATTATGGTCAATCTGACAGAGAGAGGTATCCCAATCGTTGTGGTTTTTAGTATAACAACGGCCATCAGTGGGCTCTAGATGGACAAACTGTCTACTTTTAAGGCTAGGCTTAAAATGTTCCTTTTTGATAAAGCTTATAGTTAGAGTGGCTTAGGTTATCCTGAGCTATCTCTGTAGTTATGCTGCTATAGGCTTAGGCTGCTGGAGGACATAATGACCACTTTCACCCTCTTCGCTACATTCTCACACTACTCTCCAATTTTGCATTATTTGCTGTTATTTCAGCTTTTAACTTTGTTCTCTCTTTTCTCTTCCTAGAAGCTACTCCTGGCCTGACTCTGTGTCTACCTGTGACACCTTTCTGGAGAGGGGCAACATCCAAGCTTCTGCTGGCAACAACTTAATGCTCACCCACTACCGTTGACCCACATGGGCCTGTCTTTCAGTGTTTAACCCTTTCTCTCTCCTAGACTGTAACAAACTCTATGTGCTCTCTTTCAGACTCTATCCTTGAAAACTGGCTCAGAGTTTATCTGTTCTTTCTTTCTAGGTGAAACGACTAAAGGAGCTACATCCATTAACATTTACTTTTCCTTCCCATAGAAAGTACTCCTGGATCAGTGCTTCTTTGTTCTCTTTGTGTCTCTGCTCTGTTCTCTCAAACCCCCAGTCGGTTGTGGCAGATGGCCGCTCACACTGAGCCTGGTTCTGCTGGAGGTTTCTTCCTGTTAAAAGGGAGTTTTTCCTCTCCACTGTCGCTACATGCATGCTCAGTATGAGGGATTGCTGCAAAGTCAACGCCAGTGACTGTCCACTGTCTCTACAAGCTCATCAGGAAGGAGGGAATACTGCAAGTCACTGACTGGATGCAATCTGCTGGGTTTCCTTAAACAGAAAAACATTTTATCCAATTTGAATAAATAGCTGAATCTGACTGCAATCTTCAATGTTTAGGATTAATTGGAATGTATGTACCTGACTGTTGTGAAGTGCCTTGAGACGACATGTGTTGTGAATTGGCGCTATATAAATAAACTGAATTGAATTGAATTATTGTGCTTTATAAACAGACATTTGCTGATGTTGGTCCAGGTTGTTCGGTTTTATCAAGCCCAAAACCTGCACAGTCATCCACCATGAAACTTTATAAAAAACTCTGATCCCCTAAAGATCATGGAGGTCTCCCGTATGAATGGAGCTAGAACTTCAGAAAGAAACACAGCTGAGCAGAGAAGAACAAACTGAAAGTTAAAAACATCAACTATGTATGTACTTCTAACTAATCTTTCATATGGATGCTGAAGAGTTTTATTTGAAAAACAAATGCTGTGTTTGAGCATGCGTTTTAAATATTGCAAGTTATAAAATGAATTTTAATTCCTAAAAGACAAACTAAAAATCTTAGGAAAAGATTACCCTGATGGACATTTACTGTTAAAACTGTTCACATAGATTGCTTCAAATGAAATTACCTTTATTAATTTTAGGAGTACAGAGACAGGAGAAAGCTCCTGCATGAGTGACTTGAGTAAAAACATATTACATCAGGGTGCAAACACTGCTGTTTAGGGTCAGTTAGTTATATTGCATGCATTTAGGTTTACTTACTATTACAGAACACATAGTAATCCACAGTTTTGCAACACCATGATGCTGACATGGTAAACATCTCAAATGGTCTCTCAAAAGCTAAAACAAATTATTTCACTCACCTGGAAACCAAAGCAGATGGTCGGGATCATGCTGAACATCGAGGCCCAGGAGCTGATTCTGCGCACACGTAAAGAAGACCCACTTTTATCTGAAGTTTTCTGAAGTTTTACAAATGTTCTAAGCAGCAAATGTAGTGAAGTTCATCTATACAGCCATGCATCATCTTCTACTTGTTCGAAATCGGGTCGCCAGAGTGACATCTCTCTCCCTAGCAAGACTCTCCAACACATTCTGGGGGATCCCAATGCCTTCTGAGACCAGAAGGGATATGTAAGTCCCTCTAGCGAGTTATGCGTCTTCCCCGGGTTCACCTACCAGGATCTCGTTCTTTCAGTCATGATCCATATCTCATGATCATAAGTGAGGGTTGAAATGTAGACAGAGTAATAAATCAAGAGCTTTGCTTTATTACTGCAGTATTTACATTAATCCAGACAAAGCCCCAATCCTTCTGTCATTCTCAAGCTCCATCCTACCATAACTCGTAAACAAGACACTTCGATGCATGACCCCCAACCCAGGGAAGCAGTCTATCTTTTTCTGATCGAGAACCATGGTCATTGCTCCAAACCACAGTTAACGTCATGTCGTGAAAAAACGAACAGCACCAAAATTCTGATAAAGGAAAAAGAAAGACCCAGAGGTTCCCAAACTAGACACCCTTGTCTCAGCAACAAAGCCTTGAGATCCCATCCATGAACACAGACAGGATCAGTGACAAGGGACAGTCCTCGTGGAGTCCAGCATTTAGTGATATCTCACAACTGAAATCACCCTCATTGTAATGGATAAATCATTGATCCAGAGACTTTAAAGAAACAGTGATGTTTGATTTAGATTCAGAAGAGAATCAAAATAATTAGCTCAAAGAATGGATCTGCTTCGCATACCCGCTTGAGTAGAGAGGGGCTTTGTGATCTGCAACAGTTGGCATGGTGCAGTACTTGATGATTATGGCTACGCTCAGGTAGGTTGCAGCCAGGGTACCCAGAACACTATGACAGGACAAAGACAAACAGTTTTAGACTGGCAGTACTAAATAGTTCATCATTGGTTAATTCTTTCCATTGTTTTAACTGGTAGCTCTGTTGTTGCTGCACATTTGCAGTCAGTCAAGCCGGATGCAACAGCTCATTAAGGTCAGGAGGCACTCCTACCTGCAGATTTATTTGCAGAGTTAGACTTGTGCAAGTATTTGTTTTTGATTTGCAAATTACAGACTTTATTACAACAATGACGTTTGCTGTATGCATATGGTGTGAATACTACAGCAAGGCACTGTATCAGAGGGCAGCCAGCAGGTGACAAAAAATAAACATTATGTAAATGAATGCAGATGTTCCTGGAAATTGTTACGTTTGATAAGTAATAAAGATTCGTCAGCAGGGGGCTTTAGCTTTTGATTCCTGTTGCAAAAGAAAGCCATTTATTTTGTCCTGAAGAAGAGAAAATTACTTAAAAACTGGACAAATCAACCTGGTGTATTTCTGGATGCTGATCTCCTTGGAGATGGACATTGGCATGATGAGGAAGATGCAGAGCACAACCAGGGCAAATCGGTGGTCAGTGTAAAAGTGATAGGGCATCTCGGATTTTGGCATAGCGGTCACCAGCTCGTACAGAGTTTCACACACTAATGGACAGAAACAAGAACAAACCAAAAGAACAGTTTAGGAGGCATGTTTAATTAAGATGTTCATTTTGTGTGTCTGATAAACATGGTTAGAATTAATAATAACAGCAAAGATTACTTTCTGATCTCCTTTATTTGGAATTTCTCTGATGCCATTATTTCATTGTGCCTTGGCAAATATAGACATATCAGACGCTTTTCTCCTAAGCTCCCTGCTTGCTTGCATTCTTTTAATCCTAACTTTTTATCTCTTAGCCAAAATTACAGAAATATTTAACTAAAACTACTTCTAACCAGCGACTCCCAAAGATTATTATTTTTATTTTTTTCTAAAGGATTTTGATGTTTTTATAATCGAACTCAAAAGAAGGACAAGTTGACGCCAGCTAATCGCCACAAAATGCCTCCCTTCACCACAGAGGACTTCGACAAACTTTTACAGCAATTGGCTGTTTTGGAGATGAAAATCCATCGACTAGAAGTGAATGTGGAGGTGAATATGGGGTACAACAATGATTCAACTCTGCCTGTGATCCCAAACAGTGACAGCCAGCTCAACAACTCAGCCGGCAATCAGAACACTGAGAATAAACCTACCAGCAGACCCTCCTGGCATGTTTTAGGCGCATGCCCAAAAAACTCAAGGTGGACGACTCACTGGAAGATCTCAGCAATTAAATAAATTAGAATGGCCAGAATTACAGAGAAATGCCCCCGTTTCCCCTGGGAAAAGGAGACTTCGACAGCGAGCTGCTGTAACAACAACTGATAGGAGTGAGACAGCTGGAAATAATGGAGTTCCCTCCAAAACAGATTTGCTTCACTACAGAATGAAAACCAGGAAAATGATCCATCTTCTGAGAACAATAGAAGGTTTGAGAACAACCTTCATTCTAAACAGTCTTCTCCTAAATTGCCAGAGGAAAGTACCCCACCAGACCAAGAACCCTAATAGTGGGCAACACAGCTGTGGATGGGATTAAAAACTTCTGCAACAAGAAAAACACAGAAGTTATGATTGGTACCAGTAACGTGTTTTCCGATATCTCAGAGAATATTCTTGCAATCACAGAAAAGCGCCCGTCTCTAGAAAACCTTATTATACACTGTGGAGCCATGGATGACGTGGCTAAGAAAAAATCAGAAGGACTTATCAAGTCCAGTACCAAAATTTCCCAATTTCACCAAATAAACTACAAAAACTTAGAACAAATCGTACAGCAACTAAGTTCTTCTTCCTGCTGTCTCGATGTTTTACCCACAGCTTTCCTTAATAAAGCTTTGCCTGTAATAACATCTGATTTAACTCAAATAATAAACGCGTCCCTTTGGTCAGGTGTTTTCCCCCAGGCCCTAAAAACAGCAATTATCTAACCTCTATTGAAAAAGAGCAACTTGGACAAGCTGCTACTACAGAACTACAGGCCTATATCAAACCTCCGCTTCATCAGTAAGATAATTGAAAAAGCTGTGTTTCAGCAGTTAAACAACTTCCTAACAATGACCAGCTGCTTCGATGTCTTCTAGTCAGTCTTCCTGCTCACCACAGTGCAGAGACTGCTCTTGTCAAGGTGTTCAATGACATCCGTATAAATGCAGACTGTGGAAGAACGACAGTGCTGGTATTATTGGACCTTAGTGCAGCATTCGACACTGTTGATCACTCCATTTTAATAGAGCGCCTGGAAAACTGGGTCAGCCTTTCTGGTACAGCATTCAATTGGTTTAAATCCTACTTGAAGGACAGGGACTTTTTTGTGTCAATAGGTAACTTTACATCTGAGAGCACAAAAATCACATGTGGCGTTCCCCAAGGGTCCATCTTAGGGCCCCTCGTATTCAATATCTACATGCTCCCCCTAACTCAGATTTTAATAAACAACAACGTAAGTTATAACTATGCAGACGACACAGAGCTATACGTTACGATGTCACCAGGTGACTATGAACCCATTCAAGCGCTGGGTAAATGCTTAGAAGAAATCAATGCATGGATGGGCCAACATTTTCTTCAGCTGAATCAAAACAAAACTGAAGTAATAATGTTTGGACCAATAGAAGAGCGTTTAAAAGTTAGCACACAGCTTCAGTTAATATAGCTAGAAACCACCAGTCAGGCTCGAAACCTTGGTGTAGTGATGGACTCAGATATGAACCTTCAGAGGCACATAAAGGTAGTAACAAGGTCGGCCTTCTATCACCTAAAGAACATCTCCAGGTTTAAAGGACTAACAGCAGGACCTTGAAAAACTAATTCAAGCGTTCATCTTTAGTAGAATTGATTACTGCAACGGTGTCTTCACAGGTCTGCCTAAAAAGTTGATCAGACAGCTGCAGTTGATCCAGAACGCTGCTGCCCACGTCCTCACTAGAACTAAGAAAGTGGAGCACATCAGCCCAGTTCTAAAGTCCCTACACTGGCTCCCTGTAGCTCAGAGAATAGACGTTAAAATACTTCTGTTAGTCTATAAATCACTGAATGGTTTAGCACCAAAATACATTACAATTCAATTCAATTCAAAGATACTTTATTGATCCCCGAGGGGAAATTAGAATTCCAGTACAGACTTGTTGTCAGTGTATCAACCACCCAGACCTCTCAGGTTTTCTGGCTCAAATCTACTCTGCATACCCAGAACCAGAACCAAACATGGAGAAGCAGCTTTTAGTTCTTATGCTCCACTAATCTGGAATAAACTCCCAGAAAACTGTAAAAGCACCGAAACCCTAAGTTGCTTTAAATCAAGATTAAAAACTTATTTGTTTAGAGTGGCCTTTGAAAGGGTTATTTAAAAACATTATTAGTTATGTTTTCAGTCCAATTTTCCTTCCATTTTCTTATCCATCATTCTATTCTCTTTATTGTTTTTTAATTACCTCTGTTTTTTGATTTTCTGTATTATTGTAATGTTTTTCCTTATGCACAGCGCCTTGAGTGTCTTGTTGCTGAAAAGCGCCAAATAAATAAACTTGACATAAGATTTGCTCAATGATATTGAATGATTATCTGAACACTGCATTTGGTCCAAAATAAAGAAATAAAGAAGGCAAAAGAAAATCTAATGCAAGTTATATTTAATGTGGACATGGTAGAAATGGCTGATTTATAAAATCTCACATGCATGTTTTTCAGGCACCCCAGTTAAGTATACACAGAGATAATTTAGCCCCATTGGCACCAGATCAAATTTTAAATTATGTGAATAAAAAACAAAAGAGTTAAACCAGTGTCTAAATGCCCCCGTTCTTCCAGAAAGATGCACCCATACAAATAACTGAAATGGCTGAAAGTCATACAAACACGTGTTCCTATTTCATTATTTAAAGAATTACAGTTATACCATGTTTCACATTTAAGATAAATTGTCTTTTCACTTGCTGATGATGCCGTCATATTCCAAGATCATAAGGATTGGCATCATACAGGTCAATCTAAAAAACAAAACTATAGAATAGTGTGTAAAGTTCAATATTTTTATCACTCATTTAGAAAGTGAAAATCATTATATAGCTTCATTATACATATTGAAATATTTCTTTTTTGATGATTATTTAAATATTTTGAAACAAATATTATTGGAAATATTAGAAACTCCTGGTGCACATCCTAATCAGCGAAATAACTCAAAAGACCTGCAAAGGTTTCCTGAGCCTCTAAAGGTCTCAGTCTGGATCGTAGGCTACACATTCATGGGTAAGACTGCTGCCTGGACAGATGTCCAGACGACAGTCAGTGACACCATAGAAAGTTGGGTGGAAGAAAGACGTGTGGTAGGATATGGTGCACTGGTAGCAGGGATAGCTTTAAGAGGATGTTCGAGCAAAACCCATTCAAGAATTTGGGGGAGCTTCACAAGGAGTAGACTGAGGCTGGAGTCAGAGCATGAAGAGCCATCACACACAGACAAATCCTATCCTGAACCAGAGACATCAGAAGCGTTTTACCCGGGCAGTGTGAAGTTTCCACAGTCATTGTTGATTTTGGAAGCCATGCCATCTGCTGCTGTCGGTCCACTGTGTTTTCAGGAAATTCTAGAGCGCTTCATGCTTCCTTCTGCTGATGAGCTTTATGGAGATGCTCATTTCATTTTCCAGCAGGGCTTAGCAGATATTGAATTTTGGGTATGCATTATCTATAAGCCATAATCATCTAAATGACCGTATGTAATGAACCTATATGAGTTTCGCTTTCTGAAATGAGTCACAAAACATACTGAAATTTGTCACGATATTTTATGAGTCAAACCTGTACTTGTTCAGGAAGCATCCGTTTGATCAATTCAATTCAGTTTTATTTATATAGCGCCAATTCACAACACGTCATCTCAAGGCACTTTACAAAGGGTTTGGAATGGTGCGGGGTTGTTGGGGAGGTTAGATTAAACTACTGAGTGTTAGAGTTTGGACATTTTAGAATGGGCTATGTGTAGGGGTACTAAGTAAAACAATAAACTGATAAAGTTTGTCCATCTAGAGCCCACTGGAGGCCATTGTTATACTAAAAACCACAAGAGTTGGGGGTACCTCTATCTGTCAGACTGATTACAACCATTGGATAAGGGAAGGGGTCGCACAGGTAGCAGAAATGGAGGGTATGTTTGCACCTCAAATATAACTGAGCCTAAACCGGCTCCGTTACCCAAAATTCAATATCAGCTAATGATTACTGCACAGTCTTAACCTCAGTGAACTTTAGCCCAATTGGAAATCTATTCAACTTGAGTAAATAAATGCAAGGATTCAATCAACAGAGGATAGTAGCAAACAAAAGAATGCATCTGAATGAAAAAGCATATTGTGACAATAAGCTCACTGATACAAGTGTATTTCTGTCAAAATTATAAATGAAATTGTCCCACAAATGCTATGAGAAAATCCAGTATATGTCAAATTTGTGAAACTTTGCAGACATCCACAAGGGGAAGACAAAAAGCAACACTGTGCAGCTTTTACACAGGTAGAAAGAGTTACGCTTGACCCTTCCCTTCTGTAGTACAGCTGGTCCTAAGACCAAAACCTCCAAGGGTCTTTTGGACCATGAATTGTGCAAATTAGAAACCTATTTTAAGTACTGTGGTAGGTTAAATATTCCTTTACAAAATGACATAAGCTGACTTATATAAAGACTGGGAGGGACCTGACAATAGCTGTGTAACTTATTGGAAAGTCAACTACATGCAGGAGATTTGTTAAAGAAACATGTAATAGAAAAGCATTTACACATACCTTGTCAATAAGTGACAAAAGTGTGCCAGCTAAATCACAATATAATATGAGCAATAGTATAATCAAAAATAAGAAGGTATACAGTTTTAAACAAGTCGTAAAACAATGTCATATTGTCACCAAACGTGAGGAAAATCACAGATCTGGAGCAAAGCAGTCTTATTACAATCAAACATTTCCTTGTAGTTTGTCAATTTTTAAGATGCCAATTTTTCCCCATCTCTGGTGATAGAAATGCTGAAGTGATGAACAGTGCCACAATAGTTAAGTACCAAGGAAAACAAATTGTAGGGTTGAGAAAACAGTATTTGGAAGGATTGGAGTCAAAGCAAATACACAATATTTATGACATGGAATCACACAAAGGCAATTAGAGACCATCTGGATATTTCATTGAGCTAAATAATGTTAAATAATGAAACTATGAGTTCCAAAGAAAAAGTGTTACAGAAGCATAACAGAATTAAACCGCTCTCATTCCAGTTTATGAGCAAACATTAGTAAAGCTAAAAAAGTGTGGGCTTAGACATCATCTACTCTTTTACTCACACTTTTCCAGCTGGTCATTCACTATGACCAGAAAGGCCACAGAGATCATGAAAAGGTTGAAGACGAAGCAGATCTCACACAGTTGACCAATGGCCCTACCACAGAGCTTCTTCACCACTGCCTGGTAGGTGTACTGGCCACTGATGGACGAGGAATAACCCAGAATGATGAGGCCACTGATCAGGAACACGAGAGAGATCTGAAGGCATGCAAAAATACAGAAGACTGCTACAAAGCCACCACCAAACAAACAAACAAAAAAAACTTAACTTGATTAATCCAATTACTGTTTATGTTCCTCGTCAACCATATTTCTCAGGTAGATTTTGTTAAATATGAAAAAGAAAAACATTTTATAAAAATGTATCATTTTTATGCCTTGTAGTGATAAAGATAAAATTTACAGCAAAAAAAAAAAAAAGAAAAACGTAGAAGGCATCTTTAGATCAAAAACTAACTGTATGTTTAGGTAGATCTACGATCTTTAACCACCATCTCTGTTTTCTGTTTATATTACATGTTGTTAGACTGGGCTTTTTGTGATTAACTGTGTTTAAACTTATATTAGTCATTTACTGGTTATTAACTGTTTGAACTGATTCTAGAGATTCGCTGGTTAGTTTGTGCATCTGCACTGTGTATGTTTTATGGTATTTTATGTAATTTCTCTTTGCATTCATACAATCTTGTTAGAGCTGAGAATCAGAGCAGAATTGTTTTCTCAAGGTCTTCTATCAGTAGGTCTGTTGTAATTAGATATGCGCCTGAGAGTGACACACACGCACTTTTGTAGTGCATTCCAGTGAGCTCTTGTGTGCAAAGGCAGGCTTGTCCACAGTATTAGCATACGGCCAATTAGATTGCAGTGCGGTGCCTGAGTCCAGCCTACTGTGCTAGCTAGGTACCGTAACAATTATTTCAATTACAAACATATCCTAGTCACCTATGGCCAACAGGCCATTGTGCATGATATTCCATTACGCTATAATTATAGCGTTTTTTATTAATGACAAATTGTTATGCTAATTAAGTAGCACAACAAGTATTCTAATTACAAATATGATCTTTAGCAAACCAATTATCTTAAGACATCACGTTACGTCTCTATGCAAACTGATAAGTCAGTATAACACTTTTTTCAAATTATAGATATAACTGTTATGCTAGTTAGCTAACCAGTGTGTGATGCCATTAGGCTACTTTACCACTAGTAAGCAATAATACTAATTCGTAGGTATTTTTTCCCAAATATTGATATGGCAAACAAATATGTAGGTTAACTAGTTAGTTTGCATATGAAGCTAAGTTGCAAGCTAGTTAGCATAAACAATTATTGTAACTATAAATATAACTAATATGGTATTTAGCAGCAAGTAAGCCTAAAATGCCAGTATGCATTCCATGGCATTATGCTAACTAGCAGTTAGTAAAAAAAACACATTTTAATAATAAGATAAATTATCATAGCAGTTAATTTATTAGTTATATGATTCCATTATGCAAACCTATGCAAATGTTCTAATAATTACAGAGACAGCATAACAAACCATCACACTAATTAGCTAGGTAGTTAGCATATTCCTGTAATGAAAAACCTTAACAGGCCAAGACAACATTAAACACAGGGAATGTAGGGGCACCTTCCTGGAGCCTGGCTTAGAGGAGGAACGGAGCTTGCTGCTAAGCCCTTGGTGGTCAAACCCTATTTCATGGAGCTTGGACAGAGGCCACCTCCATGTTAACTAAGTAACTATGGGGAGGGATGTTAAGGTTGGGTGCAGTGTGACCTAGCAGTCGAGAGTGTTGCCCTGGTAGTGCTAATACTCAGCATGTACAACTGCCTTTGGGTATTTCTAGTAAATCTTAATACTGAAAATACTAATTGTTTTATGTCTGTTCTGCAGGCTGCACAGGTTAGCAGCTGAACTACTTAACTATAAAGCCATAGGCTAGGGCTAGAAAACAGGGTTTTTGTGTTGCTAAAACAAGTTAAGCCTTTGCTGCATGATCACCATTCATGCCTCCTTCATAGCAATACACCAGTATACCATCAGTGATTAAATTTGTGTTAAAAAGAGGACAGGTTTATCTGAAATCACCTCTATCCATCTCAAAAAGGTCAAGACAGGGACGCTGTGGCAACCCTTCTGTATCTTGTTTGTGGTTCTTCCATTGTAAAGAAAGCTGGTTGGAGCATTGCTGATCAATATATTGAATATATTGATTTCAACAGGACTCAAAACTGTTTGGAAAGCAGCCTTAGTTAAAGGCCAATAGTCTAGATGGATTTTTTTTGGCTCATTCAAACAGATTTTGTAACTCTCTTAATCTTTAAAATACTTTGTATATCATTAACCACTTCAAAATTATGTGTTTTACACATTATTATTTAAATCTGTTGCAACATTTCAAACATTGGGAGATTTTATCTACTGATACAACGTTGGTAAATTTTTTGAATTCCAAAAACTTCAATAAATGAATGAAATCTTTATTTTGAAAACATGAACAATAAATGTTAACGGTTTAATGTGCTGTTTATGTGGGATTTCAAATATTGAGCTCAAATAATCTTCAAGTTACACAACTTAAATAACAGCCAAAATGTATTAATATTATATGTGAATGTTCGTTTGCCTGCAGAGTGAAAACATCAAGTTATGAAGAGCTTTAAATAAAAATAAGTTGGACCCACTGCATCTTAAAGGCTGGGCAGATATTCTAAAAAGAGCTAAGTAACCAACATTTTTACAAACTTTAACAAGAGCTTAGAGTTAAGTATTAATTTAATCCAAAATTGAGATAACATCTAGTTCAAGAATATTTCAAGTATTCATCCCCAATTTGTAAATAAATCCCTTAGTATTGTGTGACAGACTTAAAAAAGAAACAAGTGTCAGAAAAACTCCTTCAGGGAAATATATTTGAATTCGGTTCTGAAGAAATATCAGGTGAAAGTAATCAGGTTAATTGACCTCGCAGAGCATCGCTCTGTATAGGTAATAAACTCCAAATATCCATGAAGTTACCCGGCCTAGTGACAAACATAACTTTTAAACTAATATGTCATTTCCAACCCTTGAGTGGAAAATATATATCTTTTTTAATTTATCTTACAATGAGAGAGCTCTCACCAGCTCCACGCTGACCGCGCTGCGGATGCCCCCGGATCTCTCGAACGCCCAGGGGAAGTTCAGTAGCCCGGCGCCCAGAGCGGATTTCAGCATGATAAAGACGGCTCCCATGGAGCCCAGCCGGGGCTCCACGTCCAGTGGCGGCTTGGCAGAGGCTGAAGCCAGCAGACTGATACTCTCCTTAGCCAATTCCTCCATTCTCGGACCAACAGAAAACTGCGTGATTCAGTGTCTGCCAGGGGAGCACTCTGAGGACCGACGGCCGGGGCCACTGAGCTGGGTGAGCCCGGGTGGAGGGGAGGGTCGGTCTAACGGCCAGTTGATGCCTTCAGGGGCTGCTCGGAAATATTCATTGCATACCTATGTATAAAACAGATGTATTAGGTAAAACTACCTTAGCGTCTTCAGAAAGTTTGGTAAAGGGGTAGCTAGATGGAGGCCACAAAGGTTATTTGTGGTTATTTGCTAAACTAAAAGCTATTGCAGGCGTTGCAGGAATGTTTTTTGGTAAGTGCTATGCCTGAACTTGAAATTTAGAAGCAACTAAAGTTTTTATCCTTAGTATTTATTCAAACAGCCATATAGGCTAATCTAGTATTTTCAAGTACTCATATACCAAGGATCAACAGTTTTTTTTTTTTGGAAGATTTTAGTGACTTGCTTTCTTTTCTACTAGATACTCTGCAGGATCTGATAAAAGTATTTAAACCCTTCTGTGTTATTCTCTTCTGGCTCCAAGGTTAGGACAGATGGTTCTGTTTAGTCTTACAGAGATGGTTTTTCAACCTTCTCCTATTCACTTGTATGAGATAACATGTATGCCACACTGTGTAAGGTTCCATTTCCATTGTCAACATGTCTAGGACAACAGGTTTCACCTCGTCTCTCTGGGTCTCATGAGAGTTACCTTGAAAACTGTTGTAGCTTATAAGGAGAACCTTTGCTTTGTCTAGGCAGAACAATTTGGCAGCACTACTGAGCGCATCTCCAATACTGTAAAAATCCTTCTCTCTTGCAAGATTAAAATAAAGCTGATTCTGAGTGACAATCATCGGTCTCTGTCTTGAGATTTAATTGAACGACCGCATACATTATCAGAATCATAGCTTCCGTTCACTTTTAGTGTGAAAAGCCTGTTTGAGATCCTGAAGCTCGATGTTAAAAAGTACCTTTAAGTTCAAAGACAGGTTTTTGGATTTGCTCACCAAAATCTCAGATATAAAAACAAAAAGAATTAAAACCATCTAAGGAGACCTGAGCGCAACTGTGGGGGTTCTGGAGACCCACAATAGTTTTTATACTGGCCCAAGCTAAACCAGCAAAGCTTTTTCAGAACTCAATCAACCAGAAACACATTTGGTTTAAGGAAAAATGGAGGTAGGCTGATCCAGGGACATGTGAGGAGGTAGGATGGGAGGGGAAGCAGGGGTGTAAGATGCAGAGTGGTACAGGACACGTAAAACATTTCACCATGTTTCTTCCAGGTGACCTGACTGGCCAAACAGGAAGTCCCCTAAATCTGGGAACGTTGTAGGGAAAGAGTACATGTGACCTCCTCTCACCACCAGCTTTCCCAGATCTTGTTAATGCAACTAGCCTTCTCCGAGGTCATTTCCCAGTTTCCCAAGGTTCTGAGGGAGATTAGCTCCAGAGCAGGGCCGTCATCCAAGAAGACAGGTGACAGATTCACAGGCTGATCTGGCTGATTAGACTCAGATAAAGAGCCAAAGCTGAGAGCCTGGAGCACATCGACACACATCACTTCTGATTAAATCATCCAGCATCACTGAATCTGGCCTATAATCAATCCCAACCTCAGGACTGGGGAGAATTTGTCTGTTTAATCTGAAATTACTTATCGGAAAGGAATGCAATAATTTTGTCTCAGCAAGGTCTAGAAAATGTCTTTCATTAAGCAGCAAGGTGAAAAGCAATTTCATATGATAAACCTCATCTTTTAATCAAATCTGTCATTCAGAAGAACTGTTACAATTATTGTCATTACTGTACTTCTTTATGACTCCAGCAGTGCAGCAATGTCCAAATATCCAGGAAATACTAATTATGACAGCAGCTCCTCAGCCAATCACTTTAATTTCTCATTCCAGCTGGGACTTGATTGGTGTTCAACAAGTCTTCACTGCATTCTCTCAGACTTTGGTTAAAGCTGAATGTCATCTAGCTCTATAATCAAATATCCTTGACTAATAGATGATGATAATCAGTGTGAGCACTTGGCAGTTTTCCGTTTTTGAACATTCATGTGTGTTAACACAATGCCAAGACAGAAAGACATCAGCAATGATCTTAGAGAAGCAGTTGCTGCTGTCAATTGATCAGGGAAGCGTTATGAGTTTTCCAAACTGTCCTGATCTGCGCAAAACTGCTTCAGTTTATAGAATTTTGCAAACATTTATTTTTTGAACTATCCTAAGGACTGGACTTACACTAGACCATGACACCACACTAATTATTATTTTCACCCATTCTGTTGTAGATTTGCTGCTAATTTGGGATCATTGTTCTGTTCATGACCAGGTTTGAGTAAAACTTCCGCTGTCAGACAGATGGCCTCACATTAAAATACACGTTAAAATACTTTGGTAGAAAACAACATACCTCAACCACTGCACTTGGCAATATGCCATGTTTGGGCTTGTGCGGTGCATTATGGCAAAACATCTTTAGTTTGACCTAATTAAAAAATAATTTTTAGGATCATTCAGATGCAATGAGGCAAAGTAGTACTGTGCCATATTCTTTTAGAGAATAGGTTTTCTTCCAATAAGCCAAAGTTGTTCAGTCTTTTCCTAATTATACAGTCATAATCTTTAACATTCAATGTGCCAACTCAGCCATGTAGAGTTTGAGTCTTAAGTTTTTGGCAATTTCTCCAAGCACTGCATGGTCTTAACTTCTGTGAATTTAAAGGGACGCCCACTCCTGGGGATATTGGGAGCCATTTCAAATTATGGACCCCAAACTGTTTGGTAATAGCTGATAACCCCTTCCAAAATGTATGGGCAGTAAATGTTATTGCTGGTGTCTTTCTTTCTTGGCATTTTTTATTTTTTTTGCAGCACTAGAGGCCTTTATTTTCTCATTTTTCTGACAGTAGGTAGACAGGAAAGAGGGTAAAGAGTGGGGGAGACATTCGACAAAGTTCGCCGTGTCTGGGACTCGAACCCGGGACACCCCCTTGGCATTGTTAACACAGAATAGGGCTGCACAATATATCACAAGTTTATCGTTATCTCAATATCTATGTATGCAATATGCATAAAATCAATCTTTCAATAAAATTTATTTGATTTAGGTATGTTGAATCAGGTGAACATCTAACAGTCTGACAGTCCAACAAAAACACAATGTCTTTTGATAATGCTTTTTTTATTGATGACATATCTGAACAAGTCTGTCAAAGCTACTGGAGACCAAAAGTGAGGATTTCAACAGAAAGCCTGACCAGATGCATTGACTGTATAAAATATAAAAACAACAGCCAAGTTCAACAGATATGGGCAGGACTTACAAAACCTGAGACACACAATATCATCATCCGTATCCTGTTTGTGTGCCAACTGTTTAAAGTCTTACTGACAAGTTTCTCACATCTGATTTAGGGTGAGAACAAATTCAATAAATAAAAAAGAAATATATTTTACTTATAAAGAACCCATTTGGTCAAAGAAGAGGAAGGGAAAATGTTGACACAATGGACTGTAACTGGACTTTTGGGTCCCAAACTTGGGATTTGTCTAATACTGTTCATTGGTCCACAAATACACACAAACACCAACGACAGCCTTAAACAAGAGGCACAAAAAAGCTTTTCCAGGAGACGTCAGGCATCAATGTCCAGGTAGCTTTAAAAATCAGTCCAACAGTTTGCCCAAACAGCTCAACAGCACTGACTTATCCCGTTAACGTCTCACTTCTGGAGCTGGGCCCATCTGTCCGGCAGCAGTATAAACATACAGTCACACAGTGGGGTTTTTCCCAGCTGTCGTCTGCTGCTGGAGGTATGTGGGCCGTTTGATCCGGGGTTTCCTGCGCTTGGGCTTGCTCTTCGCTTTAGTGAGTTGGACCACGAAAAAGGACAGGACAACCATCGCTCCCAGGAAGGCGAACACAGGGATGGTCTGGCCCACTTCTTGGTTGTAGCGACCAGGCATTATCCCTAAAGGAGAGAGAGGGCAAATGTCTCAAATGGTGTCAATTACAGTTACATCTCAAATTAGGATACCAAAGTTATATTTTCAGGTGCTTGAAAATGAAGTCAGCATATATATAAATGTTGTCAGCAGCGGGAAGCATGAAGTGCTCTAAATTTCCTGGTGGATGGCTGCGCTTACTTTAAACTAGATAAAACACAGTGAGGCAACATCAGCAGATGATTTCACTCCAAAAATCATCACCAACCATGGAAACTGTACAGTAGAGCTCAATAAATTTGCACTCTGTGTCTCATCACTCCTCCTCTGGACTCTGGGTTCTTGATTTCCAAATAAAAGGCATACCTTACTTTGATCTGGACAGAAGACTTTGAACCACTGAGCAACAGTCCAATCCTTTTTCTCCTTAGTTTAGGTAAATCACTCCTGATGACGTTACTGGTTGGGGAATGGATTGACACAAGGAATTGCAACAGTTGTAACCCTTGTCCTCGATAAATCTTTGTGTGGAGGTTTTTAAAGCTCTGACTTCAGCCACAGTCCACACCTTTGTATATCTCCTAAAATCTCTTGAATGAGCTCGGCTGCAGTTATCTGTTTATTATTCCCCCTTTTCTACCACACTTTTTTTACTCCACTCAACTTCCTGTTAAAATGCTGTCAACAGCTAGCTTCTTTAGCAATGCCATTTTGTGGCTTACCCTCGTTGTGGAGGTTGCCAACTACTGATTGCTGGACAACTGTCAAGTCAGCAGTCTTCCCCATGATTGTGTAGACCACAACATAACACCTCTGTCTTAGAAATTGGTCTCCTGTAATGTTCCAATATTTTGGGAAGCTGCACAATAGGTTTTGATTTACTATCAGCCATAGTCATCAAAGTTAACACAAATACTTAAAATATGTCAATCTGTGTGTAATTAAGTTATATTATCTATGGCTTTAACTTTTGGTTTTTAATTATTGAAATACATAAAAAAAAATTTATGATATTCTATTTTTTGAGACACTGTATAACATTTCTTAATTCAAACTCATTGCATCAACTTTTCCAGTCAAATTCTGTTATTTATGGCCAAGGTTTGCCATTTAATCTGAACAATTCAACGGAAAGATGTGACTTCTGATTCTATAACAGGGAAATATCTTCCAAAAGATTTATTTTCATCAATCCATTGGCATTCCTTGGGCAAAACTGACGTTGTTCTGGCAGAATTATTGGTAGTATCAACATCTTCTTACTAGACTTTATAATATATTTTTTTTCTTGTTCAGCTGTCTATAGCTGTACTCTTACAACTATCACATGAGCAGAAACAATGGAGGGTTGCTAAGCTGAGACTGCCAAGTAAATTCATTGAAAAGTGTCATGGTTTAACTAACAGCCTTTTCCATAACCTTTGTATGTAATCTAAGTAAACAATAACTTTCATATAAATGCGTAAAAAAGGGTTACAGCCGTATATTATAATTAAAACATTTGTCAGGGTAAAGACTGAGCTCTAAACCTGAAAGTATCTCCAAACCTTAAAATGAACACTGTTAAGGCTGTCTTTTCTTCCTCCATTCCCAGAGCTTCCCTTAACAAGACTTTCAAGTCAGAAAGCTCAAAATAAAAACTTGTGGAGCTCTGTCACCTCCAGGGATGTCCCAGGCCCCACTCTCCCCAGGGGACAGAGGTCGGACCTGGGGACGGTACGACTTCATGTTAGGGAGAGCCACTTTGTCCAGATCCACAGAAAGAAGTTTCTGGTGCTTCCACAGGTTACTGAGGGAAAGAAGAAACATAAAGGTAGAGCGGAAAGTGTGTGTTAAAGCAACTTTGAAGGAGCCGTTTAGAGAAAGAACACATTTTAATTCTTTTTAGAGGACTTTATGCAAATCGAGGGCTTCAATAAATCACTAAATCATTTACATAAGGATCATTCCTACTATTAATATTCAGCTCTGATAAAATAATGACCTCATCAGGAGAAAAAAAAAAACCAAAACAATAGTTCATCCATAACTAATATAACATTAATGATCCATGAAGTGTAAACTAAGTCAGACTTGGAGTTACCTGGGGGCTGTCTCATTGAGTGGCTGTGGCTTTGCCCAGGACAGGTGGGGGCACGCTGGTAGGGGGCGTGGCTTGGGGTCTCCCAGGTGAGCTTCCAGAACCTTGGAGTAGCGGTACAGGTGGTTCCCTGGGGAATTCAAGTAATGTGTAATTATAACTATAAAAGCAGACAAAGACAGAAGGTAAGCCGTTCCTGAAAGGGACCGTCACATCTGAGATGGAGAAAGTTTCGTGTGTTAGCTGGGGTTCAACAATTCTGCAGTGAAGTCAAGAAAACAACCTCTGTTTATGCCATTTATGGAGTTTGTCCAGTATCATTAACTTGGCTAATAATTGTGTGAATGCTGAAGGCAATGTTCACAAGACATTAAGCTATCTTCAAATGATTCAGCTTTTGATATCTATTACGGTTCTTCTACAATCGCGATTCATATTTTAGGCGAGATTTTTGACGTTTTTGATTTTATAATGTAATCCTATGGCAAAATTCATCAGTTGGTAGAGTGTACACTCTAGGTTGTTGAATAACCTGAGAAAGTACGAACAAACTCTCCTCACTTGCTCAAATTAGGTAAATGTAGGATGTTCTTTCGTGATTCAGAAAATGTCACCCTCACTAATGTGGGACTAACGGATTTCACGCAACATGCCCGGGAGCGACACAAATTCAACACACCCTGAATGGAAAACCTATAGGAATTTCAGAAATAAATCAGAGCAAAAAATCTTTAAACTCACGTTTTCGAATTGCCGCCTCTCGTAAACCGTTCGAGGTAGAGACATGAGCCTTGTGCAGATTTATTTTCAGACCTTGCTGGCACTCACAGTGAATGAATTTGTTTGATACCTTTTACCGTTTTGTCATAAAAAAGGTTTGTTTAGGAGTACCAAATCTGTCCTTCCCAAAATCGCTTGAAATTAAAAAAATTCAAAATTATCCACTTTTCTACACTGTCACTTCTACACGGATTTATGTAGACACATGAAAATCTCCAGGATTGTTCACTGATCCCTGCTGATACCTACTGTCCAAAAATTATTTGGATACCTTTTATCGTTTCCTTGTGAAGTAGGTTTGTTTGACAGTGAAAAATTCACCTTCACTCAGGTTTAAAATGGTTAGAATTATCCACTTTTTCACAGGATCACACCTCCCAGACAGATTTTTGTGAAAAATTGAAAAGCTCCATGATTGTTCACCAAGGCCTGCTGATTAATACACTGCATGAATCAAATTGATAGCCCTTATAGTTTCTGAGGTATTAAACGGTGTTTGAGAGCATGTTCAGGCATTTTTGTGTTTTTCTCAATTTTTCCCCTTTTTTCACCTAGTGTCGTGCCTTTATTATTATATTTTTAACAAAAATGCGTTAATATTGTCGTTCCCCTGTCCGTTTGGATAAAACCCGTCCAAAAATGACGTTGATAACCCCTACGGTTTCCAAGTTATGGGCAGTAGTTCGGGAGCATGTGCCACCATGTTATAAAGCCAGACCAGGATGAGACACAAAGTGTGGTGCAGTGAGAAACAGCAGCTGGTGCTCATTAATTACCATAGCAACAGAACACAGCTGCCAGTGACCTTAAGTAACCTCTGACAGAGAGTCAGAGGCAACGAGTAGTTGTTCCACTCAAACAAAATGGGAATAGCACCCTTTTTAACCATCTCCTCCGCCCCGGTGTATCTATCAGATCCTCGGGTAAGAAATGTCGGCTACATACCCGTGTGTCTCTAATGGGACTAAAGTTATCCCTCCGGATTTTGGCTAGCCATTGCTGACGTGCTACATTATCAGCAGGGAAGCTGTGAAAGCTAACTTTAGAATTATAGCGTGAGGAACACGAACATCGAGGTACACAACATTGTAGCGACGATCCACACACACGCTGATAGCATTGTTTTTTCCTCTGGACAATTGACATACCTATTTCTTTCCACTGGTTGCTATCAAAATAATCCAACCTGAATGACAGGGACGTTTACCTGGAAGTTCCCGCCCTCACAACTTTTGACCGGAAGTTAGCGGTCGCCATATTGTGCACATAGCCAATAAGTCAGTCATAGCTGACAATCACACTAGATTTTCAAAATAAGACCTACACATACTCTACAAAATAAAAGCCTTTTTTTCACACTGAACATCAACCTTCCATATTTACAAATGATTTTTTAAAGCTGATAATAGCATACACAATGATTTCAGACGAGCAAGCAGGTTCTATATGACTAATGGAAATAACCCAAACTTGAAAGGACAAACCTGCTAGATTTTCAAAATAAGACAAAACATGCTCTACAAAATAAAAGCCTTTACATTTTAAACTATAGAAAATTGCAGCACTGGGCTTCACACTAATGTTGGAGCTCATCCAGTGTAGGAAATAGGACCAAGTCAGCCCTTTAAAATAAGGCTTAGTGAAAATTTCAAAATAAAAGCCTCAACCTTCCATAGTTACTAATGATTTTTAAGCTGATAATAGCACAGACAATGATTTTAGAACAACTAACAGAACTAACCCAGACCTGAAAGGACAACCTTGCTGGACTTTCAAAATAAGACAAAACATGCTCTACAAAATAAAGGCCTTTATATTTTAAAAGCCTCAGCGTTCTATAGTTTGTATTGATTTTTTAAGCTCATTTTTTAAGCAGGTTCTTTATATCTAGTGCAAGTACGCCAGACCTAAAAGGACAACTATACTGGACTTTCAAAACAACACCTAGACATACCCTACAAAATAAACGTCTTCATATTTCACACAGCGATAATTGCAGCATTGGTCTTAACAATATTGCTAGGACTCTGTGATGGAAATGGATCTACTTTATCCTTTCAAAATAAACTCACTGATATTTACAAAATAAAAGTCTCAACATTCCTTGGTTGGGGCCTGCCATAGCAATGAAGGGAGAACAGTGAGTGGCCTGACTCCCATGCCATTGCCTGGTGGCACCTATTACTACACATCTCTAAACTGGGCTTTTTATTTATTGTCAACTGCCAAAGCAATGCAAGAACACATGATTACTGGTGAAACAAGAACAGGTCTAGATAGACATCTTAACCTTCTACTCTCAGTCATGATGCACACCGTTCTGTTGCTTTGGTTCTGTACCACAACCTTTGGCTCTGGTCTGAGAAGCTCGCACCAAAAGGCAGGCCCCGTCTAAATTTCTTCCGAAATGTTCTAGTTTATTACTATTATTATTGTGTGAATGCTGAAGAGTGAATAGTTTTAAACGGCAATTTCATAGACTTTTGAATATACGCTGTAGTAAGCATTACCATTTTATTGAATTTTAGCTTATATATTGCTTTTTGCATGGTAGATGGGTTAAATTAATATCAGCCTTCATGCTAGTGATAGCCAATATGCTAATGTTATCATTTTAGCTTCTCTTTCTCCTCTCTTCTCTCTTGGCTGAAGAACACTTTTGCGTTTTTGAGGCAATTTCTTGTTTGTTTTTGTGTTTCTTCAGTGTATTCGTTGTTAGTTCATTTTTTTCTGAAATGTCTGCAATGTTTTATGTATTTTAGCACTGACTAACTTCTTAGGCTATATTTTTGTTTCAGTCTATGCTTTTTCAGCTCATCTATGGCAGCTCTTTCCAGCTTTTTTAAAGTTTTTGTCAGTTCTTGCATTTCAACAACTCTTTCAACAAGTAGGTTTGAGGTAACTTTACATTGTAAAGCTGTTTTATAGCTAATAGTCTTCCTGCTCAAACAGATCAGATGAGAGTTTTTCTGTGCATTTTCTGCTATTTCTACTAATTTATCAGATTTCAGCAGATTTTCTGCAGTCAATTTCAGCTTGTTTCTGCCAGCTTTCAGCTAAAAAATTCAGCTTACAACATTCACACTACATTTTCGCAAGAAATGCAAATTTTTCTAGTTGTTGTTTCTGCTGGTGTTGAAGTTTTTCAATATATATAAATAACACTAGATGATACAGAATTTCAGTTTTTAAAAAGTTCCAGTTTTAAAGCCACCAACATTTCCCCCCATTTTGTTTCCGTTCGTTCGTTCGTTCGTCGTCTTCCGCTTATCCAGGACCGGGTCGCAGGGGCAGCAGACTCAGCAGAGACGCCCAGACGTCCCTCTCTCCAGACACCTCCTCCAGCTCCTCCAGGGGGAGCCCAAGGCGTTCCCAGGCCAGCCGAGAGACATAGCCCCTCCAGCGTGTCCTGGGTCGTCCCCTGGGCCTCCTCCCGGTGGGACGTGCCCGGAACACCTCCCGAGGAAGGCGTCCAGGAGGCATCCGGTATAGATGCCCGAGCCACCTCAACTGGCTCCTTTCGATGTGGAGGAGCAGCGGCTCTACTCCGAGCTCCTCCCGGATGGCCGAGCTCCTCACCCTATCTCTAAGGGAGTGCCCGGCCACCCTACGGAGGAAGCTCATTTCAGCCGCTTGTATCCGTGATCTCGTTCTTTCGGTCATGACCCAAAGTTCATGGCCATAGGTGAGGGTAGGAACGTAGACCGACCAGTAAATTGAGAGCTTTGCTTTTCGGCTCAGCTCTCTCTTCACCACAATGGACCGGCACAGCGCCCCCATTACTGTGGCAGCCGCACCGATCCGTCTGTCGATCTCCCGCTCCATTCTTCCCTCACTCGTGAACAAGACCCCGAGATACTTAAACTCCTCCACTTGAGGCAGGAACTCCCCTCCAACCTGAAGAGGACAAGCCACCCTTTTCCGGTCGAGTACCATGGCCTCGGACTTGGAGGAGCTGATCCTCATCCCAGCCGCTTCACACTCGGCTGCGAACCGCCACAGCGCATGCTGTAGGTCTTGGCTAGAGGGGGCCAGCAGGACCACGTCATCCGCAAAGAGAAGAGACGAAATCCACTGGTCCCCAAACCAGACCCCCTCCGGGCCTTGGCTGCGTCTAGAAATCCTGTCCATAAAAGTTATGAACAGGACCGGTGACAAAGGGCAGCCCTGCCGGAGTCCAACATGCACTGGGAACAGATCCGACTTAGTGCCGGCAATGCGGACCAAACTCCTGCTCCGCTCGTACAGTGACCGGATGGCCCCTAATAAAGGGCCCCTGATTCCATACTCCTGGAGCACACCCCACAGGGCATCACGAGGGACACAGTCAAATGCCTTCTCCAGGTCCACAAAACACATGTGAACCGGTTGGGCAAACTCCCATGAACCCTCGAGCACCCTGTAGAGGGTATAGAGCTGGTCCAGTGTTCCACGGCTGGGACGAAAACCACACTGTTCCTCCTGAAGCCGAGGTTCGACTATCGGTCGGACTCTCCTCTCCAATACCCTGGCGTAGGCCTTACCAGGGAGGCTGAGGAGTGTGATCCCCCTGTAGTTGGAACACACCCTCCGGTCCCCCTTCTTATAAAGGGGGACCACCACCCCAGTCTGCCAGTCCAGAGGCACTGTCCCCGACCGCCACACAGTGTTGAAGAGGCGTGTCAACAATGACAGCCCTACAACATCCAGACACTTGAGGTACTCAGGGCGGATCTCATCCACCCCCGAAGCCTTGCCACCGCGGAGCTTTTTAACCACCTCGGTGACTTCAGCCTGGGTGATGAAAGAGTCCAACCCCGAGTCCCCAGCCTCTGTTTCCACCACGGAATGCGTGATGGCAGGATTGAGGAGATCCTCGAAGTACTCCTTCCACCGCCCGATAATGTCCTCAGTCGAGGTCAGCAGTCTCCTGCCCCCACTATAAACAGTGTTGGCAAAGCACTGCTTCCCCCTCCTGAGGCGCCGGACGGTTTGCAAGAATCGCTTCGAGGCCAACCGGTAGTCCTTCTCCATGGCCTCACCGAACTCTTCCCAGGCCCGAGTTTTTGCCTCTGCCACAGCCCGGGCCGCAGCACGCTTGGCCTCACGGTACCCGTCAGCCGCCTCGGGAGTCCCACAAGCCAACCACAGCCAATAGGACTCCTTCTTCAGCTTAACAGCATCCCTTACTGCCGGTGTCCACCACCGGGTTCTGGGATTGCCGCCACGACAGGCACCGCAGACCTTACGGCCGCAGCTATGGGCAGCAGCATCGACAATAGATGCAGAGAACATGGTCCACTCGGACTCTATGTCTCCAACATCCCCCGGGATCTGGTCGAAGCTCTCCCGGAGGTGAGAGTTGAATACATCCCTGGCCGAGGGCTCCGCCAGGCGTTCCCAGCAGACCCTCACTATGCGCTTGGGCCTGCCAAGTCTGTCTGGCTTTCTCCTCCTCCAGCGGATCCAACTCACCACCAGGTGATGATCAGTGGACAGCTCAGCCCCTCTCTTCACCCGAGTGTCCAAAACATGCGGCCGAAGGTCTGATGATACGACAACAAAGTCTATCATCGACCTCCTGCCTAGGGTGTCCTGGTGCCAAGTGCACTGATGGACACCCTTATGTTTGAACATGGTGTTCGTTATGGACAATCCGTGACTGGCACAGAAGTCCAATAACAAAACACCACTCGGATTCAGATTGGGGAGGCCATTCCTCCCGATCACGCCTCTCCAGGTGTCACTGTCGTTCCCCACGTGGGCGTTGAAGTCCCCCAGCAGAATAATGGAGTCCCCGGGAGGGGCACTATCCAGCACCCCCGACAGGGACGCCAAGAAGGCAGGGTACTCTGCACTACCACTCGGCCCGTAGGCTGAAATGATAGTCAGAGACCTCTCCCCAACCCGAAGGCGCAGGGATACAACCCTCTCATCCACTGGGGTAAACCCCAACACGAGACGGCTGAGCTGGGGGGCAACAAGCAAACCCACACCAGCCCGCCGCCTTTCCCCGTGGGCCACTCCAGAGTAGAAGAGAGTCCAACCCCTCTCAAGGAAATGGGTTCCAGAGCCCACGCTGTGCATGGAGGCGAGCCCGACTATTTCTAGTCGATATCTCTCGACCTCCCGCACAAGCTCAGGCTCCTTCCCCCCCAGCAGACATCTTGTTGGAGGATTTCATTTAGCTATGAAATGTTTTAACATTTAAACATTTACTTTACAAAATGGAGAACTGAGAAAAGGACCAATATGTGGAATTAGTATTCATCAATCATTGACAATATCAAATGTAGCTACTAGCTGGTAATAATTCTATATTTAATCTTAATTATTAAAAAGGACCGTGCACACTAATGAACATGAGCATTTCAGTCACTGTATGCCAGCTTTAGGAATACAGACTACAGGTCCTTCTCAAAATATTAGCATATTGTGATAAAGTTCATTATTTTCCATAATGTCATGATGAAAATTTAACATTCATATATTTTAGATTCATTGCACACTAACTGAAATATTTCAGGTCTTTTATTGTCTTAATACGGATGATTTTGGCATACAGCTCATGAAAACCCAAAATTCCTATCTCACAAAATTAGCATATCATTAAAAGGGTCTCTAAACGAGCTATGAACCTAATCATCTGAATCAACGAGTTAACTCTAAACACCTGCAAAAGATTCCTGAGGCCTTTAAAACTCCCAGCCTGGTTCATCACTCAAAACCCCAATCATGGGTAAGACTGCCGACCTGACTGCTGTCCAGAAGGCCACTATTGACACCCTCAAGCAAGAGGGTAAGACACAGAAAGAAATTTCTGAACGAATAGGCTGTTCCCAGAGTGCTGTATCAAGGCACCTCAGTGGGAAGTCTGTGGGAAGGAAAAAGTGTGGCAGAAAACGCTGCACAACGAGAAGAGGTGACCGGACCCTGAGGAAGATTGTGGAGAAGGGCCGATTCCAGACCTTGGGGGACCTGCGGAAGCAGTGGACTGAGTCTGGAGTAGAAACATCCAGAGCCACCGTGCACAGGCGTGTGCAGGAAATGGGCTACAGGTGCTGCATTCCCCAGGTCAAGCCACTTTTGAACTTGAAACAGCGGCAGAAGCGCCTGACCTGGGCTACAGAGAAGCAGCACTGGACTGTTGCTCAGTGGTCCAAAGTACTTTTTTCGGATGAAAGCAAATTCTGCATGTCATTCGGAAATCAAGGTGCCAGAGTCTGGAGGAAGACTGGGGAGAAGGAAATGCCAAAATGCCAGAAGTCCAGTGTCAAGTACCCACAGTCAGTGATGGTCTGGGGTGCCGTGTCAGCTGCTGGTGTTGGTCCACTGTGTTTTATCAAGGTCAGGATCAATGCAGCTACCTATCAGGAGATTTTGGAGCACTTCATGCTTCCATCTGCTGAAAAGCTTTATGGAGATGAAGATTTCATTTTTCAGCACGACCTGGCACCTGCTCACTGTGCCAAAACCACTGGTAAAGGGTTTACTGACCATGGTATCACTGTGCTCAATTGGCCTGCCAACTCTCCTGACCTGAACCCCATAGAGAATCTGTGGGATATTGTGAAGAGAACGTTGAGAGACTCAAGACCCAACACTCTGGATGAGCTAAAGGCCGCTATCGAAGCATCCTGGGCCTCCATAAGACCTCAGCAGTGCCACAGGCTGATTGCCTCCATGCCACGCCGCATTGAAGCAGTCATTTCTGCAAAAGGATTCCCGACCAAGTATTGAGTGCATAACTGTACATGATTATTTGAAGGTTGACGTTTTTTGTATTAAAAACACTTTTCTTTTATTGGTCGGATGAAATATGCTAATTTTGTGAGATAGGAACTTTGGGTTTTCATGAGCTGTATGCCAAAATCATCCGTATTAAGACAATAAAAGACCTGAAATATTTCAGTTAGTGTGCAATGAATCTAAAATATATGAATGCTAAATTTTCATCATGACATTATGGAAAATAATGAACTTTATCACAATATGCTAATATTTTGAGAAGGACCTGTACTTTTTATTTGCAGTTTGCTGCAGCTAGATGGCATAAAAGCAAAAACAAAATCATCAACAATTAAACATTTTTGTGTAACCAGTTAGATTATTTGAACAAACTTACAGAAAGTTATTAAAATACAGCTTGAAAAGCACAGGACCGCATATATAACCTTGAGAAATCCCAATATCAGCAACAAACATTTCAGAAACGTTATCTATGCAAACACAGTGTTTCAGTTACTCAAATATAAATACATTAATTTCATTGCATCAGCTGGAAAATTGAATTGTTCTAACTTTGTGAAGGGGACTTCTTGCTTAACAACCCTCCAATCCAATTAAGCTTTGATCTTTTTAGAGAAAAATAAACACAATTAGCAGTTTCAGTAAAAAGATCTTTAAACAATCCTAATTTAATAGAATGTAACGGAAAAGGAGAGCTATTCCAGTTTTCCAAGACTTCAGATCCAATGAACACAGCGTGGGGGTTGAAAGACATTTGACTGAGATATCCTAGTTTTTATGCAAGAACTGTCTTATTCTTTTACCTAAATGAAATTTCAACTGTTGTGTTCAGAGTTTATATTTGTGCCGTAACAATGACCTGGCTCAGTTCAACAAGTAACGTCCAATCAGAGGTTTCTGTAAAGATGCATTGAGGATGAAAAGTTGAATACTGTACTAAGGTCCTAAAAAAATCCAATGATTACAATTACCCCTCACCTTCCAGTCTCTGTGGCAGTGGCTGCTCTGCACCTGCAGGAGGCGCCACTCTGCTGTGGGAGTGGCTGAGGCTGGGAGGGGTCATACTGTAAGAAGTATACTGCAGCAGAGCATCCAGTAGCCAGAAACAGTCTGAGGAATAGACAAAAAAGATAAAAAAACATGAACAAGAATCTTGAAATGTGTGAAAACAGATTAAAAATGAGAGATTTCACCTTTTTGTCTGTGACTGTCGTCGATACAGTTTGAGTCTCCATACAGAGCAATCCGACCTCCCCCCTCTGAATGGGTTTGGTACAGTCCCAGGATGGGAACTCCCTCCACCACAGCAGTCTCCTGCTTTAACACTTCCAGACCTGCACACACACACATACACACAGTGCAGTTTTTTTTAATCTGACACAGATTAAAATGTTGCTTGTCAGACTGTATATGGCTACCAGCCAGCTTCCTGCTACACTGAGCTGGGTTTAAAACTTTAAACGAGATTCTGGTACCTTGATCTTTTAGGTTCTTGGCAATTACAATTCCATCTTCTGGGAAACGGGCAATGCTACAGCCTGAGGCGTAGTACACTGCAAGAAAGCCAGAGACAAAAGCTTTATTTATTTTCCATGTCAATAAGGCCTCGCAACACAAGACCAGAGGATAAAATCTTACTATCATGATCAGCCAGGGTGAAGTCCCCTTCATACAGCCCGTCGCTGAAAGCCATCCCCCACACTGAGATCAAGTCGTTCAAAGCAGGCACATTAGCGCCCCCTGTGTCTGGCATCCACCACTGCCTGCAGGTTGCAGTAAGGAGATACTTCAGGTTTCAAGTTTAGGCAAGAAAAAAAACAACACTTCAAAACAAACAAAAATATCTGATATGATCCTGCAGCAGGTTTTTAAAGAAAGAAGATTTATTTAATTATCTAAAATAAAATTTAAAAAAGCCAATGCCATTGAATTAAAACAGAACTACCAGTCAAAATATTTTAAAGCAATGAAGTTTGTATTTTAATCTCTGGCAGGATCTAAATGGAGCAGCTGAGTAATGCTTATCTGCGTGAGGAGCTCTGAATGGGGGAAGCCATGATGTACAACATCTATTACAGGGAGGACACATAAATAACGCAGCAGGGAGAGAACCTGTGACACAACAAGCTGCACCACACAGTTCATCTTGGGAGCATTATTACACGATAAAGCTGCAGCTGAACGGATTTGTGAGGTAATAGGATGTTAATAATTGAAGTGCTGAATAATCGAGCGACAGGACACATTGTTCATTTCACAGACCTGTTGACTAAACAGAGATAGATGCATTCTGCTGTTGATAGTTAACTATTTTGGCACTGTGATAATTGAAAATATTCACATTTATGTGCAGCATAATTAAACACCAGCCGAGAGCACTGGCATAATCTAAAGCGTTGGACTACAGGATGTAATTACTAAAATTTGTTTCCATAACACTGAGAAAATTATGTGTATCTGTCCAACCTTTTAGGTTGTTCTGTATCCACTTAAACAAGCATGTGCTGCAGCTTTGACTAAATCACAATCTGCAATGTGTTAATTACAAATGGCCCACATAAAAACCGAACATTAGGGAGATAAACACACATAAACTAACCTTTCACGTGCTTAAATCAATCTATGTAATAACAGACTGTTACTGCAACAGGTAAACTGCAATCTCTGTTTCCAGTGAAAAAACTGCAATCTGTTTGCTGTCGTGGTAAAAATAAAGTTTTTAACAAATAACCTGGTTTTCATCAGGTTCTGAAATTATTTCAATATAACCTGAAGTTCACAAAAAGGACACAACAGAATCCACACCTTCATTATCTAATAAACAAGGATGAAGACGCAGAGGAAAAGTGTGAAAATACAATCAAACTAAGAAATACCCTAGAGCTGGGTGTTCATTTTACCGATCACCTGTCTTTTTTATCTTAGTTATTGAGATTTTTATTTAATATTTACATTTCCGATCCTTGGATAATTCTTATCCAACAAAATTTTCACCCGTGAGTGTGCTTGATTTGCACACTACGCTGAATTTTCCCATTGAGAGTCAAGTAAAGGATCCCTCTATTCTATATTTTTACATCGATTTATCTTTCTATCTGGTGTCTTTGATGATGCAACAATGCACAATTTTCAGTTAACAACCAAATACAGTATCTGATGATTCTATTTACAGAAATTTCCATGTCATGAAGAGCAATGAAATATCTCAAATGGAGACATCAGAAATGGTGTACAAGGCAACAATATTAATCATAACTCATTTTTATTCTTGCATAAATATGTAAAACATTTTGGGTTGTATAAAACAGTTATAGAGGAAATAATAAGTTAATTTCACTCGCCTACATGCCCTGTAGAAATGTATTGTTATCGTACGAGCCACGCCTTTTTAAGGAGGCAGTTTTATGATTAATCTGATTGTGAGTGAGTGACAACGGCTGCAGCAGAATGCCAACAGAGGCAATTAAATTACTCACTGTCGGTCATAAAGTGTGTAGTTAACTGGTATCTAAAGGCTGTACGGTGTGTTAAGGCTCTCAGATGGGAAATGAAGATTTAGCTAAAGCAAAGTTAAACGTGTCTCAATGTGGATAAGCCCTTGAAACTTTTAAAGGCAGCTATTTATAGACTATTTCTGTTATAATAATATACTACAGAGTTGTATGGTTCTGACATTGTTACCTGGTGTTTTCATCGTAGAACTTGACCTTCCTCATCACCGAGGTGTTGTACCAGTCACTGAAGATGATGAGCGACAGGCCGTTGTCAATGTCTCTCCTCAACTTGGTGATCTCTTCAGGGAAATACTCCTCCTCACTGTCCACCATTAACAGCGTGCCTACAAGGAAGCAAAGCGACATCACGCTTAAACCCTTAGGATCATAAAAAAAATAATAAATGGTAATATGGTAAATGGCCTGTTCTTATATAGCGCTTTATCTAGTCCTAGGACTTCAAAACGCTTTACACTACAATCAGTCATACACGCATTCAGACCTCACTGTAGCCACAGCTGCCCTGGGGCAGACTGACAGAAGCGAGGCAGCCATACAATCGGCGCCATTGGGCCCTCTGACCACCATCAGCACACAAGGCCGATGAATGTGTCTTGGCCAAGGACACAACAACTGAGACAGATGGAGCAGGGGTTCAAATCGGCAACCGACCGGTCTCAGGGTGAACACCTACCACCTGAGCCACAGTTGGCCCAAAATAGCATCAAAACTGCTGCCAGAACTGTCATTACCACTGCTATTGGTGATTTTTCAGTCTTCAGAGATATAACTGAACAAAAAGACTTTCTGCCTTTTTAAAACATGCATAACTAAATCATAAATGTCAAATTACATCCTCATTTTATAATTTTTAAACCAGAAAGGCAGCAAAATTCAAAATACAAAAATGATTCTCTAGCAAAAGAAAGAACTTGGGTGGATTAAGCTGTGTTTCCACGTCAGGAAAGTCTTCTATAAACCTGGGAAGCTTTCTGGGGCAGTTCTTCATCATGTTTTATAGAAATTAACCTTAGGAATCGCCCCTGGTGGGGAGGTCGTACTTTTGGTATTACCCAGAAGCTTCAGTTGGCGTTTTGTGGCGGGAGGGTGCCAAGCTCTTTGTACTGGTTTAATATTCTCAGCTTTATACAATTCTAATGAAGTTGGGTCTTTGTGAAAAATATGAATAAAAATGGAATACAATGATTTGCAAATCCTGTTCAACCTATATGCAATGGAATACACTACAAAGACAAGACATTTAATGTTCAAACTCATAAAATTCATTGTTTTATTGCAAATATTCTCTCATTTTGAATTTGATGCTTGCGAGACATTCCGAACAAGCTGGGACAGGGGCGAGAAAAGATTGGGAAAGTTGAGGAATGCTCAAAAAACCCCAGTTGGAACACTCCACATAACCCGGTTAATTGGAAACAGGTGAGTGTCCTGATTGAGTACAAAAGGAGCATTCTTGAAAGGCTCAGTCATTCACAAGCAATGGAACAAAGTTCACTACTTTATGAATAACTGCATGAGCAAACAGTCCAACAGCTTAAGAACGTTTCTCAACATCCAATTGCAAAGAATGTTGTGATTACATCATCTACAGACCATCAAATCATCATAATTCAGAGAATCTGGAAAAATCTCTGCATGTAAGCAGCAAGCCCAAAAATCAACAGTGAATGCCCGTGACCTTCGACCCCTCAGGAGGCACTGCATTAAAAACCAGCATCATTCTGTCACAGATATTATCACATGGGCTCAGGAACATTTCAGAAAACCACTGTCAGTTAACACAGTTCATCGCTACAGCTACAAATGTAAAACCCCAGAAACGCTGCCAGCTTCTCTGGGCCCGAGCTCATCTGAGATGGACCGACGCAAAGCGGAAAAGTGTGTTGTGGTCCGAAGAGTCCACATTTCAAATTATTTTTTGAAATCATGGGCATCGTGTCCTCCGGGCCAAAGAGGAAAATGTCTATTCAGATTGTTGTCAGCGCAAAGTTCAAAAGCCAGCATCTGTGATGGTATGATGGTGTGTTGGTGCCCATGGCATGGCTAACTTGCACATCTGTTAAGGCAACATTTATGCCTATATATAGGTGTTGGAGCAACATATGTTGCCATCCAAACGTCTTTTTCAGGGACGTCTGTGCTTATTTCAACGGGACAAAACCAAGACACGTTCTGCACGTGTAAAAGAGTGCGGGTACTAGACTGGCCTGCCTGCAGTCCAGACCTGTCTCCCATTGAAAATGTGTGGAACCTTAATACCCAGAGCAGTAATTAGGCCAAAATTGTACCAAAATATATATATTTTGCATTTAAAATGAAAACCTATGTAAATATGCTCTATCCAGAACTCCTTAAGTGGCATAGCTTTAGCTTCACCTGGTTCAAATTGTGTAAAAAATCTTGGTTAAGTACATTTTGCTATCTGATTATTAAATCACTTAATCTAAAAAATAGTTGTCAGATTAATTGATTACCAAAATAGTCTTTAGTTGCAGCTATACTCAACAGTTACAAGATCTCAATCCAATAGAGCACCTTCAGGAGGTGGTGGAACAGGAGAGTTGGGTCACTGATATTAAGGTGACAAATATGCAGCAATTGTGTGACGATATGTCACTATTTTGTCAAAATGGACCAAAATCCCTCAAGAATGTTTCTAATGTCATGTTTAACTACTAACCTTAGCCAATCAAGTGACGTTGGTAGAGTTTGAAGTGACTTTACATTACTTCAAAAAAGCTGTATGCTGTTTAGAGCAGCAAGTCAGAATCTGCTTTTTGAAATGCTGGAGTTAATCTGCCAAACAAAATTATTTTATGTCCCAGCTTTTATATTTTTAGAAAACCTCAGCAAAATAAAACCCAGTAAACACCATTCAGTGTTTAATCCATATTTTTCTACAGGTGCTGGGTTTCTGTGTCCGTACCATACTGGCTGGCGTCGAAACATGTGAGAGGTGCTCCTAGAACTTCAACAAAGTAGCCCATACTCCTCAGGTGCTGGTACATATCCCTGAAGTTGGTGTGGATGTGGTCCCCATTCCTGTAACGAGAAAAATATCCACTAAACTTAAACCATGTTGATTTACAGGAACAATCAAATGAACATCTTTCATCCAAAATGTCACAAATAGAGCAACTTCTATAGATGCGCACCAGTCCAGTGGGTCGTTCTTCATTCGGAGGTTGTCTCGAGGAAAGTAGCCAGGTGGGTAGCGCAGATTGTGGTACTGGTCCCACAGAACCCTCTTACTGCGAGGTGGAGTGGCCACTATCCTTACCTTGATGGGAAGTTTGACAGTGGATGTAAGCTCCCCTCCAACTTCTGACTGAAAAAGAAATGCAAGAACACACGAGATTAATTGTACATGCCTATAGATGGATCAATTTAAATGATCCACACTGGAGCTTTAAGGCATAAAACAAACATAATTTACATAATATCTACAACTATAAAGGGGCATTATTAAATGGGACGCATCTACAAAAAAATAAATATACAGAAATAATGAAAGGGCTATCGATGTGGAGGCAAAAAACTGCTTGTATATACAGTTTGTTAACTAAGCAATTATTCAAAACTGTAACTGAGCTCATCTGATGGATGTTAACAGTTGTCTTTTTGCTCCGACTCACGTCATTCTCTGCAGGTGATGCAACCGTGACCATCACATGACCCTGAGCGATACCCTCCCACGACGCGGCTTTCTTGGCCACAGAGATGGACACGGCCAGGTAACCGGCCCATGGCCACAGCACAGGTGAGTATGAGATGGCCACGTCGATGTTGTCACCATTCTGAGGCAGGTATGGCTGCCAGATGGGCTGAAAAGAATTAAGCATTTACTGGGCGAGCTTAAAGGGAAGATGGTTATTCGAACTAAGTTCATCACAGTGCAAAACCTTTAACACGTTGCAGACAGAGGTCTGATATGGTACTCATTTACAGACAACCTGCAAAAATGGCAGTGTATCAAATACTTGTTCTCCCCACTGTATGTAAACCAAACCGATATAAGGAACTATAACTGAACATGTATACAGTTAGTGTTGGACAGGCCTAATATGAAACAGAAGGCAGTTGATTTAAAGAGTATGAATCAAGTGCAGTTTATTTTCTAAATGTGCACTCAAAGAATACCTATTTTAATAAATGTTTATTATGGTATAGAAAAATAAGCCCATATGAAGCAAGATAAGATGTAATTTGGGAAAAGGTACAAGAAAAACGAAACTAAGTTAAAAGCTAGGCTGAGATATAAGCTAATACTATTTGCCAAACCCAGACTTGTGCATTGGACAGCTCTGCTAAAAAAAGAAGCCATGATTATGCATACGAGAGAACACTTCTCCACTGCTCTGGAGTCCAGTGGTGGCGTGCTTTACACCACTACATCCAACACTTGGCATTGCACTTGGTGAGATAAGGCTTGGGTGTAGCTGCTTTGAAGTTTGCTATGCAATGTTCTTGAGCCATTCTGAGAGCTACATTAAGTTTTGCGGTCTGTAGCTATGGACTCTTCAGGAGTTGGCAACCTCTGCACACTATGGGCCTGATTTTCAAAGATTCCAAATAAGGAGAGCTAAATAGGTGCAGACTGCCCTGTTTAAGTGAGGAAATTGCGTGTGCTACTGGCTGTCACTATATAGTGTAGGAGAGAAGAGTGGCCGTAAAAGAGAGATGACGTTCGAAGACGTGGAGTTGAGCATAATATTAATAATGAGATATAATAATTATAATAATAATTATTATTATTATAGCTTACCCCCCAAAACAAAAACCTGAATTCAATGAATTGGGTTTGATAGTGAACTTTTAGCATCATAGTGTATAAACTAAGGTAAAATATAAGCTAAGTATAGCCAAGATATAAACATAATCTAAAATAAGCTAAGCTAAGACGTAAAGTAAGATATACTCAACTAAAATATAAAATAAGCCCGGGTAAGGCTGTGCTAATATAAGGAACGTGATTGTCCTCCATCTTGTTTGCCTACCTTATCGACAATCCTGCCAGTGACTCCCATGCCGTTGAGGATGGTCACATTAACGATGGTGGGCATTCCTCCGTAGTAGATTGGCTGAGAGCAGTAAGGCCACATGTATGGACACTCAGTCAGGTCGATGTAGCTGGGAGACAGACTGGGAATAAAATGAGGACAGCTTAGAAAAATATCCAACCCTGCTTCTCTATTATCACACCTTTATGTGACTTTTGTTAAATGTCAAACGTTACCAGTCAGAGCAGACAGAAGGAAGAAATCACGCTGTGAAATAATATTCAACATGAAAGCAAAGATTAAATATTATGAAGTATTTTGTTTGTGTGTGGTTAAACTGTTTAGTAAATACACCAAACACATTTATGTATTTACCTTGGAGACAACGTCCAATCAGATCTATTCAATGTTTCAATCTGATTTATAAAAATGTGGATTAAAAGATTGCTTCACCTCCGGAGCATGATTAATGTCTCTGCAGGGAAAGTCTGTTTCAAAGAGCAATTAAATTTCATCTCCAGCTGTAAACAACAGCAGCAAACATCAGACATGTTCAATGTAAACCAGCAGTGTGCATTAAACTCATCAGAGAGGACTCTAAAACCACTGTGTTGATCTCTTTCAGAGTTACATCATCTATGGGTGTGTGTATAAAAACAAATACATTTCTGCAAACTCCTGCTCCCTGTGCTCAGCTTTCTGTCTCATGGTTGTTTTTTTGTTCATTCACAGCTATGTGCTCACCTGGCCTGGGGTTTGTAGCTGTTAAGAATTTGGTAGGCTCGGATCAAGTCCAGCTTCCCGTGGCCCTGTTCAAACATGTTGACCCCAGGAAGCCTGCGGGCGGAGGCGATCAGAGCCTGCTTCATGGAGGCGGGGTTCACCAGCTCTCGGTTGAGGACGGTGCTGCAGGAGAAATAAGGTAGAGTTCTTATGTATTTGTGAAACTGCTGGTGTCAGATTCACCAGGATGTAACTCAGAACAGAGAATATGCGTGGCTCTGATGTTTAACACAGTAATATGAGCTGACGAATAGGCTTAGGTACAGCTCTGCAACAGGAGAACCTTTCATTGTTAGGATGTTGCACCAATAAGACTGGGAATGACACCAAAAATTCATCAGCAGCATGCGTCTGTGCTCATAGAGGATTACATAACCAGAGATAACTACAAGGTCAAGCATCAGCAATCTACAATAAATCCTTTTAATTCAATTCAAATCAGTTTATTTATATAGCGCCAATTCACAACACATGTCGTCTCAAGGCACTTCACAACAGTCAGGTACATACAATCCAATTAATCCTAACCATTGAACAGTGCAGTCAGATTCAGTTATTTATTCAAATTGGGTAAAGCTTTTTTCTGTCTAAGGAAACCCAGCAGATTGCATCCAGTCAGTGACTTGCAGCATTCACTCCTCCCTGATGAGCATGTAGAGACAGTGAACAGTCACTGGCGTTGACTTTGCAGCAATCCCTCATACTGAGCATGCATGTAGCGACAGTGGAGAGGAAAAACTCCCTTTTAACAGGAAGAAACCTCCAGCAGAACCAGGCTCAGTGTGAGCGGCCATCTGCCACAACCGACTGGGGGTTTGAGAGAACAGAGCAGAGACACAAAGAGAACACAGAAGCACTGATCCAGGAGTCCTTTCTATGGGAAGGAAAAGTAAATGTTAATGGATGTAGCTCCTTTAGTCGTTTCACCTAGAAAGAAAGAACAGATAAACTCTGAGCCAGTTTTCAAGGTCAGAGTCTGAAAGAGAGCACATAGAGTTAGTTACAGTAGAAGCTCAGTCAATCGCCATGTCTAGGAGAGAGAAAGGGTTAAACACTGAAAGACAGGGCCATGTGGATCATCGGTAGAGGGTGAGCATTAAGTTGTTGCCAGCAGAAGCTTGGACGATGTCCCTCTCCAGAAAGGTGTCACAGGTAGACACAGAGTCAGGCCAGGTGTAGCTTCTAGGAAGAGAAAAGAGAGAGAACAAAGTTAAAAGCTGAAATAACAGCAAATAATGCAAAATTGGAAAGTAGTGTGAGAATGTAGCGAAGCGGGTGAAAGTGGTCATTATGTCCTCCAGCAGCCTAAGCCTATAGCAGCATAACTACAGAGATAGCTCAGGATAACCTAAGCAACTCTAACTATAAGCTTTATCAAAAAGGAAAGTTTTAAGACTAGCCTTAAAAGTAGACAGGGTGTCTGCCTCACGGACTAAAACTGGGAGCTGGTTCCACAGGAGAGGAGTCTGATAACTAAAGGATCTGCCTCCCAATCTACTTCTAGAGACTCTAGGAACCACCAGTAAACCTGCAGTCTGAGAACGAAGTGCTCTGTTAGGAACATATGGAACAATCAGATCTCTGATGTATGATGGAGCTAGATCATTAAGGGCTTTATATGTGAGGAGGATAATTTTAAATTATATTCTGGATTTAACAGGAAGCCAATGAAGGGAAGCTAAAATAGGAGAAATATGATCTCTCTTTTTAATTTTTATCAGAACTCTTGCAGCAGCATTTTGAATCAGCTGAAGGCTTTTAACTGCATTTTGTAGATATCCTGATAGTAAAGAATTACAATAGTCCAGCCTTGAAGTAACAAATGCATGGACTAGTTTTTCAGTGTCACTCCTGGACAGAAGTCCAAGAGTCCTGTTTAATATGGGATTTAAATGACACGTCCTGGTCAAAAATAACACCAAGGTTTTTTACTTTATTATCAGTGGTCAATTTAATGCCATCCAGGTTAAGTGATTGACTAAGCAGTTTCTTTTTAAAGACTCCAATCCAAAGATGACAACTTCTGTCTTGTCTGAATTTAGAAGCAGAACATTTAAAGTCATCCAAGTTTTTATGTCTTCAAGACATGCTTGTAGTCTATCTAACTGGTTGGGCTCATCAGGATTTATGGATAAGTAAAGCTGAATATCATCAGCGTAACAGTGAAAATGTATCCTATGCTGCCTGATAATTTGACCTATTGGAAGCATATAAATAGTAAAGAGAATTGGCCCAAGTACTGAACCCTGTGGTACTCCACATGAACAAACTGGAATCTGTCAGACAGATAAGATTTAAACCAGCCTAGCGCTGTTCCCCTGATCCCTACAGCATATTCCAGCCTTTTTAAAAGAATATTATGGTCAACTGTATCAAATGCAGCACTGAGATCTAAGAGGACAAGTACAGACACAAGTCCATTATCTGAGGCCATAAGAATATCATTAGTGACTTTCAGCAGAGCTGTTTCAGTGCTATGATGAGCTCTGAAGCCTGACCGAAACTTAAACAGGTCATTGCTGTGTAAATGCTCACACATTTGATTAGCAACAATTTAGTATATATATAGTGGAGATGCAACTGTGAAGCCATCTACAAGAAGGGACAGAGCAGACTGTACTTCTTGAGGAAGCTTAGTTCCTTTGGTGTTTGCAGCAAGATGCTGCATATCTTCTACAAGTCTGTTGTGGAGAGTTTGATCTCTTCTACCATCATCTGCTGGGGAAGCAGCATCAGAGCCAGGGGCTTAAAAAAGCTCAACAAGCTGATAAAGAAGGCTGGCTCTGTTCTGGGGACTCCTCTGGAACCTCTGGAGATCATTGTGGAAAGAAGAATTCTTCATAAAATGAAGGACATTATGGAGAACCCTGAGCATCCTCTTCATGAGACTGTCCTACAACAACAGTGTCTTCAGTCAGAGGCTTCTTCAGATCTGCTGTAAGACGGAGCGCTACAGGAGATCCTTCCTGCCCACAGCCATCAGCATCTACAACGGCTCTTTGAGGAAACCTTCATAATGAGCTACAACATTTAATTTCCCTTTGGGATTAATAAAGTATTTTTGAATTGAATTTTCTCAAGAATTTTAGATAAGAATGGAAGATTGGATATAGGTTTGTAATTTATTAAGTCATCTCGATCAAGCGAAGGTTTCTTAAGCAAAGGTTTAATTACAGCTACCTTAAAAAGAACAAACAGGAGCAAAATACAAAACAGAAAATTTAGCTTTTTGAAGGCAGATTAACCTGGTTTAAGAATCTCACCTGGCCAAAAGTGTGACAGCACCTGCGACAACAGGTGAGGCCACGCTGGTCCCAGACAACGAGCGACATCCTTCCTTTAAACCTGAGCCTCGAACTCCTGAACCGTAGGTTACGATATCAGGCTTTACTCTGCCGTAACCCCCCGGCAACTCCTGAACAACGGTAAAAAAAAAGCAAAGCCCGAGATGACAGCTGCACATCAGATTGATCACTACTCAGATTTGATACATGATCTGCTGACAGATAGGAAATTATATCAATTTATTTTTTATTCACTTTATTCTAAAAAATTGGGTTAAACTTGTACACAAAAGGGTGGTTCATGAACTCAATAAAAGCAGGACAGATAATCTGGAAATCTGAATGTGTGCATCCCTGCACTATCTTACCCAAGTTGTCATGCCTCTGGAGGAAAACCGTGCTATGTTGTCCTCAAAGTCGATCCCCCCAACTCCAATCACATCCATCTGGTCGGCTGGATTGTTCAGGGTGCTGAAAGACATTCCAAGAATTTCTTTTTAAAAGGCTAAAGTGACATTCATAGTAATCCTAACAACACACCATTGTTTCACAAGCTATGGAAACTAAAGTCCTGAAGTCAAAAATTAAACCGGGAACCTTCGCCTCATTATTAACTAAATTGGTTCTAGTGCTACTTCAGAGCTGCTACTGAAGCTAGGTGGTCAACTTATAGCTTCTCAGGTAGTACAGCATCTTCCTAAGACCCACTAAATCAGCATAAACCAGATCAACATGGGATTCATGGGAGCATCTTTGTACACATTAACTCAGCTGGAAGCTAAAAAGATGAACGTACCCATACAGAGGTCCATCGTTTCCGATAGCAGAGACCATGATCACTTTGTTGGCAGTCAGCTCCCACACCTGTCAGTCAAACATTTAGAAGAAATGCAAAAATAAATTGACATTTTAAACATCTGAAGAGTTTCTATTTCTAAAGTTTTCCATCCTTAAATTTTCACAGTTTAGGGGGATTTCTCAGTCATATTTCACATGGTACTTAACAGTGTTATTTTCCCTTAAATCTAAGTACATTTTAAACACATCAAGAAACAATAAGATCTTTGATGGACCTGGTATTGAGGTTAGTAAAAATCAGCTTAATTTCAGAGAGACGCTTTCACACGCTGGACAAAACAAATATGAACAATGATTTTAAGCGCAACGGCTACCAGACAAAAAGTCTCAATTTCTGACAATCAAGCTGTGGGAAACAAATACTGAGCTAGACCCTGTATGAACAGCTATCTAACTCCACTATGATCCCTTGTACCGGTGAAAAATGAGGGAATTAGCGACAGCATTGAGTTCAGCCCAAATTATTCATAACCCTGGCAGATTTAGGTTTCAAGGTCAAGCTAACTTTAATTATTAGGATCACAAGTAATCTGTCAGATAGACAATCTGTGGAGGGAGCTAAAGATTAGGGTGATGGCAAGGAGGCCTTCCAACCTCAAAAGACTCAGCACTCATCAAAGAGAAATTGTCAAAATACTAGTGAAAACAGGCAAAGCTGGTCATTAAATACAACATTGCTTGGATTGCTGTAATGACAATACAGACGTTTCCAGGGATGATTGAGAAGGGTGTAAATAATTTTTAACAAACCTATTTTAAATAAAACGAAAACAAAACATATTCTTTTTTAAATTGACAGTGCTGAATCGTTTTGTGCTGCACTAATACACATTTTATTAGCAAGTGAGAAGCAGAAACGACTCTCAATGTCTTTTCTATGTGTGTACATGGTTTGCTTTTGTTTGTGTAAGGTAAAAATCTTTAAAAAAAAGGCAATTACAGCAACTGATTTTAAAATAATATATTTGCTCCAAATGTTTATTCCCAATGCAGGTACAATACAGAGAACTAGGGTCCTCCAATGTATAGAAAAACTGAAAAAGTTGCTGACAGTGAAAGGATCTGAAACTTCACAATGAACCTGAAAAACAGACGGCATAAAAGGGTGTTCTGCTTGTTCAATTTATGTATTTTAAGAAAGGTTAATTAAACTCTAATGACTGTTTCAGGAAACAACCGACATGTTTTTGAACTCACCGGGGAGGGAGGAACACCTTAAAAAGCACGTTGTTGTACATGTTTTCAGACGCCCGGCTTGACCTGTTTGAACTAAATGTTGACCTGCTTTGTCTCATTAGGTTGTTGTATTGAAGTATGCTTCATAGAGCTTCATCAGCAGCCACACCAACGTTTTGGGAAAAAAAAAAAACCTAGGCTACACCCATTTGTATGCCTTACTTTATCAACGAAAGGATGGTCCATGAAGTCAGGTCCACCAATACTGAGGTTCAAAACATCAATTTTCTTCAGGATGGCGTAGTTAAAAGCATCTAGAAACCATGAGGTGTAGGAAACCTGAAATGTGAAAACAGCACATATTTTGGTTTCATTTGAGGCAGAATTTGGAGTTTTGTTTCCCTGAATGGAGATAAAATAAAACAAAAGGTGTATGTAGTGAGAATATGCTGTCTGTACCTGGTTGTTGGTGAACACTCTAAAGATGTGGAGCTCAGAGTCGGGGGCAAAGCCCTGACACTCCCTCATACTGGCAATAACTCCTGCTACAAACGTACCGTGGCCCAGGCCTGAAAAACAGGACGAGCAGTCCATCATGAGCAGCTCTAACAAGATCATCTGAAAATGCTCAACCAGTCACACCTTAGCATGCCTTTGGGTTCACAATTCAGATTATGCATCATTACACAAATATCGCTTCAAATTAAAATAAAGATGACTGATAATAATCACGGTTCCTACACAGTTTTCATGCATAAACTCTGAACTCATGCAAGAACTTTACAAACTCAAGTTTCCAGAGCTCATTTTAAAATTTAAAACACCAAAAAACACAATGAGTTTATTGCAGATATATCTACAGTGGTAAGGCTTTAAATATGAAACCTGGAAAAACCCCAAACTCTGAACACAAAAACAAAAGAGACAAGAAGAAAGGAAGGAGCGAAGCGCATAGGGACAGAAAGAAGAAAGGACGGGAATAAGAACAGAAGTAAAAAACAAGGAAATCAGGAAGGAAGAACCCAAGGGTGGAAGGAACAAAAAAAGGTAACAAGGAAGGAATTGAAGTAGATCATAAGTGAGGAAGGAAGGACAGAAAGAAGAAAGGTAGGGCACAAGAATCAGGAGAGGGAGGAAGGATGCCAAAAAAAACAAAGGAAATGGAAAGGAAATATGCTTTCACTCTCTCATTTTCTTGTTACATACTTATTCAGGCCAATAAAAATACTGAAATCAAATTCCAGACATTTCCAGGCTGTGAAGGAACCATGGAATAATTAATGAAAACAGAAAATAAAAGAAGTATTTTTTACATGAAATACGTGAAGTATTTTTTACACCAGAAATGTAATTTTGCCATATCAGCCTTTGCCTTTGGACCCGTTTATCACTTGAGCCTGGACAAAACAAATGCGCACAGACATCTGATTGGTGCTGTAGTGCTTTTGGGAAATGAGCACAAGTGATAAAGGGGGAAATCTTTGACTTTATCGGCTTTAAGGTTGGGGCAAAGCACAACTTGTCTTCTGCTCAGACATACATGATGGCAGAGGTAATCATAATACTAATAATTAGCAGTTAGTGTTAAGAAAGATCAAAGTTCAGTGTTGTGCAAAGTTATATCTAACCAGAACTAGTTCAAAGTTCAGCTCAGGCAGATTAAAATGAGCTGAGTTTACAACCCAGAAATAAGGCAACTTTACTGCCATGTATTATTTTTGCTCCCCTAACTGGATCTATTCTCTGTGCTCAATTATACAAAGTTCTTCCAGGTTTTTTACAGTATTTTTGTTTATTGTTGTTTATTAATTATTGTATGGAATGTATGAGGTTTGGTGCAATGTGTGTTTTATTGAGCAACCGAGTAATATGTGTGTTTTCTGCATTTACTGTGGGTGTAAATGTGCAATTTGTGCATTTAATGTGTATTTATTGTATTTTATAAATATGGTGGCGGTTTTAATTGTAGCACATGCAGTCCACGACAAATTTCCCCCACAGTGACAAAATCAAAGCATCAAATCTATCCATCTATCTAAAAGGTATATTCTAAAGGTTCAGTAAACTGTGCATGAAAAAGTCAAATCAATACAACTAAATATTCTCCAACTTAATCCCTTAAAACGGTGTTTGTTTTAAACATTTAATTTTGTGCAAAATGTTAAGACATGAAACAAAGTTTTAAAATGTGACAACATCTGTTTTAGACTGAATATTTGTTTTTCTGTTCAGACTTTATAAATATATGCTGTGTTTGAAATGTCTTGGTAGTTGTAGCTCCAGTCTGGAAATGATGTCCCACTTGAGTTAAGTTTATTCTAGTTGCAAGTCAGAGGACAATTAATGGCATTTGCCAATTGTCGTCAGTGACCAGTCTAACTACTATTACTAGTTCAAGCCAATGACATATTTCTCCACATTCTGTGGTTTTCAACAGTAATGGAACAAGCTCACAAAAAGTGCCACCAATCAACAGTCAGAGGACTAAAATACGTTTTACTACTGCAGGATGTTACACATTGTTATGTTAAAAACAATATTAGTTTGTTTCATAGCAGCAAATAAGGCTCAATATTACTATGGCAGCTTTCATTTCTACACATGCAAATGTAGTAGCCACAAAGCATATTATAGTCCAAATCAAAACCTGAAGGATTTATCTAATTTGTTGTGAGGAAACAAGAATATTCGTTTCTCACAAATGTGTGCAACTCAAACTCATATTTTTGAAGCTGAAAATGTTTGAAGATTTAGTCTTACTGAGAATTGCTGAACAAATATTTAGCTGTACAACCACTTTTTCTCTTTCTTTCTCATTTGTTGGTTTTGCTTCAGATACAGCATGTTTGATGTCACCACACAAGTTTTCAGCTGGATAAAGGTCTAGAAATTGAGCTGACCACTCCATAATGTTATTCTTGTTGGTCTGGGACCACGATTCTGATGGCTTGCTGGTGTGATTGAGGTTACCGTCTTGCTGAAACAGCAGTTTCAGAGGCATTTTCTCTCCGGGATGGGAGTACGTGACCTCTACTAATATTCTAATGGTTGTAAAGTGATCCTTGATCTCTGGTAGGTGATAAATAGGCATGACACCATAGTATGAGGAACATCTACATAACATGATACGATGGCCACGTTGCTTCAGGCTGAACTTTGGCCTTAATTTCAATGTTTGGAGTCGTCACAAACTGTCTGCGGCCCCCAAGATCCAAAAAGAACAATTGTACTTTCACCATTTCTCTTTTAGCCAGTCAAAGCATTTTTTGGGCAAATCACAAACTCTTAATCGCATGCTGTTTTTCTTCACATCTTTCTGGTTTTGGTTATTAGTTTTAGCAGCGTAGCGTCAATCAGCTTTTTAATCGAACTGAAATGTTATTCTGAACAATGTCTGGAACAGACCATTGTACTAAGATTTGAAGGAAGAAAAACATGATTATCAGCATGTACAACAATTGCTGGTTTTGTCCTTAAATAAGGGCCGCCTGTTTAACACCTGGCTTTTCACAGAATAAATAACCTCCCTGATTGAACTCTACACTGCTATTATTTTGAAAACACACCTTTAAATAAATAAATCAGCTACACAGAATCAGCAGCATGTGCGTCATGACTGTTGGGTCTGCTGGTTTTCTATTACTCTACTACACCTAGAGGTACGTTTTTGCCACATAGAAGTATATTTTCTACCAAAAACTTTATCTGGTGTGTGATGTTGGACTACTTTTATTTTGACCCCAACTGATCTTGGAGAAGCCTAATTAAAGCTGGACTCCAACTTGGCAGTATGCTGGATTTTATACCCGAGGAGGGACTCCAGTACATTTTTCTAACTTGGAAATGACTCTAAAGGTGTGGTAGGAGTGTGGTTTGATGTCAGGTGCAGACTGGGTCCAATATTCCCAGTTTATTTAAACATGGCTGATCTTGCTCCATCAAACAATGCAAGCAGTTTGGGGGTATTGGATTTTTTTTTTTTTTTTTTGGCTTGAATCACATGGCCCAATCAAGGTGATAACAAACAGATGCTCACCCTCTACCGATGATCCACATAGCCCTGTCTTTTAGTGTTTAACCCTTTCTCTCTCCTAGACATGGAAATTGACTGAGCTTTTACTGTAACTAACTCTATGTGCTCTCTTTCAGACTCTAACCTAAACTGGCTCAGAGTTTATCTGTTCTTTCTTTCTAGGTGAAACGACTAAAGGAGCTACATCCATTAACATTTACTTTTCCTTCCCATAGAAAGGACTCCTGGATCAGTGCTTCTTTGTTCTCTTTGTGTCTCTGCTCTGTTCTCTCAAACCCCCAGTCGGTCGTGGCAGATGGTCGCTCACACTGAGCCTGGTTCTGCTGGAGGTTTCTTCCTGTTAAAAGGGAGTTTTTCCTCTCCACTGTCGCTACATGCATGCTCAGTATGAGGGATTGCTGCAAAGTCAACACCAGTGACTGTCCACTGTCTCTACATGCTCATCTGGGAGGAGGGAATGCTCCAAGTCTCTGACTGGATGCAATCTGCTGGGTTTCCTTAGACAGAAAAACTTTTTATCCAATTTGAATAAATAACTAACTCTGACTGCACTGTTCAATGGTTAGGATTAATTGGAATGTATGTACCTGACTTTTGTGAAGTGCCTTGAGACAACATGTGTTGTGAATTGGCGCTATATAAATAAACCGAATTGAATTAAAAATAACTGATTTCTAAAGCCAATTAAATAAAAACTGAATAAATAAAGTAAAAAATAAATAAATAAATCGGACAGAGCTGCCTGCTATGTGGAGGAAGTAAGAACAGCCAGAAATGTCAGGAGCAGCCTGGTCTAAACAGACTGAGAACAAAGGCCCAATCAGCACTTTATTTAAGCCCTCCCACCATAACAGAAACAGACAAAAGAAAGACCTTAAAAAAAAACAAATTATCCCCTCTACAAACCCTGTTATGCAATATCTTAATACAAAAATGAGCAATAAAGCTTCTCTTATCTCCATATCTTTCTGTTCTCAGTCGATAAAATAAGTAAACATTTGACTAAAAAGTTAATCATCATTATGACTTTTTTCAAAAAATGTTATTCCTCCTCACCATCATCCAGAGTCTTTTCATTAGTCCAGTTTGTTCTTTCCTTCACGTTCTTAAAATGTGGGTGCTTCTCACTCAGACCTGTATCAAAAACTGCTACCTTCACACCAGAACCTGAACACCAGAAACAGATTTTATTAGGAAGAAGAGCTAAGATTATTATAGATACTTTTTCACCTTGGAGGTAAAAGTCACTTTCTTACCAGTGTGTCCCATCTGCCACAGAACATCTGCCTGCAGGATCTGAGCAACGTGGCGGGGGATGGCACGCAGCAGCCGGCGGCTGGAGTGGCGACCGGTGGCGTGCCAAAAACCCGAGCCGAGCGACAGGCTGGTTCGCCTGAAGGGCCGAGACGACTGCCACGACTGCCATTTTTGGGAGTCAGGTGTGCCATTGCAGGGTGCAGCGGGTTCAGGTGCTATGAAGACAAAAACAAATAAATTATGAGAACAGAGAGCAAAAATACAGTCATACCGATTCCTGATAATTTAGGTGCTTTAACCTCAAAATCTGTTTTAAGATAATGTCGGTCAAGTTCATTTTTATCAACTTGCCAACATGCAGCCAATCATTTTGTTAAGATTATGACACTGATCTAATTCTGATCACTCTCATCACAAAAGATTCATGATAAAATGTGTGGCTCATCACAGTGCCTAATTTAAAACCATCCTTCCATAATCCCAGTCACCGTGAAGGAATAAATCATCATCAGATGATTAATAAGCAACAGCAAAACGGTGCGCAGTGTTCCGATGCTTTTAAAGCAGGAGTCAGAGACCAGGAAGGTGTGGACCTGTACGCGACCCTCATGGTATGGCAGTCTTGAGTAACAATGCAACAGTTTTATAGTTTCATGGTATTCTCACCAAAGTTTAAAACGTGGTTTTGTGTTTAAATGTGTTTTTGTGACCAAACATATTTCAAAACAGGCACATTTGACTTTCCTGCAAGCAAAACAAAGGTGTATGAGATTTTTTTGAAGCCAGCTAGTTTTTCAGTGTGCAGCAGCAGGTGGGTAAACTAAATTACTCTATGCCCCATGTACTTGTAGAAAACTCTGGCCAGTCCGGCACTTTCTCTGGCATCTCGTTAGAAGGATTTTAAACCACACCAACAATACGTTGAAAACTCTTTACAGTTTTCCAATTGTTCCATAATTTCTACTAATATACGATAAAAGGTGTAATTAAACACTATAACCCTGACACAAGTAACAGGAAAAACACCATGTTATAAGCATATGCATTAAGCTAGGTTCGACAAGAACGATTAACGAATTAAAGAGTTGAGGGCTGAACAGAGAAACATTTATGTCATACCCAATGTTTAATCCCAGAGATCTAATAAGCAACAGAGACTATATGGCGCCACCAAGTCGTGTGAGTCAGTTCTCATAATGATTTCTTGCTAAAGCGGATCCACATTTGGATTGAGATGAGACGATCCCTCCTAAGGAGAGTGATGGCGTGGTGCTGCGATGGTATATGCCCATCAGAGCCGTGTGTGGCTCCATCTTTTTTTTCCTTGCTTTTTGAGACAAGGTATATAACTGACAAGTTAAATGTATGTGTAATGCAGCTGAAGCTCATGTTTAAACTGCACTCAACCTTCCTCATGTTTTCTAAGTAAATCACCACAGATGTCAATCAACTGCATTTGCCCAATCATTGAGTGAAACATGACAGATCCTGTTCTGCAATATCTCCATCGGTTTCCCCAGATGATTCTAGTTTGTTTGAAATACCACATTTTCACCCTCCAACACTGTTGTGTGATGGCACTTAGATGGCACTTTCAGGAAATTGAACCAAACCCTTCACCACATGCATTCTATAATGATTTGCACATAAAATACAAGCAGATAATGAAGAGTTGTTGCAAAAGTGACACAGAGGCACTGATGTTGATGTGTTTTATTTGAATTTGGTGTAACAGACCAATAAAAAGCAGTGAATAATTGTGAAACTGTAAGAAAATGGTAAATGGCCTGTACTTGTATAGTGCTTTATCAATTCTAAGGATCCCAAAGCGCTTTACACTACAATCAGTCATCCACTCATTCACACACCGACAGTGGTAAGCTACATTGTAGCCACAGCGGCCCGGGGCCACACTGACAGAAGCAAGGATGCCAATCGGCACCACCGAGCCCTCTGACCACCATCAGCAGGAAGGCAGGTGAAATGTCTTGCCCAAGGAGACAACGACTGCCACAGACAAAGTGGGTTGGAACCGGCAACCCACCGGTTACAGGACGAACCGCTACCAACGTCACCACTGTCGCCCCAAAATGATGCATTGCTCGCAATGCACCTTTGACCTCCTTTAATCTAACCCTCTTAGAGCACACTGACTTGCCTTTAGAAATGACATAATTGGTAAATAGAGCCCACCTGTGTGTGCTCTAATCTGATTACAAAAAATAATAAACATTTGGCCTACATACAAAGATTATGTATGGCAAAAAACTAACAGTGCTAAATACAAGCCAATTACTGAGGAAAACCTTTTAGAGGCTGCAACAGACTTAAGACTAAGGCAGAGATTCACCTTCCAGCAGGAGAACTACAGCCAGGGCTATAATACAACGGCTTCAATCAATGCATATTCCTGTGTTAGAGTGACCCAGTCAAAGTCCAGACCCTAAATTCTACCGGGAATCTGAGGCAAGACTTATATTGGTGTTCACAAATGCTCTTCGTCCAGTCTGACTGAGCTTGAGCTATTTTGCATAGAATTGGAGTAATTATTAGTCTCTAGACACAAAAAGCTGGTAGAGACAAACACTAAACAACTTGTAGCTGTAATTGCAATGAAAAAAGTACTGACTAGTACTGACTGCTGTATAGTGATACAGCATGTTTTAAGCTGCTAGGGGCACACTGAAGCCTTTCATCCAGTGCCAGGCTCATGGGCGTACCCCTCCTGCCCACTCTGACTCACTTTCTCCCACCCAAAGAGAGCTAACAGATGTTCTGTGTCCTACTTCCCATCCCCCTTCAACACCACCTTAGACCCATCAGCACACCAGGATCGGCCCTGCACTTTGTATCGAGATACACAATCCTCTGCTGCGGCACAAACTCTCTGTGAGGACAGAAATGCACCGTCTCAGAGAGCAAACAAAGACAGTCTGTGAAAAGCAGCAGCTGAACTGCATCTTGTATCTGTTCAGAGTTAAGAGATTTCTCAGGCAGCTGTGCCAGGTCTGAAAATCTGATCCTTATCCTTACACAATGACACCCTGCTGTGCGACTTACAGGGAATGTATTTGAGGGATCGTAAAACCTTGCGTTGCGGCGTCACCCTCTTGATGTAAGGGTGGTCCTCTAAAGTCAGCAGGCTGCTGGATGAAGCTTGTCGGATGTGGACCAGCTCGAAGTCGCTGGGGAAGTCTGACGCCGGGTTCTCTCTGGGAACAATGTGCCACTCCAGTTTTTTGTCTCCAGCTCCCCGCAAGGCGCTGCTGATGTACAGGCTGCGGGCTCTGGCTGAAAAATACCCCGTAAAGGCTACAATGTACTCTACAAAGACACAGAGAGCAGAATAGGTTAAAGAGCAGTAAATGAATCAGTGTTACTGTGCATTCTTTTCAATGTTTAACAAAATGTTGGCTTCCCAAATGTTTTGCATAGTCACACAGACTGTGCCAGCAACTTAAGTGGGTAATGTGAACTTCAAACCTGGTCATTAGTACCAACCTGTTTTATCACCTTAGTCTTTATAGTCAGTGAATTAAAAAACTAAGTTTTGGTAGTTCAAATGTTTATTTGTTTAAGAACCAAATGGCAGGCACGTCAAATTTACCATTTTGAATAGATCAAACAAATTTGCACAACTATAAATTTGCATCTTGCTTTTAACTGTCATCCAGCAGGTTCTCTGGTTTCAGATCTGGAGACTGAGGTTGGGGACACAGTTGCTTTGTTCATATAACGGCAGATCATAACTTTGCATCATAATGCAGTTGAAAGTTTTTCATTTCATTTTCCTCCACCCGATTTCTGTATTACAAGTACTGGAAGTTATTATAGAATTCACTCTACTAAGGGTCTCAGCCACTTTAAAAGAGAAATAGGCCCATAGCATCATAGATTATCTACCGAACTTTAAAGTGGGTATGAGCTCTTCCACATATTTTTCAAAAAAGCTTGAGCTTTGTCTCTCACGGGTACAATTAAGATCCCAGTACAGTTTGGTGGACATCAAATGTTACAAAAACACGTTCCCGGCAGGACTTCCAAACAAAAAGTTGGTATGTAGAAATGGCTGAATCCCATTTCAACCGTTGTCCCTCATCTCTAGCCCTTAACTCCACATTTTCTAATTGTTAGTATGGTGAAGAGACAGGTCTAAGGCCCAAGACTTTCCAAACCTTAAAATAGATTATTCTGTGGCAAACTTTTCTTATTTAACATATTTTTATTGGCACAGCAATCACTGTAAAATCTAGATTGACATCCTGTTGTATAATATTACATTTGGTATAAATATTTGCCAGATTTATTTATTTTTTTACATTTTACTATTGCATTTAAGTGTTTTACCATTGCTTTGTTTACCAATATTTCACCAACTTGTCTCTGGAGCTTTGTAAGCTTTCCTCGTGCTTCAAACACTCCACCATCATCCCGGTCCGCAAGAAACGTACCATCACGAGGTTAAATGACTACACACCTGTCACCCTGTGGTCTGTGGTCATGAAATCCTTTGAGCGACTTATTGAAGTATCTAAAGGACATTTGAGGCCTCTTGCTGGAACCCTCGCAATTTACTTCTTGTGAACAGGTTTGCAGAAGAAGCATTCAACTTGGGACTACACTTCACCCTGCACCACCTCGACCACCCATGGATGTACGGCAGGATCCTGTTTGTAGATTTCAGCTCTGCCTTTTACACCATCTACCCAGACATCCTCCACCAGTATCTCACCCAGCTAACAGCACCAGCCTCTACCTGTCAGTGGATCACCAGCTTCCTGACTGACTGGCAGCAGCAGGTGAGACTGGGGAGCACTTTTTATTAGCACTCAGGGCTGCAGAGAGGATCATCAGGGCTGACCTTCCCTCCATCTAGGACCTGAACAGGTCTATGGTCAGGAAAAAGGCAGCTAATATCTCAGACCAAATGTTTGGACACACCTTCTCATTCAAAGAGTTGTCTTTATTTTCATAACTATGAATATTGTAGCTTCACATAGAAGGCATCAAAACTATGAATTAACACATGTGGAATTATATACTGAACAAAAAAGTGTGAAACAACTGAAAATATGTCTTATATTCTAGGTTCTTCAAAGTAGCCACCTTTTGCTTTGATTACTGCTCCGCACACTCTTGGCATTCTGTTGATGAGCTTCAAGAGGTAGTCACCTGAAATGGTTTTCACTTCATAGGTGTGCCCTGTCAGGTTTAATAAGTGGGATTTCAAGCCTTATAAATGGGGTTGGGACCATCAGTTGTGTTGTGCAGGAGGTGGATACAGTACACAGCTGATAGTCCTACTGAATAGACTGTTAGAATTTGTATTATGGCAAGAAAAAAGCAGCTAAGTAAAGAAAAACGAGTGGCCATCATTACTTTAAGAAATGAAGGTCAGTCAGTCTGAACAATTGGGAAAACTTTGAAAGTGTCCCCAAGTGCAGTCGCAAAAACCATCAAGCGCTACAAAGAAACTGGCTCACATGAGGACCGCCCCAGGAAAGGAAGACCAAGAGTCACCTCTGCTGCGGACGATAAGTTAATCCGAGTCACCAGCCTCAGAAATCGCAGGTTAACAGCAGCTCAGATTAGAGAACAGGTCAATGCCACACAGAGTTCTAGCAGCAGACACATCTCTAGAACAACTGTTAAGAGGAGACTGTGTGAATCAGGCCTTCATGGTAAAATAGCTGCTAGGAAACCACTGCTGAGGACAGGCAACAAGCAGAAGAGACTTGTTTGGGCTAAAGAACACAAGGAATGGACATTAGACCAGTGGAAATCTGTGCTTTGGTCTGATGAGTCCAAGTTTGAGATCTTTGGTTCCAACCACCGTGTCTTTGTGCGGCGCAGAAGAGGTGAACGGATGGACTCTACATGCCTGGTTTCCACCGTGAAGTTTGGAGGAGGAGGTGTGATGGTGTGGGGGTGCTTTGCTGGTGACACTGTTTGGGATTTATTCAAAATTGAAGGCATACTGAACCAGCATGGCTACCACAGCATCTTGCAGCGGCATGCTAATCCATCCGGTTTGCATTTAGTTGGACCATCATTTATTTTTCAACAGGACAATGACCCCAAACACACCTCCAGGATGTGTAAGGGCTATTTGACCAAGAAGGAGAATGATGGGGTGCTGCACCAGATGACCCGGCCTCCACAGTCAACGGACCTGAACCCAATCGAGATGGTTTGGGGTGAGCTGGACTGCAGAGTGAAGGCAAAAGGGCCAACAAGTGCTAAGCATCTCTGGGAACTCCTTCAAGACTGTTGGAAAACCATTTCAGGTGACTATCTCTTGAAGCTCATCAACAGAATACCAAGAGTGTACGGAGCAGTAATCAAAGCAAAAGGTGGCTACTTTGAAGAACCTAGAATATAAGACATATTTTCAGTTGTTTCACACTTTTTTGTTCAGTATATAATTCCACATGTTAATTTATAGTTTTGATGCCTTCAGTGTGAAGCTACAATATTCATAGTTATGAAAATAAAGAAAACTCTTTGCATGAGAAGGTGTGTCCAAACCTTTGGTCTGTACTGTTGATTTATATTTCAAATGTCTTCACTGAGAGCAAAGTGGAACCAAAGTCAAATTCTGATATGTACACAAACGTGGGAAATAAAAATGATTTTGATTCTACAAAACTATTGTAATGCGTCGTTTTCAGCAAAAAAATCAGTTAAAATTCTTCCCAACAAGCCAAAAAATAAAAAACACAAAAAATGTCAGTGTTTTTGTGCTGTAATTACTGTCCCAACAACAGATGTTCAGTAAATGTCAAACAATGATTAATTAAAACAGTTTCTTACCATTTTCTACCACCTCGGAAGAAAACTCCAGTTTCAGGGTCAACTGGGAGCAGTTGGAACCAGCTGGCGAGGGGAGTTGCTCCAAGTTGGGGAGCTGATAGTTGGATCTGGGGTTTGCTTCTTGTTCCGACTCCATCCCCACCACAGGCAAGAGGCCCGCCAGCAGCCCCAAAAACACGGATGCCAGCAACGAAAGCAGAACCATTTTGGCTCGTTAAAAAAGTAGCACAAGTATTACATCAGTATCAAATCAGAGGTCGAGACGGAACATTTTCAGGTCCACAGCTCCAAAGATGAGTCCATATTGCAAAAAGCCTGGGAAGCTAGATTAATTTCTTTCTCCGTTTTCTCTCCATGGTGGCGGTCCAGAGCGGTGGCTCAGCGACGCCGCCAGAGAACAAACACTGTTGCCATGTTGGGAAGAGGAGCAGCCAGAGGAAGAGGAGATGATGGATGGGAGGACAGCGGTACCAATGACAGGGAACGATGCTGGTGACTCTTTCTTTTGTTTGTTACCTGAAATGAAAGAGACAAAGAACAGAATCTGAACAACAGTACAAATGATCTGTCACAGTTCATCTTGACACTACAATAAAACAATCATATTTCTAGGGTCTGAAATCACCTTTGCAAAACACTTTCTAGGAAATTAAATCAAGTGTTTATTCATTTTCGAGGATGAGTAAATTAAACTACAGATGCACCAATCACTCATCCAGCAATTGGAATCCCCCAATTTTCCCTTGATCGGTAGGTCAAATATACATAAAAATAAAAGAACAATAAATAAATGATATTAATATTCCCCATATTTATTAAAAGAATCAAAACTAAGAGCTCCCACCATTTTCAGGCAATCAACACATCAACAAACATCAAGCACTGTGACACATTTTTGAATTTAATAAAATTCAGATAAAACTTTGGAAATACTTAAATGCATGAATGGGTATATTGTTGTATTTCTTTAATTTTATGTTGGATTAAAAACGACACAATTTTACCGAATGTGATATAATCCTTAGAAGAAAAAAACCCCAGCAGAAACAACATATCACAACTTAATCTCTACAGTTTATCTCAACGCAAGTTTAGAAATCTGCAAACCAATCTATACCTTTGAATTTCCTACTGCTGGAGAAAACTGCATCAGCACAAAGTCCTTGACTACAGACGGGACTGTTTCTTCCACTGAGTCAAAGGAAAGGAAGGGAGGTGTTGGGTGCAGAGAGGCGTACAATGATGCTGTTTTTTAACCCCTCCTTAATTCATTCTCTCATGAGAAGTGAAGTTTGTGCTTCGCTCTGGGAACAGCCTTGCTAATGGCTAGAGCACATATAAAGGATAAAATAGTTCAATCTGTAAGGACAACAATTTAGCAAGTTACACCAAAATAGCATCCATAGACCCAACAAACCAACTAAACTCGAACGGCTATAAAACTACACAGATTAATCAGAAATCTAAGCTGACCTTGTTCAGATTTAAAGACACACAAAGCAGCAGCTGACTGACCTGAAACTGTGGTATTCTCCCAACCACACACACACACACACAACCTTTATGCCTGAAAAACATGAAGCATCGACACTGCCAAGTCTTCTTTTACTACTTTGCGTTTCTTGATTATCTAAGCAACCACTAATCCTCATACTAAACACCTGCTTTCTAGCTAATCCTTTAAACAAGCAGCTTGATGGCTGCAGTGGTTTACTTCAGCAAACTGCAGAGTCCTAGAGTTGAACGTGCAGCAACACAATAAGCATCATGTGTTTAACTTAAATCTAGTCTAAATCTCAAGTCTATTGTAACATTAAACAAAACACATTCACAACAAAGCACACCCAGCACCTTTTCTAATAATGTAAGATTTGTGTTTAACTGGTTGGATTTGTTTTTGCAAAGGAGACACAAAGAAAAGCAGATTAAAGCCTTATTTATGCCTTTGTTTAGCAGTTGAACCGAGAGAATTAAGCCGTGCAGAATGCCCCCTTCGCTATAACGCCTTAGTTTGAGGCGCAGATGAAGCGCTGTACCTATTTTAAACAGCAGATGGCACTGATAAAAACTATTTGTACTCAACAACTGGTAGCAGAAGAAGAGTCTGCAGAGGAACTGCATTCATAATACAACTCTAACTACAAACTTTGGCCTCATAAGTGTAACTTTTTAGCCAATTTGGACAAATCTATCCAACATGTACTGTGTTTGTACTGAACTGTACATATTCTTGTACAAAAGGAAGTGCTTTTAGACTCTACCTTGCTGCTCTTCCTGTTTGGAGAGTCTCACCGACGTCGCACACAGTATGTTCCAAAAATAGGCGTGTGCCACGCCCCCATACCCCCTAAACAAACCCAGCACCAGTGCATTTCTGGCATGAGTCGCGAGAACAGAAACAGCAAGTATAAACCAGGTGTTACGCCAATTAGTATAGTGTAAACAAATCTAAATAATGTTTACCATCCAGGCGTGTTTAGGTGGAAAGTCGATGTAAATTGCATAAATGATTGAATTGCTGAAGTATATTTTCTGACACCAGGTTCCTCCGGCGATGCCTCACCTCTTCAACAAGATCTGCAGGAATATTAGAGCTGCTCATCTGTTGCACTAGTTTGTACAGTTAGCTTGCAAATCTATAATAACTTCAACATTTTTATTTAATTATGTAGAGAATGTTTAAATTGGGACTTTTTTAGACAGACATTTCTAATCCAGAACAAACAAACTGTGAAGGCAATTGTCCCCCTGTAGACAATAGTCCATAACATGACCAATGTCCATTTCATAGACCTCCCTGGCATGAGTTGCACTTTATATAAATCCATCAAACTACATTTCCATGTACATATTTCATATTATAATAATATAATATTAATATTATTGTTTTAAGGATTTTTTGTGTGTTTTATCTGCGGTAGGTGCTCATCTTAGGGTGTTTTTATTCTCTTTTCTTAAAGGATTTCCTATGGACTTAAGGTGTTTTTATCTTTTTCTGAAGTGTTTTATGTTTTTGTCTGTGAGTGTCTCAACAAGAATATTATTATGGGTTCATAATGACAATAAACATTCTTTAGTCTAATGAAGTTTAGCCATTTTGGCAAGACGTATACATGCTAAATGTACATCATGACACCAGCACCTCAGGTGTAGTAAGCGCTGCCCAGTATACCAAATGTCTGATTTATTTGGCCATTATGTGGCCATAACTGGGTTTTTTCTGCCCCACAGGCCACATCCGGGACTTTAGAGAATTCAAAAGTGAACTTAATTTAAGAGATGTCCCTCTCTGGTTAAATACATCACCTCCCTAATGAGTGCCAATGTAATCTCATGCCAAAATGAGGTATAATTGTGAATAAAAAAGCTGTTGGATGGTGTCTCAATGCAATAGATGCCTTTTGGCAAAATGTACTGCTCCAGCCAGATAATTTCAGCACCGTAGTGAAAAGATATTTGATACTAGGGGTGGAAGATATAGTGAAGGTGTGTTGATGATCTCCCAGAGCAGACAGATTGTAATATCATCTGTAAGGCACAAATTTGGTATAACTTCCACAGACTAAGTTTTATTTTTGTCTGTTTCATTTACCTTCAGTTAACTTTTATTTACCCTGAGTGCTCTTTATCTGATTGATAGTGGTGTTAATGTTTTCCTTTTTTTTTTAAACACCATGCACATAAAAAGCACACATTATCATTAGCCTAATGGTTTCTTACTCTCGGTTCAACTGACCTTCAATCCTCCCTCCGCTTAGTCCTAATAACACAGTACATAATTCTTCTGGAATGCCCTTTAAAAAGATGATAAGGGTGTAGGTGATATAATTAAAAGCCCCTGGCTGCTATTTGCCTAAAGGGAGGAGGATCAATCGGGACTTCCGTCTGAGAGCAGGATCCCCCGGGATGGAAGAGTCAACAATAGGACTACTGGTTAAAACTCAGGGCTGTAAAAACAGTGCAATTGGTAAGGGCTGAGCAGTAAAACACAGGCTGGAACCATATGTGTCCATGCGACACCAAACCACATAAAACAAGCTGAGACAAAGAAAGCAGAGTTAATTAAAAAAAAAGACAATCAGAAATACTTGGTGTAAGCTAGTGAAAAAATAAAAAAAACCCTGGCAAAACTAATGGAGAGTGCTGAGTCAGATGTTTTGCTTTTTAGAAAAAAAACTTAACTCAAATATATAATTGACTATGCAAATAAGTCTACAGTCAGAAAACTCCTAGCAGATCTTACTGAGCTGCTGCAGATGGTTTATTGACAGACAGGAGGGGTGACAGCTGAAATAACTGAAAGGATTATAAAACAGTAAGACAGAAGATGCTGGTTTTCCCAGTCAGCTTGGTCTACAATTTGGAGCAACAAAAAGTTCGGGTTGTAAGAGGAAAACATCCAGTTAGACCGAGGAAAATATTGAAACATCAGGACAGAAAACTCAAAGCAACATGACAATGTTTGTGAGCACACTATAAGAAATGAGCTGAAGAATAAGAAACCAAACTAGGTTTTTATTTCCAGTTTTAAAGGATGCAACTGGCAAACGAGAAACCTTAATAAACTGTGGATGACTAGATGAAAGTGAGCTTCATTGATACATCTTATATTCTGAGCATATGACAGTCATCTGTCCAGGTAATGCAAAGGTGGACATTTTGATTTTCAATTCACTTTTTTATGTCACAGTCTTTTCTAAGAATTGGATTCCATTTTTTTTTCATTTTTGTCTTATTTACCAACAACGGACTGAATAACCTACAAGGACATCTGTACAAAGTACTAGAGTTCTATTTTATACATTCAACTAATAACGAAAAAATAGCTTTGCACTAAATTTACGAACCTTACAGAAATATATAATCAAGAACAAATCAAATCCGGGTAAAGAGAACCCCACTGAAATCTTTCTCATGTAAAATATAAGCTTTCATCTGAACAGCTACAGGACCACAACAGCCTTAATAACAAAAAACAGCTGACCTCAACAGGATAAATAAGGCAAATATTATTACACATAGACAAATTATAGATGTCGGAGTAGAACACTGACGTTACATCTTTTAAATGTGCCGAAAAACTTCACTTCGTCACCAGCGTTTATCACATGTAGATCGTTAGCTCGTTAGCTTAGCGGTGTTTAGTAGCAGATGTTTGGGGTTTGTGTGCTCTCCTTACTCACCAAACTCCGCAAACGATATGAGCCTTACATTTATCTGTGCGTTACTTCGTTTAGTGTCCGTGTAATGCGTTGTTGATGCCTGGTTCAACGCCCGCCGAACAAAAGCTGCAGAGAAGCTGGACGGTTCAGCCGCAGAGTGCCTGGTCTGTACGGGGCGCCATGTTTGGCTAACTAGTTAGCCAAACTCAGGAGATGCTATGAGCTTCTGTTTACGAAGATAACGATTGGGTTCTCAATTTTTTCATTTTATTTTAATGATCCACAGTAATAGCTTAATTTCTTATACTGTTAATGGTATATCTCGATTTTTCTCTTAATTCTTCGATAATAATAGGTTTTGGGGTTCTTGTCAAACCTGGCAACCCACGGGGCCTCCATCTGCTTCAGTCCAGTCTGTGGTTCAGTCGTTCTGCGTTTCTGCCAGTAGAGAGCGCTGTTCAACAGCAGAGAATCAGAGTCCAAACACAGTGGAAAATTTTTCTTTATTTAATTTGATAATGCTGCAACGATTTAGCACGTTCTATTCTATTCAATATATATATATACAATTTCTACATTTGCTTTCCCTTAGTCTAATTTAGTTTGGACTTCAATAGAAAATTCTACTGATGTTGTGATTTCCTCTTTCAGTATAAAGGCTTTCTGAGCATTGACTAGTTAGGATAATTTATAATGCAGTTCTGGTTCTAATTGATGTCTTATTTAGAACCGATCATTTTAAGTATTAGATTTACTTATTACATGATAATAATTCATTGTAAATAATATTTCACTACTTGCATGGTTTTATCCATAACACAGTTTTATTGCCTTATTTTGAATAGTATTTTATTGGGTACACATTGAATTTCATGTATACTATTTATACAATCTGTCCATGGAGTCCTCTTTAAATAATTTAATGTTGATGGTGCTACAATGAGTGTAGAACAGACAAATGGTGTTAAATTGTGTCTTAAATTTCATATCTTTTCTATTTTACAGTTTATCGTATAAAGCTGAAAAGTTCCCAGTCAGCAATAGAATAACACTTCAAGATACTACATGAATATCTAATAAATGTGGTTGAAAATGCTGAAATATCTTACAGTCATTCTGCTTGTATTGGAAAAAAAAATACTACAGCATTTCCTTCAAATGACTGATTCCATTTATACTTTTTTCATTAATAATTGAATAATTACCTTGTTTGCTCACGAAAGCAAACACAAAATAAGACTTATTAATTTGAATGAACATTCATGGCTAAAAGTTTTGGTAGTGATGCAAACGATGTGTTCTGTAGCTTCATTATTTTTAGATTTTTGTATCATCTATGTTATTAGAGTTTTAACAGTTTTTATCAGCAAATGCATCACATTTATGTGAAGAGTCAATATTTACATTCTCAGTAGGGTTAAGATCTGTGGGGTCATTTTGTTTAACTTTAGCCTTGTAACGTGATATTCTGTATTCAGCAGGAGGCTTTATCAGATAAAATAAGTTTGCAGCTGTCTTCTGCTGTTCATTCTGCAGAATATCAGTCCATCCTTGATGTTTTTCTTGGACCAAAGGGGCTTCTTGGCTGCACTTTTTGTCACAAGCCCCAAAAGCCTTTGCTTTAACACCCACGCTGTGCACTGACAGGAAACAAATTTCTGTAGCACTATCCTCAAGAGCAGATTTTCCTGCTTTTGCTGGAAACAGTTGGAAATCCTGAATGTTTCTTCACTGCAGGTGAGCCTCTCAGCTTGATGTTCCTGATGAGCCAAATAATGCCCCCCTCATTCAACTGCAATATTTTTAGCATGAGTTTGCTGGATGTGAAGTCATTTTGAACCAAAGGGATGATGGATGAATACTTTTCTTTGGTAACCATTACTAGCACCCTTAGCCTCTATAGCAGCCAATGTGCTAATAAGATTGATAGTGAATTCAGCCTAGTTCTTTCACAGTTTCACCTGTGCTGATGATACAACTATAGTAACACAAAGATAGCTGACAATTTGTTAGTCCAAAAGATCTCTGGTCCCCATAAAATACAACCCAACACTCACTTTAATTTTTTGCCTTTAACCCTATTTTAAAGAGGTCAATTTTACAAACATTGGTCGTCACCTTCTTTTACCTTCTTAATGGGCATTTTGATTCAGCAGCAATGTACTTTCCACTGAAATGGAAGATGGTATGAAAAGACATTACAGGAAAAGGTCCAGTGCGTGAGTGATTCTGGCAACAATTTTGCCTTTGCACTCAGTAATAGATGTACACATTTATTGGAAATATTAGTCTTTTTATGATTTAAAACAATAACAAAATGAAACAAAGCAAAAAGATGTGTTTGAGTGCTTTACTGACAAAACAATAATAAAACAAATCTACAAAGTTAAAAGTAAAGGATTTGAAGAGTTCATCATTGTGATACACCAAAACAACTGTGTTGAACTGAAATGTTTACTTAAAAAAAACAGCATTTACACAAAATCACAAAAACGTAAAAATGCAAACAACTGTGCAGACTTTTTTGAAAAAATTGACTGCTATGAGTATTTTTTTAGCATTACATCCTAAAACTGTTTCTAATTTAACTAAAGCAACTCTCTAAATTATTGATTTTTGACTTACGTAAATGATAATTGCATAAAGTTAAGCAACTTCAAGAGATCCTTCACATAAAACCTACTTTAAAATCACAGCTGCTTCATTGCAAACTAAATAAAAGATGCTTTTGATAGCAAGATTTTTACATGTGGTCCCATCTTTAACAATAATCAACAGCATTAGGTTAAAATAACAAAAAGAGAGGATTAAAAAAGATGGAAATCCTAGGGTCAACTGATGTGACTCGATAAAAGTGGTTAAACAATAGGGGAACTGTCACATCTGATGTAATCTGTAAACCAGGTGGAAAAATAAGTCTATACGAACGGTTTCTATACATTTTAAACTTAACTTCTACAACCTTTTTACAAAGAAAACAAAAAAGTACATTAAAAATAGAGCTGGAGGTTTGTGTTTCTTTGTTGAATTCACAAGTACTCCCATTTCCTGATTATGTGAGGATAGGGAGTTTAAACACAAAGAAAATTTATAAAAATAGAAATGATTCAGACTGTAAAAGTCAGAGTTCAGAGTACAGAGTTCATCTTTAGACTCAATAATGCATATATGATCAGGTGCAGTTTGTCCCACTGTGAGGTGTAAGACCATCTGAAAATAAGACCATTTAATGAAGAAATCATCTTCTCAAGTTTCAACTGGTTCTTTCAGGGTGGATGGTTTTGCATAAATTAAGGCAGATTTTCCAATTTTCAGTCAATTTTTTACAACATTTTAAACCTTTAAATTGATTGTTGCTTCACTGTGTTGGAGGTTTTAGTCCGTGTATTATCTGAGCCATTAAAACGCCAACGCTGTGCACAGAACCGATTTGTATGTTAGAGTTGTTTGTTCATCACATTATCTTAATAATTAATTTATCTTATTATTGAGATAATGAGATGTTACGTTTTTTTCATAATAATTCTAGTGCCTTTTATCCAGATATCTTAAGCTTGTTTTGCAGTGATAACAGTATTATTTTGTTGTCATCAAGAAATGAGATCCAAGCCCATTTAATCATAACAGGTTCCTCTTTTGTTTATTTTTTTTTATTATCTCCTTATCTCAACATATTGAGACTATCACAGGATATTGAGCATGTTTTGCTGCAATAACCGTTTTTAATCCCAAACTTGTTTTGACATAATGGTCTTATTATTTAGAAATAACAAGACCTTAAAGTTTTTAGGCAGCTAATAATCGTACTTCTCATTATCATAATCATCTCATTATCTTAAGTTATCAAGATTGTGAGGTTGTTTAAACATACATGATAAAGGAACCATTATTTAAAAAAACAAGAGCTTGAGCTTGTATTGCCTGGTAAGTTTATGATCTTTTCTAGTAAGGGGATATCTTGTTTTTCGTTGTGATAATGACTTAATTATCTCATCTCTAGATAACAAGCTCTTGAATTTGTTTGACATTATTGGTCTCATCTCAAGATAAAGACATCTGGAGCTTTGCCACCATTCTTTAATCTCAAGAAAACAAAATAAATCTTCTCAATATCTTAGGATAAAATTAATTACTGTTTTGACAAAATAAAGTTCTTCCCTCAAGGAACAAGACTTTAAGCTAGCATTTCTGTTGTGTTTTATGAATTCATTTAGAGATAATTAGGTTCGTTTTTTTTGCTCGGATAGCAACAGAATTATCTCATCTCGATGAGATCTAGAACTTGTTTTGCCTTCAGTAACAATTAATGAATCTCGAGAAAACAAGATCTTGCCATAATGATCTCTTTATCTTGAGATGGTATGTCAAGGGGGCAGAGTTTCGGGCTAATAATTGCTCATCCATAGTTGTGAAATGGCACTATATAAATAAACTGTATTTTCCAGCCCACAGCTTTAGTATCAAACCATTACTCTTTCATCCTCGACGTAGCTGTCTCATTATCCCAAAATAGCAAGAACCTGATCTTGTTTTGAGATTATACAGGTCTCAATATCTCAAGAAAACAAGATCTCTTGCCTTCATAGTTGTGATAACAGTTCCATGATCTAATTATCTTGAGATACTTTGATATTTAATTTATTGCTTGATAATGGCTTAATCATTTTATTATCCTAAGATTATAGAACCTTAAGCCTAATTTGCCTTTCTAGCGTAATTATCATGGTATTATTACAAATTCAGCGTAAGAGCCCCATGAGATGTTTCTTGTTATAGTATCGGTTTCATTATTTCAGGATTTAAAAAATGTAATTCTCAAGAAAACATTAATATGTCCAAAAATCAGGAATATCAAGTAGCTCACTACTAACTAAAGCTGAAGCACAGCAGAGGAATAGTTGCTTTTGTTAATAGTCGACCAAGTTGTTTTGTTACTGGGCTGCAATCACTGCTTAGACAAGACTGCTTGGAAGGTCACTGCATCATTTACTGGAAAAATTACTGAACATTAAATAACCACGATACAAACAGCATTTTTCCCATCAGGACATATTTAGTTAAGACGTTAGAAACAAGTGGCAGATCAGACTGGAAACTGAGTAAATTTTGCACTCATGCATTGGGCATTAACTCATCTGCAATAACAAACTTGACCCAGCAACATAAAGTCTTGCCTAAGACAGGGGGGATAATGCCCACAAGATGCTCATTGCCCAGATTAATAAATATAAAGCTTATTTTGCCTTATGTAGTTGGTAATTGGGGAACAATATGAATCTTTGTTATATCTTGGCCTAAAAAGATTATGGAATGAGATAACAGCATGAACTGAATTTAAGTTCAGATTGTTTTTGCCTTTTTCAGATTCATTGGATAGATCATCCTGTTTTTTTTACTTTGGGAAACTTGATCCAACCTGATGTTGCAACCATTACCTCTCAGAAGGCCCTGACCTGTTGGTTTTGGCACCATGAAAGCATGGAAGAACTGTTTCTGGAGGCTGCTTCTAATCGAGTTCTCGTTTATTTTGGCAAATGCTACTTCTTTGGCACACACACAAGAGTTGTGCAGGCAGGTAAAACATAAATAACATATCCTTGCTGACAGTTGTTACTAAAGTTTTAAAGCTTCTGTGTTTGATAACAAAATTGGTAAAAGTGTATTTTTTTTCTTTTTATTAAATAAAATAACCAATGCAGAATCCTGCAGTGCACTAAATAAAAAATCAGCATATGTTGTGTTCCCATTAATGTATTACAATCACAGAGATCGCCCCCTGCTGGCTGTAGGATAGTTTGCAGTTTTGATGAACTTGCTTTAATCAATGGTTCTTTATGGAACTATGCGCCTCCAAAGAAAAGTGCTCAACTCTCCAAGTATTAATATGTGGGCAAAAATAAATAAATCAAAGACTGTTAAAGCGGCATGATTTCCAGGTCTTCTATATAACATGTATGATACACATTTAAATCCTCTGTCAATGCACCTCCAGCCAACATTCTTCTGACCACTTGTGAGCAAGGAACGAAACAAACACGTAGTGTTTAAAAGTCGAGACATTTGAAATGGCTGCTATGTTAACAGCCATGTTATTTTAACCAGCACCTAGTTGCTACCACTAGGTGGCAGTAGTAGACCAAGCTCATTACTACAGGATTAACAGAACACCTGAGCAAACAGTCTACATTATCACTATGAAACGTTGGCAGAATTTACAGTTTGACAACCCCATATAAAAAATAAATATTACCGTGTAAACATTAATAAAACCAGAGTTCAGTTGAAACACGTTGTATTGTAAAGTATTTCAGATTTGTTAAACTCTTTCAGAATAGATTAATTGTGAATAGGCACTATATAAACAAGCTGGATTTTACTGCTGTTCTACAAATTACTTGTTTTCTTGGAGTTCTGAATGTGGTGGTCAGCGTTACAGACCTCACATATAAATAACGAATAAATGTCCTTGTCAACAACCATTTACTGCAAACGTGACGGCGGTTTAAGAGTTTATAAAGCAGCAGAGGTTCCACCCACGGTGGCTCAAATTAAAGACAATCATCTGCCCACTGTTGCCATGTGCTTGCTCGTGAGAAGGGATTTCTGGAAAGTCAATGACTCAATGCAACCGACTTGGCTTTCTTGGATAACTTTTTATCAACTTGCATCATACAATCTATGGAATTTGACAAACAATTGAAATGCAATTTTGTAACCAAATTTGAACCTGGCTATAGAATAAGAAATTAATCCATTAGATTTTTGTTTCTGTATTTTTGGATATGGCTTGGAGACATATGTCCTGTAAAGTACCTTGGGATGACTGAAGTGGTTAATTGGAGCTATATAATTAAACCAAGTTAACTTCAAATTATTTTGATTAAAAAATTAAAACAAAATGAGCTAAATTTTATATTTAAAGGACATAAGAAAGTCTAATTTCACCACATATTCCATCTGAAAAACTGAATGACAACTGAGACATTTAGCTTTTTTATGGCATTAGGCTGCAAGTGAGACGCTTTACTTTTTAATATGGTCTAGATTCCTTAAACATAAAAACCTCTTATTGGTCTGATTCTACCCAAGAAAGTAAAAATGTTTGCCCTGTTATGAAATTTTATTTTTAAATCATTTTGCAAGGGTCAATTATATTTTGCTGCTCCTTGGTCTCACAGTTGGCATTAGTTTCTGCAAAACCCTCATTTGTATTTATCCAGAATACATTATTAAACAATTTTTTTTTTTACAAAAGGGTAAGACTGTGACCTCTCAACAGAACCCCATTTAAAAAGAAAATGTAGAATTATCCTATTGTGTTAAATTTATGTGTTATCTGCAAAAAACTCGATGGTGCTTTGATACTGTTTTCCTCTAAAAGGTCTGAGAACCAAAGGCTTAGACTTTATAAAACACATTGACCTGAAAATGTGATTCAGTTAACAAGAAGCCTTCATTTTTCTGTCAGAAGACCAAAAATGTAAAGTTTTAACTTTTAGCTGGTCCAACCAGCGAGCCAGAACGTTTCTGTGAATGTGGTTTCTTCCTTTTAATATGTGCAACTATCGCTCAACAAAACAGTGAAATAGTGGCGGTTACAGCATGACGAGATGGAGGTTGGGACAATTTTAGCGTTTAATACACCTAAACTTTATTGGTAACAGATTCACAATTTCTTCTGACAATTCAGGAACCAGTTCAGAAGAAAACAGATTAAACTTCTAACCAACTAAAAATATGCCTTCATGTTATCCTTCAGATGGTGATTATGTTTTACTATAATCTGATAACCAACAACATCACGAGGTCTGTACAAAGAGTTCAAAAATTCACAGCACTTTTGATCAGAAACAGAAAGGGAGAATGTTTCTCCCTACTTTAAAGAACACATTGCTTCTTAGAAACATCAGTGTCCAGAACTCTGTTCAACAGGTCCATTTGGAAGGTCATTACCCAGTGACCGTTTGAATGGAGATTTCTAATCACAATAATAAATAAATAGTGATGCAGGTAATCGATGGAGGAGAAACAACCAAATGATCCAACCTGTGTCTTCATCAAGAGTTTTTTTGATTTAGTCTTCACTTCTGGTTTCAGCGCTTTAAATTGTTAGGAATATTTGTGTTAAAGCAACACCCTTCAGGCATTTTTGGCTTTCCGCACCGGCAGTGTCTATGACTGGGAATTTTGTCCAAGTCATTTTTAGTGACCAAACGTTTCTGAGATCCTTCACCCGTTATACTGCTGCTGATAGCGGCGGTTCAGCTCACGCAGCTCCTTCTCTCGTACCCTTCGAGCTTTGTTGGACTTGGTGGAGCGGCTGGAGCGTGTGGACTGGGCCGACTTGGTGCTGTGGCAGCGCGAGGAGGCCCGCTTCAGGAGGTTCTGAGATATGCAGCGCTGCAGGTTCTTCATGGAGGAGGAGGCTGCCATGCTGATGATCCAGGGGTGCTTGAGAGCCTGGCCCGCCGTCAGCCGCTCGCTGGGGTCCACCGTCAGAATACGCTCGACAAAGTCTTTGGCCAGGTTGGACACGCTGGGCCACGGCTGTAGAAAGAGGAGAGGGGAAAGGGTCAGTGACATATTTTAGTTGAATCATTCACTCATGAACTGCACAGTTCAGGGCTCAAAACGATTCATTCATTAGATTGACGTTTGGCTGAATATGAGACTGTTTTGTATATTAACAATAATAGAATTGAATAGATGGTTATAGAAATAGTATGTTGATCCTGTTTATGTTGCCATAATGCTCTCTTTATTGGTGCGTGGGAATATTTGTACTTCAACCATCAATAGTGGAGGTCAAAACTGTTATTATGTGTCTCAGAAACTTAAGTGTTCGAACCTCTTGGGCTGAAGCAAAAATATTCCCCCAACATGCATGGGTTTGTCTGGAGATTCGTCCTCTGAACAGAAGATGGCAGTAGAAGCATGAAGCTCAGGATGTGTTGCAGTAAACCCTAAAGTCACAAGACGTTCTGTCCACAACAAGCCTTTCAACTTGCCTTGGTTTGGATTCTCTCACATTGTCAGAGCAGATGTAGATTTTAGAGAGTTTGATTCTTTGTGTGTTCCACTGTGGTTGAGTTTTATGTTCCCAAAACATGTCATCTGACTTGGGAAACAAATCCTCTCAGTAATGGCTGTTCTGTTGTTGTGAGACATAAACTATTTAGTACGAGTGACTGGTTGTGAGTCAAACTCAACCCCCCACTTAGGTAGGAATTACATGCTACAACACACACACACACACACATGCAGGCACACACACGCAAGCGCGCCTACACACACACACAGACACACAATGCTTGATCACATTGTCCTGTTTGGTCACCAGCTGTGTTTGTGGTCTCTCTCTGTTCACGTAGCAGATAAATCACCAGCGACGGCCAAACATGCACGACACTTATAAAACACATACATTTCTGCCCTCCCACAGCTATGCCTCGGCTATGACTAGTTCCTGGACCGCAGCTGTAAATGTGAACATTATTTATCCCAGCTGTCGGGAGCAAAATCCCAAAGGAGAACACATTCAGATCTGTAACATCGCAACCCCTACGCTCAGGCCCATATTTCTTAGAAATGTTAAAGTTGGGATTTTCTTTTCAGGACTGGAAAATTCTTCATGTAAACGGGGAAAGATGTAGGATGCTGTAACTTCTGCCTCACCAGGAATATACTATTAGTTTAGCCTGAAACCTGAGTTGGTCATCCTTAAGTTAGTTTTGTACAAATTGTCTTGCTGAATTAAACACTAGAAGTGAATCAATCAGGCTTTTTCGGGCCGATACAGATTTCCTCTTTTCTTTTGAGGTGTGAGCTTCCAAATCTGATTTTGAGCATTCTGATTTTTTCTTTCTTAGGACCCTAACACCAAAAGGAGACAAAAATGTGCTGCAGTTTCTTTAATAGAGGTAGTAGTTTTGAATCCCAGTAGAAATGAAGATATAAGATTATTCCCGTTAATGTGTTAAAACTTATATGCCTTTATTTCAATTGTATTTACCTCTTAAAAGATGCAGCAGGTTGTATGTATTTAGAGAAAGGATGAGAGTTCTTAGTTTTGATACATTTAATTAAGGGAAACAAACAAAAAAATAAATAACAAATCAGGATTTGACTCTGATCACCAATCAGAACCGATCAAGGGAAAATTACCCGATTTCTCTAGCCAACTGATTGGTGCATATCAACTAAGGACCCCACCTTTACAGCAAGATGCACGGCTGTAAACATTATAATACCAGAAAAGGTGATGATGAAAGTACAAGTCTGAAATGTAAAGTAGCCATTTACAAAGCGAAGAAGCCCCTGTAGATATGGTGAAGCTTTAAAATCTCTTTTCAACTCAGAAACATTTACTGGTATTATTGGTCTGGGGCAAATGAAAAATCTTTTCAAAGCAGTTTATCTTGGGAGTGGACAGACATTTGGATAACATCTTATTTATTCATATTTAAGCATTATTTTCAGCATTTCTCTTTTAATAGGACCACAACGCTTCTTTGGCTTCCAGTAAAAACTTGCCTGGCTTACAAATAGCTTAACTATTTCCAGCCTGAAGCCATGAAAACATATGCTCCCAGAAAGGGACACCAGCGATAACTATGTCAGGTTGGGACTCATTTAACCCAAAACAAGTTAATTCCCAGCAAACAGCTTCTCACAACATATTACTAAACTGACAGCTGTTTGTGCAGAAATGTGTTTTATTGAGATTTTATGTGACAGACCAACATGAGCATCAATGAAACACATTCTCAGATGGAGTAAGAGTTGACCTTGACTGGACCATTCTAATACATTAATATGATTTGATCAAAATCTTTCTATTGCAGCTGTGGCTGCACGTTTAGGGATGTTGTCCTGCAGACATGAGGGCTCGATGGCTGGTGTCCTGCAACTTTTACATGTGCCCTTGGTCCAACACACCTGAATCAAATGGCTAAATTTCCTCCTTATTAAACAAAAAGTGATTATGTGACAGACCAACTCACACAAAATCCCAATAAAAGGCAATTAAGTTAATGGTTGTAATGTGACAAAATGTTAAAAAAGGTCATGGGGGATAAACAGTCTTGCAAAGCGCTATTAATCAGGTGTCAGCATGGAGGGCAGTGAAGGCCATCAAATCTATTTTGTACTGTTCCTTTGAGGAAATCAGTGCAAACACTATACGTGTATGCAATAAATAGAACTATGAAGTCTGTAGGCCTAGAAGCAAATTTAAATAAAAATAATAAAAGGGCTAATTTTCTTTTTTTTGCACTGTGCTGACACTTTCTGTAAACATGTTTTAAAGGAGAGCAAACATATTGACAGGAAACATGGAAATGTGTCTTAATTTTAGTTAGAAATATTAAATATGGGAGAAACGTAGAGGGGTTTAGGAATACCATGAGACTGTGGGAACTGTGTCAAGCTTCACTTCTTGTATCAATCTGTTGACAAACCCTCCTGCAGAGTGCAGCATGTATTCCAAATATGGGGGAAGAAGAAGAAAGCTACAGATGTCAGTTCTTACCTCTCCAGAGAAGCTATACTTCCCCTTCAGGATCTGCCGGTAGAGCCTCATGCGGTTGTCGTCCTCAAACGGCATGGTTCCACTCAGCAGGATGTACGATATCACCCCCAGCGCCCACATGTCCACAGCGTTTGTGTACGGCTTCCTCACTAGGATCTCTGGGGCGATGTACTCTGGTGTGCCACAAGTCGTCTTCATCAGACACTCGTCTCCCTTCTTCCTGCTGCTGGCCAAACCAAAGTCAGTGATGATGATCTTGGAATCAGCTCCAGGGTGGTAGTACAGCAGGTTCTCCGGCTTCAGATCGCGATGGGTTATCCCCAGAGCATGGAGATACTTGACACCATCTAGCACCATCTGCAACACCCGTGTGGCATCTCGCTCTGTGAAGGAGCCACGAGCGATGATCCGGTCAAAGAGCTCTCCTCCCGTGGCCAGTTCCATGACCATGTAGACCCGCTCCGCCGTCTCAAACACCTCCATCAGCTGAATGATGTTGGTGTGACGAACTCGACGAAGAACACACAGTTCCGACTCACACACCTCCCTCCCCTCCCGGTAACGTGTCTCAATCATCTTGATGGCGTAAGGCTGCCGCGTGCTCTTGTGCTCCACGCGAACAACTCGGCTGAAACTCCCGCGACCTATGAGGGCTTTTATCTCGTACTTAGCTGTGACTCGGGGGTCGAACTTGGCTCGGTACTTTGCCACCTTTTTCTGCTGAGGGTCTGACAGTTTGGAGGGGTCTTTAGCGGTCTGAGCCAAAGCGGAAGTGGGAGAGGCAGCTTGTGCTTGACCTTGATAAGCACAGGTGAGGTTTGGCTTTTCTGCTGCCACCCCACCGGCCTCAACTGCCTTACTTCCAGTGCCATCTCCTCGAATGAAGTGCTTATAGATATCCGTCTGAGGATCAACCTGAGGAATACAGAAGACAGTGCCTCTTTACTCTACACAAAGAAATAAGCTCCATATAATTTTTTTTGTTGACTTTTACTTTCATAACCAAAACACTTGGCAACTAATTTATCTACTACAAAGGAAAAAGTAGCCTTACAGTCCTCAATATTCTGTTTCTTTAAAATATCTATAGTCATGCCAAATTATTTCTAATTAGCTACAAATCATAAGTTAAATGAAAAAAAGGACTCATGTTTCAGGCTATCCACCAGCAGGTTGTTTATTTTCCATTACTTTGTATATATTTTACCAAAAATATTGCAGAAATAGTTTCACTTTTTAATATTTGTGTAACCATGGACCTAAGACTGTTAATAAAGCTCGACTGATTGATTAACCTAATATTGTACATCCTATCATGAGAAAGCTGTATGGCTATATCCCGACCTAGTACTGACCTTTTAATAGTTCAACTTTCTTTATTAAATTTTCAACTGGTTTGACACAATATTGATAGAACAATGCAAAGGAAGTAACCTCAAAGAGGAAGGACAAAAACAATGCAGGCTATTCTACCTTAAACCTCCCCCCCAACACATTACTATCAAGGTCTGAACCCAATACAAAAATTTAACAGAGATCCAGTCCCTGTAACACTACATACTTACACATCCACCCAGACGTACACATGACAAAACAGACAGGGAATACAAAAAATAAATAAATACATAAATAGGGATTAAATAAGGGGAGGCCTACAAGAAGCCCAATTTGCCTCGATGTCAGGAAGTGAAGTGAAAGTGGCTGCTAGAGATATGAAAGGTCTCCTAATCTCCATGAAATTGCTGGTAGAGCCCTTAAGTGAAAATCTGAGTTTTTCCAGCTTCAGGTTGTAAAGGACATCTCTCACCCAATGGTCATGTCAGGGCGGGATGCTTCATTTCCACTTAACTAAAATAAGTCTACGAGCCAGCAGGGTGGAGAAGGCTAGAGCTCATCTCAGAGAAAGCGAAAGGCACGGGTCTGGAAGGAGACCAAATATAGCTGATAGCGGATTGGGGAGAATTGTCTGATCATAGGCTTGACTAAGACATTACCCCAAAACCCACTCAACTTAGGGCAAGCCCAAAACATGTGAACATGAATAGCTGGAGACTGTCCACATCTATTACCAGCATCACTAACTGTTGAGTAGATTTTAGCCAATTTTGTGTTTGTGTAATACACTTTATAGAATATTTTGCACTGGATCAAGGCATGTCGGGCACAAATTGAAGACTGATGAATGAAATTAGTGGCAGCCTCCCACTGTTCCTCCAGCATATCCACACCCAGCTCCCCCTCTCATGCCCTTTCAGCTAAAGCTGCAAACTTAGAAATGTTAATATTAAAGGAATTATATAAAAAAGTAATACATTTTTTCCATTGTGGGTCTATTTCTAGGACAGTTTCCAAAAGTGTATCAGGGGGTCTATTCGGAAAGTGTGGAAACACCTTTTTAAGTAAATCTCTGGCCTGAAAAAAAACAAAAAACAGTACTGACCTTTTTGACCAGGTCCAACTGAACGTCCCCTGGAGGCTCAGGGAGGACCTTGCTGTTCCGGCACCCCATCACATCACCTCGGCCCGCTGCCCAGCCAGCCACACAGGCCACCAGGAGTCCTGCCTCATCACCGCAACAGCTGATTCAACGGACTGACAACATCCAACATCCAGGCTGTACCTACGCTCAGACCGACGTTCAGATATGAGGCTGATCACTCCCATCCAAGTCCAGATCAGCTGGCAGATCAGTTGCCTGGGACAGCAAGCCTCTCTAAAAACGTTACCCTCAGGACTCATGCAGAACTTCCAGGGAAAATCCAGTCATCAGTTGTCCTCTGAGGCATTAGGAAAAGCTTCAGAGTCAGCAGCAGTCTTGGCACCGATTAAACAGCTCCCCCATGAAGAATTATTGCTGTGGCAGAGTGAAGCTGTGAAATGTAAAATTGAACGATATATCATCAGCAGGACATTGGTTAGGGGTAAAAGGACGCAATGAGGCCTTGTTGGAGGACATTCAAGACAAAAATTACACAAAAGCATCAATGAACCAATTGTAGGTGACCAGAATTAGGTGATTTTCAGTTTGACTGGTAAATGGGAGAACTTTTTCCCTCTGGTTTACATTAATAACAGAATACAGTTTTCTCAAGGTTTAATTTAGCAATATGCTGAAGTGCCTTTCTGTAATGTTTTATGGGTTTAAAGAGGTCAAAAGAAACAAACGTGGTTTAAGAAGCTACTATGATATTCTATGAAGGTATGTCTGCTTCCTGTTTCACTGCTCAGTATCATACCTGTATTAATCAATATATTATTTTGCAGCCATATGAAAAATTGCTGCGTTTCTGTTTAAGAATAAAAAAAATAATAATTAAGATCATGTTAAGCAAATAAGTTTTAAAATTGTGCCTAAATATCCCAATACTGTGATGCTGTGGCATTTTTAATCAAAATTATGTCATAACAGAATCTCATACAGACCCGTTCCCAGTGGCCACTCAAACAAACATTTAAAACAAAAAAAAAGGTTAACAAGCTATAATCTTTCCTATAAATGCATGTAGTTTAGGGCTGTTAATGTTATTATTTAAAAATACAAATAATAAAAAAAAAAGCATTTTTTATTATTAGCACAGGATCATAACACGACATCCAGCTAAAAAACATTTAGCAACAGCTGGAAAAAAACTAGGGCTGCAACTACTGATTATTTTGCTAGCGATTTCAATCTCTTTTAATCTGTTGACTGTTTGGTGCTTAATACGAGATTTTTTTTACAGAGGTGAAGCGGAAGCTATGTTACTTGAGGAGTTCTGGACAGAGCATATTTACAGACAATGAAGGATTTTTTTTAATCTTAAACGCAAAATGTATATTGTTTTTTACAGTTTTGGCTTAATTACTGCTCTGAGTGGTGGGTTCTTTCAGCAAATGCAAATGGCATGTTTTAGTGTCTATATACTCCAGTTAACGATTATGCAATTATTAAATTAGCTGACAATTATTTCAATAATCAGTTAATCAGATTAATTGTTTCAGCCCTAAAAACAAACGTACATGAAATTGTCTTGGTCTGTTTTCGTTATTTTTATTTAAATGCAAACATTTTAGCCACAAACCATTAGAGATCCGTCTGCAACATTTTTCTCTGAATAAAGTTTGAAAACTTTAAACTAATTAAGGCTTTGCCTGGGTCTGGTAAAGTGGAGACTTTGTGTAGCAGATAAAAATCCCTTTTCTTAATTTAATTTTAATTACACTTAATTGTGCAGATAACATTCATATCTAAGTCAATTCCATTTAATTCAAACTTATAAATAACAAACAGTTGATAAATATGTAATTTTGATGGTGTGTTGAATAGATTGTGTAATAGAAACCTCTTTTTACCTTTGGAGTTGCACTCATGACTGAACTGAAGTCTATTTTTTCATATTTTAAATCATATTTTGCATTCTGAACACCCAGGCTTATTATTTATTTATTCATAAATAAGTATTGTTTTATTTTACTTATTGTTGTCATACTAGAAGTGGTACTTTATACATATATTTCATCCTTATAAGTGGAAAACTTTGAATGTATTTTGTGAAATAAATACTAAAGATTATTTGTGTAAAAAAAAAAAACAAAAGTCATTTACATTACTTGAAAATAAATGGTCCACTTTTTAAAAATGTTTCTAATTACAATCTATATGTTTATTTAATGTTTTATCTATTGATTATTTTGAGGCACATTTGGTATCCCATACCCTTTTAGATGCTGTCTATGTAAAAATGTCAATTATTTTTGATACATGCAAAATCGGAATAAGAATTATTTTTTACAAAAATTTGGCCGAGAAAACTGCAATCGGTGTATTTCTAAGTTGCAGTTGGTTACTATGAGGTGTGCATTAAAAAGGACAAAGGTAAACATTTAATTATATCAAAGTTAGAAACATGATTAACAGTTACATATGATTTATAAACGTAGCAGCAGATTTATTGGAAACCGTATTTTAAAAGTAGATACTAGTCCGTTAATTAAAGAAACTTCAAGTAAAACAGTTTCAAAGCGCATTTGTTGTTTTCTTTCGTCTTTTAAACACGGGCCCGTTAGATTTGTTTTTTTAGGCAGACAAAAACTAACCATAACTTCTATTTCAGCAGAATGTAACATCGTAGCAGTCTCCAGAAGCTCTCAATCAACAGCTCTGTGATGAAAACTAATGAAGTGACTTTTTAATCTCACGACTAAACTTACCGGAGAAGTGTGTGACCATGCTAATTAGCCTGTTAGCAGCAGCTCCTGCCAAATCCAGCCTCCTCACCCCACTCTGCCTCACTCTCACTCAGCTGGGCTCTCCATTTTCATCCCACTCTTTCCCAACTTCAGCCCCAGACACAAACACCGCGAACCCGCCACCGACTTCGATGGCAACTTATCAACCTATCACAGCTTTTAGGCGGTTTGTTTACTACGCGTTTGAAAGCGTTGAGAAACTTCCCAAAATTAATTAGTCTCTCTCCGTTTCTGGTCGGTGTTTTTCCAACACAGGGAGGACCACCTTCTCACGGCACCGGAAAGAGAAAATACGGTTCTTCCGGTGGACCGCCTTCAAAATAAAAGGTCTGACTGAAAAGTCAAAAAAGTCAACTCCCACTTTTCTCAAGCTGTTTTGGTTTAACGCTCAGTTACATCAGACAAAGAAAACATCACAGAATCAAAGTCACACGTTTGACCATATGTGCCGATTGTTGTCTGATTTATATTCCACTCAAAAAAATCTCAATTTTTTAAAGTTCAGTGGGACTGAAGACTGATGTCATGGTATTTAGTGGCACAGCTGAGACTCCCCCTGTTAAGATAGGTTAGCTCAGCACAATAAGTCAACCATTACAAACAAAAGTGGACGCTGATCTTGACAGCCAGATTACAGCAGTTGTGAAATCGAGCCTTTATCATTTAAGGCCAAAATAAAGCACCTTCTTCCTAGGAAGCACTTTGACCACTACTCAGCTGGATTACTGTAATGTACTTTATGTGGAGGTCAGTGGTGACCCCCACATATCTGCCACTCGCAAACATGAGCACATGTGAAATGACCTGGTATTTTATAATTGTTTTTTAGTATCTTTTTTATATTTAATGTTTTTGTGTCTGTGTAACTGCCTTTTTGTCATTTTTATGCCCTGTGTTCTACAGCACTTTGGTCCTTGTGATCATTTAAAGTGCTATACAAATGATGCTGGATTGGATTGGATGTGAGGTTTTTTCTGTCATTTTAAAAATTGATGATGCTGACAGCATTTGAATCAACAGAGAGGCAAACTTTACTTGATTAGCCATATTTTCTATTATAAGTACATAATAAAGACTTAATATTTGACAGTTTATTGGTCTTCATGTCTGACTTTTTATGAAAATAATATCTGAAGTGAGCTTAGGACCCGTTTGCTTGTGGCTTTATTGATGTCTCCCACCGAAACTAGACACGGCTTAATAAGGTATGCACTGACAGTTTTTGCACATTCTGGGCAGCTCCTCCTTAAACGTTTTCAACTGAGCAGATGTTTGGTTAATTCATCTTCCTTCTTAGAAGTCCACATATCATTAGCATGGTCACTCTTGCAAAGGAATTCCTCATTGTGTTTACATTTACCTTCCTCTGTTGTTTGGTTGGCTAAAGTAACTCCTATTGAGTGGATAAATCTGTAAAGTTGTTTAACAAATCTAAAATAAATAAAACAGAAATGTTCACTGGCTTGCCACAGCAAAGCTATGTGATCAAACAGAAACACAGTGGAGCATTATTACTAATTATATATTTTTTAAAGAAAAGAAAATGTCTGTCAACATCCAAATGTTTTTGGTAGGTGACCTTTCAGACCTAATTATGTAAGGCTGATTGTGTCTACCTTAGAAAGATGTTGGTGATAATAGCAATGATCAACGTGATAAGAGAGATTTGTGCATCTTCCATTCTAAGACATCCTCTTATAAGGTTCCTTGTCCTCTCATTTAGTCTTTGTATGTTATTTTGTGTGCAGGTATTCAGTCTATACATATACATACATACATATAATCAGTCCTCTGTTCATGTGGAATAAAGCATCCAAAGCCAGTGCCTTTCTTTAACATATTCATGATTTGTGAAATGAGATGCACTTCAGCAAGAAGATAATTTAAATTCCATAATTTGTATGGTTTCTATTTTTTTTGTCTATAGCCTGGTTCATGTGAAAAAATGTTATGTTGATGTTTTTGTGTTTTGCAATTTGTTTGGTCTAGGGTTTTTCCAGACCTTTTACTAACATTATAAAGACTCATGGCGGAATATGTGGCTGAAAAAAACATTTTTTTCATGAACATCTGTAAGAATAGGTATTAATTCGCGTGTAAAAAATTAACAAATTTAAAAATGTGTCAGCTTTAATCTTGTTTTTTAATTATTTTAGTTTTATTTTATGTTTTATGCTACTACTACAACTATGTTTGATTTGTTGAAACAATTAATATTGATATCCAAAAAAGTAAAAAATGTTCTTTAAGGGACATGGCAGTGGTGCAGGGGTAAAAACACGTGACCCATATTCAGAAGCTTCAGTCCTTAATGCAGCCTGTAGCGGGTTCGACTCCCACCCCAGGCGACCTTTGCTGCATGTCTTCCCACCTTTCCTGTTGTGAAAAATAAAAAGGCAACCAGTGCTGCAAAAAAAATTATTTCATTTGTCAGTCAACATCTTCCTGGTAAAATGAGGTGCCAGGCACACCAGTCCAGTTCAATATGTAATAAGACCAGGCAATGACATGTCAGATCAACATTGAAATAGATGTCACTCTTGAGGTCACACCCCACCTTTCAAAGAGAATTATGGTCCTCATTTCTGGAGTGGTTATTTGGCAACCTACATAAAGAGCGTGCTGTGCTGGGGGGAAGCTGTCCTCAACAAATTATCAGGTAATGAAGGAATTTTCCCTGTAGTCTGAAGATAATTTGCAGTGATTGAGATCTCATGTGCTGAAGCCCACTAAGAGAGTCTTGCAGAAAGCAAGGCATCCCTTTTCTTTGCATCTTTGCCTCATAACAAGGTCCGGAGCAGCCTCTCATACAAATTAGTGGCTCCTCATGCCTAAAAAACATGTGCATTACATTTGTAGGATTTAGAATTGTATTAAATTGTGTCGGGTATTATTAGAACATTTGAGTATGTATTATAATCTCTTATCCCACACGCTGCAAGATATCAGGGTGCCAAGTTCTTCTTCCCACTCTCCTTTTAGTCTGTTCATTTGGTTAAGAACATGCTCTGTAAAGTTTTATATAATTCTGACATATGAGTTGGGCAGTATCTCAATAGTGTTCCCCAAATTATCCAGGTTTGCCCATTTAAAGTTGGGAATGTGTGTCTGGACATAGTCTGTAATCTCGAGGTATCTGAAAAAAAGATTGTGAATATTTTAAAGCCCTGTTTGTTGAAAGGACTGTCCTCAACGGAGGCAGTGAAATGGGGTTTGCTGCAATAGGTAGTAAAATGACACTTTATTAAATTCTCTGCGTTTTTTTCAATTGTTTCCATGTCTCTATTTTGTCATAAATTTTTGGATTGTGTCTAAAGTGGGCTTTGTTAACTGGAACAATGAATAAAATATCTACTTTAATATAATACAGTTGCCGGTCCTCGTGTTCCTTTGAAATTGCCCTTAGGTATTGGGCTTTTTAAAAACTATTTTATAGATGTACGCTAATACTAAACACATCATTATGGGCTTCATTAATGCTGCAGTTTACAGCCACAAGTCTACACAAATGCCTGATCCTGACAATGAACATCCATTTTTTTCTACATGCAGCCCCCATTGTTATTTAGATATTAACAAATAACTTTTTATTAGTTTATCCAAAATTTAGTTTGAAATGGGTTTCTACCAAGCATATTTTAATATGTTGAAATTAGAAGTAAAAATAAAATGATGCAGTATGTTAAAATCCATAATTTTAACACCTAAGAAAAAGACACAATATGCACATATTAAACTTACCTTTAATAACAACAAATACCGAAATACATTAGTGATTAGGCTACAAATTATGTTATCACTTAGCAGGCTTAGGCAGAAGCAAAAAAACAAGTTAACTATTCTAACTTCAACTGGCGAGTCTTTTAAAAACTAGAAGCGAATTAATAATGTTTTAATTTATAAGTGCTACATTTCATAATTTGAATCCAATGATATACCTGCATCTGATTTTAATATCTTTTTTTTGTTTTTTTGCATGGCAAAAACCTCTCAGATCATACTGAAAAAAAACTTTGTACCAATCCCGGAAATGACTTTGGTTTAGTTCTGTACGTTATGTGCATTATTTTATGCAAATAGAAATAATTAAATTTCATAACATGAGAATTAAGAAACAGTGGATTTGTTTGAGCATATTAATCACTTTTTAGTTATTATATTCCAGTGGCTTGATTTTGTACCATTATCAAATTTTACGATGTGTCCCACATTTCTACACACTAAGGCAATCAAGGTAGAATTAGTAAACAATAAATCATATTTAAGTCTTTATAATTCAATCATTCCTGGATTTGTACTTAATTAGTACTGACTTTGAAATTATCTGGAACTCTTTCAATCATGGTGTTAGAATTTTTGAATTCAGCATCTTCTTTTTTGTTCTGTTTTACAAAAAACATATTTAAATTTTCTTGATATTCAGAGACAGTTTATTCACATGTAAATGAGTTTTGAGAAGGTCTAACTCCCCTTCCGCTTCATTTTCAAGTTCCTCAAGTTTTTACCAGGCCAAATTCATTATGTGTCCTCTTTAAAAATTCTTAACTTAAATCTGCAACACTGTATTAATATAAAAGTATAAATCATTTGGGATCAACTAGTGCTCCTTGTGGTACACCACAGGTAATCATCCTAAATCCTGACACCATATCTTTAATTCATACACACTGTGCTCTACATTCTATTGGCTGCAAGATTTCAGGAAAATATCTAATTGTGATAACAATGCTGATAACGATTAAGTCTCACTTTTGAAACATTTTTCTTATCGTTTTCCAACATCTCCACCACTCTTCATGAGCTCTAGCATCTCAGCCACCAAGGAAATACAAAGCACACATTCTTACTTTGATGACAATTGCAATTTCACATATTATGCAGCTGTACCTAATTCCTACCCATCAATCATTTAACCCTTATTTCCCAAATTTCTCTAGTTTCTTCCAGAATTGTCCGTGATCTGTTTAGATTGAAGAAAGCTGTTGATACCAACACATCTAATCAAATGCAGATCAGCATATTGTCAAAATAAGGTGAGATCTTTCCATGTAATCCATGCAACATTCATTAACTGCTCGCAGTTAAATCCATAAAAGTTACAATAAATATCCTTATATCCTTATGTGTAATCCATACAACAATTATTAAAATACACAGTTGAAGTAGTGGAGTGTGAAACAAGCATATTCTTATATTCTGGAGAGGCCTGTGTGGCGTCACATATTATCTGTCTTATCTTTTGCAGAAATATAAACAAGTGTATCCAAAGAAATCATGTATGATGATTTTACATTCTTTTACATGTATTAAATGAAATTAGTAATCTTTGATTATCAAGTTAAAAGATGTATGATTGAAATATGGTTAAGAACTGATAATTAAAGTAAAAAACATTAAGGTTTGAAATTCTCAAACAGCTATATATGAAAGAGATATCACGTTAATTATTTGTGAAACATGAATAAAAAGAATGAAGTGATGGTTTTGCAACTGTGTTTTAAAGTAAATGCTGAAAGCTGAAGAATGAAATGTGTAATACTGTGTAAAGTTTAAAACTGAGCAGAAGAGGGAGAGAACTGTAGGATGATTGGGAGTGAGGAGAGCCAGTTGTATGCTGACAGCGAATCTTTTGAAGGCCGGCGCAAGGAAGGGAGGATGAATCTACAGCAAGCTGCGTGGCTATTACTGGCATCTCCAAGGCCGAAAAACAGAACCAGAAAGTCACGATGACCATGACTAAGTATTGAGCAATAACTGAGAAGCCTAACAAGGGGCTGACTGGTGAAAGCATCGGCACTATAAAGGCAATGCTGAAGGAGGGAACTGCGGTTGTTTCCTCGCAGAAGACCAGCGAACAAGATCGGACAGAGAAAAGATGCTCAGATGGAAAAGGAACAGAGACACAGCCCAGCTGATCGACTGCATTAAAAGAGAGGATCAACCCGTTTGTCTTAGAAGGACTGTGCCTCAAGATTAAGAATCTGATTTCATCTAAAGCCTTTTTATCCAGACAACAGAAGTGAACTTGATCGGTGAACAGTTGATTGCTCCAAGTTTCAGGCTTCTGGAAGTCCTGAATCAACCTCATTTATGTCTCCGGGTTTCCTTCAACTCTTCAGCCTCTGGAAACTACTGTCTTCGGAGACATATAACCACAAAGATCCTGTTTAATCATCAAAGCCTGGAGCATCAGTGCCTGTCCACTTAAACGAAGAAAACTGAAGATTAAGTCGTATTTCCTTCAAGAAACCACTCGTTACCAGAAGAAACATCTCCATCACGTGCATGGATGAGTCTCAGTCTTCAAAGCCTCTCCAAACTCACTAGTTTCAGCATCAGGGAAAGACAGGTTGAGTTGATTGATTCATTTATATTATTGAAATTATTTTGTGTTGCCAAATTTAGGCTGTTACTGACCCCTGCAAAAGCTTTACTAATTAAAGAAAGCATATAAAGTCTTAGTTAAATCGTGGACATTCAATTATTTGAGTCACCGTATTTTTGGTTTTTCATTGGTGGTAAAAAGTCTTGTTGCCTGGTTCTAAGATTTTTTAGGATTTTTTAGGACCTCCAGTTGAAGAAGAGCGAGACGTTTGTATGAAGGCTGTCAGAGGCTAGGCGAGTCATTTCCCGACACCAGCTTAAACAGAGCTTTCAGTAAACCTTCTTAGTAAGATCTATCAGGTTTAGGGAAGTCCGAACCCCTTGGATGGAGAGCTGGATTGAGCAATCCCCTAAGACATAGGGAAGTAGGAGGGAAGGGTTAGGTCATCAGACAATGAAAATATAATAACTAATTTCACAGGGATGACAGGGACCAGCAGAAACAATGGTCACCCATGGATCAAGAAAATTGTTGTCCTCACGGACAGGATTATTTCATGAAAGGTCCACAAAAAAGTTCACGACTGAGGATGAGATTGTGGGTCATGCTTTTGCCCTACTCCTAGCTGGCATGAAACCAGCAGCAACACATTAGCCTTCACCTGCTACCTGATGGGCCTCCACACTGGAGCTTGTGCCTATCTCCAGTAGTCTATGGGCAAAAGGCAGGGTACACCCTGGACAGATCGCCAGTCCATCACAGGGCAACACACAAACAACCATGCACACACTCATTCATACACCTAAGGGCAATTTAGAGTGACCAATTAACCTAATAGGCATGTCTTTGGACTGTGGGAGGAAGCCGGAGTACCCGGTGAGAACCCACGCATGCACAGGGAGAACATGCAAACTCCATGCAGAAAGACCCCCAGGTGGGAATTGAACCCAGGACCTTCTTGCTGCAAGGCAACAGTGCTACCAACTGCACCACCATGCAGCCCATATTTATTTGTGTTCAAGCTTTAGTTTCCTGGCTGATCTTGAGATGTTGCATCAGTTTTTTTCCTCATGTCATCTATGCGGTTATCGCATTAAAACATGTTAATCTCTGGGACACAATCTGTCTCTTTTGTGAACAGTATGATGGCTGGACATTCCCATTGTGTTTGAACTAAGCACCCAGGGAGGATTCTGGGGCTAAGGGTCTTGCTCAGGGACCCAGAGTGGCAGTCTGTGGGATATGAACCCAGCCCCTTGTGTCCCCTCCGGAACACAAACCTCCTGTTCTAACCACTAGGCCCCCACTCCCCCTGTGCCTAATTGGAAGTAATTTCTCAGTTTAATCTGTCTTCTGTTTTTTTTAACAATACTTTTAAGCATGTTTTGAGAAAACAGAGTTCATTTTAACTTTGATTAAAAAAGAATACATGAGTGATTTGCTGGCAATTAACATAAATGTTAATACATCCTGTTTGTTAAAACGGACCAAATGGCAACTTTAAGGGCATTCTGTGATGTATCTGTTGTATAAACCAGTGGTTTTTATTCCACATTTGAACACCATCACCTTTGCCCTAAAAACATTTACCTTATATTTTGCATACAGAAAAAAAAACCAAAAAAAAAAAAAACAATTTAACCACAGACATCTGGTCTTTTAAAGCCTTGAGGTGCAAAAACAAGTAACTGATGAATTTGGATGAAAACACATTGAGTCAATTTTTATTTCTTTATGATTTTGTGCTCTACAAACATAAATAAAATAAAAAAATCAAACCAACGCTTAAAACTTTTATTTTACAATTCTTTATTTAAGCTTTCACTAAGGATGATCTGACAGTATAACATTTTTAGCATATAGGCATAGTGGCTATAATTTTATAACTGTGTTTAACGAGGAAAGTATGTAAATGAACTTTAAATACATCTATATGATTTTGCTATTGGCTTGATATGACTATACATTTTTGGATATGATTTGGACTTGTGATATGTTGCTATATAAACAAATTAATTTGAATTGAATTTTAGAAAATTTGTTTTGAAATTTCTAAGAAATTCAAAACCTTTATGGTAAAACAATGCAGTTGTTTAGAGCATTTACTAACTTGGTCTATAGCCACATAAATTATGAAAACACAGTTACACAGAGACCTAAAATCTCACATCAATACCATTATTCAGTGGTGAAACAAGTGCCTGAAGAAGTGACTATACTTTCTATGCATTTTGTTTTATTAAGGGGCCCCATTTAGCAAAGGCTAGTAATGAATGGGTACTATGCAACCTCCTACACATACGTTTAGTAAGAATGGATCGCTTCATTTGTGAAATTTGTCATAGTTAGTAGTTAATAAGTAAGCAAGATTTTTCATATAGTGCCCAGACTTAGAATCACAAAGTGCTGAACAGCATAGGTAAAATTAAATTATATGTAAGTGATACAAACCAAATGAAAAGATTTACATTAAAAATGTAACATGAAAGCCTGATAAAACAAAAAGATATTCAACTTATTTTTAACTTGTCCACAGAGTCAGCAAAACAAAGTTTTCCACAGCTTTGGAGCGACAGACTGCCAGGCCCTGCCACCCTTTAGTTTTTAGCCCATTTAACCTAGTTTGATGATTCACTAAACAGAGACACAAAACTTACTCACTCTTGTATATGCACAAATATGCACATGTTGCTGCCTCCCATTAAGTTAATAAATAGACCATGAGTAAGAGGATACAGAAAACATAGAGTGAGATAAACTTTGAGCTGGAAGGAGAAAAAAAAGATTAATTACTAGAGCTTCCCATAGCAGGTAGTCTAAGCATTTAAAATTCTATTATTCAACAGGTTCATGTAACCTTAATCAAAAAATCAAAGCCACTCTATAAAGCATCCTATGCTGCGATTATTCCCTCAACCAAAATCTTGAGAAAAGGAAAGCCGATTAGTTTTGACTTATCTGTATTTGATTAGATACTCTGGGTAAATCTGCTGTTTTTCAAAAATCACATATATGCTGGGGTTGCTGGTGGAATTAACACAGCTGTCATAAAGAGCTTGGCTTCCCGCTTTTGGAGGTGGTCGAACGTAGCTGCTCCTCCCAGTTGTGTATTCACCTACCAGGACCAGAGCAACAAACATAGTCTTTGTTCGACTTCCTCCAGCCCTGGAATATCTGTCTGAGTAGGATGCATCTTTGGCAAAGTAGCTTCCTAGAAAACAGAGAGAGGAATAAAAGTATGATTAGAGTTTTTCTACTACTAGATTCGGCTTATATTTTAAACATCTATTTTACGACACCTTTGCCATAGGCTGTTCCATGGACACCACACATCCTCCAGTCAAAGTTTTGCTCACATATGGCATCAACCAGAGTCTCATCTGTCCCGTGGAACAAGTACTGCTGATCCGGAAGTTTCCCCCCGTTCCTCTTCTGCATCTGCTCCTTTTGCCTAAAAAAAAAAAACAAAAATAGCACAAAATTTAAATGGGAAATGCTTAATTACTCTTCACTACACAAAGTGGCTATGTGGAATTGTACAGCCCACAAAAAAACAATATTTATCTGCTAGTGATTTACCATTGAAAGACCTTCCACAAGGACGGATTCTGAATCCTCTGGATGCTTTCGATGTAACCATTAGGCATGGTGAGCTTGAACAACATCTCGATCATATTGTAATCTGCTGCAGGTTTGGACAGAAGCAGGAGCTAAAAAATGAGAGTCAAGTGTAGAAAGGAGGAAGGATTATTCGGGGTTGTTCAAAGCTAATTATAGACAAAATAGCTTATTAACAACCATAATGATATAGAGAAGATTAAAAAATGATACCTTGTATCCTAAATCAGGCAGTGCACTCTTGTCCCAGTGGGACGGAACATTTTCCACAATGGAGGAGCTGGAGATGTTTGATTTTTCCCTACAGAGAGGATGCATATATTAGGCATCATCTCAGAGACACAACCATACACAAAAAAATCATCTTAGAATGGCAAAAAAAAAACCTTGTATCTGAATAATACCTCTTGAGCTTCTCCTCCACATCATGAGCAGACACAAAGCGAGGCCTCCTTCGGACCTCTCTCTTGGTCTGGTATTGTAAATTCTGCTGATACATTTGCTGGGTTCCTGCTTCACCTTTAAAGTGGAAAACATACTTTTGTTTGCCAGCCTGGAAAGGGATTTCTGCTTCACTGTCTGCCAGGTACACATTTTCCAGGGTTTGAGAAGTGACTGAGGCATCTTCTGAACCCTAAACATAACACAAAAGGCAGAGAACAATCATCATATAAGCTTTAAAATACAGTATTTGTTCCCTTCTGAAAACTACTATGTACAACTGATTCACCAAAAACATTGGTAAGCTATACAGAATTTAATAATACTGAGTAATTAGTCAAAAAGGAGGAATCATCCTCAATCATAGAGCTGTCACACATTTAATAAGAAATGAGGATATTTAGCATTTTATCAAAAATAAGAATTATTTACCACCATATTATTTCACAAAACCAGGAATTTTATCACAATAAGGTCTACATGTACAAAGATTTTATGGACCTCTCCCATATTGAAAAGGTTAATCTCATGAGGGAAGCAACTTAAGAGACACCATATATTCAACACATATGCGCCATTGCTATATAAGTTACCCTACTTACAGAAGTGATTTGTTAATAACATTGTTATATCCTCACAGTTTTTTGTTGCTGCGAATAACAAGTAAAACTCAGATTTTAATTGTCAGTTAACCCTTTATTTAACACTGGGCATATTCCTACAACACCATGGCCTCAGGTGACAACAAAAACAACATAGAATTACCCATCGTCGTGCTAGATGTAGCTCATATTAGCCCAAAAATATATAAACATTACTTAATTACATGCTATGCTATTCAGGCGCTCAGTCTGCACTGATGAAGATTCACTTGCCTCAACATGGCAGATGCTAAAAGTGGCTTCAAGAGGAGAGAGAGGTTTATTGACATACAAATTTTGTACAAAGCATCAAACGTTCATCCCCAGATGGTCGGGCAATCATTAAAGAGTTAGTTTGGATTTTTTGAAATGAGGCTGTGAAAATGTTCATATTAGTGGGACATAATGGTATTTTAGTGAACATTAAAGGTCTACAATTTCAGTGATAAATTTTAAGTTTGGTGCTATTTCATCCAAGGAAACACACGTGTGTCAACAGGGGCTGCATTCCACTTCTGCATGTCTGTACATTGGTTGTTAGGATGCATACACGTCTATTTGCTCGGTGAGTGATAAGCTGAGAAATTACTGTTGTTGTGGTAACAAACCTGACCTGCTCCTGAGCAACTGATGTCCTCTTCAGCTCCACTCTCATTCAGACGAAACTTTACCAGACATTAAAGACTTTGATTTCAGTAAATGTAGTTCAATGTCACACTGACACACGTGTAGCAATATAGAGTCAATGTTCCAGCTCTTCAGGCTATTAATATGTACTATTTATTTTTTTTACTTTTTCCCCAGCAAAATCTATAACTAATTAAGATATACATACAGAGAAACTGTTAATTAATTCCTTTAACCATTTTGCTTTCTTATACGCAGTTTACCGGTAACTTATTTTCTAGAAAGTTTTTACTTTTAATCTATATTAATATAATTAAGGTTAAACTTCTTGGGGTTCATTTAGTTTCGTTAATTTAAATTCATTCCAAAATGTGTTTATTTTACTTTTATTAGCTTCAAAGATTTACATACTCAGACCTAATTTTGCTTTTTGAACTTCTGCTTAGACTTAAAAGATTTGGAATAATTTTAACTCTCAATATTTCTGCTCATTTCTACAATGAAAGCATAATAATTGCTGTAGATGAGAGGGGGTAAGACTGACTTCTTTGCAGTCATTAATGGTGTTATAAAACTGCATTTCATCAGCTCACCTGTCCATACTCCACCCAGTTTCCATTGTTTTCCTTCCAGTACCACAACCACTCTGTTGTTAAAATGAAATGTGGGGGCTTGGTGACAGAGGAGGCAGTGGACAGCCGCCGAACTGGAGATCCTTCGTACTTCATTGTTTTAAAGTCCACATAAGACTCGCTTTTCGATGCAATGCTAAAATGAAAGTATTTTCTTCTTAAGCTTTGCTAATCCTCAGCACATATCTTTGTTGTTCAACTACACAAGAAGTGAATGAGTAACTATTTACCTTTGAAAAGTCAGAAACTTAAAAAGTCCTGATATGGGTGCTGGCTGATCTTTGCAGCTCGTCTCACATGATGGGTCACAGAATGCTTTCTCGACTTCCTCCATGTTGACCAAGTCCTTCCAGGTCAACCCATCTTGGTCCAAAACCTGCCATCTGTAAGGTAGGTGCCAGTGGACACGACCACATTTCTCTGTGACAGAATGCACAAGAAATGACCTTACAATATAAGACAACTATAACAAGTCAGTGTACTGTAGGAGGAAAACGTCAGCTAATACCTTTGAAGCTGCAGTGTCTACGAATAAAGAAGAGACAGATTTCGTTGCGCTCAGCATCAGTTATTGATTTTGAAGGACCAGCAGATTTAGCCGAAGATCCAGGTTTTTTTTGAGGAGGCTGATGGGAAAGCTGCTGAGGGCTGATTCTCACCTCTGGACACACTGCAGGAGACACATTTAAAATATATCATGTAGAATACTGTCTGCACTGCATGGGAAGAAAAATCATAGAGCACCTTTTTATTAAAGAACCTAATTACCTGGAGCAGCAGTTGGCTTCTCTTGTTGGCCAGTGATGATGAATTTATTCCTATAGATCTTGTAAATGTTTTTAATATTCTCCTCATTGAATCCTTGGAAAAGCTTCAGTGCTTGTTCATCAAAAGTATGGGTTCTCTTGCACGAAGAGCCAAACTTACAGTCTCCCTGCAAGAAGTGCAGGCAGATGTGGAGCTTCTTGCAGGTGCTGGTGAATTTGCAGGAGCCAAACTGACCATTACCTTTGTTGTAGTGTGGGCATACCTAAAGAAAAACAGATGGGGAAGAAGTTGTAACATCTTAGCATAAAAAGAAAGGTTTATTTTCCGTCTTTCAACTCAAGTGAGTAAGTCCTACCTCAGGAAGCAGAAAAGGATCATTCTGCAGTAAGAGCTGCAACAACTGTTTCTCTGTTAAATTCTGAAGACCATGCCTCTTTAAAAGCCCATTGTTGTGTGGAGAAGACAGACTGTGTGGATTTTTACACTTCTGTCTAAAAACAAAATGCAAATTATCTTTTCTGTTTCAATTAATTAAAAAAGTAAATTAGAAATATTCTTATTGATTCAGGAGGGGTGAATAAAAGAGCACACTATACATTTTTTTATTGTAAAAATGAAATTTAAAACATTTATCATATTCCCTTCTCTTTAAAAGTATGGACTACTGTGTGTTACACCAATAAAAGGCAAAGGAGGAAACTATAAACCCAGCTGTCCAATGAACACAGTGATCAAGGTATGTGAATACTGACAACTTCTCGAGGAAGTAATGGTTATACATGCACTCTATTATAAATGCCACTTATAATTTAAATAAAAAAGGAATTTTATTTTGGTTCCATTAACAAAATACCCTGCAGCCTTTTACTCCCAGTACACTGAAGTTATTTTCTGTGAGCCTTTAGGGGGTAGAAAGGAGGCTGAGGCCTCCCTCCAACTTATCAGAGGCCCTCCAGCTGCTGACTGTGAAGCAAAGACTTTATGTGACACAGGGAGAAGTAACTGAGACACAGTGAGACTAGGAAAAACTTAAACGTAAATAAGTTGGAAACAATTAATCAGATAAATTGTGATTTATGGATTGAAATGATCCGTCAACTAATTTAATAATCCTGTAATCGTTAACTAGAGTATACAGACTCTACAACATGCCATTTGCTGACAGAACAACCAGCTCAGAGCAGTAATTAGGCAACAATTTTACAAAAAATATATAGATTTTGCATTTAAGATGAAAAACCTTTGTTGGTAATAATATGCTCTATTCAGAACTCCTCAAGTAGCATAGTTTCAGCTTCAACTGATTCAAATTCTGTGAAAAATCTCATATTAAGCACCTTTTGATAACCAATAATTAATCGATGATCAAAAGAATCGTTAGTTGCAGCCCTTATAATAAATAAGCCTGTAGTAGGCTACACAGCTTTTGATGGAAAACAATGGCCAAGGCCCTCGAATACTGCCATCTTCTGGACGAAATGATGAATTACCTAAACTCACTTGCAAAAAACAAAAACAAACAAAAAAACAATTTAAAAAACTCTCTCTCTAAAAAAAAAAAGAAGAAAAACATTTATGATTTCTTACAACTATATCCGTCTCTGCTTATGGATACATAGATAGGTCTGCCTATTGTCAAAGGTTCTTGAGCGTGAATAGAAATATTTTAAGTATTAGCTTTCAGATGTTTTTCCCTCAAATCAAAACCAGATTACACAACCACGTCAGAGTAATAATAATCTATTTTTATCTTGCTCGATTGTCAAGTTTTTAAATTGTGTTCAGGAACGCTTTGCTTTCTCATCAGTTTATATGAGGCGGAAATACAAAAATATACTATATACAAACTCAAAATGTTTTGGTAATTATTTAACCGTGCTTAGTGACTAGAGTAGTTTTGTTAAATGTGACTAGATTTTTCCACCAGGCGGGGAAAGGTTTAAATAAAGCTTATTGGGAAGCTTTAAAGTGAGCTATTAACAAATCTTACTTCTATCTACACTTACTTATACAAATAAAGCAAACAATAATAATCCAAAAATACATCTAGCTTATTAAAGTTGACATTAATACACCACTGAAATTTAAATTGGTTGATAAAAGACTAAATAGGAACTGTTCAAGTCAACTTACCCGAACGTGCAGCTTCCAGACACCAGATACCTGCACAGGTGTAAAGAATCACACTGGGTGCACTCGCCAGCTTTTTTCTGACAAAGCCTCAGATTAGTTTTAGCAACTACCAGACTATCAGGCCTGATAGGGTTACCGCTGGTGATCGGCTGTTTTCCTTCTTTAATCGCTATTATGCCGTCGTTGAAAAGAACCGAGCGCAGGTCTGCCACCTCAAAGCCGAAATTACTCTGCGAGAGTTCTAGCAGCTGCTCGAAGTCCAAACATCCCTGGTTCTCACATAGGACCCTGATAATTAAATCTCTTGATGCCATCGCGAAAGGAATCTGGGCTAATAATGATTCATGGACTGTACAGCTGACCTAAACCAAATACAACACGCCTTCTTTTATGAAGAAAGGAAAACGAAACTTATGACAGGAGTCGAGTTGCGTTTGTGTCGTGACAGTAGACAATTTGGCAAACATATATGTTTTTACTTTTTATGATTCCTGAGTTAAACGAGGTCTGACAGGACAGGAGTCCTGACATAATTTAAAGACTTTAAGCGATTTTTACATAAATACATAAAAGCAACTGGAGCAGATTCGAACAAGGAAACATTACGGACAACGTGCAATATTTATTAATTTAAGTAATAATGATAGTGATCGCTGAGACAAAAAAGCTCTGCAAGTCAACATAAGATTTGAAATAAATATGAAACACGATTTGCTTAAAATGCACATAAACTTTACTAATTTACTGGCAAATTTACAAAAACAAATGTAATACTTAATACTACTCCTTTTACTTATAACAATATTAATGAATTAAATAATTATTGCAAGTATCAGTACAAAATATTAACAGAGTTGACTAGTCAGAAATAAGGGGAACTAAGGATATCAGAAAGTAGGTCATGCTGTCAGTTTCACCTTCAGTTTCAAATATCCTGCATACTGTGGCTAGTGAATCTTCATAATGTTGCATGAGAATAGGTGTCATTAGCCAGTCATTACTGCAATGTTTCATGGCTCAAGCTGCAGTCTTTCAGTATTTCCAAAAACTCTGTAGTTGCTTAGTTTAGCTGTTGACAGAATTATCTATTCTACCTTGTTAAAAACAAAGGAAGGCAATGTTGAAGCAATTTTTACCGAAGTCAGCATATCTTCTCATGACATTGAAACAAGATGGATATGGATCAGTGTTATGAGGGTATTAGTCTCATGCTTTAAAGCACTCACATGACGATGCAGGATGCTAGAAACTGAGAGCATCAACAGCGACATAGTTCAAATATATGGAAGGAATCCCCTTTTCTAATATTTAGACCCACATAACAATATACCCAAGGACAAACACAGAAAACACCTATAGAGCATTCACATTTAGGGGAAAAAGTTGAAATTGCTTTAGGTAAATATACCTTAAGTTTCCTGTGGTTCATCAATCTCCTAAGGATGATCTGTTTGATTCAGATCTATGTGTTAAAAGAAAAAGAGGACATTGTATCTTTCTTTCACATTTAATAACACGAATATCAGGTTTTCTGGTCAGGAAAAAACAGTCGTGGGATTGTATCCAAAGCAACAGTCTTTATTTTTACTAGATGGCCTTGAAGAAGCACACAAGAGTGGAGAAAACATCTTTCTCATGCAATTGGTGCTGAGGCTGGAACTCAAACAACAAATCTCAGTAAACCTCCACTATGTGGAAGTATTTAACACTTAGGCAAAAGCACAAAAGCATTCAATTTGTAAAAGAAAAATAATGTTTGAAGTTCCACCAAAACTTTCTGAAAGGTAATTTCACCATAAAGAGACAAGCAAGTTCCATTTTAATGATAACATTTATAGTAATTAAAAAACCCACCATTTTTGTAAACAATTTGCCTGATAACATATAAATGTAGTTGAACAGTGGTGCAGTCGGTAGCACTGTTGCTTTGCAGCAAGAAGGTCCTGGGTTTGACTCCCGACTGGGGTGGGGGGTCTTTCTTTTGTTTTTTTATAAACGTGTCCTGTCGGGCAGATTAGCACTCAGAATTGTTGTCTGAGTGCCAAGAAGAAGCATGAAGTTTGCATGTTCTCCCTGTGCATGCGTGAGTTCTCTCCGGGTACTCCAGCTTCCTCCCACAACCGTAACCTGTTAGGTTAATTGGTCTCTCCAAATTGGCCTTAAGTGTTAATGGGTGTGTTAGGTATTATTTAGTCAACTCAGAGGTAAGAACGATACAGTCATAGTTACTTGTGACAAGGGTAGCCCACTTTGCAGTGAAACTACAAAGTTTTGACACCCTATCTCTTTATTTATATACACAGTTCAACAGACAGTTCAGACAGGGTGTATGTGTGTGAGACGGAAAGGAGGCTGGTTCACACAGAGATAACAATGATCTCACACACACAGGGAGGAAGGCATAGTGCAGGTGCCTTGCAACCCAAGGTTTTTACATGAGTGATAACAAGTCCTCACACCCATCCAACAGTCCCTCCTTTTATCACAAGTAAAAACATTTAATATAAAAACGAGTAAGAAAAATACTTTGTATGAGCGAAAACCCACGGACGGTAAACAGATTATATTTTGTGGGAAATACTCATACGGCCCCGCCGCCCTCGGCGACCATTAAAAGTTAAATGTTGATTAATACTTGAAATCATAAAAATAAAAGAATGATACTTGAAATCATAAAAATAAAAGAATAATACTTGAAATCATAAAAATAAAAGAATAATACTTGAAATCATAAAAATAAAAGAATAATACTTAATTAATGAAAACAGTGAAACATAATAAAGGAATTTCAAAATCTGCCCTGTTTATGTCATCATTGTACTTTTTCTCATTTCACTTAAGCAACAACTTCTTTCGATTTTCTGCTGTAAGGTCATTTTATGAAATACAATGTATGAGTACACTCAGGCTTTTGATGTGATTTATTTACAACATGTCATCATAATCGTCCCCTTCATTTTCGTGCATTTCTACCTAGTTCAGTGTTGCATTTGCCACCATGAACAATACCAGAAATTCTGTAGGAATGGATGTGCGTCATGTTCTTCCGTCAGTGTTCTGAGATGGACATCCGTCTGATGTCCATCTCTTCTGGTTCGGTATCACCTCCTGTGGATCCTGCTTTAGATAGAGAAAGAGTCCTGCTACCAGAATTAAGCTCAGGCTTATCAGTCCTGTCCGCATGTTACAGAGAGCCATTTTATAATTGGGCGCAGATCAGCTGTTTTCTTCACCGGTTTGAGACGCTGGGCCATCTTTGAACCCGGACTTCCTCTGCTACCCCGTCGGTTGGTTTGGCTCCTGTAATGGCAAAACTGGCTTACAGTGGCTTTTATGGATCCAGGAAGGCCTCTCTGCTATTTTCAGAGCTGTGGGCGTTGTCAGGAGTATTTGAAACGGCCCTTTCCACCAAGGAGTGCTCCAATCCTTCCGGTGGAGTGTCTTAATCAGGACCAGGTCTCCAGGCCTCATTCTGTGGGATAGGAGCAGAGATTATCGGCAGACCACTGGACATTTGTTCTTCTTTTGTCTGCAACATTTTATTCATCCACTCAGCTAATGAAGGTTCCTGTTGTGCTTTCTCTATTTCATTCATGTCAGAGGGCAGAGAAAACGGTCTGCCATGTACTATTTCTTTGAGAATACAAATTCACATCAGCAACTTGGTGTCATGTGATCTCAGACTCAGAATATAGTGGGTGGAGTTATACAATGATGTACAGTAGGTGGCAAATGGAGTAAGACCGGTTTGATTTGGAGTTATTCTCATCCATAATTAACCAGGGATAGGCATTCGGGCCATGGCCTCCCTGTTTCTTCCATTGTTTTCCTTAATCTTTAACTGAAACCCTAATGCATTAGAACTTAGTTCTATTAATTTATTTACAAAATGAGTTCCGTTATCTGACCTTATAACCTGTGGGATACCATATGTGGGGAAGAAATGTGTCACTAGGTTCATCTATTACAACTAGGCAATATTTCTTCCCCCGTGTTTGCAACAAATTATGCATGATCTGCAAAAATGATTTGCATAGTCAGAAATATTTATAGTGTAGCATTAATGCTTTACCAGATGTGACATATTCCCCCCTTGACACGTGGGTCTTCCCAATGTGTCACTGTAGCCGCTGTGTTGTATAACTTTTTTGGGAGGATTGGTTTATCTTCTATCTGATAGATGTCATCTTTTCTCTGTGCTCCTCTCTTTAGCCAGGCCTTTATTTCTGTCTCGGGTGCTGACTGTTGGGCGTCTTTCAGCACGTCTGTGTCTATAAATAGCAGATCTGACATTTTCTCTTTAATAGGTTGAAATGAGTTAGTTCTGTCCCTGATGATGTTTTAAAACCTCTATTTTGCCAAATCCTATCATGGTGATGTACTGATCTGAAAACGTATTGGCTGTCTGTGTATATAGTAAGTATTTGTCCCTCATGTAATTCACAGGCTCTTACTACAGCATATAATTCTGCAGTCTGGGCTGAGCATGTATTGGGTAGAGATTTAGCTTCTATTATCCTGTCGATGGTTGTTACTGCATAACCAACTCTATTCTTTCCATATTCATCTTTAGATGCTGAGCCATCTACAAACACAACACATGAATCTGGTATAAGGGTTTGAGAAATGTCTTGTCTGGGTTTGGTGTCTTCTTCAACTTTTGCTTTATAAGAATGTGGTTTTCCATCTTCTGCAGTAGGTATTAGAGTACTTGGATTTAAAGGGCACATCTTTTTAGAGTTATGTTTGGCTGTGATAATAATAGTGATGTCAGTGTGATATGTCTTGCATGTAGCGTCAGGTGCTTCTCTTAATATTCCTGACTTCAACATATCTTGTATTACTGGCTTAGTACCTTCTTCAGCTTCTGGCTTTAAGGGGTATTGACGGACTAATGGCCTTTTTTCAGATATTAGTTTAACCTTGTATGGTGGGAACCCCTTTATAAGCCCTACATCAGTTGATGATTGGGACCATAGTTCAGGTGGGACAGCAGATAGGGCAGGATGCATGTTGCTCTCTTTGCTCTCAGCTAAGCCCTGTATTTGTCCCTCTGCCTCATCTAAATGTGTCCTTGGATGGACTTTGACTGTCCACGCCAGAATGAGCTTCCAGATTCCTGTATTAGGATCCACTTTTGACAGTGTCAGTGCTGTTCCTGCAGAGGTTTAAAGCCTCTGTTTTTCCAAATTCTTATTATTCTTTTTTACCATATTTTATAAAGTAAGTCCTTATTACATTTAAAAATGAGATCACTATTTTTGGTAGTTGCTATTATTATAAATAATGCTTGGTTTAGTTCTTATTAAAAATAAAAAATTAAAACTCACTCACTGATGAACACAAAAAATGAAGGGCATATTATATCTTATAATCTTAGTTTATCTTACCCAGTTTTATAGATACAACATACAGTTTCAGTCAGCTTTGTATTTAATTCAAGTAACTAAAGTTTGTTTCAATTAACTAAAGTTTTATCTATTTCAGTCCAGTTCAGTAATTCTGTTAAGGTTCATTTCATCTTATGTTAAGTTTGAGTCTAATTCAATCATTTTGAACCTGACTGGAAAAAGTCGAAACATCTGTTAAAATCTTTTTGTTTTACCATAGAGAACTGACCTAATATTATTATGGTACTGTTGAGGACTCTAATTTTTTACATAACATGAAACAGACATTTATTTCACAAAAACAGAAAGTCAAACACAGACATTTGGCCACATGAAAGTTTAAATAACCTGTTTGTACAAGAATTGTGAAAAATTGAAGACGGGTCTATGAGCTTTCTTATGGTTATCAGTATTTTCAATACAGGTAGAACCTTTGCCATCTTTATATGATTTTTCGAAAAAGATTCTGGAAACCTTATTAAGATATAAGTTTGGCAAAGATCATCAGAACATCAGACCTTTATTAGCGCTTTTAAGGTCCCTCAAAGATGCATTACAATGAAATCAGTCATTCCCATTCACACACATTCACACACTACTTACTTATTTCTCTGTCAGAGTAATTTTTATTTGCAAAAATTTGAACATAATTTGACTTCTATTATTCTTAAAATGCACATTGTTTCCTCATAACCCCTTTTGTTTCCACTAGGTCTGTTTTGAACGCTTCAATTCTTTTTTTTTTTTTTATTCACCAAGAATCAATAAGGTGGTCTTAGTGGGTCCACCTTAAAGGTGTTGTCTGTTGGGTGTCATGTTATCATTGCCAGGTCAGTGAGGTTCATAAGTCAGTCAGAACCTTGGTCATTTGGTCTGTGCACATAATGTTTCATAGATCCAGCCTATGATTAGTCAGCAAAACTTCCACCTATAGGAGAAAAAATGATTGTTAATGAATGAGCTGCATTTCCTAGGAACACTGTCTTCCTCCTGGATGAGCATCACCTGTTGAAAAACTTTCATCATTGTTTGTTTCACATATTCACTCAGATCTTTATATTATACCAGTAGGTGAAGTTGTTAGTATCTCATGTAGACTGACATATACTGTTGCATTTGGAGAGGATCTCAGATTAAATAAACATAGTTAGAGCTTCAATCCAAGTTCATTTTGTGTCTGCAGACTTTAGCCAATTTTTCTTTTCTTTCTTTTTTTTTTTTTATACATAAAGAGCAAGATTCAAAACATTTTCAAAAGGCAGATTGTGGCAGAATGTAGACAAAACTGCTTATTGATTGACAAAATAACATTCAAGCACACAATCACCATATTAAAAGGCTCTACTTCTAGAGAATCACTAAACTTCTGGGGTCCGGTTTTGGCCCGCGGACCTTGAGTTTGACACATGCAGGGTAGAGTTACAATTTATTTCAGACCTTTCAGCAGAGACAGGCTTCTGCTGTTTGCAGAAGTTTTATCTTTGTTTTCAGGCAGCTGCATCTCTTTGTCAAGGTCGTTTCACAGAGCTGAAATTTAACTTCTCTCAAAGAGGAAAAATCAAGAATGCACACAATCTGAGCCAAATATGGAATTATTTCCCTGTAAAATGAATCTTTTGCATTTTATCATGATATTGTTAGTAGTATAACACCATAGAATGATTTTTAAAGCACCTGTTTCTCACTAATGCTTGCCTACAAAATCTTTTACTCTCAGATTACTTCTTTAACAACATTCTGTTCTCTCTTCTCTAGTCATTGTTCACTGGGTTGTCCAGTTGGACAGTTTCCATGTTGTCCACATTGTCACCTCCTCTTTTAACTTCTTTTACCACGTCCTCTAAAACCATCTCTTAGTCTTTATAATCTAACCTGGGATGGGTGGCGGTCCGCCCCCCCCCTTTATTTGTTTTCAGTTAAGCTGAAAGTTTTTTCCTGTGCTTTTCTTAAGGCCTCAGTATTATGGCTATGTCAGTTAAAAGCTGCTCTTATTGTTGTTTTTTTAATTCATCTTTTTGTTTTAATCTGTTTATCAACTGTGAGCACTCAGGGACTGAAAAGTCCCCTTTGAAATTATAATCTGGCAAGGTTTTTTATTGTCTCTTGAATCTTTTGAATGCATAATCTCCAGTTTAAGATCCCCGTGTAGTTTTAGGATTTCAGTGATAATTAAGTTACCTGAAAATCCGTATTTTTATGCCATCGTGTACATATTTCTGTTAAATCAGAGCTTTTTCTCTGTTCTTTCCCCATTGTTCTTTGTTATTTTTCTCTTTTTAGTTTTCATTATTGCTAATTTTAGATCCCCTTGTAATTTTAAGACATCCTTTGTATCTAATTTGCCCAAAAACCCATGTTTTTTATTTTTTATTCCATCTATGACAGATCATACCTGCTCCTTTTACATAGTTCTCCATAAACTTTACCTCCCCTTCTAAGTCAATTAGTTTACTTTGTTTCTTCCCCATTATGTTTTATGTTAGTTTAATTATAGTATAAATGTCCCAGATAAAAGGTCACTGGCATGAGACTTATGGAGAGGACATTAACACGGCCTTCTACTGCAACTAATTCGCAGCGGTGTTAATTTTCTGGAATGAAATCCGACCTGAATCTCCAAAGTCACCAGTACGTAGTTTTAATCTGGGCAAAAGAAAACACAGGACTAGCAGAATCCTGCTATGATTCTATTAAAATGCTTAGTCCTCCATATAAACACACAACACAGTCACACAGTTAGTTTCAGCTACCTTGTAATTTTTCTAAGTTAACTTGGTGTTATTTTATGAGCTCAATTTACTCCGTTCTTTTTACTTTTATAGCGCTTATTCTATTCCCTCGCAGGGGAATAACCCTTAGTCGTTTTATTTGGCCCCCTTCTTGGCGGGGCCCTACCTTAATTTGTCACTATTCCTTTCACGGTGGAATAAAACCATCCGAATGCAGCGTCCTTACCGGCGACGCACTACCAACGACTTTTAAGTACTTTTCTTCTTTTATTTATATAGCGCTTACTCTATTCCCTCGCAGGTGAATAATCCTCAGTCGTTTTCTTTAATCCCCTTCACGGCGGAATTGTACCAAATTTGTCACTATTCCTTTCACGGTGGAATAAAACCATCCGAATGCAGCATCCTTACCGGCGACGCACTACCAACGACTGTTAAGTACTTTTCCTATGAACTGTATTTTAAAACTGTCTCACCTCGGAGTTGACTTCTTGGTGACTCTTTGGACCCTGTGAGAGTCACCCCGCGCAGAGGAAGGCAATAACCCACTGGCCAGGTGTGAATTCACACACACCGGGACTTTCAGCCACTCCGGCTAAAGGAGGCTGTGCAGCGGTGCTTCGCTCGACGTCAGGCTTCCCCCACGGATCCCAGAGTCACTGTTAAAGCAAAGAGAAATAAGGTTATTGAATTAATCCGGCTTCGAAGGACCAATAAATGTTAGGTATTATTTAGTCAACTCAGAGGTAAGAACGATACAGTCATAGTTACTTGTGACAAGGGTAGCCCACTTTGCAGTGAAACTACAAAGTTTTGACACCCTATCTCTTTATTTATATGCACAGTTCAACAGACAGTTCAGACAGGGTGTGTGTGTGTGAGACGGAAAGGAGGCTGGTTCACACAGAGATAACAATGATCTCACACACACAGGGAGGAAGGCATAGTGCAGGTGCCTTGCAACCCAAGGTTTTTACATGAGTGATAACAAGTCCTCACACCCATCCAACAGGGTGTCTGCGTGGTTGTTTGTCCTGTGTGTCTCTGTGTTGCCCTGTGACGGACTGGCGACCAGTCCAGGATGTACCCCTCCTCCTGGCTGTAGACTACTGGAGATAGGCACCAGCTTCCCCGCGAGCCAGTATGGAAGAAGCAGGTATAGAAAATGGATAGATGTATAAATGTATGTGGAAATTACTACTTCAGAACTTATCCCTTTATTATTAAAGATATAGTCTGAGGCTTTTAGTTCCAGCCTAGTTTAATGTAACTAAATACACCATCAAGCACTTATTCCAAACAACAGTTTAAAAAAAACAGACAGACATGTTGAAATCTTTAAGAAGTTATTGTATGTTAAAACAATTGTTTTCAGGAGTAGAGCAATGTTTACGTTCTTCTTGTCACATGTTTTGTCATCACCAGCACAAATACAAAATCCATGCAGAAAGCATTATTATTCATAAAAACAAAACACACAGTGGAAAGCTCAAATCAGTCTGAAAACAGCAGGTTCCTTTGAAAGATGTTGGCAGCAACCAACTGTGTCTATTCACATCAGTGAACATGAAGATTCATCATGCTTTACCTTTATACACTCATCCCTTTGTGTGGATAGAGCAGGTGCCTACAGAAGGAAAATAACATGGGGTCCACTTTAGGTAATAATTCACACATATCTTCCTGTAGGATTATACAAATACAAATGCTGCCACACAGTATTAGGTATAGAAGCAAGAAGTCAAAGATACATTGAAATGTTCAAAGTTCTCAATAAAGTTGTGTCAGAAAAGTTACGCTAATCTGCATGAAGTCGGTAAACAGGTGCTTTTTATGCTTTTGTCTGAGATATAACTGATGGTATCCCTTGCTGAACATAACAATACAGGTGCCTTTTAACAGCTTTTTGTCCCGGTTGTCAGAGCACAGTTTTAACATTAAACATTTCATTCATTTTATTCCAAACTTTAAAATCAGTTATATCTTAAGACGTCTGTCAAGGCCTTTGAAAAGATTAACATGTTCTTGGTAGGAATAAAAATAATCTAACTTTTTCAAGAGGATGCATGCAGGTTTCCCTTTCTCTGCATTTATAGTACTTTCCACAGCTCTTTGTTCTCTGTAAAGTAACATATCAATGTATATTCTAAAATTTCAAGTAAGTCTTTATGATCGGGTTTAGTTTTATTAAGTTTTAGCTAACCATACATAGTATGGTTGACAATACTGGAGCATTTTAATAATCTGTACTTTACTGACACAAAGGATTTCCTTGACTAACAATTGTTAATGGAAATTTTATACTACAATCATAATAACTTCTTTCATCTGGTCAGCATAATATACTTTCAGAAATAAGATAATATTTACCTATATAATCAGTGGCTTTACTTTTTTTTTAAACTAAGTAAACTTGTGATTTTTAATACAATTTGTTTGCCCTATGTTTGATCACCATTGTTACTTTGAAAGTGTCCTACTTGAAAAAATCATCAGCTTTAAAACAAGCAGCGCCCTAGCTGTAAGTAATAAACAGTAAATACTAGAGTGTACCTGTAGGGGCTTGTAGAACTCACAAATATCCACATATCTTGCTGCCACCTAAAGCATCAGCAAACAAGGAACGATTTTAAATTGTACTTTTGGGCCTGTAAGTGATTTATTAGCCAAAATGATCTTTACTCACTCAGACAGGCTCCCGATGGACAAGTGGTCACCTAAGGTTAGGAAAACACAACCTACTAAGCAGTAAATACAAAATACACAAAGAAAGCCAGACTGCATACTTTGGAGTGAACAAAGATACCCAGCAAAATGTTCCCTTATGTATATTGGAGCTTTAACAATCTAAAAAGCGTCCCGTTACGGGTTTCCCTCTTCTTAAAGGAATGGAAAATAAAGCATTTTTTCCCCCTTATCTGTACTTTATAAGGTACTCTGGATAAATCTGCTGTTTTTCAAAGATCACAAATATGCTGGGGTTGCTAATGGAGTCAACGCAGCTGTCGTAAAGAGCTTTGCTTCCTAATTTTGCTGGTGGTCGAACGTAGCTGCCACTTCCCTTTGTGTATTCACCCACCAGCACTCGGGCCACAAACATGATCTTGTTCAGACTCCCCCGGACCTTAGAATATCTGTTTGAGTAGGATGCATCTCTGGCAAAGTAGCTCCCTAGAAATGAATAAATTGGTTAAAAAAAGTTACAATACAACTCCTAAATGGTGCTTTTCAAGCACTAATTAAATCAAAAGACTTGTGTATAAATGATATCAACCGAGTATATTTTATTGTACCTCTCCCATAGGCTGTTCCATGGACGCCACACATCCTCCAGTCAAAGTTTTGATCACAGATGGCTTCAATCAGGTTCTCTTCAGTCCCGTGGAACAAAAGCCTCTCATCCACACGTTTTCCCCCATTCCTCTTCTGCATCTGGTCCTTCTGCCTGAAATTAAGCCAAATAACTTAAATACACAGCATTAAATAATCAAGGGATAAATACAACAAAATCTGGATTCAAAGCTGAGCAACCAAGGAGTAACCATGCAAGGTGAACTGGGAGTGGTTTCATGTGTGTTACCACTGAAAGACTTTCCACAGAGAGGGGTTCTGGATCCTATGGATGCTTTCAATTCTACTGCAAGGCATGGTGCGTCTGAAATCCACCTCGATATTATAATCCGGTTCAGATCTGGAAAGAAGCACGAGCTGAAACATGAGAAGAAATTGCAAGACGGGGTTAAGAACCAGCTCTTACCAGTAAACTTCCACGGATTATTAATGTCATTTGATTTGTTTTTCTGTGTTTGATTTTCTGTATCATTGTAATGTTTTTCCTCATGTACAGCGCTTTGAGTGCCTTGTTGCCGAAAAGCGCTATATAAATAAACTTGACCTGACTTATTTATGAGTTTAATTATGTAACAAAACACAGTGAAGAAAACCCATCAAGGAAAATAAAATAGAAGATATACAATAAATGTACCTTATATCCCAAATCAGGTAGGGCATTCTTGTCCCAGTGGGATGGAATATGTTCAGCTGTGGGGGAGCTGGAGCTGTGTGATGATCCACTGTAGACAAGATAAATATTAGGGCAATATTCAGATAAACTAAGACAAAATCAAAATACAGTACAAAGAACTGATGTCGCTGACAATACCTCCTGAGGTCCTTCACATCCTGAGTAGACACAAAGCGAGGCCTCCTTTGGATTTCTCTCTTGGTTTGGTATTGTAAATTCTGCTGATACATCTGCTGGGTTCCCTCTGCACCCGTAAAATGCAGAATATATTGATGTTTGCCAGCCTGGAAAGGGATCTCTGCATCTTTGTCTGCCAGGTACATTTTCTCCAGTGTTTCAGAAGTGACTGTGGTGTCTCCTCCACCCTGAAAAAAATCACAAGCAGAAAATACACCCTAGTTTATGGAAATATTATTCCCTTTTAAAAGTGAGAATTAAATGCATCCTTCAGAAAAGTTTTTGCAAGAATAATTTTTTTAATAATGGTTTAATGCTTTAATAATGGTTTAGCGTAGCATTGAATCTACATTATGCTTTTGGTCAAATAATGCAGTTTTCACAAGTCTTGTCACCCAGGCAGAGTTGTTGATTGTGTGCATAAATTCTGTTCAGTTTCAAATTTGCACAACTCCAACAAGAATACTGGAAGAAGACGCTGAAGATGCTGAAGCTACGGACAGTTGCTTTATATACATTTAAGTTTGACAACAAAAGATGAATAGAATACATGAGATCAACATTTCAACTTCTATTTCCCAGTCTATACATCTGGAACTGGTAAACAGTTCAGAAGAGAGTATTATTTGTAATACAAACAACCTATTTTGAGTTAAGTAAAAATTAAGTAAATCCTTTGTAATAACTGCATCAAGCCTGTGACTCATTGACATACTTTTTATTCTTCTACTGTAATGCTTTCCCCGGTTTGGACTGCAGCATCTTTGAGGTTTTGGCTAGTAAGTCCCCTCAGTCTCCTCTTCAGGAGGGTATATCGCATGGTGCATGGGGTTGGCCAGTCCAAAACCCTTCACTTCTTGACCATGGTGAACTCTACTGCGTTGACCATGTTTTTTGAGTCATTATGTTGCAGCATGATGAATCTCCAATCAGTTTGGTTGCATCCTTCATCAAAATAGCAGACAACATTTTTTGTACGTTTGAGTTCATTTTGCTAATGACACCATGTGTACATCATCAATGAAGAAACAGCAAAGCAATTCCAAGCCATAATATAACCTCCACCTTGTTTGTTTCAAAGAAGAGTGTGTATGTTTGTATGATCATGATCCTTTCTTTTTCAAATTCTGGCCTTTCCATCACTTTGGTAAAGGATCCTCTTTGTTTCGACAGTCCATAAAAGGTTGTTCTAGAATATTTGAGGCCCCTTTGTGTAATTTTTGGCAAATTCAAGTCTGGCTTTTTTAGCCATCGTGCCAATAAGTGGTTCGTATCTTGTAGTGCAGCCACTTTTATTCATTAAGTATTCTACAAAAACTAGAATGTGATAACTTCACTCCTGCCCTCTTGAGGTTGTTTCTGATGTCACCAGTAGTTGTTTGAGGGGTTTTCCATAAAGTTCTCACAAGGTTTCTGCTGATGGCTTCCCTGGAGTATGTTTTCCTCCCCTGTCCCCTAGTGGTTGCCGTCTTCTTAGAGACATTCCAAATGGTTGTATTGCCTCTGGACATTGTTTGTCGAATGGCTCTAATTGATTTCCCATCTTTTCTCAGATTCAAAACTTGCTTGTTTTTTTTTTTACCAATAAGCAGCTCGCTGGGTTTTCATGTTGGTTTTATCTCCAACAGTTAAAACCAAATGTTTGCATATACTCTATAAAGTATCTATTCTCCCTTACTCTCCCTTACTGACATTAAAATCAGATGAAACTTTTCCTGTTTTAGATCACTTTGGATTGTCCAAAATACTTTCTATTTGTTAAATTTTAGAATAATGAAATGTTTTTGAAAAATGTTTTATTATTTCTTGAAAAACCTTAAGTTTTAACAAATACTTAAGAAATATATGTAAACTTCTGAATTTGAAAAATCTCTCTCTTGTTTTTACTGGCATTTAACAAATGTAAATTATTTCGGTAATCCTAATTGACCTCAAAAAATTAAAAGTTTAGTCTGATTTAATGTTAGATAGTGAGAAAAACATATTATGTCTCTTTAAATAGATATGTAAACATCTGGCTTTGACTGCATAAATGCATGATGCACAGGCAAAACCCATCTGAGAGTAGACTTGAAGTGCTATTTATTGTTTGAATAATCAACAACAAGCAGCCAGGGACAAGTACGAATTATTTTTCATCACAAAAAGTGTTGTTCCATTAAAAATAATGCTCTCTTCAGAGTACTAAATACAATCTAAATGTAAAATAAATACTAAATAATTGAAAATTCATAACAATAGAACAAAATCTGATGCAACAAGTAGTTTACGTTGAAAAGATTTAACAGTTCTTAATGTTATTCTTGATTATTCTTAATGTTTATCAAAAAGCAGTTTCATTGTTGGACAATGAAACTGAAACACCTGTCATTTTAGTGTGGGAGGTTTAATGGCTAAATTGGACCAGCCTGGTAGCCAGTCTTCATTGATTGCACATTGCACCAGTAAGAGCAGAGTGTGAAGGTTCAATTAGCAGGGTAAGAGCACAGTTTTGCTCCAAATATTGAAATGCACACAACATTATGGGTGACATACCAGAGTTCAAAAGAGGACAAATTGTTGGGGCACATCTTGCTGGCGCATCTGTGACCAAGACAGCAAGTCTTTGTGATGTATCAAGAGCCACGGTATCCAGGGTAATGTCAGCATACCACCAAGAAGGACGAACCACATCCAACAGGATTAACTGTGGACGCAAGAGGAAGCTGTCTGAAAGGGATGTTCGGGTGCTAACCTGGATTGTATCCTAAAAACATAAAACCACGGCTGCCCAAATCACGGCAGAATTAAATGTGCACCTCAACTCTCCTGTTTCCACCAGAACTGTCCGTTGGGAGCTCCACAGGTTCAATATACAGGTCCTTCTCAAAATATTAGCATATTGTGATAAAGTTCATAATTTTCCACAATGTCATGATGAAAATTTAACATTCATATATTTTAGATTCATTGCACACTAACTGAAATATTTCAGGTCTTTTATTGTCTTAATACGGATGATTTTGGCATACAGCTCATGAAAACCCAAAATTCCTATCTCACAAAATTAGCATATCATTAAAAGGGTCTCTAAACGAGCTATGAACCTAATCATCTGAATCAACGAGTTAACTCTAAACACCTGCAAAAGATTCCTGAGGCCTTTAAAACTCCCAGCCTGGTTCATCACTCAAAAGCCCAATCATGGGTAAGACTGCCGACCTGACTGCTGTCCAGAAGGCCACTATTGACAACCTCAAGCAAGAGGGTAAGACACAGAAAGACATTTCTGAACGAATAGGCTGTTCCCAGAGTGCTGTATCAAGGCACCTCAGTGGGAAGTCTGTGGGAAGGAAAAAGTGTGGCAGAAAACGCTGCACAACGAGAAGAGGTGACCGGACCCTGAGGAAGATTGTGGAGAAGGGCCGATTCCAGACCTTGGGGGACTTGCGGAAGCAGTGGACTGAGTCTGGAGTAGAAACATCCAGAGCCACCGTGCACAGGCGTGTGCAGGAAATGGGCTACAGGTGCCGCATTCCCCGGGTCAAGCCACTTTTGAACCAGAAACAGCGGCAGAAGCGCCTGACCTGGGCTACAGAGAAGCAGCACTGGACTGTTGCTCAGTGGTCCAAAGTACTTTTTTCGGATGAAAGCAAATTCTGCATGTCATTCGGAAATCAAGGTGCCAGAGTCTGGAGGAAGACTGGGGAGAAGGAAATGCCAAAATGCCAGAAGTCCAGTGTCAAGTACCCACAGTCAGTGATGGTCTGGGGTGCCGTGTCAGCTGCTGGTGTTGGTCCACTGTGTTTTATCAAGGGCAGGGTCAATGCAGCTAGCTATCAGGAGATTTTGGAGCACTTCATGCTTCCATCTGCTGAAAAGCTTTATGGAGATGAAGATTTCATTTTTCAGCACGACCTGGCACCTGCTCACAGTGCCAAAACCACTGGTAAATGGTTTACTGACCATGGTATCACTGTGCTCAATTGGCCTGCCAACTCTCCTGACCTGAACCCCATAGAGAATCTGTGGGATATTGTGAAGAGAACGTTGAGAGACTCAAGACCCAACACTCTGGATGAGCTAAAGGCCGCTATCGAAGCATCCTGGGCCTCCATAAGACCTCAGCAGTGCCACAGGCTGATTGCCTCCATGCCACGCCGCATTGAAGCAGTCATTTCTGCCAAAGGATTCCTGACCAAGTATTGAGTGCATAACTGTACATGATTATTTGAAGGTTGACGTTTTTTGTATTAAAAACACTTTTCTTTTTTTGGTCGGATGAAATATGCTAATTTTGGGAGATAGGAGTTTTGGGTTTTCATGAGCTGTATGCCAAAATCATCCGTATTAAGACAATAAAAGACCTGAAATATTTCAGTTAGTGTGCAATGAATCTAAAATATATGAATGTTAAATTTTCATCATTACATTATGGAAAATAATGAACTTTATCACAATATGCTAATATTTTGAGAAGGACCTGTACACGGCTGCGCTGCTATAGCCAAACCTTTGGTCACTCATGCCAATGCCAAACGTCGGTTTCAATGGTGCAAGGAGCGTAAATCTTGGGCTGTGGACAATGTGAAACATGTATTGTTCTCTGATGAGTCCACCTTTACTGTTTTCCCCACATCCGGGAGAGTTACGGTGTGGAGAAGCCCCAAAGAAGCGTACCACCCAGACTGTTGCATGCCCAGAGTGAAGCATGGGGGTGGATCAATGATGGTTTGGGCTGCCATATCATGGCATTCCCTTGGCCCAATACTTGTGCTAGATGGGCGCGTCACTGCCAAGGACTACCGAACCATTCTTGAGGACCATGTGCATCCAATGGTTCAAACATTGTATCCTGAAGGCGGTGCCGTGTATCAGGATGACAATTGCACCAATACACACAGCAAGACTGGTGAAAGATTGGTTTGATGAACATGAAAGTGAAGTTGAACATCTCCCATGGCCTGCACAGTCACCAGATCTAAATATTATTGAGCCACTTTGGGGTGTTTTGGAGGAGCGAGTCAGGAAACGTTTTCCTCCACCAGTATCATGTAGAGACCTGGCCACTATCCTGCAGGAAGAATGGCTTAAAAACCCACTGACCACTGTGCAGGACTTGTATATGTCATTCCCAAGACGAATTGACGCTGTATTGGCCGCAAAAGGAGGCCCTAAACCATACTAATAAATTATTGTGGTCTAAAACCAGGTGTTTCAGGTTCATTGTCCAACCCCTGTAGTAGCATCAGCAGACAAAGCATACACTTAACCCAGTATTTATTTATTTATAAGGCTTTATGCAACCTCCTACTGCAGTTATCTTAATGAAAAATAAGAATAAGTGAAAGAACGTGGCGTGGGGCAGGGCGCGTGTAGTGTTAGAGCGCCGCGGGACCCATTACAGAGGCATCATCCCGGGTTCGAGCCCTGACCCCAGACACCCATGCTGCACGTCTTCCCCCTCTCTCCACCCCACCTCCTCCCTACCTTCTTTGAAAAAAAAAAAAATAATAATAAAAAAAAGAAAATGCCACTATTCCCACAAAAAAAAACACAATTTAGAATAAGTCAACTGAAAGTGAAATGTTGTTAGAGAAAATCATTTATAAATCTATACAAATATGAAAATTAAAAAAATATATATATTTTGCAAAGTCATTTTTGAATAATAAGAATAATATCTTAACTATGTAATTATGTTCCGATCACCTGTCCATACTCAATCCATGATCCATTGTCTTCTTTCCAGTACCAAATCCACTGAGTTGTGAGAATGAAGTGTGGCGGATGTAAGACAGAAGATGCAGTGGACAGGCGACGAACTGGAGACCCTCCATAGGTCATCGTTGTAAAGTCAACATGCTGCTTTAAGTTAGATGCAGATCTGAAAGGAAACCAGATTCCCTGTATGCATGAGTAACAGCTACAAATATGTCTTCATATACAGTGCTTAGAAAAAGTATTCAAACCTTTTAAAGTTTCCTGTATTGTGTAACATTACACAGTTAACCTCAATGTATTTTGTTGATATTTTATGTGACAGACCAACAAAAGTAGTGCCTTATTGTGAAGTGGAAAGATTAGGATACATGGTTTTCTATATTTTGTATTTCAAATAAAATGCTGAAAAGTGTGGCAAGCATATGCATTCAGCTCCTCTGAGTAAGTATTTTGAAAAGCCACCATCTCTCAGAGCAATTACAGTTGCAAGTCATCTGAGGTCTATCTGCAATTGTCCCGCGATTTTTCTTTGCAAAATTAACACAAGCTCAGTCAGGACGGATTAAAAGGGTCTGTGAAAATACATTTTCAAGTTTTGCTGCACATTCTCTTCTGGATTTAGGCCTGGACTTTGACCAGGGCACTCTAAGACATTAACATACTCTAATCTAAACCAGTTTGATGTAACTCTGGGTCATTGTCCCAGTGAAATGTGAACCTCGGCCCTAACAGGTAGCCTGTAACAGGTTTTTCTCTAGGACTGCCCTGTATTTGACTGCACTGTTCAATGATTAGGATTAATTGGAATGTATGTACCTGACTTTTGTGAAGTGCCTTGAGATGACGTGTTGTGAAATGGAGCTATATAAATAAACTGAATTGAATATTTAGCTCCATCCCCTTATCCATCAACTCTGACCTGGCTTCCTATCCCTGCCTCCCCACAGCATGATACTCATGTTCCCTGGCTGTCAGTGTAGTGCGCTTTGCTGCTTATAAGAGTACTGTGAGACATTGTCACATTAAAGTAATCTGTGTGAAATGATACAAATAAATAAATACTTAAACAGAAAATAAAAACATAAATAAACTAAATACTAATAATGTTTGTATTATTATATATGCAAGAATACCATATATATGTTTTTATGTATAAAATGATCCACTGGGATAATTATCTGGAACACAGCTCAGCCAGAACTTATAAAATAAGGTTCTGATGTGAGGGGGGTTGGCGCAGGAGAAGCAGAGAGGAGAGACGCCGCTGTCTGGACTGGTGAGTCTCCAAAGTTTGCCTGAAAAAATTTACATTTTGGGCTTTATAAGGACGTTTTTGTCTCAGCCAAAGCAATAATGAGGACAAGAACTCAAAACCACAGACGTCTGACGTGGTGAAGTTAGTTATAGGTTGAATATTACATATTCTTCCTCCTGTTTGAACCGATGCAGGCAGTCTGATTACGGGCAGCTGCTTTCTGCCTGCTCCCTCCTCCTGCAGATGGTGGTTCGGTTAAGAACCATCAATAAATTTCCGAACCAAACAAGCTGTTTCATGGTGGCATTGTTTTGTGTGTTTTGGGGGAACTGTATGTGGTTTGAACAGTTGATTTTATGTGTGATCAGCTGGTTTAGGATGCTATTAAACAAAGTGCCCTACTTGGGTGTAATTCAGAAAGTTGATGGGTCCTTTTTCTTTTCTTTCAGCTTTCAGGCATGGTTTATGATTTGTAAATACTAAAGTTATATTTTAGAAGCTTAAGATAGCATTTATAACCTAACTTCTCCACAACTTTATCCCTCATCTGTCTGTTGTGTTCCTTAGTCCTCATCATGCTCTTTGTTCTTTAAGGTTCTCTAGGATACCTCCAAGGCCTTCCATGAGCAACTTTATTTATTAAGCTGGACTCAATTTACCAATTAGTTGACTTGAAGGCAACTATTCACACTGGATTTTATATGGGCACATCAGAGTAAAAGAGGCTGAATACTTTATGCACATTTTTCTACATTTGAAAATCATGTATCATTTTCCTTCCACTTAACAGTTATACAGTACTTTGTGTTGATCTATTACATAAAATACTTTAGAGTTCAGTGTGAATACTTTTGCTAGGCTTTGTATGTATCAAAATAATTTACCTAAGATTTAGAGAAGAGAGAATATCCAACGCAGACAGCAGGGGATCCATGCAGCTAGTATTCCATTTTGGGTCAGCGTATGCCTTTTCAATTTCTTCCATATTGGGCAAGTCTTTCCAAGTTACACCATCTCTGTGTAACACCTCCCATTTGTAAGGTAGGTTCCAGTGGACACGCGCACATTTCTCTGCGATAGAAAACACAGGGCATTAACATAGAAACTTACCTGGAGATTAACTTTACTTCATACAGTATGTGACAGGTCAGCAGGTACCTTTGAAGCTGCAGCTTTTGCGAATATTGTAGAGGCAGATTTCATTCCTCTCACCATCGCTGTTAGGGTTTGCAGGACTTACAGATTTGGTGAGCAATCCAGAGCTGATTTGTGGAGGCTGATGGTAAGGCAGCTGATGACTGAATGAAAGCACTGCGGGAGACGCAAGCATGCATGTCATATAATCCCTGAAGGTAAAAAAGGGAAAGTTATCAAGTGCCAATTTCTAAAAAGCTGCTACCTGGAGCAGGAACTTGGCTCCCTTGCTGTCCATTGATGATGAATTTATTCCTGTAGATCTTGTAAAGGCTTTGAATATTGCCCTGGCTGAACCCTTTAAACAGCTTCACTCCTTGCTCATCAATAGCATGGGTTCTCTTGCATCTAGAGCCAAAGCTACAGTCACCCTTTAGAAAATGCTGGCAGACATGAAGCTTTGTGCAGGAGGTGGTGAATGCGCAGGAGCCAAACGGACCATTACCCTTATTGTAATGTTGACAAACCTTTAGGAAGTCGGAGAGTATAAATATTAACATAATAACAGATCATTGTAATTTTGATTCTGATTTTACCCAAAAACACCTACCTCAGGAAGCAGGAAAGGATCATTCTGCAGTAAAAGCTGGGAGAGTTGTTTCTCTGTCAAATCCTGAAGACCATATCTCTTTAAAAGCTCTGCGTTGTGTGGAGAAGCCAGACTGTGAGGATTTTTACACTTGGGTCTAAAATGACAACAGGTCTTCCAGTTAAACATGTTTTTTTGTATTAAATTAACACAATAATCAGAATTTAGCTTCAGTAGGAAATCTCTTAATATTAAAAAATCTAATCTAAATCTAATCTCACAGAATATGCAGCTAGGTAGAAACAGATTGTAGTTATTTAATGGTTAAATGACAAGGAAGAAATCTATTAATAAAAAGATAGATAGATGATAGATAGATAGATAGATAGATAGATAGATAGATAGATAGATAGATAGATAGATAGATAGATAGATAGATAGATAGATAGATAGATAGATAGATAGATAGATAGATAGATAGATAGATAGATAGATAGATAGATAGATAGAGATAAAAATAAAAATTAACTGCCTCTAGGCTAAATCGTGAATAATTTTCAGCATTAAAAGAAACAAACCAGTGTGTGTAATGATAGATAGGTTGGATTTTATTTTATTGAATTATTGAAATAAATTCCCTTTTCAATTATTTTCTAGTTTCTTAAAATTTACCTTTTGGGCTTTTATTTCTTAAGTGATTGAAGAATGTTGAATGCTGCCATCTTCTGGCTGAAATAAGTCTGTGGTTCAATTATTAAAGCTGTAAAATGGTTCCATTTTCAGAAAATCTAAAACATTTTTTTAGAGGTTTGAATATGGTCAGTTTAGCATAAATCAATGAAGTTTTATTGCAATAGTTTAAAGAGAAATATTTTTGAAAATCTTCATAAACAAGGAAGGCGAATCAGAATCAATATAAACACAACACTCCTGTGGATTTTCCCCCTTTCAATTGTTTTTTGTCCCTATTGCAAAGGGCTCTAGGTCCTGCTCCTTAGATATTTCAGTTACCTGATCACTTCAGTTCAGACACATTGATGATCAAAAGTTCCACAATTAAATAAATAGGTCATTGAACAAATATTAATATATGTGTTAATTTAAATACCCTTGGAAATACAGACATTAAATCTTTTTTTTTAATCGTTCCATGTATTACAACCCCAATTTCAATAAAGTTGGGATGTTGTATAAAACGGAAATAAACCAGAATGCAGTGATTTGCAGGCAAATCCTGTTCCACCTATATGCAATTGAATACACTACAAAGACAAGATATTTAATGTTCAGACAGATAAACCTTTTTTTTTTTTTGCCAATATTCCCAAACATCCCTGAAAAAGATGTTGCTCGGATGGCAGCATGTGTTGCTCCAAAACTTGTATTACCTTTCAGCATTAGTGGTGCCTTCACAGATGAGCAAGTTAGCCATGCCATGGGCACCAACACAACCCCATACCATCACAGATGCGGGCTTTTGAACTTTGTGCTGATAACAATCTGAATAGTCCTGTTCCTCTTTGGCCCAGAGGACACAACGTCTATGATTTTCAAAATCAATCTGAAATGTGGAAGCTGCTTTCGCTTTGCATTGTAGTTTGCGCTTGTAAATGTAGCGACAAACTGTGTTAACTAACTATGGTTTTGTGAAATGTTCCTGAACCCAAGTGGTAACATCTCTTATAGAATAATATTGGTTTTTAATCCAGTGCCACCTGAGGGATCGAAGGTCACGAGCATTTAATTTTGGTTTTCGGCCTTGCGGTTTAGGTGCAGAGATTTCTCCAGATTCTCTGAATCTTTTGATATTATGGATTGTAGATGATGAAATCCTGTAAATTCCTTGCAATTACATGTTGACAAACGTTTCTAAACTACTGAACTGTTTGCTCATGCAGTAGTTCACAAAGTAGTGAACCTTGTCCCATTGCTTGTGAACGACTGAGCCTTTCAGGGATGCACCTTTTATACCCAATCATGACACACCTGTTTCTATCTAACCTGCTCACCTGTGGAATGTTCCAAACAGGTGTTTTTTGAGCATTCCTCAACTTTCCCAGTCTTTTGTTGCCCCTGTCCCAGCTTGTTTGGAATGTGTTGCAGGCATCAAATTCAAAATGAGTGAATATTTGCAATAAAACAACAAAGTTTATGAGTTTGAACAGTAAATATCTTTTCTTTGTAGTGTATTCAATTGCATATAGTTTAAACAGGATTTGCAAGCAAATCACTGCATTCTGGTTAATTTATGTTTTATACAACATCCCAACTTCATGAGAATTGCGGCTGTTGGTACATAAAAATAGTAAGAGTTTGAAACCATTATACAATAATTATGCAGATTTGTTGCTGGGCAAGCTATCCAATCAAATGTTATGTCATGATTAACTGCACAAGAAATGTGATATGATTAATGAAATACTGCCATAATAAACAATATTTCACCGTATACCTTTTCTTTTTTTTAAATTTTCACTGAGGTTATTAAACTCATCAGCTTTCTTATAACATTCCAATGGGTTTCAGTGCATCCATCGTTTATCTAAGTAAAATCGCTAGAAACGGAGTTTATACCGCATCAGATCCTATTGATACAACTTAAAGAACCTTGTAATAGATTTTTACCTCCTAGCATCAGTTGACACGCACAGAAGAAACTTACCCGAACGTGCAGCCACCGCAGACAAAATACCTGCACAGGTGTAAACCATCACATTGGGTGCACCCCCCAGCTTTTCTCTGACAAAGCCTCAAACTGGTTTTAGCAACAATCAGACTGTCGGGCCTGAGGTTACCTCCAGGAACCCGCTGTTTACCTTCCCGAATCGCAATTTTACCGTCGTCGAAAAGAACAGAGCGCAGATCCGCTAGCTTAACCCCGAAACTGCTTTCTGCGAGCTTCGCATTCAGCTGCCTTGCCTCCAAACATCCGTCATTATCGCACAGAATCTTGAAAGTTAAATTTGAGATAGACGATGCCATTCCGAAAGGAGTTTTGTCTAACAATCACTCCAGCAGACTGCTGATAGCTGACTTGAGGAAACAACAGGGTCATTTTAACAGAACTGAAACCGAAACTTATATTGAAACTCTTATTAAAAAGGCAGTACGGGTTATATCCTTTCCACAAACTAAACAACTATCAGCACGTTGTGTTCAAAATAAACATTATTTGGAATGAGAGTATTGAGTGAAAGAGAGAGTTATTTTCGTTGGACATATTACTTTCCATCTTCTCAATTAAACGCCATCTGTAAATCGAGCCCCAAATCGTGTTTACGTCAGTACGTGAAGGCAACGCGAGCCCATAGCAACCACTGCTTGCATTCTTTACATCCTAGCAACCATGGAGGACGAGCTTTTATCGATAGAAGCAAAAGAAAAGCACCCCATCGATAGACATAAAGAACTTCTTCACAACCGAATTAAAGAACTAAGGTAAAAAATATAAAATATTTAGAAGATCATGGCAAGTTAGAGTTTACGTGTTTGACGATAAGATTTGTGTCTTACAACCTGTTGATTACAATTGCTAATGCTAATATATTAGGTTTTTATTCTTAGCTAAATACTAGTCTAAGCCCATACTTCGAACGCTTAGTCTGTAATTTTCCAATTTATGCAGTTTAGAACAATATAGTCTGGGATACTATTATATTTGTCTTTATACACACACATAATATGAAACTGGGGATATCCAAGCTAATCATGATACTTTACAACTGGTTAAACTGTGAAGTGCTGCTGTTCTTCTCTGCTGTTGCTGCTAAGTCACAAGATAAGGGTGTTTATTTGTTTGTAAATTGTGTTAGTTTGTTTTTATATTTTATTTGTTAACAGAGTGCCACCCTGGATTTTCCTGTACCATGTATAATGGCAGTAAAGATCCTTTATTCTTTGCCATAGGTGTTCTAATCAAGTCCTCCTGGCAGAAAATGTCATGTTTGAACATTTTATTGGTCGTCTGAATCCTCAGGACATGGAGTCCAAAGCTGGGGGAGAAGGTCCACAATCAAGACGGGCTTCCAAAATGGATGATGGGGTAAGATGGATGGCATCCATGTTATCCATTCAGAAAAAAAAAAACCCAAATACATTATGGAAAAATGAACCAATAACAAAGTAGTGGCCTCCACCAGTAGAGCAATAAACTGGACCACATGATAGAAAATAAAGTTCCACTGAAAAATCCACAGAGGGCTTCGTTTTACCAGCTAGACCGACAAACCAGCCCAGATGAACTGCTGTGTGTCACAAAGCCAAACACCACCAGGAATCTCTTCTAATTGAAGAGTTCTTGCTATTGGGGCTCAGTGACCTAGAGAATATTAGATAGGTTGATAATATGGCTGATCTTATTACTAAGTAATGTTATGCAGTAGATGGCTAGTTATTTTAGTTATTAGCTGTAACTGTTAATTTGTATCACTATAAATAATAAAAAAAAAAACACTTTTTTGGTGGATTTTTGGGTGTAAGTAGCAAGCTGTACTATTCTTAGAGTATTAGGATTTAGACTCTGATAATTTGTACACTCATTTAATTTAATTTATAATTTTATCAGAATTAATTAAATATAAAAATCTGATTTAAGAGTTGCGATAGGTTTTCAGTGACCTGCTTAGGTTGCTAAAATACCACAGAAGTTACTTATATCTAACAACAAAATACCCTGTTGCACAAGAGTTTTATTTCTTTTTGTATCCCCTCAGGGAGCTGAGAGGAGGCAGAGGCCTCAGTCCAACTTATCAGAGCTCCTCCAGCTGCTGACATTGGAGCAAAGACTTTATGTGGCACAGAGAGAACTAACTGAGACACAGACAGACCAGGAAAAGCTCAAAACGAAATATGAGAGAATTACGGATAACTACAAGGTTACAACAAACTTTTTCATGCGCACAATTTACATGCTTGGAGGACATTTGTTCAGCGGTTCTGCTTTGTTTTCTAGTCCTCTTTGAAAGAAGCTGAACTGCGTTTAACTGAGATCAAGAAGGCCAAGAAAGCGTTTGAACGCAGATTCTTAAAGCCTACAAATCACAGTCGTCTGGAAATGAACGAGCCAGAGAAGGTGCTCCAGTACATTGAAGACAAATCAAAGGTAAAATCTGGTTTAATTTAAATAATATCAAGACAACATTTGTACTAATTTTGCACCTTTGTCTCCATGTGACAGTCTTATAGAAATGTCAGGAATATTGACATTATTAATGCCATTCGCTAACATCCATATCATTTTATTTATGTGTTTTTTTTTTTAAATCATTTTAGAGGTTAAAAGATGCATTGCTGAGATATTTACTTACCTTTGTGGTTTGTTAATGCACCCTTTCTACCAACTATCCATGCCAATTATCTATCTCTTTTTCACTTAATTTATCATGTTCTTGCAAATATTGAAATGGACTAAAACAGGTCACCCAGTTGGAAAAGTTTAATCAGAAGAATCAAGCATTGAAAGTCCAAGAGATGAAGCTCCTGCAGCAGCTCCAACAGAAAAAAGAGAAGAGAAAAGCAGAAGATGAGGTAGAGAATGAAGTGAGAATGTTGACAGAGATGTGGAGAAGGTTGTAGTAATTTGAAACATACAGGGTTCTTATAACGTCGGGAAAACTAGGAAAATGTTTGGAATTTGATAAGAAAACACGAGTATGGAATAAAAGTTGTTCTTCTGTCCTTCCTTTGTTTCTCCCTCATTTATTTCTTTCCTCCCTTCTGCACTTAATTGTTTCCCTCCTTTGTTTTGTCCTTCTGTCCTTGTACTAGCTTTTTTTTTTTCTGTCCATCCTTACCTCCTTGTATCCTACCTTTCCTTCTTTTCATTCCTTCTGTGTCTTACCTCTCTTTCTTCCTTTTGTCTTTCATTCTTTCTTCCAGTTTCTGTTTTTTTCAGGTTCCACGTTTAACCACTATTGAAATATTTTCTATAAATTCATAGTAAACTTTAGTATTTTATATTTTAAAATCAGCATAAATAAATGAGAACTCCAGACAGTTGAGTCTTAAAAAAGTGGAAAATTTTCAATGAAAAATTTGAAAAAACCCTGAATATATGATGTATTAAAAGATTGTAGGACCTATTGAGTAGCTTATTCAATTATTGCCTAACTTTTCCTTGTTGGAAAATGAATGTAGGTGTTTCTTTCAATTAGGTATTTTTCCAGGAATTCACTGAACTTCAAATGGACAAAAGCCTTAATGAACTTCAACACAACAGTTCTAAAGTTCAGCGTCTCCTCAGCTCACACAAGGTAACTTTATGTAAAAACAAATGATGCCATCTGTCCTATATGTAACGTATAACATTTTAACAATAAAGTTTGTCTTAAATGATTCAAATCTGCATCTCTTTGTGTATTTGGGATCAGGAGAAGCTGCAGAGGTTAACACTGGAGTCCACGGAACTGAGCAATGACATTTCTAAAAGAACGGAAATACTTGCAAAACTTGAGAAGAAGATACAGCATGCGGCGAAGGTTGTTAAAAATAATCAAACTTTAAGAGCTGAAATTTTGAAGCCATATTCAGTCATATTCAATAAATTCAAATATGCATTCAGATGAGGCCTGTTTGTCAAATTAAAAGTGTCTTTTGAAAATAACAGCCATTAAATGATTATTAAACATACCTTCCATTAACCCCACATTTCTATATTCAAAATATTTTTTATTGGTCTGATATAATATTCTGACTATAAATGTTGTGTTTTCATTAGCTGTAAGCAGAAAAACATCATTCTGTGTGTAATTAGTCTATATCATGTATTTCAGTTAGTGAATGGAGTTGCTGCAATAAATTAACTTTTCAGTCATTTTTCTAATTTATTAAATAAGATTGTATACCCTACCAACTATCAAGTGAAGTATTGTTTATAGCAGTAGATGTCAAAAAGTATCCAAATTCTTCGTATTATTACAAGTTTGACAAAGTTCCGTTTTGATAAACATAAAAAATGTTTTTGTTTTTTTTCAAATTCATGAATTTCCCATTTAGTTAATTGGTATGAAAAATCTGCTTTCCTTTCCTTTAGGAACGTTTAAAGGCAGAGGGCCTCAACAAACTCCTGCGCAAAGAGCTCACAGATTATCAGGCTCCTGATATCACAGAGTATATTTATGCCAAGGAAAAACACAAGAAGCTGCTACAAAGCATTCACCACTGGGAGAGAAAAGTTGGAATTGCTGAGGTAAATATATCTTTTATTCCTACCCGGCTTTGCTGTGTCTCCTAGTAATGGCTTACTGGATTCTGTCCTATGTGCAATAAGAACAAATGGGGGTATTGTTTCTTTTATTTCACTTTCAGTAACCAAATATAGTTGTCTGGCTGGGGAAAAATCTGCTGTGTGATTGTACCCAAAACAACACAATCTCTGTTTTTACTAGATGGCCTTGAAGACTCACAGTAGGGAGTGGAGAAAACAGAGAGTCGCTCGTACTCCTGCAAACAGTACAGAGGCTGGAAGTCGGTATGGCGAACATCAGATCTCAGTAAAGCTCCCACACATAGCAAAAGATAGCACTTAAGTTAAAGTAATGGACTCCGTACGTAACGGTGAAGTCAAACTATGTCAGAAATAACAAAAAGTTGATACTCTGTCAAGAGCTAATCTTAGCATTGAATTAAATTCAATTCAGTTCAGTTTTATTTATGTAGCACCAATTCACAACACACTTTACAAGGCATTTCAGTCGAATCATAGAAATTTTAAGTCAGGTACATACATTCAAATTAATCCTAACTATCACACAGTGCAGTCAGATTCAGTTTATTATTATTCAAATTGGTTAAAAAGTTTTTCTATCTAAGGAAACCCAGCAGATTGCATCCAGTCAGTGACTTGCAGCATTCACTCCTCCTGGATGAGCATTTAGAGACAGTGGACAGTCACTGGCGTTGACTTTGCAGCAATCCCTCATACTGAGCATGCATGTAGCGACAGTAGAGAGGAAAAACTCCCTTTTAACAGGAAGAAACCTCCAGCAGAACGAGGCTCAGTTTGAGCGGCCATCTGCCACGACCGACTGGGGGTTTGAGAGAACAGAGCAGAGACACAAAAAGAACAAAGAAGCACTGATCCAGGATAACTTATGGGAATGAAAAGTAAAACATTAATGGTTGTAGCTCCTTTATTGGCTTCATTTAGGAATGCAGGATAAGTAGCGTAAAACCAGTGTGAAGATGTGAAGACGTAGTGTTTTGTTTGCTATTTGTTTTGTTTATTTAAATATCTTCAATGAAAAAGATGTACAACATACAGGTCCTTCTCAAAAAATTAGCATATTGTGATAAAGTTCATTATTTTCCATAATGTCATGATGAAAATTTAACATTCATATATTTTAGATTCATTGCACACTAACTGAAATATTTCAGGTCTTTTATTGTCTTAATACGGATGATTTTGGCATACAGCTCATGAAAACCCAAAATTCCTATCTCACAAAATTAGCATATTTCATCCGACCAATAAAAGAAAAGTGTTTTTAATACAAAAAACATCAACCTTCAAATAATCATGTACAGTTATGCACTCAATACTTGGTCGGGAATCCTTTTGCAGAAATGACTGCTTCAATGCGGCGTGGCATGGAGGCAATCAGCCTGTGGCACTGCTGAGGTCTTATGGAGGCCCAGGATGCTTCAATAGCGGCCTTTAGCTCATCCAGAGTGTTGGGTCTTGAGTCTCTCAACGTTCTCTTCACAATATCCCACAGATTCTCTATGGGGTTCAGGTCAGGAGAGTTGGCAGGCCAATTGAGCACAGTGATACCATGGTCAGTAAACCATTTACCAGTGGTTTTGGCACTGTGAGCAGGTGCCAGGTCGTGCTGAAAAATGAAATCTTCATCTCCATAAAGCTTTTCAGCAGATGAAAGCATGAAGTGCTCCAAAATCTCCTGATAGCTAGCTGCATTGACCCTGCCCTTGATAAAACACAGTGGACCAACACCAGCAGCTGACACGGCACCCCAGACCATCACTGACTGTGGGTACTTGACACTGGACTTCTGGCATTTTGGCATTTCCTTCTCCCCAGTCTTCCTCCAGACTCTGGCACCTTGATTTCCGAATGACATGCAGAATTTGCTTTCATCCAAAAAAAGTACTTTGGACCACTGAGCAACAGTCCAGTGCTGCTTCTCTGTAGCCCAGGTCTGGGGAATGCGGCACCTGTAGCCCATTTCCTGCACACGCCTGTGCACGGTGGCTCTGGATGTTTCTACTCCAGACTCAGTCCACTGCTTCCGCAGGTCCCCCAAGGTCTGGAATCGGCCCTTCTCCACAATCTTCCTCAGGGTCCGGTCACCTCTTCTCGTTGTGCAGCGTTTTCTGCCACACTTTTTCCTTCCCACAGACTTCCCACTGAGGTGCCTTGATACAGCACTCTGGGAACAGCCTATTCGTTCAGAAATGTCTTTCTGTGTCTTACCCTCTTGCTTGAGGGTGTCAATAGTGGCCTTCTGGACAGCAGTCAGGTCGGCAGTCTTACCCATGATTGGGGTTTTGAGTGATGAACCAGGCTGGGAGTTTTAAAGGCCATAGGAATCTTTTGCAGGTGTTTAGAGTTAACTCGTTGATTCAGATGATTAGGTTCATAGCTCGTTTAGAGACCCTTTTAATGATATGCTAATTTTGTGAGATAGGAATTTTGGGTTTTCATGAGCTGTATGCCAAAATCATCCGTATTAAGACAATAAAAGACCTGAAATATTTCAGTTAGTGTGCAATGAATCTAAAATATATGAATGTTAAATTTTCATCATGACATTATGGAAAATAATGAACTTTATCACAATATGCTAATATTTTGAGAAGGACCTGTATATTTAGAATGTTGCTCAAAATCTTAAGATGATTAATTTCTCATGTAGTCATCCCACCATTCCCATTTCACTGAGTATTTGTATACATTCATCTCATTTACTTGATTCAAAAAATATAATTTTAAAATCTTTTAATGTATATAAATGATACAAGAAGTTATTCAAGCTTTTGAAAACACTGGAGTGTCTGAAATAATTTATAATAATTGCATTTTTATTAAATGTGATGTCTATAAACAGTGCCTTGCAAAAGTATTCTAAATTAAACTTTACAACCACAAACCTCAACGGATTGTATTGGGATTTTATGTGATAGACAAACACAAAGTAGGATATGATGGTAAAGTGGAAGAAAAATGAAACGTTTGTGATGAAGAATGAACAAAAAATTCAGTCTCTTGATGTGCAAAGCTGATAGAGTCATTCTAAAGATTTGCAGCTGTAATTGGAGTGAAAGGTGGTTCTACAAAGAATCGACTCAGGGGGACGGAGTACAAATACGGCCAGACTTTTCAGGTTTTTTATTCATAAAAAATCTGAAATACATGTGTCCTTTTTCCTTCCGTTACATGATCATACACTACTGTCTGTTGGTCTATCATACAAGACCTCAATAAAATACATTCATGTTTTAGCTGTAATGTAACAAAATGTAAAGAAAGTTAGCGAGATTATTTTTGCAAGGTCTTGTCTTTTTTTGTCTTCTTTGCGAAATATTTTATCATTTATGGCAATTTGCTTTGTTTTTATGCTTATAGATCAGTGTGCATGAAATAAAGATAAATAATACTATTATTATTATTCAGTGGAATCTGTTGTTAAATGTAAGCCAATATTTTGTAAACTGAACTAAAACAGTATTTGACAAACGTTTTTTATTTTACTGAGTGTCCGGATGTTTGTGTGTCTTACCTGTGCAAAGACTCCCTCAATGATGTCCCATAAATAAACTGAAGCTATTGAAAAAAACAGTAAAAATCCACCTCGGATTCAACAAACTATTTCCTTTATTCAAAAAACAAATGTCCATGGAAAGAACTTTAGATGTTGTGATGTTACATGCCATATATACAGTTATATACATAAAAGTGCAATGTCACAATGTGTAAGCTGGTTAATATTTTTTTCTGCCATATAGCCGTTTGAGAAATGTCACTGAGTTTCAGCACATTCCTACTTGCTACACCGCATTTTACTGAAAACTGCAGCATCTACTTTGAAAACGCAACAAGACAGATGTCTGAAGTTCCCACTTAAACATTTTCAAAGGCACTTTCACAAGTACATACTACTGATGTACAGAACAGACTAGTTCACCAACAGTTTTACGGAGTCCTATGGTTGATCGTGTTACATGGCGACCAGAAAATAAAAACACATTTTCTCTTGTATACAACTGGCTTCATACTGCTGCCTTTGTTTTCCACAACATAGGCTCTAAGTGATTTTAACCCTCCAAAAACAAACAAAAAATTAAAATTTATATAAAAATAAGGTTATTAACCCAGAAATTAACTTTTGATCCATACAGACTGGTTTTTAGTCAAGTCAAAGATGGTGTAAACCTGCCTTTAGAGAGCATTGGCTATTCTTGCAAACCAACTTCGTTCTGTGTAGAATAAAACACGAAGGACGTGCACCCAGCTGTTGTTTCTATATTACAGAGGCTGGAAAAAAAGGCAAACAGAACTGCTGAAGTCTGGCACCAACAAATTTCTGAGGCTATTGCATCTTGAAGATTTTGTTCAGCAGCAGAGCGATGTGCCGTCTTTTATTTATTTTTTTCTTGTTCCATGTAATTTAGTTCATCAAATTTATAAATCCACACAGGAGTAATACCAGTCCAAGAGAAATAATTACAAACAAAAAAAAAACAACATAAGCGACATGCTCACCTGAACAGAACACATACTGTAAGGCTCAACGCAAACTGCTATATTCGGTCTCCCTCACAGACAGAAGCAGAATGAGGAGGGTGACTGTATGACGAGGCGTTCACACTAACAGTCATAGGGTCCATGGCTACCGGCAGCACGCTGCCTTAAGTCTATACACATCTGTGAATGTGGAGATTCAACATCCATGCTTCAGCTTTTACACTCGTGCCTTTGGATAGATAAAGACCAAGGCATACAGAGGGCTATGACGTGGTCCGCATCGTGTGATAAAATGTTTGTGGTCATCGTTCACACTCATTATTGACACATATACTAAGGCATACATACAGCTTTGGGTATAGATGCATACAGGTTCACAACAAAGTAGTGGTTTTATCCAGTTCTTATATCTTCTTTCTTGCATTATACAAAAAAGTTTCATAAATCTGAGTGAGGCTAGGAAAGAGGCGATCTCTATACTTACACTAGACACTTTCTAAGACAACTGATCTCACACCTTGCAGAAAATAAAATGAAAGAAGCTGCTGTTTACATGCTACAGACAGGAAGGGTCCAAGTTTCAGTCCTTTGAATTTATTAACAGAGTACCGTTAATAAATAAGTTATTTAGGGCTCCTCGGACACATGATGGGCAATACTTTATTGTCCAGCACCGTTTTAAAATTAGAAAGTTAAAATCGGTTACATCCCGAGTTGAGTGTTTAAGATTGTTGAAGTGATTCACATCTTCAAGGGCACACCCTGGTATGAACAAAATGATCCTTTTGTTTCTGCCACTGTGGTCGCGCCAGTTCTCTCTTTAGGCTTCCTCTACAAGTACTTGTTTTAGTTCTTTATCAACCTGTAAACCAAACTAAATCTAAAGTTTCAAGGAAGATGCTGTGATTTGTTCCAATTCGCCTTATAGTGTATGGTAGGTAGTAACCTAAGCATATTAAAATAAAACTGCCAATATTGAGGCAGACGATTCGCTCGGCTAACAATCAAGTCTACAATGTAACTACAACCTATAATTACAGAGGTTACAAAGATCATTTGGATCTTGTCCTTCTCGGTGTCTTGAAGACACAGGTGGAAGTTCACAACCCGTCAGAAATGGGTTGAGGGTTTTCTCTGTTTTCCTTTTTAGAGCTTACATGGTACAGGATTTGTCTAGAGAGTCCTGAGCAGGCCCAGCAGGAGGCTGCGGGGCCTGATTGGACTTAGGCATGACCATTGGTTTAGGCCTCAAAGCAGGGGGTTTCAGCTGCACTCCCATGCGCGGGGCCACCATAGGCTTGAAGGTGCTCATGGCCTCGCTGGAGGAGCTGGTGCTGCGGCGGATTGGTGGCTCAGTGTTGGCAGTTGATCGCAGCATGATGCCGTGGATAGGGCTCAGGGACTCGTTGGAACTTGCCATAGTGGGACCCCCTCCACCGCTGCCGGCGGTCTGTCGCTGCTCCAGGGTGTCCAGCACCACGTCAGGGGCGTGTTTAGCTGAGCTTTGCCGCTCCAGCTCGCGCAGCTCATTTAGAGCAGTGTTCATGGTTTCCTCTATGTCCTGCAGAACACAAAGAGTTGAAGAGAGGTAAGGAGTATGGAAAATTACGCACAATTAACTGGGGGTTAAAACTGACTAAATGAGCTATAAAGTAAAATGTAATTTACAAAAGGAGAAAGTTAAAGTGCTTCTAGCCAAAACGTTAAGTATACAAAAACGACAAATCCTATCCTATTTTAGAGCCAGAAAACCCAGACATGCTGAAAATATGATAAAAGATGGGTAGGGTGCCAGTTTATTAGGTCTCCAAGCTACTGCTCTCATTTCACATGACTTCCTACATGTCTTAACACAGCTAAATAGGAAAAGTTGTAAGAATAAGGAGAACACCATGCATGCTTTCTACTATACATGCAGAGAGCCAGAGGAAATATCCCTATCTTCATGCTGACTTTCTACAGCAAAGATGCAGAGATGATGAAAAAAATGTAATCTGAGCATTCTCACAGTAGTCAGGCAGACAGCCTAGCACAATCTTAAGTACCCTATGTGACCTCTGGAATTGCCTCTGAGCTTTTATATAACTGCCTTTTACCGATCCACTATTTATATGTATATATATATATAGTCAAATACAGAGACTGAAAAACTCAACAACTGCGTTCATACTAATATTTTTACTGTTTAAAATGTTTTTACACCATTATGAGAACTACAGAATTTCTGCTGGAAGAGTCCCAATGCCAGGCTGTGCTCCCTGCTGTCTGCCTGTGAAGCTAATTGTTTGCGTGGACGTAGCACACAGACACAGTAGCAGCCAGAGGAAGCAGAAGACAGGGACTGACTATGTTTTTACAGGGCAGGGCAGGGCTTTGATGGTGGAGGGAGCTGCGGTCTGGTCGCCGCTCGTCCCGCGCTGACCTGTGCGATGGTCTCCGGGTCCAGGGGCTTGCCCCCGTGGTGGTGATGGCCGTCAGTGAAGCCCATGTACTGGCCTGAAGATGTGGAGCGGCGGATTGGCGGGCTTTCCATCTTCTTCAGGGATTCGTGACGGCTGATATTTGTCAGGCTGCCGTGGCCAGTGCGCCGCCGCCGCTCGGGGCTGTCCATCGGCATGTGGTTGTGGCTTCTCATCATATCCCTTGGGCTGAAGTGGCCCAGAACTGGAGAGCCCATCTCCGGGGTCCCACCGTGGCCCTGCTGGGACGGATGCAGCATGCAGTGAACGTTGCTGGGGCGGGCTGGGGGACGGCGAGTTGGTGGGTCTGATCTTTTTCTGTGCCTGTGGGGATAGAAGCATGAGACAGAAAAGATACAGTAACATAATCTTTTACATTTTACAATCTGTTACATCCAAATATTTCACAGAAGATAAACAGCTTAGAAGAAACACTTTTGTTTTGGAATAATCGAACGATGATTTAGGTTGTTGAATTGTTCGGACTAGAATAGATAATGAATTCTCAAAACATCTATATTAGTTTATAAAACACATCACATTGTGAGATGGATCCTAAAGGCCAAACTTCTACTGTCTGGAGCTTTGCCAGAATCTAAAAATAAACATACCGAGTCTCATGAACCTTTTTTGATAAACCTTTCTCTATGTGAGAAAATTGTCAAGTTCCCACTTTCATGTGAGCAGACCGTAGGCTTCCACCTTCAGATATTAACACAGCAGTAAAGGAAAAGACAAAACAAATTGGAATAATTTATTGTATGAAGGTTTGGGAATGGCCTCCTCAAAGTCTCAAAGATGCAGTGGCGTTGACTTAAACAGGCTGTTAAAACAGGCTGCAAGTTGGCACATGCTCCCACCTAGAGTGGCACAACCAGTTCAAGTCACAATCCACAACTGGAAACAAAATCAAGTTGAGAAAGTTCTATTCAACTAGCTTAAGACATTGTGTGAGTTAAATACGTTATTTAGTGAGTAAGTTAAGTTATTTTGCATTATTAATGTTGGTCTTAAATTTTATTTGTATTGTTCTTAGAAATGTCTTAAAATCTTCAGTTGACTTAACAGGAACCTGTAGAAACCCTGCAGTTTATTTTATAAATGACATTTACAGTTTGTGCGGCTTTGTTCGGTCACATTATCTGTATAAAGCTCAACAGGTTTGAATTAATTCCCTCTGTTACTCCATTTGAGGCCCGACCCAGTGACCTCACCTTTGTAACACTGAATACCTGTGCTTAAGGTTTAGGGAACCTCACCAAACCTCTGATTAATCTCACTTTGTAGTACACCCCTCTGTTCTCCATTAAGGTTGTTTTGCAAAGGAGGCACAGCATGTCTGGATGTTAGCCAGAGGAGGGACGTCTGGAGTTCATCAGAGCACTAAAACACGCTCCCTGGAAGAATCTGCAGCTGTCGAAGCAGCACCTCTGTCCTCTGTGTGAACCTGGACCGGCTTACTCAAAACAACACCTATTCTGACAGGCCTGTACTCGTAATACAGAGACAGAGAGCAGGGCATAAATGTTCCTTTAACCTCCCACTACAATGCACTAGGTTGCAACAATTTTACATCTTCTCCCTTTAGACATTTGTTTTACTCCATACAAGGCAGAAATTGTAGGACATTCAACTTATAATGGCTCAAGTAGGCTCAACATTTTTATAATGTGTAATACCTAAGTCTTCTGTAATAGCTGTAATGTTTAAACAATGCTCCTGTTATTAGCATCATCATTTTCAAAATAGTGAAACAGCTTCATGACCAAATTTTATTCTAACTATAAGAAACATTAAAAACTGAAATCAGGTTTCTCTTTTAAAATGGGTAACAATATTTAGCAGTTAATATTGTATTCTCTGAAAAGCCCACAAATTAAAATATTAGATCAATGATATCTGGTAACTGATGTATGTAGGATCAATGATTTCAATTTGTTCCCTGTGATGAACAAGAAGTGAATTACCCAGCCGCTAATCACTTCCTGGAGACAAATGGCTTCCATTTGAGAGTTTACATCTGCCTAATAAGTGCTGTCTGAGCCATAATCATTAAGATTTAGAAGCAGCTTCATTACTGTGCTACACAAGAAGCAATAATAAGTACAGAACTAATGGACCATGAGGGTTTTAAGAAAGAGGATTCAAAAGCTAGATGCAAAGCTACACAATTTAGCAATGTTGTTACAAAATTACATTATTGCATTACTGATAACATGATCCAAGAAGTCTCAGATAAAAAAAAAAACGGAAAGGAGTTTTAGTCGGACGTTTATATACACTTATCAGCAGCATGAATTTGCTTGGTGTCCTGTCATGGATGCTGCTTTTAAACAGTCCACACATTTTTCAATAAGTTTGATGTTGTGGCCATTTCAGAAGCACTGGCAGCGAAACAGACCCTCAGCGTGATACGTCTACCTACATGGTTTATAGCTGGCAGATTGTTCTCAGGCTCTAAAGGCTCCCCCTGCCTACCATAAACATACCGTACTTCTTGTCATTCTTGCCAGATAACTCAATCTGTGTCTCTTCTGACCACATAACCTTTTTCTAGAATGTTTTTGGCTTGTCTAAGCGGGTACCTCCAGGTTTCAGCTTGGCTTATAATTGTCGATTTTGGAGAACGCACTTTTCCTTGGTCAGCACCATCAGCACCCTCTCTTGCCTTGTTGATCCTTCCACTGTGGAGATGGACACTAAAGTGCCAGCAGTTTGCAGTTCATGGTAGATTTTAGCATTGGTGGTTGCTAGATTGTTGCTGTTCTTAACCAGTTTACTGTCATCTGAGGGTGACCATTACAGCCTGATGATTGAAACTTGGGTACAGTTGGATATTTCAACAGAACAAAGATCAGAAAAAGAGTTTTGAAATGGATAAAGGAGGCTATCATTCCACTTCTGGGATGTCCTTGTGATGTCAAACCTTTGGAAAGGCATGGTTCATGCCAAAACATGCACCTATTTAAATGACCTCTCCCATTTAAAGGTCGAATATCAAGCCAGAATTATCTCTGGACCTTTATTGTTACAAAAAGCATTTATTTTTTTCTTTCTATGGGGCAAAGACACAAACATTGGTGGGGTGTGGTTTGGTATTTGAGCCTGTAGGAATAATTTTGACCCCATTTGGATGAAAGAAAATCCCCAATAAAATAAAACTAGAGCACCCAATTCTCATGATTAAAAATAATGAATGTTATATGTTGCAATTTAAGTTCAGAAAAAAAAGAACAGTTTAACTAAATCATTAAAAGCCTCAAATTACCATGACTTCCATGCCCCATCTTTTTTCTGACTGCAATGAAGATTTTGTAAACAACAGCAGGAGCAACTCAGAAACAGCAGGTGGCGCAGTGCACATTCATATAAGTAGCCTTCCACCGGGACAAAGTGTACACTTGCTGTTAGTACACTGACAGCTCACTCACTGCCTATTACTGCTTTAGGGGATAAAGGAAAGGATTTATCATGAAATAGTCTACAAGTTTTTCATCAAATCAAAAAACTGACAGACAGCTCTGGTCACATAATTGTGACCCCTTCTCCACCTATAGGACCTTTGAGGTCGATCAGGAAGGTGTACTGTTGATTAAGAGCACCAGGAAAATGAATGATCTAAATTAAGTCTGGTAAACTAAGGAAAGAGGTGGTTATCACCTGTGCCAAAGTAACAGCAAGGGTGTTGTTGACGTAATCAAAGATAAAAGGATGACTTAATCAGTTATATGCTTTACTTGCATACTAGCTGCTGTAGGGCTGCAAATATGGGCAGCATGAATCATCAACATTTCAACACAGACGAAGAGGGAGTGAGTAAAATAGCAGTTCATGTATTTGGCAAGAGCAAGTACTAGTCATACACCTCAAGGTCATTTAATCCAGCAGAAGAGGAAAGACAGAAGAAGACTAAATACTGGCATCCGACCAGAAAACACAGCCAAAAAAGACTTGAGATGTTATTGGATATGTCTGTGTCATTCCTTTAGGGGGTGATTCCTCCAGGTGAACAAATAGATACTCCTACAATCTAAAAGGAACTGTCTGGACAGGGTTGATTAGGAAAAAAGCAGTGGGTCAAGAGAAGTTCACTGTGATTAGGCTTAGAGAGGCCAGGAGAGGAAAAACAATGATTAGGTGCATGCTTTCCAACACTTTCCAATCCAAGAAGATATAAACATATCTTAAAAAAACTATTGGGTGGTGTATGTTTTTTAAATCGCATTAAACACTGTTTTAGTCACACTTATGTGAGGAAGGGTGGGCCCAGTAAACAGTATTATACTCAAAGATTGTTTTCTGTGGTGTTTTTACGAACAAATAAAAACTCAGCTGAATAACAAAGCAGGGATTCCCACTACAGGATTTCCCAAAACACAAAAACACACTAAAGGAAAAAAAAACTGCTTTGTATGTATTGGGTTGATGAGATCACAGGAGGCTGATCAGCTTGCATTAATAAACTCTAAGGCAGACGTTCGACTTCTGACAGATTTCAGTTTAGATTCTGAAGCATTTTAGTTGCGTCTGATCTATAAAAAAATCAGCTTTATATGTTCACCCCCATGACCCCAGAAAAACGTGGAAGGAAAAGCTGAAGCAACCCGATGATGACAATGAACTGGAACAAATCTGATACACTACTGCTAAAGTGTTTCATCTTTCATCTGATTGGTTTGCTTGTATCACCATAATCGTAATTCAAACAACTTCTTGGTTTCTGACTGCGGAGTAATAAGATTATTTCTCTTAATTCTTCCCTCTGGTGGTCAAAGTCAGTCAGTCAGACAATCATTTTTAGTGGTAGCAGCTGCAAGTTTCTGGAAATCCATGCAGTGTTTTCATATATGGCCTAAACATTTTTGCTGGTACCATACAGACTACCAGTTGAACCGCTTTTAGGGAGGAATTTGATTTTAAAAAAATCATGAGAAAAAATAAGAAAAACCAACCCTAAAACTAAAACTGTATGTAGTCAAAAGAACTCTGATGAGTTGCTGTATGCCTTATGTGATGTCACCAGAGACACAGATCTCTGGACGCTTGTTTCTGGGATGGCAGATTTTATCATGACTAAATATTGATTTCGAACAAAATAGCAAAAACAAATAGAAAAACTGACCTTTTCTATATGTGACAAACAACATGTAAAGTGTATTTGTTTGATTTCACAATTTGCACCGACAGGGTTTTTAATTGTGGAAGTTGTTTAAAGTCTGCCCCAACAGTTTATAACCAGCATACCTGGCGATATAGGCTTCAGAGATCCTGGTGTCGGTGGGTGAGCTGACGTCCTTTCCTGAACATTTATCTTCTCCTGCATGGCCACTGCTGGCCTCACTGTCAGCCTTCTGACTCAGGCTGTCAGAGAAGTTGTCATCACTGAGAAGCAGAGACATTGTGACATTGAGACATGGAAAGAGCAAGAGGAAGTGACAGACAGACCAGAAAGGAATAGCCCGGGATAAAAAATAATGAAATCAGCAAATCAGCCATTCTTTCGAATTTGCAGTTCCTCAATAACAGTGTTTGATATCATTTTTCCTGCAAGTCAGCATCCTTCCACCGCCTTCCAAAGTCCGGAGAGTCAGATGAGTCATGGTGCTTAGCCTTTTAGTATTCTGTTGATGCTCTGCAACGCTGACACGCACACATACATACACAGCACAGCTGGATGGGATTCAGTGAGGTATATGACTGGATACTGGGTACAGTTGGTGCCTGTCAGATGGCTCTAATCAGACCTACTGAGCTGCACTGCTGTCTCTCATACTATGCATCAGACAATTAATCATTTAGTGTACCTGCGCAACTGCAGAACTAAGAACAGGTAATAGAAAGCTTGGACTGTGCTTAAAAGACAGAAATAAACAATTAAGGAGGAGATGTGTCAAACAGTCTCTTGTTTGGAGAACAAGAATGTGCTTTCACACACTTCTTAGGCAGCTCAGTTTGTTACAACGCTTTAGGTCAGCTTGTACACCTCCAAATTTCCGTTTGCATTCATTAAGTAAGAAGACACTCAATCTGCAGTGAGCAAGCTGGTTAATTATTGATAAGGTTCATCTTGACACAACAGCAGCAGGGCAAAGAAGAGAAGAGGAAGCAACGAGAAGAAATATTAAATGGCCATTTTGTCGGCCAGCCACTAAGTGATTGCAGTGATTTTATTCCAGTCCTAACGAGACATTGAATCCAGTCCATTAGGCGCCAACAGTTGCAGAGGAAGAGTGGAAGAGTATCTGCTTGTTAGCGCTGAGTTTGACACAGTGACAGCAAGGCTGGTAAAGAGTCCTTGAGATGGAGAACACTCCACAGCTGAGCAGGGATGAGAGCGGTGGACAAGACAATGAGGCTGAAGGTCATCTGTGCGTGACATTTCAGTCAACTGATGGCTCACGGAGCAAAGTCAACAGGGATAAGATGGTATTTAACCCACAGAAGTAGGTTAGTTCCTCTCTAACTTAATATGTACAGATTTTCTAAGAGTTCATGTTGAAATGCATACATGTTGCACAACAATCAGGAATATATCGTTATCACGTCAGACTGTGCAATATTAATATTGCAAGGGAATGTTTGGAATGCAATGACTCGTTAGCTAATGTATGGCAAATGTCACGTTGCATGTTAATGTAATATTCAGCCTGCAGGGTGGAGACCCACGGCAGTAGATGCCCACACTTGACACAAGATGCTAAAGGTTACAGATGAGATAGAATGGATAATTTTCTATGGAAAATGTTGTCTTTTATTCTCACATGTAATGTAATATTTCATTTCTTTTTTTCTTCGTTTTTCTATAATGTTTTACGTTTGTTATTGAAATTTTCAACTTTTTTTATTTGATTTATTTATTCCTACATTTTTTTTATTAGTTAGCGAGTTTACTGATTGGTGAAGGATTCCTTGTTTAATCCGTTAAGGTAACACAGACCACAGCAGACATGATGAAGACCAATCTTGGTTGCACTGCATTGGTCTGTACTGATGTCATTCGATGTTACATGTGAAAATAAAGGCATCTTAAATATGTTTTCACCTGCTCCATAATGCTCATTTAATCAGTCCCCAATCTATTCCATCCTGCCAGTGAAGTCACCTTTCCAAGATACTTGGACTCCTTCTCTTGAGGCTGAAACCAACCCTCTGATCCTTTGCCTTCACACACTGCCTTAATTCTTTGTGGCATAGATTCAAAAAGCTTCTCATGTTCAAGAAACCAGTTTGAGATCATTTGAATTTTGTGACATGGTGCATTATCCTGCTGGAAGTCAGCTGAAGATGGGTACAGAAAAGTCATAAAGGAATGGGAAGGGTCAGCAACAATAGGCTGTGATATTAAAACGATACTCATTTGGGGACTAAGGGGCCCAATGTGTGCCAAGAACAAATTCCCGCACCATTACAACATCACCACCAACCTTAACCATTAATACAAGGCAGGAATGCTCCATGCTTTCATGTTGTTTGTGTCAAATTCCAACTGACTGTTGCAGCTGAAATCAAGAACCAGTCAATTTGTTATTCGTTTTTGGTTAGCCCGTGCAAATTGTTGACTCCTATTCTTATCTGACAGGACTCCCTGCAGGACTTAGGTATGCTCTTTTGCTGCTTCAATGTTTGACTTGTTGCAGGTATAGAAATGATATTCCACATATTCTAGACGTACCAAGTGGTTATTTAAGTTATCGTTTCCTTTCTTCCATCTCAACCCATCCTATTGCCCTCTGACATCAACAGGGCATTTTCAATGACACAACTGCTGCACAGATTTTTTCTCTTTTTTGGACCCCTCTCTGTAAACGTTCAGAGATGGTTGTGTGTCAAAATCCCCGTAGATCAGCAGTTTTTTTTAGTCTTTTTTTAGAATGTTTCCGGCACTAGAGGTCTTTATTTTTGATAGCAGGCAGACAGGAAGAAGGGGCAAAGAGAGGGGAAGATATTTGGCAAAGGTCACCGGGTCCGGGACTCAAACCCGGGACGGCCGCTTCGAGGACTATAGCCTCTATATATGTGGTCGCGTGCTAACCCCAACACCACCAGCGCCGCAATCAGCAGTTTTTTTAAATGCGCAGACCATCTGGCAACAACAACCATGCGATTAAAATCACTTAAATCCGTTTTTCCCCCAATCTGAGCCTGGTTTTAACTTCACCAAGTTGTCTTTACCATGTCTGGATGCTTAAATGCATTAAGTCACTGCCATGTGAATACATATGAATATGAATACATTTAACGCAATCATCCTAAAAAAGATTGATGCATGGATATAAGTCACTTACATGTCCTGGACTACAATATACTGGTGCGGTACCAGCCCGTCAATGCCGTTGTGCCGTCCCTCCCACCAGTCTTTAGACGCTCGCTGATAAAGCAACAGAGAGGCGCCCTTCTTGAAGGACAACTCTCGAGAGGAGCGCCCAACATAGTCGAACTTGGCAATGGCTTCAATAGGCTCTCCCTCTGTCAAGAGAGAGAAGATTAAACAGATCAGGTATCTTAAACATGACATGCATCAAGGAGAGATGGCCACAATCCTAAGTGCAGACATTTGCATTGATTGATACAAGTGTCTTGCCATAGACAACAAAATTTCAAGTGCATTTGTTTAAATGTTAAAACAGTTCCAGCACACTGTGTTCATGTGTGCTAATCTGGTTGGTTACTTTGGTTGTAGTCAATAGTAACCCAACTCCACTGAACCACAACACCAAAAGACCCCGAGGTGCTTTAGCAGGATATATATAGAAGGTTTCTACGGAGATCTATTGACTCAGGGCATGTCAGTCACAGCATGAATCATTAGACAGGGTTGATAACTGCTCATTTACTGTAGAGGTACAGCTCTGGTTCAGTTGAAAATAAAATAAAACTATTTTCTGGACAATCCCAACCACTACATTTTATGCTTTCTTTGACTTTACCTGCACGGTCTAATGTTAAGCTCTAATGTTAGTGTCTTCGGCTATGTTTAGTATTCAAAGGTAACCTCCTCCGAGCCCCTATGCAAGCACTCCGGCAACACATATCTAAAAATAGCAGCTTTATTTCTCCTGCACTCCTACCTCTCCTTGCAGCACTCTTTCTCACTTCATGTCAGACAGGGGGTCCCTGGAAAGAATAAGCCTCAACCTAACACAGATTCTATCTATATATATACACACGGAGAAAGGGAACAGAGTAAATGGCTTAAACTTGTCTCACCTGTAAGATGCCATTATGATATACCTTTTTCCACAAGAATTTCTAGATTAGTTTTGGGCTAAAAATAAAATGAGATTGTGGTTCTTCTGAGATGATTTAAAGTTTCATTATTTCTCTTATCTGTCCTTTTATCCTCATTTGTTTATATTCAATTTCTTTCCTTTTAACCTTTAACTTCCACATCGTCCTTGCATGAGTGGATTGCCAGTATTGACAAGGCGGACGTGATGCGGCTCCAGTAGAAAATGACAAGTAAGAATTTACTGTCTGAATTAATTGGGTTGCACCACAGCGGATGGAGCTGTTAATAAAGCTGACAGCAGGTGGTATGATCCACAACGAGGACTTCCCCTCTCCAGCACCTTCCTCATGTGGCACCCCCTTTAGAATACACATCCATCTGATGCACAAATGTTAATGCAAGACTTGCGTTGCAGTGACATGGCTGAAGCTCAATGTGAAAAGCTATAAACTCAATTCTCAGTGGGCTCTACTCAGTGATGTATTATTATTACTGCATGAAACTGAAACTATAGCTAGCTCTCACATAAATGTCCACACACTACAAAGTAGAGAGCGGAGATCAGAGAGTGTTGACGATGAGAATTGGAGGCTTGTGGTGTAAGAGATGCAAACTGTCAGATGTCTTCCACAAGCCAGTGGAGCACTGTCTCTGCGTCTTGCTCTGCTGCATTGTTCACCCGGTAGAAACAGGGCAGCAGAACCCTTAAATGAGATGTGGTTATGATCTGGGCAACAGAAAAAGGTATGAATATATTCTTTATGCATGAACCACTTTTTTCTGCACTCTTGAAAATCCTGCATTATGCATAGCTTAATTTTGTGAACAGAACAGTGGGCAGGATGATGAGGCTGGGAACTTGAACGCGTCTCTATGAGACAAAAAAGATTGACCCACTCTGTTCAGAAACATAAATTTCACTTTATCACATGCAATCCAATCTGAACTGTAAGCCTGTGGGGGCACCAGGCAACAAGGACATCCTGATGTATTCCTGCAAAGTGATAGATAATCAATGTGGCAGTTAGTTCATCCCTGACCTTGCAGTGATTTTTACCAGCAAACAGAACATCAATGTAATGACAGCGCAACAGAGGTGTCATTCTGAAAAATTCCCTCAGTGAAAACCATGAAACCATGGCACATGAAAACCTATACTTCATTACATCATGTTTTTTGTTTGCCACATAACCAAAATTATTGCCCAAAGTGTGTGTCCATCATTATCAGTGTAATAGCCACACTGTTAAAGTTTATAGATATTGAAATTTTGAATTTTGTTGGGAAAACTAGCAACTCACCCCAAGTTGCACTACCAAGAGACTGTGTCCAAAACGTCATATATGCAGTATTTTGTATGCAATTTAGGTGACTAAAGACAAACTATAATGAGCTGGTAGCTTTCAGGGCAACTGTTACCCCTCCTGGATTACCACTGTTTTATTAGGGTAAAAACAGATTACCATGGTAGACATTTACCATAGGAAAGAAGTCCTGGGTGTATTTGATGTAGCACATTTTGATTTACTAAAACATTTTGGTGGAGGGAGTGCTAAGTAATTGGTTGAATTCTTTTCAACAATATAATTCTGTAAGGCAAGCTTCAAGTTATTTACCACATATATTTGATTGTAGATTAAATATTAAGTTATTCACCTCTTTTCACCACCATCTTAACTGTTTATGTTCTGAGGCAAAAAATAAAAACTACCACAAGCTCTGTAGATCTTGAACAGATGTTTAGGAAACGATGCGCTGCTGCATGTGCGCGGTCCATGCTCCTTTGGGACATGTCTCTCAAGATTGCTTTATTAAATATATGTGAATGTTAAAAAGTTCCTCTAATATTGAGGTCATTATAGTACAGTTTCACAGTGTAAGCACTGTAAAATTACAAGTTTATGTCTAGAACTTAAGGTTTTAATCTTGACTATAGATGTCCCACTTCTATTATCTCTCCTATTGCTCCAAAAGCAGGATTAAGCTGTAGTCTGAGTCCACAAAATCGCTTTAAAATCTGTCACAGTTACCCTTCCCATGGATTTTGTAGTGACACTATACAGGTTATAGTTATGAATTCAATTCAATTCAATTTAGTTTTATTTATATAGCGCCAATTCACAACACATGTTGTCTCAAGGCACTTCACAACAGTCAGGTACATACATTCCAATTGGTCCTAACCATTGAACAGTGCAGTCAGAGTTAGTTATTTATTCAAATTGGATAAAACGTTTTTCTGTCTAAGGAAACCCAGCAGATTGCATCCAGTCAGTGACTTGCAGCATTCACTCCTCCTGGATGAGCATGTAGAGACAGTGGACAGTCACTGGCGTTGACTTTGCAGCAATCCCTCATACTGAGCATGCATGTAGTGACAGTGGAGATGAAAAACTCCCTTTTAACAGGAAGAAACCTCCAGCAGAACCAGGCTCAGTGTGAGCGGCCATCTGCCACGACCGACTGGAGGTTTGAGAGAACAGAGCAGAGACACAAAGAGAACAAAGAAGCACTGATCCAGGAGTACTTTCTATGGGAAGGAAAAGTAAATGTTAATGGATGTAGCTCCTTTAGTCGTTTCACTTAGAAAGAAGGAACAGATAAACTCTGAGCCAGTTTTCAAGGTTAGAGTCTGAAAAAGAGCACATATAATTAGTTACAGTAAAGCTCAGTCAATCGCCATGTCTAGGAGAGAGAAAGCGTTATAAATGTATAAGTTGTAGTTATAAGTGTAGTCACTGTGACGGAGTCATCACTCTAGTTCCCTTGCTATAAATCCCTGTTTTTATTGTTTATAATGGAGGCATCTCTCGTACACACCAAGATCTTGGTCAACAAAGCTGCAGTTGGAGAAGTAGTTATTGCTCAGCTTAGTTTTGGAATCAACAGTGGAAATGGGATAATCAGCCAAGGTAAATGAACATTCAGCAAACTGAGGTTCAGGAACAAAATCACAGCTATTGCATCTGTCTTTGCTGTGCCACCACCACAGTCTCCCTACAAAACCCTCTACAATCAAACGTCCCAACACCCTGCTCTTTGTCTGTGTTGTTAGGTAAGATAATGTATATCAGAAGGTAAAATGAAACAACATTTAAAACCTTTAGACCTACATACACAGGCCTTAAAGAAAATAACTTAAAGGCCTTACAGAAAAGAATAAATTTAGTCAGATTCATATTGAAAACAAATTGTGGGAATTACATTTTTATTACAAAATTATATTTTTGGTTATGCAAATTTTGTAGAACTACCAAAGCAAATGCATCTAAAATCTATTAAAATTTATCATTTTGATTCTCTGATAATAAAGCTAGATCCTAAAGATGTGATTTATTAATTTTTGCATTATATGTATCAACTTAAGGCTATGTTTAGTGTTGCCTTAAAGAAAGTTTTATTCGTGATTAATACAAAGGGTTTTATGTTAAATTAATGAGGAGCATAAAAGGAAAAATTTAACTTTTAAGTTACATTTTTTTCTTTGTTGAACTGTAAATTTATTTAAAGCAAAAACATAATTGCCCTCACCTTCCTCTGCATCTTGATCACGATTTAACAAATATCAAGAAAGAAATTTGTTAGTTTGTTTAGTTTAAAAAAAAAAAAATTGTTCAATGCCACCTGAACAGGTTCCGAATTGCTTAAATAATGTTTGTCTAAGCAGACAAGACACACTGCCTTAGATGTATTGCTGACATTAAACTTTCCTCCTGATCCGTCCTTCCTTCGCTGACTCACTGTAAAATAGTCAGTCAGTCAGTTTAAGTTTGAGATGACTGTGGTTCAATGTGTTGTGTAACTCTAATACAGTCAAGCTTAGAATTATTCATACCCTGGTAGACCGTTTTTAACTATAAAAATACCTACATACTGTATGGTACATAAATAGTCCTCTAATAATTACACAAAGTCACAGAAGTGTAGCGGTAACAATTGATTTACCTGCTCTTCCAATCGCACATTTTAATTTTTCATCGTTTCAAAATAATGCCATCAGCTGTTATCTACACAATTTAAAATGGAAAAAAAACCAAGAGATTCAGTCAGTGCTGTGACTGATGGCTTTACTTCAGCTTCGCTTCCAGTTGTATAAGATGCAACTGGAAGCAAAGGTATGAATGCAAAGTCCTGCATGAAAATTATATTCTACTTTACTTGTGCAGAAAAAGAAGAGATTCACTATATCTTTCTTTTAGATGCCCTAGTGATTTCACTGAATGATGCTATTGTGTGTTCAAGAATTGGTTAAATATCTTTCAGGTACTTGTGTTCTTAAAATAGCTCTGTAGCTAAGTGATACAAACTGTAAAAGGCTTCACAAAAGATCTGACAAGACTCCACCTTTTTCCATTTTTATTATATGACTTTTAGAAATATGGAAATGCAATAAAATTTCTAGAAAAAAGGCTGTATAACAACTGTCATCTGTGGGCATTTTATACACTTTACAATTTAGTATAAACTAATTATTCCAAAGGAATGTGAAAAAAAAATCTAAGGAATAAAAAAAAAAAAAGAAAAATCAATAAAGGGACCTTTAAGAAACCTCAAGCGACCAAGAGGGTCCAGACCACTGTGGGTTTTATAAGACAGGAATGTGGAGATGTCCTGTGGCCCCAGGGGTGAAGCAGAACCATTACAATATGAATAGCTGTCCATCACTCTGAGCCCAGTACTCTGGCCATTCAAGGTTAATGCATTTAACGGGCCTGAAAGGGAGGATTAACCAGCCAAAGCTGCTGAGAGCCAAATTTAACCCTGAAAACACCTCGACAGGGAGAAAAGCTGAGGTTTGGACTAAGAATATGAACATACAGCACATTAAATGTAGCTCTTTTCAGGTAATTTGTTCTGACACAATAACTGAATTACTTTGTTCAATAATAATTTTTTTAAAGGACACACTGCGGTAACATGTCGTGAGATTAAAATAAAGACTAATTTTGCCAGAATATTTTGTGTATGCACAATTATAGGATTTTATAGTCACCCACCATCCTCACTGGTGTGAGTCTCTGTCCCTCCCTCATTGTCCACCTCTTCCAGTGCCCCATGCTCGCTGTAGGGACTCTCACTGTGGGGGGATAAAAAGTACAAACCATCAGCCACAGTAGAGATCAGAGCTCGGTTCCTTCAAAAAGTTTAGTTTATTTTTTTCTTTCCTATTGTATTTCCCCAAGAAATGAAGTTTGCCGCTCAAAAGTATCCAGAGCTACTTTACAGATGCATGGATTGCTAATGAAACGTAGAAGCAGTTTAAACAACTGTCATTATCACTTTCCTTTGAAAGTTTCATATAAATATCCTGTCAGTTGTTGGCCCTCGTTTTCTAAAAGCTCTTCCTCTGGCACCGGGCTGTGAAAGCTGGCAGTAAGGCCACATGCCCCTCTCCACAGATTACCTCTGCCAGGAAGTGAGCGTCTTCTCCACCTCCTCTCCAGCAAGAAAGAGCGGTGAAGCTGCCAAGACAACAAATCTCCCAAGGGCTCGGTAGGCACCACCGGGGGACACGGCTGTTCTGAGACGGGTGATTAGTTCTAGTCAGGGATAAATCCCCGTCAGCCTCAACAGAGGCAGATAAAGACGGGAAGAAATAAGAGATAAGCCCTGCTTACAGATGTGGGACTGGCAAGGAGCCCCGAGTGTGACCTGTCTGACTATAGTTTATGCTGCATTTGGACTAATCATTGCTGCTTTACCCTTCTGTGGCTGCAGCAATTTAAGTGATTGTTTCAGTCTGCCTCATTTATACAGAAATCCATGGAGAGTCAGCACTGACGCATGCTCTGCCTCGTCATGTTCCACAACCACAGCTGCCTAACTGGTGTATAATTACTCGTATGAACCTCACAGACAGCTATAGCATTGAGAGCATACCTACATGTTTAGTCAGAACTCTGTGAATGCCTGTGTTCCTTTAACAATAATAAAACAGAAATGAGAAAACCACCACCAGCTGTCAGACTTGTAACCTACATCTCATTTGGGAATTCTATGTAGCTGCATGCAGTGACTTCATCGGGATGTTTTGCACCTTTGCCTATAGTAACAGATAACCCACCCAGACAGCTGCGACAGGACATCCTGGTAGTTACACTTTAACTTGGACTGAAAAGCAGAAATGTAACTGAACATTCAATATTAAGCAACGACCAGGAATTATGTTTGCTGTTATACTAAATATGGAGCGCCTTGCAAAAGTGTTCATACTTCTTGACCCTTTTTTTTTTTATTTGGTAGACCAAAGGTATAATTATTAAAAGGAAGCAAAATGTGCATGTTTTCCGAGATTCTTTACAAAGAAAAGGAAAGGGTTGGTGGTGTTCATTTGTATTCAGCCCCCACTGGGTCAATTCTTTGAAGAACCACATTTTGCTGCAATTACAGCTGCAAACAATTTGGTTTATGTTTGTTTGCATGGCACATCTGGAGATGGGAATTTTTGTCCTTTCTTCCTTGCACAAGAGCTTAAGCTCATTCAGAGTCCTGCAATAGTTGTAAATGTTAAACAGGTAAATGGTACCGTCTGATCCAACGGGTTCTTTTACTGGCTCCCCACAAGGATGTGTTTTGTCAAAAGTAAACCGAAGTTGACCTGTGGAGTTCTGCAGCTCCTCCAGAGATCCCATGGTCCTTTTGGCAGCTCCTTTGGTTAACGTTCCTCTTGCCAGGCCCCTCTTGCCTCAGTTTAGGTGGACGGCCTAAATCTTGGTAGGTTTGCAGTTGTGGTATACTCTTTCCATTTTCAGATGATGGATTAAACAGAGTTCTAAAAACATTTGGAGATTGTTTTTAAAGTTAACCGGCTTTAAGGTTCTAAACAAACCTCTCCCTGACCGGTCTGCTGTGTTCCTTGGGTTCATTCACCAAACCTCATAGGCCCTCACAGAACAGCTGTATTTATACTGAGATTAAATTACACAGCAGGTTGACTCTTATTTCCTAACTAGGTGACTTTTGAGGGCTAGTGGTGGCACTGGATTCTGTTTAGCTGTATCAGAGAAAAACAAATGCAGTCCATATAGTTTAGGTGTTATTTTGTAAAAGAATTGTGTTATTATGCCCTACTTTGTGTTTGTCTATCAAATAAAACCACAGCAAAACATATGTATGTGTCCTGGTTGTAATGTGGCTTAATGTGAAAACGTTTAAGGGGTGTTAATACTTTTGCAAAGCACCGTAAGATCTTTTTAAGTTCCCTACCAGTAGTCTCCACCAGCCATGCACTTCTCATAGATGGGCCCTTCCAGTTCTTTGGCATCAGGAAAAATAGTCTCGTGATGGATAATGATGGTCTTGATGATCTCATTCACATGAGCCTGGCAGGAAACCTGGTCTTGGCTGTCTGGAGTAGGCATAAGTGTGGGGCCGAAACATATGGCCAAGTTGTACGGGTCCATCATGTTCTCATCACTGTACTGGGACAGACTGGAATGAGACAAAAAAATGGCAAAGAAATATGTAACAGAACTTCAAACAAACCTCAGTGAGCAGAGAGAGGACATAAACGTGGAAATGTAGGATTAATTAAACTAAGTGTGTAGACTCACTGGTTGAGGAAGGCAAAGAGGTAACGTGTCACAATGAGGACCGATCTGGGAACGGTTAGGAGAATCTTTCGGATGTACAGTGCTCTCTCATACAAATTGTCTATTCCTAAAGCAGAAAAACAGACCCACAGGTAATGAAACAACAGAAACCTTATTTCGGTCCAAGGAGTGAACCAGGGGGGGCTTATCCCTATACCTTGCAATGACAGAGTTATTCCTTTCCATTTTGGGTTCATTTTGTGACAAATAAACAATTTAAAGTTCTTTATTGGCCCTGTTTTGGTTGTCTCTGTACAGAAAAGTGGTTTAAAAAAGGCCAAGACCTACTTATAAAACCTTTATACAAGTATCTGCAAACAGTAGGTATAGTTTGCAGAATGTTACAAAGAGTCTGTTGAGGATGGCTTCAGGTTCACAAGAGGACAATTGGATCCATCATGTTTTTTAATAAAAAGTAAATGAATAAGTTAAAACAAATCTTCACTACTGCTGATAACTTAAAGAAAAGGGGGTTTCAAGTTCTCTGTTCAGCTCTCAATTCCATTCTGTTCAATAATGCGCAATAACAATAATAATCCCAAAGGGAAACTGATCAAATATATTCTCTAAACCATCTCTTTTCTTTACTTAAAAACTCAAAGTATTTATTTTTATTTTATTGATGAAGATATTTAATTTACTCATAGGTTTGTCAGAGTAATAATTTACATGTAAAACTAATTTGTTTGCAGCTCTGGAAGTAAATTGAAAAAACACTTTGATTGCCTCAGATGAAAATTTGTGCTTTGTTAAATAAAATAAAAATAAGCTATTTAATTAAGGTGAGGAAATAACTGCATTTTGTCTTTTCACAGTTCTCATAAAATAATTGGTAGCACAGATGAGAAAACCTCTGAGGCAAGGAGCTGTATTGAATTATATTTTCAGAGAAGAAGTTTGGTTCCTGGGGGATGAACAAAAATGTGATAATACTCTGAAATGTGAGCTTTTGTTGTATGCCTACATCTGTTTACCCAAAATGTTCCAGCTCCGTATTAGTGACGTTCATGTCATTATTTTCCTCCAGTGACAGGAAAAGGAAGGAGTGACGAAAGTTTAAACCATTCACTGACGACAGCAGGGATGTAAAACAGTATCTTCTGCTCCACATGAAAACAGGACGCCTCGGAAACAGTTGAGAGTTGAGAACAACCCAGAAAAAGACAAAAACTCTGCAGTAAACTTCGCAAACGTGTCTTTATTTAAAGACCCAACACTGAAACTTTTTCTGCAGGAACACTTCTGAGACATGTTAGACAAAGCCGGGACTTGTGTCTTTTATCACCATATCATTTGTTCCACCTGAAGCAGCCTGCATGTTTTAGTTGGAAAGGCTGAGGCTGTGCCAGCTTGCTAAAAATAGCCACGTCATCCTCCAGCCTCTCTGTGTCATCTGGGATTTGGGCTTCTGGAATATTTGTGATGCGTTTCATTTTTTATGAATATCGGCCTCTGTGTGGTTCTCCAGACGTCAGAAGCTAATATTTAGAGGTCTACTTTGATGAAGGCAAATATATCTGTAAGCACTTCTGCACAAAATCTCCTGGCTACAGATTACAAAATGAAATATATTACAAGCAGCGTTCAGTGGAAAAGCTATGTCGTGTCTCGTCCGAGTCTCTCCAAATGGAAAAAAAGTTATTTTAATATGGAGTCTCCTGGGCACACAGTTCAGACTGTAATCACTGGAATGCAAACAGGGAATCCCCATCACTCATCCAGCACAACTACATGATGGTAGAACCAGGAAATCAACCAAAGTCTCATCATCCTAAATACATGCCACAAATACACAAAAGATTTAAAATCTTGAAAACACAAAGTACACATTATTGTCCCTCCACAAAATCCCCACAGGGCACTGCAGCAAGCATGAGCACATGACTTTGAGGGAATTCAATTGTTCTTTGGGAAAAAGAAAGCTCCCACATGTGAAGCCTTAAAACAAAACAAAAAGAAAAGCCACAGACGCTGTTAAACATAATATCCCTCTGTGTGTTCCACTAAATATGAACAAATAGTATCAAAAACACAAGAAACTTGTGTTGCCTAAAACAGAGATAGTGTTGAAAGTAAAACAGCACAACCCGAAACTCTTATAATGATATTGCTGTTTTAAAACTAATATGATCGAGCTACAAGCTGCATGTGGGTGACTGCAGGCAAAGTGCTTGACTAATTAACCAGGTCATACCAGCTTCGTATTAAGAATATAATCAGGGCGACTTGCAATCTGAAATTTGTGGGTTTGATTCCAGCTTTGTCCTGTCATGTGTTGGTGTGCCCCTGGGCAAAGCACTTAACCCCAAATTGCAAACCAATCTGGATATCCATCTATGAACACTCAAAAAAATCACTTGTTCTCAAAACATAAAATTATGGAAATGACTCGTACTCGTAGTCTTCCGCTTTATCCGGGACCGGGTCGCGGGGGCAGCAGACTCAGCAGAGACGCCCAGACGTCCCTCTCCCCAGACACCTCCTCCAGCTCCTCCGGGGGGAGCCCAAGGTGTTCCCAGGCCAGCCAAGAGACATAGTCCATCCAGGGTGTCCTGGGCCGTCCCCTGGCCCTCCTCCCGGTGGGATGTGCCTGGAACACCTCCCGAGGAAGGCGTCCAGGAGGCATCCGGTATAGATGCCCGAGCCACCTCAACTGGCTCCTCTCGATGTGGAGGAGCAGCGGCTCTACTCCGAGCCCCTCCCGGATGGCCGAGCTCCTCACCCTATCTCTAAGGGAGTGCCCGGCCACCCTACAGAGGAAACTCATTTCAGCCGCTTGTATCCGGGATCTCGTTCTTTCGGTCATGACCCAAAGGTCATGGCCATAGGTGAGGGTAGGAACGTAGACCGACCGGTAAATCAAGAGCTTCGCTTTTCGGCTCAGCTCTCTCTTCACCACAGCGGACCGGCACAGTGCCCCCATTACTGCGGCAGCTGCACCGATCCGTCTGTCGATCTCCCGCTCCATTCTTCCCTCACTCATGAACAAGACCCCGTGATACTTGAACTCCTCCACTTTGGTCTACATCCCCATCATGTTTTTAACTCTTTTGTATACACGCTTGGTTAATTTCATTTCCCTGGAGAGACATTTTTTACATAGAGCCAGGTTGGTTGGGATAGCTTTGCTTCCTTAATAAATCAAAATATCATTTGAAAACCGCTTTTTTTATTTACTCATGTTAACTTTGTTTGAAATGAAAAAGTGTTAGATGAATATCAATCCAACATCCAATGTCAACAGGTATCTTTATTTTAAAAAAAACCCAGAAATATCAAGTAGATGACAGAAACGATACAGATACAGCATGTGTACTTACTGATGCATGAAAGCAGGTCACTGAATCTCTCTTTGGGGAAAAGAGGGTTCTCCAGACCACGGAAGTACAGTTTGAGAACACCAGCCACCGAATTGATGTCATGATTATCCTCATCATCTGTGAGAGGGTCGTTTCCTGCAGCACAATAACAGAAACACATCAGTAGGGCACCACGATATATATTTTGCGATGCCAATAACTGTGTGCAATCCGGACTGTTTCAGATGCAATAGTCATAAATTCAAGCTTTGCATTTTATTAATGTATTCAGCCTGTAGGATTGGAGTCTAATTGCAGTAGATGGCCACACCTGACACAGATGACCACTGGCCAAGATGCTAAAATCCTCAGTATTGGAACTGTTATAATGACAGATAAGAGAAAGTGGAAACATGGATTTATGTGAATCAAATATAGTTAAGATATGCTTTCACCTCTCTCAAATGAGTTCTTGATGTCGTTGACCTCCAGGTGGGATCCAGGTACACGGAAGATTCCTTGATGCTGGAGGCCTTTGGAGGTAAACACAAAAAGAGACAAAGTTAGAATAGACTTAACTTCTACTTTTACCTAAGTGAACATGCAACACAGACACAAAAATCCTCACTCAACTAAAATGGTTTTCTTAGTTGGGCATGAAAGGCACATCTTCCTTGCTAAGCCCCTTCACTTTGCTAATTAAAGACAGTAATGAGTCGGGGAGACTGCAATCATGTTTTCCTGAAGTGTCTTCCAGCTGGAATTAGAATTTAATGAGGAGAGAGGTCAAGAGTCGGGAGAAAGCAAAATTAGTTTGCCATTTGCCTCCTTTTAAATTCCACTCTGAGCATCGTCACAACCCAGACATCTCCATTGGCTTTAAATCAAAGCTCTGAGGGTCTTTACTAATCTTAATTAAAGACAAACTTTTATATTAGCCCTTTGTTCATAGGTCCTATGAGTGGAAAAGTCTCTGCTGCAGTAAACATGACTGAATCTGTATTTTCTAAAACTGTGACTTGAAGTGGAACAAGCTCGATCTTAAAAAGCTACAACATCAAAGAACCCAAATCATTAACATCAGCTCAAGTGTTAAGTGTCATTAACACTATAATTATGAAAACAGTTTGGTTATTGGACGTTTTCATCAAGAAACAATTATTACAGAGATCAGGTGATCAGGTTATAACTGCTTAGCTGGACTGACGACGAGTGACTCACCATATAGATTTATGTAGCGAATACAACTTTCAACCACTCTGGGAATAGCTTGTCCAGAGTCCTTAGGGGGGAGAGTAAACAAATCAACAGTATAGTAAAAGTAAGCAGACCAACCTGTAAGTTCAGTTTAAGTCAGGACAGAAAGTAAAAGTTGTTTTCTGAAAACCCAAAAACAGACCGAGTTGATGTCATCAAATTGTTTAGTCATGCCCAATCTCAGAAACTGCTGGCTGGGGAAACAAAAGCACTGACTGCGGTTTGAAGGCTGATTTTAGAAAAACCGACAACACAGAAATGTTTACATATTTTTATACTTGCAATTGACTTGGAATGTTAATTAGTTTTAAGAGCCTTTCTTTCTCTCCAATTAAATTAGACACACACAGAGAAACTGGTTGGTGAAAAAATCTGGCCGAACTTTTTTTACACAATTCAAAACATAATAGACAAGCTAATTCAGTAAACATTAGCTACATTTCAGTGGTTAATCTAAGCTTTCCGTTGTTGCAAACATTCGGAAAAAATATTTTAAAACTGATCTATTGTTCTTGATTACATCTCATAGATTTTCATTTTTTAATATATGCACAGATTGTTAGCAGTATTTCTGTTGTACGTTTTATTTGTAAAACTCTAGACATGTGATATTTGCTCACTTAAGGAAAATTCTTAATGTTCACGTAGATTATTGGGTTCAAAAAGTAAGTTGATTACCTTGAAATAAGCCACTTTTTGCTTTTCCTCTCAACACAAGTTGGTGCTATGAAAGGAAAACTGTTGACTGCATGTTACCGAGCCTACTTCCATAAAAGCCTTCAACATTTTACAGATGTTAGGTTTGCAATATATATATTTTTTTTCTTAGACAAAAATCCTAAGAAAGATATTGCATAACTACATTTTAATTATTTGCTATGTGTTCATTAAAAAAATAATCATTCATTAAAAAATAATAACTGGAGCATCCAGTAAACAGTTGCGTAAGTCAAGCTTAAATCTACAAGCCAATCAATCGATGCATTCAAAGTTCTGCAATAAAATGACAGCTATGGTAAGGATTTGTTTAGGCGCTATTCATTCAGTGCAGCTTGTCATTAATCAAGATCATGTCTTAAGTCCCAAACATTAAATATGGTGGACAGAGAAAAATGATTAAAAGTCAAAACCTAACAGTTTCATAGACGTAGATGTGGGCTGCACTCTTGTTCTGCTCTTGTGATTCAGTGCTAGACAGAGCATCTGAATCTTGTTTAATCATTGAGTGAATTTGTTTACAACCCTCAGGGGTACACAGTGGTTCCAAACAGAACAACCATGCCAATGTCAATTACACCGATTTTGTGAGAGTTGATGCACAGACCAGGATGCAGCTGGATTGTGTACCAGGGTGTCTTTGACATGTGAAAGTGGGATCACTGACAAAATGTTGATGTGGGTGGGTATCGGATATCTTTTGAAGTAGAAAATCTTCAACTCAGTTTGTTAAAGGCTTTACTTAGAAAAAAACAAAATGAAATATTGATAATACAAAATAAATGAGCAAAGTCAAGAAGCACCAGCTCCCAAAACTGCTGTTGGAGTCTACCTGATGGCGAGTATGTGAGTTCCTTCGTCCCCGGCTAAAGAGGAAAATCAGAAGAGGCAAAGATGGAAAGAGGAATCCAGATGTAAAGAAAAAACAGAAAGACCCAGATTAGAACCACACCAGCTGCCCACCTAAGCTTATAGCATAAAAGCACCTTAATTGCACCCAGTGCTGGGATCAAACCCACAAAATTGAACAATGTGATCTGAAAAGGACCAGGCAGGACATGGACCACTAGAGAGAGGTAGTGAGAGGGCCGGAGGAGAGAGGCAGCACACCTTTTTAGCCAGGCATCCGCCCCCTTGCTGCCATATATATCTTGCTGTTTTCACTGGCCTGTGTTCCCGCTCTGGCTGAGATGGGGAGAAAATCTCTGCCAGAGAAGGTCAGACGTGCCAGCCCAGCAGGGAACCCGGGGAGCTGGCGGACACAAATATTTAGCTCTTCAACTGCTGTTGCTCCCCTCCGGCGACCCTTCAAATCTATCAGTGCCACCGTGCATCCCAGACGCAGACCGCCAGTGCTCACTGACTCATGCTGACGGCTTCCAGAATCCATCTTAGCAGAAATCTGTTGTTGGTTAACAATAAATCAAAGCTAAGATGCTTTGGGGGAACCCACCAAAATGGTCAGAAAGCCAGAGTGGAAAATAAAAAAACAGACTAGGAGGAGAATAAAAGCCACCCAGCAGATGTTAAATCTGTACCTTGATAAATGACTCCAAATTTCCATTAAATAGCTTAACATTGAAACAAGAGCGGGGTCTAAGCCGGCGGGGGCCTGTGAGGGTTTTGAACAGCCCATTGGGATGTCTACTGTAGAATACAAGAAATGCATTAGAATAAACAACTCAGTGTTCATTTTAATGGGCTTTCACATTCTGTGCCATTTCTCCAAACCTGTTCATGTCTTCCAAAACCTTCAATTAAAGTGTAAGCTAAATAATCTTTAATAATCTTCTACTCCACGTCACTGACCGGTTAATAAAAACGTCTTTCAACTCTTGACTTTTTCCACAAGATATCACAGGCCACAGTGAAATGTCAGACTTCCTGGGAGCATAATATTTGTCAGCATCCATCTCATGACAGACTCTGCTGGAAGCAGCCTCTGCTGAGCTGTGAGGACATGCATGTTGGTGTGAGAGACATTATGCAGTTTGGCTTCTTGTGGCCTGTAGGATCCCAGGTTTTTCAGGTTTTCAACTCAGCTGTTCATTCATAGGAACAAATCTGCAAGGACCTGGAGGACTTTTAAATACCATACCATTTAAAATCATATTATATCATCAAAAATAATCTGTGGCATTACAGTGTCTTGAGGAGGTATTTAAACCATTTGAACTTTTTTGTTATTTTGTCGTGTTACAACCTCAAACTTACAGTGTGTTTTATTGGAATTTTAAGTGATAGACCAACACAAAATAGGTCTAGACTTTGACTGGGCCTTTATGACTCATACAAATCTAAACCATCAGATTCAAACCATTAAACCTCAGCTCTGGCTGTATTTTTAAGGGGCATCAGCCTACAGTTAGGTTAACCTATGCCCTGGTCTCAAATCTTTTGCAACCTGTGTGGTTTTTTCTTCCATTATTGCCCTGTATTTAGCTCCAGCTTCCATCAGCTCACCCATCCGTCTTCTTATGAACCTGGCCTACCTTCTCCGTTTCTACTGGTTAAAAGGAACCCCACAGCATGATGCTGCCACTGCCATGTTTTACCATAAGGGTGTTTTTCCAGGGTTATTATGTGCAATGTTAGTTTTCTGCAACATATAGCATTTTACATGTTGGCAAATAGCTCCGTTTTGGTCTCATTTGACCACGGCACCTTCTTCGACGTGTTTAGCTCCACTACAGGACTGCGAACATGTCTTGTTGTGGATGTCTCACTATTAACAATGGATTTCTTCTTGCCACGCTTCCATAAAAGGCAGATTAATAGAGTGCATGACCCCTGGGAAAACACTTTCCCACCTGAGCTTTGGGATCTCTGCTGCTCCTCAAGAGTTACCATGGACTGTTTGCATGTCAGTTTAGGTGGATGATCATGTCTTATTTGGGTGTATCTCAGTAAATGGGGCTAAATAAAAATCCGTAACACATTTTTGAGTTTTTTCTGTACAAAAAACTCAGTGCTAAAATAAAAGTGCTTTTCCTTATATTTTTCCTTTTCCTTATATTATATGCTTATTTGAGCTAGTTGATCCCATAAAGTGCCAGTAAAATACATTAAAGTTTGTGGTCATAATGCAACAAAGTGTGGAAGACTTTCGAAAGACACTGTATATGTTATCCATAAAGGACACAACAATGCTGAAAAATACATTGTACTAGATTACAAATAGTGTTATTCTTTATTATCTGGGCTTTAGTTCATTATTTTTCTCAGTACTGATTATTCTGATTATAAAATGCCCGCTAAAACATTTTTACTATGTAAATTAAAAACATCTAAGTCATTTAAGTTGTTAAATATAAAGTTGTCTTCATGGCTTTTGAATCCACATTCTGTTAACAGAATGTGGATTCCATCATCCTTACACTGAACAGCTGAAACACCTCACACAAGCTTTGAAAGTGTTAGGTCTGAAGACTGAATCTGCACTCTACATGAGCGGTGGCAGATGTGTTTGCATGTGGCAGTGTGTGTGTGTTTTACCTTGTGGTCATGTAGTCAGCTCGGTGGCCTGCAGCAAAAGGGGAGAAAAACAGAGAAGACAGATAAAGTTGGAGTTGGTGGACATGCCAGGACCTGTCTCGGGTGTCCCAGTGGTGAAATGTGCATACGGTTAGTGAAGCATTTGAAGCCTGCCATCTGTCTACAACTGTTGGCCCCTTCAGCAGCAAAAACGAAACCCCATCGCTGGACCACGTTTGCACGTATGCACTCACATGAACGCTCCAGCTGACAGCCAAAACAAAGATGCTTTAGCTACATTACAAGTACCAGAGATTAAACTGCCATGGCATGCAAACTTAATCCTTTTTTGACTATACAAACCTACAAGGTTTGACTAATTAAATAAGATCAAGAAAAACCAACATTAAAAACCTGGAGATATTTCAAATTTTTGATGTTATGAACATCATAAAACCTGCAGCCGTGTTTGAGTTACTCATACTTTAGCTCATAGACAACAGGCTGATAAAGTAGCATCAGAAACAGCAGGGTATTCTCTTTATTGTTAAGTTACGGCTTCGCTGCTCATTAAGTGGGCAATTTTATAGAGACCACCAGGAGTGAAGGTCACCACAGGGACTGACAGTTACTGACTGAGATCCCTCCAAAGGAGAACAATGAGAGCTCGCTGCAATGAGGGCTAGTCGTTTAATACATGGCAGTCTGTTAAATGGGGAGTAAGTCATTAAGTTCGATAATATGAATTCAAAATCCCCTTTAGTTGTGGCATAGTCGGCTACAACCCAGGTAATTATCAACAGGTCTTTCCAAGAGTGGGGGAAACACTGTAAAATGAAGGAGATGTGCCAGAGTAAAGACTAAAATTTCTTGACAGATAACATAAAATCCAACATGCAAATAAAAGTGCCTAGCAATAATATTCACACCCTTTAAACCTTTTCACATGTTCTCATGTTACAACGACTGCTATGTGTTTTACAGGTGATAAATCAACACAAAGTATAATAATAGTTATGCAAAATTGAGCGTAATTGTGAAGTGGAATGAAAATGCTAAAAATGTGAAAAGTGTGGGATCCATTCTTCATATTCAGTCCCTCTGAGTAAATACTTTGTAAAACCACTTTTTGTTGTAATTATAGCTGTAGTTCTTTTGGGTTATGCATCCACCAACTTTGTGCATCCGTAGACTGAGTTGTTTACCCAATGTTCTTTGAAAATAATTCAAGATAAGTCAGATTCGATGGAGAGTATAAAAGCATAAATTTTCAAGTCTTACCACCAGCTGGGTTTGGGTCTGGACTTTGACTGGGCCATTCAAACACATGAATATGCTTTAATCTAAAGCTTTTCGCTAGACCTCTGGCTTCATGTTTATTGCTTTTTGTCCTGTTAGAGGTTGAATGTCCTCCCCATTCTCAACTCTTTTACAGCCACTAACAGTTTTTTTTCCAGCTTTGTCTTATATTTAGCTCCATCCATGTTACCATCTTCTCTGACTAGTTTCCCTGTCCTTAATAACAAAAAAGCATTCCCACAATATGCTGCTGCCTTCATCATGTTTCCCAGTGGGAATGGTGTGTTCAGGGCTATCTCCAGTGCTAGTTTTCCGCAACATTTTGCTCAATCCTAAAGGGTTACATTTAGGTTTCATCTGACCAGAGCATCTTCTGTTTGGTGTATCCCCAACATAGTTTATGCCAACCTGAAAATATGACTTCTTATGGCTTTCTTTCTTTCAACAGTAACTTTCTTCTCTCCACTCTTCCATAAAGGCCAGATTTGTGAAGCACACGACTACAAATTGTCCTTTCAACAGCCCCATCTGAGCTGTAGCTCTCTGCAGCTCCTCCAGAACTTCAACCCTGACCCGCCCCGTTTTTCTTTGGTCTTCATAATGTTGTCTGATCTAACCTCTGAGGCCTTCACCGATCAGGTATATTTGATTAGATTACACATATACACTATGTACTAATTAGGTGACGTCTGAAGGCAACTGGATAGATTTTACCTGGGGGAATCTTAGTAGAAAGGGCTGAATACATACATACACAGTTGTTTTACCTTCTCCTTCACAGTTGTGTCAGTCTATCAAATAAAATCCTGATGAAATAAACATAACTTCGTGGTAGTAATGTGACAGAATGCCACAAGGCTAAAGAGGTAGGAACACCATTTCAATGCAATGCGTTTGTCAAACTGTTAAGGGCTAATGAATCCAAGAGAAACACTGGAGGAAGGTCAATAAGAAATACAGGGTGAGAATAAACACAGGGGGAGACCAAGCAAAAATACTATGACTGTACCATCGCCGAGTGTCCTCTTCAGCAAATCGTGTTTGGCCTGCAGTTTGGAGATGAGATTACTGCCTTCCAGAAACTCGCGGAATTTCTGTGGAAAATTGAGAGTAATTACTCGGACATCCCGAGTGCCAGCCAGAGAGCAAGCTCTCAAGACAGCAATCAATGCTAAGGTAGCCAAGGGCAGAGGACACACAGAAAGCCTTTTTAAGGCTTCTATCAGAGCATGTCCATATTCGACCAGTCCAAGAGAGATAGTTTGCTTTACAAACTGCAGATGTTTTGGAAGAGTTAACCCTCTGCCATGCCAAATGATAATTGCATAATTGCATTTTTTTTTACTACAAATCAGCACAAGGCTGAATAAACCCCCTTTTCCATTGGCTCGAATTTGGCGAGTTCCACTCCACTCAGCCCATTTTGCAACTGTTTTCATTACTGGCTTTTCTGGCCCGTTACTGGCTTTCTTGACACCTCCTTGATAGCAGGTCCGATCGAGGCTGAGGCGGGCCAAATGTGAAAAAGTAAAAAAAAACAAACAAAAACAAAAAAACCTCAAGAGTATAAAAAACATTAAGGGTCACAATAGCCGGAGCGGGTCAAATCGAAAGTAGTGGTGGTGGTTCGAAATCACTGTAGGAAGATATGTTGTGTGACAGTGAGTGTTTATTTTACTTTGCCTGTTTGTACTTAAAACCTATCTAATCTAATAGCGGCAGTGTACGACGCTGACAGCTGGAGGTTCAAGCCAAATCTCCAGCATCAATGAGTCAATGGAAACACAACAGCTTTATTGCTGAGTAGAGTGGAGCCGTGCGATGTTCCAACCGTGAATGGAAGAGATGCAATAAGAGCTTTGACTCTTATAAAATATGTTATAAAGGCTATAATAAAATAAGGATATGTTTTTTAATTTCTTTTCAAAATAAGCCAAAAAACTCACCATGAAGTAGAACTGCTCTGTTTCCTGCTGGTTGGCCCTTCTCTTAGCGATGCTGGGCTTGCTGAGGTACGTCTCAGAAACAGTGGACTTGACTGATTCTGTGGAGCGGCTGTGGTGGAAGCACTCGGACACGTCATAGTCTTCAATGGTCACCATATCCTGGATGGTAGTCAAAGTGGCCTCTGATGTCTTTTTGACCTGTTGAATAGCAGATGAAGCTATGATCAAAGTTAAAAAAAGAAAACCAGTTTAAAAGCTTGATGTCATCTTTTCACCATCATGGTGTCACCATTCCCCCATTTTCCTCCCTCTCTCCACCCACTCTCCACCTCATGCCACTAAAATATTCAGGTGCTTTCTGACAAGACGTACAATCTTTAAAAACTGCAGGCTGTTGAACATGACTTCGAGCCAAAGCAATCAGCTAGCATGCACTCAGAGGGGCTGGAGGTGAACGGTGCTGGCTGGAGATGGTACATTCACTTGCAGCCTTCAAAGATTCATTTCCATAACCGCCTCTAGCCTGTCAACAATGCTTCTCCGGAAGCATATAAATATCAGGGTTTGGCCAAGCGTACCCTTCTCCATTCACTACAAAAGATGTTCAAGCTGGCCGAGAGCTGCAGGCCATGACTGGGTCTATTATGTGGAGACATATGATTATAAAGGATGGGACAAACAAAGAAAGAGTGAAAATGCATCTGTAAAAGAACAACAAAGCGCTAAATTTGATAAATGAAACTGCATTTTCTAATTGTTTTGTAGTTATGGTTATTGTATTTTTATGCATCTAGTTGTAATAATAATAATAATAATAATAATACTATTAATAATAATAAAAACACGTGCAATTTAGATTGTTAAAATTATTAAAAGGATATAAAGTATTGATACAGGAGCCATACAGAATTATAAGGAATTATAAGCGTCTGGATACAGCTATTTATTGGCTAACAACTTCTGGGAATGATGTGTAAAACATTTTCTGCTGTTCCATATAATATGATCAACAAACAGATAATTGGCATACAGGGCAATGTAAGATGGCATTTATGTAATTAATAACTTCAAGGATATACCCTGTATATAAATAAACCATGGAAAAGGAGTGGCACATATGAGAATGAGTTATTGATGCAGAAAAGCTGCAGAGGAAAAGAGGTCTGGAGGACGCAGAAAAAATAACAACTACCTCTCTTGAAAAATCCAGGAAAATACTTCTTTGACCACTTGATAGAGACATATCCTGGCAGAAAACAAAGGGTTGTGACTATATTAGTTCTGTTTGCTGCACAGATTAAAGGGACCCTGATTAATTATTGGGGGAAACTCCCAATAATTCTTAATGATCCCAGCAACCTCCAACACAAAGAAAACATGCCCATTCTTCAGGTATTAATCTTATCTGACCTTGGCGGTATTGAAAGGAGAAGGTGGATTGGGGATGTAAATGGTTGGATTTAATCAGACAGAGGAATTTTAGCTTGTTTCTTACAGGCAGTTTGACCTTTAAGTCAGACTGTGTTCAAAAGAGAAGAAAATACCTAAAATACAAGATGGCTTTTTATGTTCCTGTGATGGATTACAGTGCTGAAACAAGTGTTTAAGCACACAATGTGGACGTAGTTTCAATGGTATCCAACATGTCATTAGGCTAAAACAAAATACAGGTTGGAACATGAGTAATAACAGCATGCAAGGAAGGAAGATAGGGAGGAATGAGATGGAGGACTCTACAACCTTAGAAAAAGTTTCCTGACAGGTCCTTAGAAAAGGTAATTTGTTGAGACATACAGTTGCTAGTTAGACACTCTGAATATGTTTGGGATACCTCTCCCACCAGCGAACCCCATCCCAGGTGGCCCCTTCGGAGTAGAGAGGCCCAGCTGTCATTATGAGGACAGGAGCCATGCATGCGAGAGAATGTCTCCCAGTGAAAAAGCTGTTGAGTTTATCCATTATTCAGTGGATGAATAGTTTCCAATGTTCACTGCTGGGCTCAATTACAACAGAGCTCATGGGGACACTCGCAGGATATGCCCATCATCAGGCCCTGCAGCTGTATAACAGACCTACACAAAGCCCCACGGGTGGAGTCATGTTTATTTTTCTGTGTTAAACTATTTCTAAAAGCTCAATATCAACATTTCAGCATCAGTATTATTGATGTGCGATGTATTTCAAATCTTCATTCTGCAAGCCAAAAGTAACTTTTGCAATGTCAAAATCCAAAATACTTCCAGTTTTGACGTTTTAAATAAGTGTGACGCTGCAGGTCAGAAAGAACCCATCAGTTAACAGTTATTTCAGCATCTATCAACACATCTCTGCAGCCAGACAGCAGTCCAGTAGCTTTCAACAGACCCTGCAGTAAGTGTGTAATCTGCTGTTCATCAAGCTATGAGCACAGACGGACACCAGCTTTGATATGTCTCCCTGAAATTTATCTGGAGAAAAACAAACACTCCCTGCAGAAGAGATGGTATGACATTGCCGGGACTTGGTGTGAAAAATCCTAAGAATAAAAGCTCAGTCAGCTTGTGTTTTTGCTATGAGGACACCAGGCACCAGTGGAACATCAGCCTGTGTGAATTTTGGGTCACAGAAAGGTAAATGAAATGTAAATTGGATGATTATTTAATCTAAAATAAAGCAAAGAGGTGTACTGAGGAACTGCGAACAACTTTGTCTAATTGGGATTTTAACAGTGAACTCGCTCCAGCTGGGTCGACATCCAGGTTCAGACTTCCGATTTTACACTCTACCCACCAATGAATACAGAGTAAATTTTTCGGCATGTTTTCTTTGAGAGATTCAGAAGTGCTTTGAGGATGCAGCTGCACTTCTATGAAGCTCTGCCCTGTAGCTTTTCCTGTCCAAATAACGACAGACTCTCTTTTGCGTTTGACAGTGGAGCACACAGGTCTCCACCGTGCTTTGAAAGTTCATTTTTCAAGGATAAATCTTGTACACCATGCCCAGGAAAAGAGGCCATCTGGTGACCGTAACATGAGGCTGCAGTGCCCTCAGATTCTCACCCACCAGGACATCCGCTTCAGTGAGGCAAGCAGACAAGGACACGAAGCAAACAGGGAATCGTCAGCTTCCACACCTACATATGTTGAGGGGTGGGGGGTATGAAACTGTAACCGGGTTAATACTGATTATTTACTCTTTTAATTATTGGCAAACAGTGTCAAGTAAAAACCCAAATGTTAACCAGTTTACATACTCTGGGTTCACAAAGAATAGTTGTTTTATTGACTACCTATACATTGTTCAAATGAGCTGTTTGACAGGTGGCGTTAACTTTTTTACATGATGAAAATTGACTAAGTGCAACGTATCCTGGCAGCAGTAATATGCAGTTTATTTGGGAGTGAACAAAAAATGTTAACTGTTATTTCAGGGGCAAACTTCTTCATGCAGAAGAGTCACAATAAGCAAAATCCTGATGACCACTGGCAAACAACATTTTCCTGCAGGAAAATGCCTTATAGATCTACGTTTTCTAGCTTATCCCCTGCTATCTCCTAGCATAATTTCTCCTTATGAATGACGGACAAGCAACCAAACATCTAGAAGATGTAAAAAGAAAAAACAGGAGCATTTATCCGTGTGTTTCAGACACTGTGTGAAGTTCTTCTTTTCTGGACAACTTTTGCTAATCATTGCTCACTGGGAATGTCCCACGAGATGATCAAGTATAAGGGTGTTCATCAGTGCACTTTGCACCAGGACACCCTAGGCAGGAGGTCGATGATCGACTTTGTTGTCGTGTTGACAGACCTTTGGCCACATGTTTTGGAGACTCGGGTGAAGAGACACCTGGTGATGAGTTGGATCCGCTGGAAGAGGAGAAAGCTGGACAGACTTGGCAGGCCCAAGCGCATAGTGAGGCTATGCTGCGAACGTCTGGCGGAGCCCTCGGGCAGGAAGCTTTGACCAGATGGTTGGAGACATAGAGTCAGAGTGGACCATGTTCTCCGCGTCTTTTGTCGATGCTGCTGCCCGTAGCTGTGGCCGTAAGGTCTGCGGTACCAGTCGCGGCGGCAATCCACAAACCTGGTGGTGGACACCGGCAGTAAGGGACGCTGTCAAGCTGAAGGAGCAATCCTATCAGCTGTGGTTGGCTTGTGGGACTCTTGAGGCACCTGACAGGTACCGTGAGGCCAAGCGTGCCGCTTCCTGGGCTGTGGCAGAGGCAAAAACTCGGGCCTGGGAGGAGTTCGGTGAGGCCATGGAGAAGGACTACCGGTTGGCCTCAAAGCAATTCTGGCCAACCGTCTGGCGCCTCAGGAGGGGAAAACAGTGCTTTGCCAACAATGTTTACAGTTGGGGTGGGGAGCTGCTGACCTTGACTGGGGACATTATCGGGTGGTGGAAGGAGTACTTCGAGGATCTCCTCAATCCTGCCATCATGCACTCCCTGGTGCAAGCAGAGGCCGGGGACTCAGGGTTGGACTCTTTGATCACCCAGGCTGAAGTTACCAAGGTGGTTAAAAAGCTCCACGGTGGCAGGGCTCAAGGGGTGGATGAGATCCGCCCTTTGTACCTCAAGCATCTGGATGTTGTGGAGCTGTCATGGTTGACACACCTCTTCAACATTGTGTGGCGGTTGGGGACAGTGCCTCTGGACTGGAAGGCTGGGGTGGGGGTCCCCCTTCATAAGAAGGGTGATCGGAGGGTGTGTTCCAACTATAGGGGGATCACACTCCTCAGCCCCCTGGTAAGACCTATGCCAGGGTATTGGAGAGGAGTCTGGCCAATAGTTTCAGGCTTCATGAGGAGCAGTGTGGTTTTCGTCCCAGCCATTGAACACTGCACCAGCTCTACACCATCTGCAGGGTACTCAAGGGTTCATGGGAGTTTGCCCAACCGGTCCACATGTGTTTTGTGGACCTGGAGAAAGCATTTGACTGTGTCCCTCATGGTGCCCAGTGGGAGTTGCTCCAGGAGTATGGAGTCGGGGGGCCTTTATTAGGGGCCATCCAGTCAGGCAGGGCTGCCCTTTGTCACCGGTACTGTTCATAACATTTATGGACAGGACTTCTAGGCGCAGCCAAGGGCCGGAGGGGGTCTGGTTTGGGAACCAGTGGATTTCATCTCTTCTTTTTGCAGATGACGTAGTCCTGCTGGCCCCCTCTAGCCAAGACCTACAGCATGCATTGGGGCGGTTCGCAGCCGAGTGTGAAGCGGCTGGGATGAAGATCAGCTCCTCCAAGTACGAGGTCATGGTTCTAGACCGGTTAAAGGTGTCTTGTCCTCTTCAGGTTGGAAGGGAGTTCCTACTTCAAGTGGAGGAGTTCAATTATGTCAGGGCCTTGTTCATGAGTGAGGGAAGAATGGAGCGGGCAATAGACAGACAGATCGGTGCGGCTGCTGCAGTAATGGGGACGCTGTGCTGGTCCGTTGTGGTGAAGAGAGAGCTGAGCCGAAAAGCGCAGCTCTCGAATTACCGGTCGGTCATCGTTCCTACTCTCAGCTATGGCCATGAACTTTGGGTCATGGATGAAAGAACGAGATCCCAGATACAGGCGGCTGAAATGAGCTTCCACCGTAGGGTGGCCGGGCACTCCCTTAGAGATAGGGTGAGGAGCTCGGCCATCCAGGAGGAGCTCGGAGTAGAGCCGCTGCTCCTCCACATCGAGAGGAGCCAGATGAGGTGGCTCGGGCATCTATACCGGATGCCTCCTGGACGCCTCCCTCGTGAGGTGTTCCAGGCACGTCCCACCGGGAGGAGGCCCAGGGGACGACCCAGGACACGCTGGAGGGACTATGTCTCTCAGCTGCCCTGCGAACACCTTGGGATCCCCCCGGAGGAGCTGGAGGAGGTGTCTGGTGAGAGGGAAGTCTAGGTGTCTCTACTGAGTCTGTTGCCCCCCGCAACCTGGTCCCGGATGAAGCAGAAGACAACGAGACAAGTACGAGTACGAGTGCTTAATCACATTATGGAGCATTTAACTGGTAAAGCATAACAGGCTTGTCATTGAGTAAAAAAATCGAGGGGATTTATGTTTGAAAGTATTTAAACCTTTTAAACTTTTCAAATCTTGTCACACTACAACCACAAACTGTCAGGATCTGGGTTTGTGTTTTTGTGCTTGCTACATCTGCTCATTCTCAGGTGGTGCTGGAACTCTCAGGTGTGCTGGGTGACAGGTGCGCCTTATTCCACTGATTGCCAGGAGGAGTACTTAAGCAAGAGGCTGCCAGCATTTCAATGCGAGAGTGTTTTACCACAGTGGTACAAACTCTAGCCACACTCCAAGTTATGCTTCGTACTTCGACCTCGTTTAACTTTGTTTTTTGCTCCTCTGCAGATTTTGAAAGTCTAAGCTTTGGATCTATGTCACTGAGTTTTCTGGACTATGTTTCTGAAAGTTACTCTGGATGATCAAGCCTGTCTTCGTTCTGAGGATTCCTATCCTGTGACTCTACCTTCGTTTGGATTCGCATCAAACTGGCAGCTTCCTGTCCTCTTCGTCTCCTGAGCCAAGCCACAAGTGTCCATCCTCCAACGTAAGCCACCGCACATCGAACTTGTTTACAGTAACCTGAGCTCCACAGAACAGCACCAAGTGAACTCTCTACGGATATACCTGCTTAAGACCTGGATCCTGAATCTCAATCCCCATGGCGACCTGACCACCATAACTCAGTAAGCCGATCTCAGTATCAAGATAACTATTTGCTCTTAGTTTTGTTTTTCCCTCCGTTACCCATACTCATCCATTCTCTTCACTTCTCTCCTTACAGTGAGATATTTCGTCCGTTCCGTACCTGACTATATCTTCAATAAACAACCTTTATTTTACTTCCTCCTCCTGAGTGTTCTCTGTATGTGGGTCCGAGCTATTTCGAACATAATGACACAAACATTTATTTTATCAATTTTTTATGTGACAGTCCAAAACAAAGTAACACATGAAAAATGATACATAGCTCTAAACGTCTTTTACCAATCTAAAAGTTGTCCTGTAAATAGATTTTCCCTCCTGAGCTGTGGACCTCTGCAACTCCTCCAGAGTTACCATGGGGCTCTGAGGTGCTAATTTGATTAATGCTCTTCATGCCAAGCCTCTCACTTTAGGTGGATGTTCTTGGAAGGTTTACAGTTGTGCTATGCTAATCATTTTTGGATGATAATTGAACAGTGCTTTATGATATGTTCAAAGGTTGGCATACAGTTTTAAACAATAATCTTGCTTTAAACTCATTCAAAAAGTAACTAAATAGGTGACCTAAAAGGAATTGGCTGCAGTAAAACTTTACTCAGGGGTATCCAAGTAAAGGGGTCTGAAAACAAATGTACTGCACAGTCTTTAAGTCTCTAATTGTAAAAGACTGAGAAACGATACATCTCACTTTATGTTTTTATCTACCATATTAAAATCCCAATAGTTGTGGTTGTAGTGTGACAAAACTTAAAGATTTCAATAAATATCAATACTTTGACAGGGTGGTGCACTTTTTGCCAGGAGTACTTTCGAATATACATGGATATAACTTGCAGTGTTTCTTTTGTCAACCACCTACTTTGATCAGAAATTCTTTGTATCACTAAACCCTCTTTGATGCTCAGAATTAGAAGTTGCCATATGTCAGTGACTCCAGCACAATAAAGCTTGGTGTTAATCTTTTTTTGCATGTAGCTAAATACAAACTTAATAATACGTCGATATGGGTCCAAAGCGTCAGGATCACTCATGATCTGGCAGTTTGATCAAAATATATTAACCAGCAATGATTGTTTTGGAAGTTGACCTATGTGTTCCTGCTTCTTTGTACAAGTAAAAAGGAAGAGATGTGCAAAGACTGAAATATGAAGGAAAACAACAGATGCCTGAAAGAGGAGAAACAGGTCAGACGTGATCCAAAAGTTAGCCTGATGTGTGTATCTCCAGCTGCAGATGCAGCAAAAAAAAGAGGCAGAGGGTTGCACAAATAAAAGCATTGTGGTAAATACTTGCAGGGGCAAAAAAGGGATTTTATAGATACCTAAAAAAAAGAGAAGAACATTGTTTGATGCATATACATGGTTTTATGTACACACAACAAACACTTCAACCTGAATCTTCATAGCTAATATTTTCTCCTCCAGCTTGTTGACATCAGAAAAACTTTCTTTAGCTGCTTTAATTTTCTGAAGTTTTCAGCCTCTTCCAGCCAACAAACCGTGGAGAACTCAGCTTTCAGTGAACAAAGCTCGAGTCAAAGAGAGAAGACATATCTATTTTGGCACAAGACATTTCTGTATTCATTATTTATTTAAAATGTTTCGTCTTACCTCTTCATTCTCAATCTTCAGAGTAGCCAATCGAGACTGCAACTGCTGGAACCTCAGGATGAGCTCCCCATTGACTGGTGGCTGTGCTGTGATATGGCACACCTGGAAGAGAGAACACATCTTTATATAGTAATAAATCCTATCCACATTCTTTTTTAATTACAGAGAAAACCTCAGTGACTTCTGTGAACTGGAAGGCAGACAGCCACAGAACAAGAGCTACAAAAACAGACATGATGTCAGCAAAGTGGCATACGAACAATAAAACCGAACTAATGTTAAACTACTTAAATCCAGGGGAAGGAAAATACTTGATTTGTGAAATTTAGTGCCCTATAAAACATGATAGGGCAGCCCGTTCACAATAAAAAGCTGCACTTAAGCACTATCAAACCTCATTACATTATGTCTGAAATTGCTTCTCTCCAATTTTTATTCATGCCGTGTTTTTGTGGATTTGCAGTTCTAAACACAGCCCTGTTTTCATTTCATTCCACGGTCAATCAGCAACAATCAGCTAAGACAATTATTAACTGTAAAACTGCTGCAAAACTGTCACATCTCATCAATACATCATTATTGTTAGTCCACAACATACTTCGTCTCCCATGTGAGACTGGAACTCAAATTTGGCTGGTGGGCAGAAGGCTGTAGGATACATCTCCATGAACCTCTGTCGGTCACTCCGTGGGTCCAGACTGTCCACTGCATTTTCTATGATATCTAAACCCTCGTGGCGTGACGTTTCCAGGTTGTACTCTGCTGAGAGGCAGGTCCGCAAAGCCCGGTTTAGACTTGCATGGTACCCCAAATCGCAGCACTGGATGGAAAAAAAACAGAAGAGAAATCTTAGCTGGGAGGTTTTTAACAAGAAAAATTAAAACATATATAAAAAGACATGATATCACAGAAATTATAACGCACAAAAATAATTATGTTTTTAAAATTTGTAATTCGTTTGTATATTTGCTAATGGCTTTTAAAACTAGCAATTTGCACATTTATACACAGCTGCCTTGCTACTTCATAAATCAAATAGAGAACATTAGTAAACTAAAAGCATCATGAAGACCAAAGAACACATCAGACAGTTGAGTTTTAAAGTAGGATTAGGTTAAAAAAAACAAAACACTATCCTAAATTTAAACTTCACAGTGAGCATTTTTTCATGCATCATCTGCAACTGGAAAGACTATAGCACAACCGCAAACCTACCAAGACATGGTCATCCACCTAAACTGACAGATCAGGAAAAAAGTGTTGATGAGAAGTGCAGCCAAGAGGCCCATGGTAACTCTGAAGGAGCTGCAAAGATCCCGAGCTCAGGTTGGAGAATTAGTCAAGAAGACAATTATTAGTTGAAATCTGCCTTTATAGAAGAGCAGCATGAAAAAACAATTATTAAAGGAAAAAAGCCATAAGATATCCTGTTTCCAGTTTGCCACAAGCCATGAAAGGTACATTAAAGTGCTCTAGTCAAAAAAGACCAACATTTAACTTTATAAACCACATACAAAATGCCCTGTGTGGTGGAAATCTAACAGGGAATGATGTGGTGGCAGCATCATGCTGTGGGAATGCTTTTCTGCAGCAGGACAGGGACGTTTGTCAGATGATAGGAACATGGATGGAACTAAATACACGACAATATAAAAAGGAAAACTAAGTAAAAATAAACATGAATAGTTTAGCCTTCCTAGATGACAAAACATGCTTGACTTTGAGTTTCTGTAAGTCACTACAGGTAAAACAAAAAACAAAAAAACAAGGCTAGTAATTTTTACAAGCTTACCAGCAGGCTTTAATTGTTAGATTATGTTTTTAAAGCAAAGAATTGGAACAGGCTTGATGAATTTTGAACTTTCAACATCCCCTCTGTAAATTAGTCAGCGTTTTTTTTTTTTTACTTTTAACAGAACAAAATCCAGTAAAATCCAATGTACTAGAAGTTTTTGTGGTTTAATCAGAGTAAATCGTTTTCTGTTAACACAAGATTCATGGTGGAAAAAAATCACAGCCTGACCTTTAAAAAGTGAGACATTTCCATTTCAAAGCTGAGCCAAGCGTGTTACCTAACCTGGATGTTATGTTCAGGGTATAATGCTGATTTTCCCCATGCTGAACCTCATCCTCTTCCCAGACACATGATTCAAACACACATATCCACACTTTAAATGCCTCATCTGCAAGCGTACACTAAGAAACAGGGTTTCTTAACATTTTTCATGTCAAAATGATTAGATACTTCTGCAGTGGTCAGGCTTTAAATACAGAACCTGGACAAATGGATGGATAGATGGATGGATGGATGGATGAGACAGTAGACAGATGGATGGATAAATGGATGGATAAATGATGGATGGATGGATGGATGAGACAGTAGACAGATGGATGGATGAATGGATGGATAAATGGATGGATAAATGATGGATAAATGTATGTATGGATGGATGGATGGATGGATGGATGGATGGATTAGAAAATAGACAGATGGATGGATGAATAAACTGACAAACTGATGGATGAAAGAACAAAGAGATGGATGGATGGATATAACAATGAGACATGGAATATTTTTCCATACTTATCCAGATCTGCAAAATATTTAAATCAGACTACATTTTTCCAGGCATTTCATCCAAGATGCAGGGATGTTTCTGCTCCACCTGCTTGTCAGCACACTTTGTTTTCTGACCATGAAATGTCTCCTTATTAATTTAAAAATATGTGTGAAGCTGCACATACAGCTCCTGCAGAGTGCATCCCACATAATATCACTCAACCACACACACACACACACCCTGGTGAGATGTGAAGGCCTGTGAGCAAAGCAGGGAGTGGGGTAATTTCAGCACACAGCATGCTGCCTGAGAAGAAGCTGCATGTCTCTCCATCCTTCAGTCCTGTTCAGAATATAAAATCCTAAAGTCTCACTAAAAATCCAACCTTCTCCTCCTCCTTTAGAAAAAGCAGGGAGAGCAGTGCAGCAGCTCTATATCTCTAAAAGAAAACTGGAGGAACACAGGTGAGCCGGATTATAAATAAGCCATGGCTAAAGGGTCCAATGTCTGCTTATGAAAAGGTGAAAAGAGAGATCTCTGTAACTAAACGTGCACAGATCCAGAAACAATTTACATGTTCTGAATGATTTTAATAACCTTAAGATGATTAATGTAGATAAACCATGGCTTTTACCAAAAAATCTGATGTTTAACTTTGTCCTGCAAAATGTAATCCTGTTAAAAAAAAACTTCAAATGTGACTCTGATCTGAGAAAAATGCCACACGAAGATCATTTCAAAGTTTGTTTTAAAATCCAGAAAACTTATATTATCTGTAAAACATTACTTCTAGCATGCAAGAGTCATTTGGTTTCATACTCACATCAATTAAGTCCGACAAGTCATGGATGTAGTACTTGAAAACAGACGCATTTGTGGCTTCCAGTGTCAGCAGGTACTCGTTCCGCGCTTTGATCGACTTCAGCTTGTTCTCCGAGTACTTGGCTTGACGCTGACAAGAGATTAGAGGCAGGAATGAGAAACAACAGAGCGAGTGTGACAGGGTAAATTTAATGAGTAGAGAACAGCCTTTTTGACAAGTGATTATAGTTGTATGTCTCTGCGGGGAAGGTGAGTCACAGAGCTGAGACTGGATTATAGGAAGAACAAGGTTTTCAATAAACAAAAACAATGAGTTAGATTGCGGTGTAAATAACAAGAGAAGCAACAAAAAAGAAGAAAAAACTAAACTAAAAAAATAGCTTCTGCTTTTTGATTCAGTCGGATGCCTCAGTCGTCTTCATACTACACCACACGAACATAAGACAGTTAGTCACAATTTCCTGACTGACCAGTAGGCTTTGACTCATCATCATTCATATCTCAACACTTCCAAATGCGTTCCTGGAAAAGTTCTGCTGAAACCATCCGTTTCCTCAGCCTTTAATCATTTCCATGGATATTTAACAAATTACAGGCCGATCCTGAGAGTAAAGTATCTGCTTGCTTGGCTGTGAAAATGGTCTCAGGGTGTTTTTCTTTAAACAGGTCAGGGAGATTTGAGAGAAAACTATTTGTACTGTTGCCAAAAGCGCACAAGGTTTCTATCATTGTATGAAGTGCTAAAATTGTTACAAGACGTCATGTTTTCTTTCAACTACCTACAGTGTCTTGCAGAAGCATTCATATATTTACAGCCTTTACACATTTGTCATTTTACATGAACTTCAACTTATTTTAGTGGGATTTTAGGTGATAGTCCAATTGTGAAGTGGAAGGAAAATGATACATGGTTTTCAAATATTTCTGTAAATAAAAATGTAAGAAATGTTTATATACAAAACACCATGTGTGGTGGAAAACTATCTCTGCACATCACCATGGACACATCAATCCCACCATGAAACACAGTGGTGGCAGCATCAAGCTGTGGGGATCGGAGTTGACAGGAAGATAAGTGGAGCTAAAAGTTAATCCTAGAAAAAACCCTGTTAGAGGCTGCAAGTAGTTTGCATCAAAGTATATTCATGTGTTAGAATAACCCATTAAAAGTTCAAACATTTTCCAATTGAGAATCAATGGCAAGCCTTGAAAAATGCTGCTCACAGACCTGACTAATTTGCAACAAATGGGCAGAAATGTTTGTCTTCAGAGGAGCAAAGCAAGTAGAGACATTCCCCAAAAGACTTACACACCAGACTTTTCAGATATTTTCAGAACAAAGTCTAACTTTCTTTCCACTTCCCAATTTTTCCACAATTTTGAGTTAGTCTGCCAAATAAAATCCCAATAAAATACAATAATGTTTGAGGTTTTAACCTGACCAAATGTGAAAGGTTCAATGATAATGTATATCTTTCAAGGATACTGTAAAGATACGAACGAGAAAAGCAAACAATAAACAAATTATTTAGTTTATTTAAATATGCTTATCAAAATAATTTACAATAAGCTTGTATTTTACCTTCTCTTTTATTTTCTCGATCTTCTTCTCCATCCGTATGCTGAAGACAGGATCTCCCCTCCCAACCTGCTTTTCTTCCTGCTTCTCAGCTTCCTTCAGCTTGCTCTCAGCATTGATGCTCTCAGAGTGGTACATGTGGTAGGTCTTCATCACCTGTTAGATGCACACACAAAAAAAAAAAGAAAACGCCATAAGATGCAAGGAAAATATTCCTTATGACCCTCTTTATAACTGATTATTTTAAGTAAAGGAAAAACAATCCTAAAACTAGCGGTGTCATGAAATCCCAAACAAATTAAACGGGATGAATCTAATGTTCTGCCTTTAATATAGAAAAGAATCAGCGAAGGCTTCATCGTGGGCTTTAAAGTGTGAGATGCAAGCTGACTGTACTTTTAAGTGCTTTTAGTCAACACAAATAAGCCCAGTATCTGCAAGTCTTAAAGTACATTCATTCAGATTAGATTTCAGTCCTGTACATGTATTTGTATTGGGTGACATGGCCTTTTACCACAGTGGGATTTTAGCAATCTTATAAGACTATTCCATGACACATTATGCAACATGGATCTTATAAACTTTGATATGGCATAAGTTTGATGAGTGCACATTGTACGATGACCATTTACTGCGATGCTGCTTTAGCATGTGCCACATCAGCGCCATCCATTTATGCCACCAGAGACAACCAAAACAAACACAATGAAGAACGCAGCCCTTGTTGTTGCGGCATTTATGTGCCTCGAAATAAATATGAAGAAGAGGAGGAGGAGAATGAAGATGCGCTGCTGGCTGGGGAAAACAAGCCAACCTGGGATGCTGGTTTTATGCTGCACACTGTCAGATATTTATCACAGGATATCTTTGGTCACAAGATGCTAACACTGGCCATCCCTGAACCTGTCTCACAGTGTGACGTAAGACTGCAGATTTAGAGCCACAACCAAAGATTTCTCTACGATTTTCCTACATTCCTTGTCAAAATCTAATGGTGTATAATGGCCATTAGGGGTCAATAAGTATATATCTGAGGCCACTATATTGGCCTTTATGTCTGCTGTATCTATAACATATGCTTCTTGAATGTATTTTTCACTATAATTCCATCACTGTGAGCTCATCTCCTCTTTGTCCCAGTTCATTGGTGCTTCTGTATTTTGGAAACATTCAGAGCCACTTCCTTAAAGTCTGAGTCAACACCCCAAATAGGAGTTTGTGTTAGTCATACTCTGTCCACAGATCAATTACGAACTGACTCACTTGTGAGTAGAAGGTAAACCATTAAACAAAACACTTTGCTCAACAGAGCACTATAGCAAGTACTATTAAAGAAGGAAGCTTTACGGTGGTTGATGAAGAATCAGTGGCAGTTAGGTGTGTAACGATACATCCAGCTCATGAAACAAGACCATACCCAATATTGGGTTCACAAGACTGAGACAAGATTTAAGCAATATTTGGCAAAACCAGAAATCCACTTTTTTATTTTTTATTTACATCAGTAAAAGTCTGACAGCAAAGTATGTTCTACAGAATCTGTAATCAGTGTACAATGTGTTCAGCCAGAAAACCACTAAAATGCTCCTTTTTGTGTTTTAAAAGTATAATAAAGGCCTAATTTACATAAATTATCAAGCCCAGGTGTAATAGATTATTAATTAGTGTTTTAGATTTTCAGTTATATGCTCAAATGCAGTCCTATTGCAATAAAAACTGTGAAATACATTGTGAAAGAAATATTCCAGGAAAAATAAAATCACCCTCATAGATGTATAAAAGGAAAACAGAAGATGAATTAAATAAACTAAAGAAATGAAGCCAGACAAAAGGACATATGAAAAAGAGAAAAATTGATTTGTGGAAATAAGAAAAAAGGCAATTAGATGATAAGTGTCATGCTGTGTTTTGGAGGTAGAACCCAAATGCAGGATTATACGGAGTTGAAAAAAGGTTTAATGAAAAAATTAACTTACATATGACCAGGTACAGGCAGGTGAAAAACTACATAACCAGGTTGGTAGCAGGTGCATGAAAATCCAGGCAACAGACGTAGAAGAACTCAGGACTGGACCAAGGCAAAGACACAAGGTAGATAACAGGATGATAACGTGCTGTTAACGGAAGGAGCCAGTTGGGAACAATGCAAACCAGAGAGCTTATAAACTGAGAGAAGTGAAGTGAGAACCAATGAACTGGGAGAGAATGAACTTAATCAGGAGGTTTTCACTTGTAGGCTGCACAGCTTCAGCAAAGCCTGTCAATCATATGTGAGAACAATCTGTCAAAATCTGCTCTTCCGTCATGATGTTTACTTGTGGCAGCTTGAATATTGTGCCTCTTGTGAGCTCATCGATCTAAATGCACACACAGCAGAATCATATTTACCTTAATTTAGTTTTTAATAACTTTGTATGATGTAAGCATGACTGACTGAATGACTATCCATCCATCCATCCATCCATCCATCCATCCATCCATCCATCCATCCATCCATCCATCCATCCATCCATCCATCCATCCATCCATCCATCCATCCATCCATCCATCCATCCATCCATCCATCCATGTTAATCCTCTTGCAAACAATCAAAAGCAAGGGACAAGGTGGGGTACACCATATACATGCCACCAGTGCATCACCGAGCCAACACAGATATACAGTATTTCTGCAAATACTCATACCTAAGAGCAATTCAGAGACTACAGTTAACCTAACATTCATGTTTTTGGACTGCTGAAGGTCACCAGAATAGCCAGAGAAAACCCACACACGAACAGAAAGAACATACAAGTTCCAATAACAAAGAACCTGCTGATTTATTTGTGCAAAAATGTGTTTATGTTTTTCTAGTCAGATGTCACTATGTATAATAAAGATTTTTATTCTAAGACCAAATACCACAATACACATCAGCAGTGGTTTTACCTGGAATGAACCTTCTCCATCAAATTATAACTTCACAACCTGTCCCTGAAACAAATTTGTCTGCTCAAAACCTCAACTTCATTCCAGAGTCTCTCTCATCTCAGAATATAAACATCTTACACCCAAACTCAGTTATTTTTGAATGTATGGAACAGCAAAGATAACCCCGATTTGTCTGGAGTTCCTCTCTTATGGTTGGGGTTTGGCTTAACTGGATTCAGTTTGGAGATGGGTGATTGACCTCGGGCCCTGCACTCTTCACTTACTGGTCTGGAGTCTGCCACGGCTGTGTTTACTCTGCAGCTGTTTTTGGAGGGACATATTTAGAGCAGACCAGACTTGTTATTTCATTCTCAGAGGCCAACACAGGGACTGTGACTGTCTGATGCAATAGCTACAATGTGTGTATGTGTGTGTGTGTGTGTGTGTGTGTGTGTGTGTTCTCACTGGGAACTAAATCAGGTCAAATCAGCTGCGTGGACAGTAGTGAGAGTGACACTCTGAGTTCAGAGCAGCCCTTTGTTTGGAAGAGCAGAGTTATGGACTGAGTTGCAGCCACGTTGGTCCTCTAAAGTGAGTAACTGGAGACTAAAAGCAAACTTAAAAGCTTGTCATTCAATCACTGGGGTGGCACGACAGCTGCGTTGACTTGTATTTAATTAGTGTACATCCATTGTTACCATAATGATCAATAGTGAGACTATTGATTGTGAGTCAGGGACATAATGATTAACTAACAACACAATACATCTCTAATTAGCAGTTTTCCTAATACTGATATGCCAAAATACTTTGTTTTGATATTACTGGGGTATCAACAATGGGCTTCAAGGGCCAAAACATGAAATCAAAAGATTTTAACTATTTCTTTTAGTTTATCACAGGCTTAGAACAACAAGTTGCATCTCATGCTCCAAATGGCAAGTGACGCCAGTCAGATGTCAGATATAGGTACATGTGTGCAAATAGCAAAGGATTCATGATTGATCAAGCTCGACAACGCCCCAGGCCTCCGAACACCCCAGATCCCAATCTGGCTGAACATCCAGGGTAAATTCCTCAAAAATCTTGTCCCACAGAAGCCCCACCACATAATCCACCAGTCTTGTCTCCAGGCCTATGGAAGAGATCTTATGTATACAGGATGATGGATCCAAGTTGCTCTGTTGACACACTGGGGACTGACACTGGGTGGTTTCAGTGTTATGACTGATAGCTGTATATGAGGATTCCTTATGTAAACTAGTGCAATAAGTTTTCCTAACTATAAAACTTTATTTTCTCTTTCTACTACTAAATAAAGTCAACAGTGCCACAATGAAACAACATGTAAGAAAATCTATATAGCGAGTTGATTTTGGCTCAAAACATCCCTCTGTGGGTTTACATGGGTTTTCTTCTTACGAGATGGAGCAAACAGCTGATGAGGGCCATTAAAAACAAAACATGGGGTCTAATGAGTCAAGCAACCCCAAACTGGATACTATTCGAGGGTTTAATAGCTCGTTCACTGCTTGATGGTTTTGATCTAGAAACAAAGTACAGATTGTACAGTAATTTGTGCGGTGGATTTTGTAGGGTGCTGAAAACAAAATATCGATTTAGCTCTGTCACATATCAATGTTACAGATGGGAAACTGAAACACATGATGGGAAACTGTTTTGACTAGAGCTAATTTAATGCTTCTAAGCAGCCTTAACCACTGTCAAAATGAATGTACCGTAATTAGATGCTTTAGTGGAAAAAAAGCAAGTCATTACTACTTACTGTGTATAGCTCATTTAGGACTTTCATTAAATCTTCCTGGAGCTGGAAAGCAATTTCCTTGCTCTGCAAAAAAAAAGAAAAACAAGGAAGGAAAAATGGTTACAACAATGTACATTTTTTTCATAGTACATGAAATAAATACAAACATATTCTTTCCAAAAAGACCATTGGTGTCCATTTCTCTCTGTCAAGATGAACTGCACTTTTTAAATGGACAAAAACATATGTTTTTAATCCCATTAAAATATTGTACTGTGAAAAAGAATTAGCTTATTTTATATTTTAGTCATACTTAAATCTTCCACATCATGAAACAAATTTTAATATTAGACAAAGTTAACCACTAAATACAAAAGGCAGTTTTCCAAATGATGATTTGATTTATTAAGGGGAAAAAAACAACTTGGCCCAATGCGAACATCTATTTATTTTAAATATGATTGAAAATATAATGAATTAACCATAATGAAGCACATGTTTTTGAAAGTGTTCAATTTCACTAAAGCCACACCCAGGCCGGATTGGTGTCAGATCTGTAGAATAAAGAAATAACCTTAAAAGCACCTTTCTGACAGCATGAAGGAGGCTAAAAGATCTCAAAAAGCAAAACATTATGCAAAAAGATGCAATATTGTTGGTATTTTCCTCTTGGTAGCTGTTAGACTGTATAACCCAAAAAGCTGTTTACATTTTTGCTATTCTTTGCTAAAGTTTCCAGATTCTTATAAATAATACCTTTGCGTACAAATATACTAACAGCACACATTGTACAGTTTTTACATTATTCTAATTTATTTGTACATTTCTTAGGATCTGCATCTGCTATTTATTCATAACTGTATAGTTTTCCTATCTCATATGTTTGATATTACTGGACAGTCTCCTTTTTATTATTATTGCTGATTTTTATGTGTATCTGTGTGCTTCCACTTGCCCTGCCTGCTACTGAGTTGCTGACATACTTGAATATTCCCACTGGGGGACAAATAAATTGTTGTCATTTTCTTTTCTATTCTGATCTAAAGAACACAACAACATCTATAGTGCTGCAGGACTGACTTACCCCAGTTAAGGTCAGTGTTGATTTAACAATAAGAAAGGCTTATGCTGGTTTGTATAGCTTTTTTTAGAATTAACAAATGAAATCATCATTTAAAAATTGTTTCTTGCATTTAACCCTGGGCATTATTGTCAGAACATTTTGAATGATCTCAGACATTTAGGAGTGACAAAAAAAAAACCTAAAACAAATCTGTAAAACAAATCTGTACTTTCATTTAGACAAATGAAATAATTTAAATCATAACAAGATAAAACATAACAGAGAACTCATCTTGCTTTCAGGATTTTTTGTGTGAAAGTGATATCAGCGTCTTGCTCACTTTTCCACCCAACAGCAGCTTGAGTTTCACTCCCCACATGCTCAACACATTATATGGCTGCCACAACTAAGACTTCTTCCCAATATGTTAACTCAATCAGCCATGCCACAGGCCTGACTCAGTAACACAATCATACACATGCCCACATTAATTCATCTAGCAGTTGTGGGGTACGGTTTTAACAGTGCTGTTGCAATGGACTTAGACGGGACTTTCTATTAATCTAATTGTGGCACTTCCATATTTCCTTGGCACTGACTCATACGGTGTATCACATGTTTATAAATTTATGAGTCATGACAATGAATTTTTGATTGCTCCACTGCAGTTGATACCGCAGGCTGGATGTTACCTGGATGATGTTACAGCCTTGGCCGGCACGTCAGGTCTCTTTCTAACCCTGTTATCCTCAGACAAATCTCATTCCTGGAGCCACTTGGAGCAAAAGGCTCTGCAAGAGTTTTCTAAGGAGGTAACACAAAACCTACAGGAGAATAATTTTACTTCGGATCAAAACATAGAATGCACTGGCTCAAACTATTGGATATGTTATTATTAATATTAACAAATTACATAAACTAGGATGTTCTCTTTTTTGGTCCCACAACTCAAAGCTCTGGCTGAATTCTCAAACATGATCCCGGTTTAAAAATTATACTGATTTTCCAGCTCCAGTGGAGTGTCTCTTCTGGACCAGGGACAAGAAGCAGACAAGGATGAAAAGACACAAGAAAGACACAATCTCCTCCATGTTGCATGTCCCGCACCGATAAAGCTGCACAAGCATGTGGACAGATAGCAAAGAGGATTACACTCTCGTGTCTGAACTCCGAGAGTCTTACTTGGAGACAGGGCTAATCAGCGACACCTACCTAATCACCACCTTGTGAGTACAGATACTTAATTTATAGCTGTTACTTAGTCAGGTGGGGAAACTTAGAGAAAAATTTGGTGCAAGATCTCCTTAAAAAGGTTTAAGGACTCCTTCAAGATAAAGGAATCAAAACACCATCCCGTGACATGTAAAAATATTCATTCCCCTTGAACGTTTTCACATTTTGTCACATTAAAACCACAAACATTAATGTACTTTATTGGCTTGTGGAGACAGACCAATATAAATTGGCATATGAATGTGAAGTGAAAGAAAATGGCCACAAATAAAAATCTTGTGGTGTGCATCAATATTAAGCACCTCTGAACAATACCTTTTAGAACCATCTTTCACTAATATTACTGCTGTAAGACATTTGGGTTGTGCCCCTGCAAGCTTGCACATTTAGAAATTTTAAATATTGCCCATTCAACTTTGCAAAATATCTCAAGCTCAGTTAGTTTGGACGGAGAGCATTTGTGAACTATATTAGTCAAGCCTAATCCCATATTTATATTTGAATATGGGTTTGAACTTTGACTGGGCTATTCCAACGCATGAATATACAGGGGTTGGACAATGAAACTGAAACACCTGGTTTTAGACCACAATAATTTATTAGTATGGTGTAGGGCCTCCTTTTGCGGTCAATACAGCGTCAATTCATCTTGGGAATGACATATACAAGTCCTGCACAGTGGTCAGAGGGATTTTAAGCCATTCTTCTTGCAGGATAGTGGCCAGGTCACTACATGATACTGGTGGAGGAAAACGTTTCCTGACTCGCTCCTCCAAAACACACCAAAGTGGCTCAATAATATTTAGATCTGGTGACTGTGCAGGCCATGGGAGATGTTCAACTTCACTTTCATGTTCATCAAACCAATCTTTCACCAGTCTTGCTGTGTGTATTGGTGCATTGTCATCCTGATACACGGCACCGCCTTCAGGATACAATGTTTGAACCATTGGATGCACATGGTCCTCAAGAATGGTTCGGTAGTCCTTGGCAGTGACGTGCCCATCTAGCACAAGTATTGGGCCAAGGGAATGCCATGATATGGCAGCCCAAACCATCACTGATCCACCCCCATGCTTCACTCTGGGCATGCCACAGTCTGGGTGGTACGCTTCTTTGGGGCTTCTCCACACCGTAACTCTCCTGGATGTGGGGAAAACAGTAAAGGTGGACTCATCAGAGAACAATACATGTTTCACATTGTCCACAGCCCAAGATTTGCACTCCTTGTACCATTGAAACCGACGTTGGGCATTGGCATGAGTGACCAAAGGTTTGGCTATAGCAGCCCGGCCGTGTATATTGACCCTGTGGAGCTCCCGACGGACAGTTCTGGTGGAAACAGGAGAGTTGAGGTGCACATTTAATTCTGCCATGATTTGGGCAGCCGTGGTTTTATGTTTTTTGGATACAATCCGGGTTAGCACCTGAACATCCCTTTCAGACAGCTTCCTCTTGCGTCCACAGTTGATCCTGTTGGATGTGGTTCGTCCTTCTTGGTGGTATGCTGACATTACCCTGGATACTGTGGCTCTTGATACATCACAAAGACTTGCTGTCTTGGTCACAGATGCGCCAGCAAGACGCGCACCAACAATTTGTCCTCTTTTGAACTCTGGTATGTCACCCATAATGTTGTGTGCATTTCAATATTTTGAGCAAAACTGTGCTCTTACCCTGCTAATTGAACCTTCACACTCTGCTCTTACTGGTGCAATGTGCAATCAATGAAGACTGGCTACCAGGCTGGTCCAATTTAGCCATTAAACCTCCCACACTAAAATGACAGGTGTTTCAGTTTCATTGTCCAACCCCTGTACTTTGTTTTAAACCATTCCATTGTGGCTCTGGATTTATGTTTAGGCCCCAGTTCTAAATCTTTTGCAGTCTCAAACCGGTTTTCTTCTGATATTTTCTTGTATTTTAGCTCCATCCATCTTTTCATCAACTCTGACCAGTCTCCCTGTCCCCCACAGCATGATCCTGCCACCACAATGTGTAACCAAGGGGATGTGCTGTTCAAGTTGATGTAGTTAGTTTCCCTCCACACAAAACATTTTGCATGTAGGTAAAACATTTAATATTAGTCTCATCTGACCAGAGCACCTTCCTCCACATGTTTACTGTGACCCCTACATAACTTGTAGCAAACTGCAAATGAGACTTCTGTTGGCTTTCTTCCATCCATGGCTTTCTTCTTGCCACTTACACATAAAAGCCAGCAATATAGTTGTCTGGTCAACAGATTCTTCCTTCTTTATCAACACTGTGACTCCTGACTGCAAATGATTGCAGAGGGTGAATACATATGCATGCCACAAAAGACAGGTGGAGTCGCCTCCACTTTCTGGGGAGACTGAGGTCCTTTGGAGTGTGCAGGCCTTTGCTCAGGACTTTTTATGACTCTGTGGTAGCCTCTGCCATCCTCTATGCTGTTGTCTGCAGGGCCCCAGCACAGAGTGGGACAGGAACAGACTGAACAAGTTGGTTAGGAGGGACATCTCTGTCCTGGGCTGCCCACTTGACTCTGTGGAGGTGGTGGCTGAGAGGAGGATGTTAGCCAAGATCACATCCATCAAGGGTATAGCCTCTCACCCACTGCACTGGACTGTAGAGGAGCTGAGCAGCTCCTTCAATGGCCGACTGAGACACCCTCAGTGCAGGAAGGAGCACTAACTCAGGTCCTTCATCCCCCACCGCTGTCAGACTGTTCAATACTACTGTATAATAACTCGAGTAATAACCTCTGTATTTGCAATCATTGTCAATTTAGCACAATCACCTCCACTTCTTATTGTACATAAGTTATTTTATTTTATTATTGTACTACTTATCGTATCGTGTCTTATCATGTCTTATCTTGTCTTATCGTATCGTATCTTATATTATTTTATCATATCGTATCTTATCTTATCCCTCCTTTTCATTCCATTTCTTGCAGCACATAGTGTATCAGAAGAGCTTGCGACCCATATAAGCAGGCCTCAGTCATTGATGCAGCCATCCCAGATCCTGATCCTGGAGACCCATAGCTGGGAGTTTGGCTGACTTGGTAGACCTGCTGGCTGGTATGCATGTGCTCCCGGGTTCGAGTCCACTAACTTCCAGAATTTAGGGGAGAGGTGGCCTCGTGGAGGGCAGGACGCTTGAGTCCAGGAGAGACTTCAAGTTTCTCGGTTTGAAACACAGACTGCCACTCTGTGTCCCCCAGCAAGACCCTAAGCCCCAGAATGCTCCCTGGGCAGTGCACAGTGGCAGCTCCATGCTCCTGAGGGGATGGGTGAAACACAGAGGACAAATCGCATTGGAATGTACAACTGCAATGACATATAGGTGATCGTAATTATTCCCTATTACTACCTACTGTACTAGTGTATCTCATTATCCTAGTATCCTAATAAAATTCATTGAAGTCTAAAGTTGCAATGAGTCAAAATGTAAAAAGGTTCAAAGGGTGTTAATACTTTTGCAAGGCACTGTAGTTAACCTATTCATTATGTTCATCAGAGCCAAGTAAATTTGCTTATGAAGTGGTATTTTTTCAACATAGAGCCTAAAAACACAAAATGATTGTGGGAAAGATCTTAAGCAACTGTAAGTTGAGAAGACAAAACCTTTGACTATCAGTCAGATCAAACACACATCAGTTCTTCCCAGTTTGGAAAGCTGGGATGTGATCCAGAGCTCAATGAAAAGCTTTCTCAGGGATCTCACTGGCTGTGAGACTGTCTGCGTGAGTGAGAGAAGTAAAGACAGACATGGCAGTAAAGGAGCAATGCATTCAACAACTTTACTAACCTTTTCACTTGAACACACTCAGAACAACGCTTTGAACCCTGAAATGTTATCCTCTTTCATACTGTTGCTAAATGTAACACATAAACTGTTTACCTTAAATTACAAGCAGTGACAGTTGCTTACCAAATGCTCTGTTGCACAACCAATGTTGATTTAATTTCCTCAATTTATCCCCCTTCATTTGAAACGAATCTCAGTTGGGGGGTTTCCAATTCAGTCGAAATCATTAAACGTTCCCTACGAATGGGTTTCCTCTTTTGGATTCATACCATCTGTATCCCAACCACATCAGAAGGATAAAACAAACCCAGCAAAGAGAAGACAGGGAAGCCTTTAGGGAGTGGTGGGTTTCATAAAGCCACTGACATAAATCATAGTTTACAGGCATCAGTCGCTTAGGGCCTCTGTGTGTATTGGGCTGTTCTGCCACTGTACAGCAGACCTTAACTACATTTAACATGTATGTATTAACTTTAATCAAATGTCAGAAGGAAAGCTTAAATTACACAGACAAACTAGTGCTGCACTTGGAATTACAGTTATCAACGCAATATCGGTGTGTGCAATATTGCAATCGCAAAAGACTACTTGGGTGCAATATTTGGTAAAACACTATATTTTAGGTGTCATGAATTCATCCTCTGCATATGAATGCAATATTTGACCAGTTGGATGAACTTTAACTGCCCTTGTCCCCACATAACCTATATTTATATTGAAGGAAAAGGCTAATGCTCACGGAGGACGGTCAACATTATAGAAAATAAAGTGGTAAGCAGTGGTTTGGTAAAAAAAGAAGAAAGACAGAAATATGTGAGTTAATTGTAATCAATATAGTTATTACCATTTTAGCCTGTAGTATCACAATTAGATATTTTCCTGGTGTCGTGCTGCCCTAAAACAAACAGGAACCCTTAGTTAACATGAATTTATGTTGGATGTAGGCGTAAGCCAGTTACATCTATCAAGGTATGCCGAGCTTTTTAAAAATTACCTTTTGCTGTGATTTAAAGCTCTTTTAATGACACACAAAAGACATTGTCAAAGGGACCAGAATTCTCTCTTCCAGCTTTAAAATGCACACTGCTGATCAGCTGGCTAAAAAATGCTACCACATTTTCCTCTCGCTCACAAGAAAGACAAATTTCGTTGTCCTGGACATTAAAAAACATGGACAGCCATGGCGTAGTAACTTAAAGAACACCACCCACCACTCCTAATAAGGTCACACTGTCTTAAAACTAGATGCAGAATGGCTGCAGGCTGGCTACCTGAGCACATAGCCTGACTAATTAACTAGCTAATGTCAGCTTATCATACTCTCAGTGTATAAGCACTTATTTTAAGTTTCTGTAACTCTCATAATCAATGTCAGGTTTTTCTTGCCTAGGCAGAAACAATTGTTGACAGAGAAGATAGAAAAATCAAAATGACAGAGAAGTGCTAATCCAGGACTACCTTCTATGTAAAAGAAAAGTAAAAAGTTAAAGGTAGTAGTAGCTCTGTTAGTGGCTTCATTTAGGAAAGAAGAGCAAATAAGCGTGCCTTGTTGCTGAAAAGCGCTATATAAATAAACTGGACTTGAGTTGACTTAAGCAAATGTATGTAAACTTCAGAATTAAAAAAAGTAAAGAATTGTCTCTCATTATCCTGATATTTAGCAAAGGGAAATTATTTTGGTGACCCTAACAGATCAAAAACAGGGAAGGTTTAGTCTGATTTAATGTCAGAGAATGGGAATAAAAAGTCTGTGTATCTTTTAATACAATGTGTAGATATGTTGTTTCAACTGTATCTCTTTAGAAAAGAATGATGACAGAACTTTGTAGTTGCTTTCTTTACAAGATGTTGAAGCACCATATTAATGGGTGTCCTGAAAAGTTTGAGCTGGGATGAAATATCTGGGCAGCACAGTGGCTTCCTAACTAAATATCGTCTTTCTCAGATTATGGGGTGAAATTTATGTTACACATATCTGAAAGTTCCTGAACATGGATGCGTACTGTCCGAAGCCTACAGATTGAGCTAATACTGTTTTTAATACTTTGGCCACTGAGAAGTTCAAAACTGCATCCAACTTTAGGAATACCACCTTCTAGTTGCTCCCACAGAAAGTGACTTTCATAAATAAAACAGAGTAGAATAATACAAAGAGCCAGTTGTATGAATAATGTAAAGCGAATGCATGTGATAAAAACTATCCAAGCATAAAAATCAAACAACAGGAAGACTTGCACTGCTTGAGTTTTATATAAAAGAATGGGGTGTGTCTAAATGGTGATGTTGTTTTTATAAAAATGCAAGACTGAACAAAGAAATGCATATACCAAACAAAGCGGTTGAGCAGAGGATGTTGATAAAGACCTCAGGACTGCTCTTTTCTTGTTTAGTTGCACTCTGTGGATGCCCTGCTCAGCATGAACCCTGAACATACATGGAAATATAAAGCCCTGGTCTTTGATGTGCTGGAAGGATGACAGCCATACAGCTGTCTCCTAGACTCTGCAAGGGAGCTCACGTATAACAGGGGGAACTTCTCTGTTGTTTGTGCCTCATTATTGGAGCTCCACTGAGATCAAACGCTCAGGGAGGCTTTAATTAGAGGACGAGCTGTGACCTCCCACCAAGCAGCTGTTTGTCTGAACAATGTCACCTGGATCCACAAAGAAACTGCAGAACTTTAAAGGGACAAACATTCCATGATGTGGTTTGATACTCCAGATTTCACAACATTTGAAACACGGGTACTCACAAAAGTGCAGCAACAGCACATTAAGTCATTGAGGATTTAAAGTGTGCTCAGAGTTTTATCATTATGTAATTTAGCATTAAACAAGTTTATCATTAGGATTAAATAGAACCACAACACTTAAACTTAAGCATCCACAGGCTTGTTGGTTATTATTTCGGTTAAACTACAGCTATAGCCAAAGTTGCAAAGCTAAAAATTAAAAATTTAAAAATTCATTTTCTAAATAAAGGAGAAATTTAAAGGTTTCTGATGAGTTGAAGCAAGTAAGAACACACAAGCAAAAATACTCTGCAAGCTAAATGTACACAAAGGCACTTTACTTAGAAAAGGCAACTTTGTAATTTAGCTCTCTGTGGTAAATTCATGTGACTCCTGCAGCAAGGAGCTCATAATCTGTTAGGGAGTTGTCATCTTTGTGGTGAAACAAAAGCAGTAGGGTTGGTTTTGACCAGAAAGCCATGAAAGAGTGAACGCACAATGATTTGAAGCTGCGGTAACCAAAGTTTGATGCCATTACTCTAATTCAGAAAACTTAAACCACAGTGGCTCAATGGAGCATAATGCCATCAGAGGCAAAGCTGAATATAACTTTCTGCATATCATACAACTAAATAGACCAGGCTGCCAAATGAATGGGTTAATTGGTAATTATAGGCTGTTTTTACAAAATGCTGACCTGACCACTGTGAAAAATCTGGATTGTGTTTGGGTGAGTTCAACTGTGATGAAAAAGTTTTTTTTTGAGTTTTTCGCATCTGACCCTTCGGCTTTAGGTTAAAGATAAGCATTAAAAAATCACTTTAAATCATAGTTTTCCACTTAGAAAAGTAAAAAAAATATGGCACATATTAAAAGCAAGCTGCACTCATATGCTACCTAGAACTGGAAATTCCATTAACTAATGAAACAAAATTTGTGCTGAACATAATACACATGATGGGGAAAGAAATGAGCAGTGTTATTTATATATGCAGTGACTCTAAATTAATAAGGTTCAGGTTTCTCATGATAGTTTCTGCAAATTTGTTGAAGTCAGATAATTTATCCTAATTTTAAATGTCAATTACAGAGACAGATTAGTCTTGCATTAGGCTTAAAAAATGTTTTACTGAGATGTGGAGGAAATTATTAGATTAACTATGAGCAAATTCTAGAGGGCTAGGAGTAAAAGGTCACCTTCTAAAACACGGAAATTATCTTAATTGTACATAGCAAAACCCAATTTCGGTCACAATCTCTGACCTAAACAACAAAACTTTAACAAATTATATAAATAAATGGCAGATGGCCATTCAAAAAGGAAGTAGAGGCCAGGCAGTAAAATAATTTCACAAAATCAGATGTTTTCTGCAGGAAAACAGGAAACAAAATCCTCTCAACAGAATCGAGAGGGGCCAATATCCCCGTACTGACCAAGCAGGTTGCTGAAACCTCTGGCATACTTTTCTTTATATTTTGAAACAGTTCCAAGGAGTAGAGCCCTTTTTGGTCAGCAAGTCCAAATTAGCCGAATCATTGATCCAACAGTCATGTGCCGCAGTATTTTCAACCCTCACCTTTTTCAGTAGCCGTGTGGAGTCTTCGCTGATCTGCATGAACCTCATGATGACATTGTTGAGGTAGATGTCACTCAGTGTTGCATGGTCTTTACTCTCCCTCCTGACCTGGTTCAGCAGCAGGTACCAACAGTTGACTGGTGACAGCAGATTCTGATCTTTTCTAAAGAAACCGGAATAAATAATCAGTGAGGAAGAGTCAGAAAGACAAATCAATAAGGTTTTAGACTGTATTTTGTATTTGTCAATGATGAGAATAAGAAGGAGCATATAAAAGAGCAAGAAGAGTGGCTCTTTATTTTTTGGACACCTTGCTGGGTAAATTGTTTATTGAAGGGGTTAAATAAAGTCAGCAGATCATAATTAACTTAACCCCTGTTAGTACAGGAACCCGAGCCTTTGCAAATGGTTTTATGCGTTCTTGTTTGCTGTCAGTGCATTTGAACACTTCCCAGTCTGCTTGACTCTGCGGCAGTCTTCAAAAAAGTTTCGACAATTTAAACAAGATATAAGGAGAGTCTTTTTAATAAGCAAGATGTACAGAAACAATAACCAAGATTCATTAACATGCATAAAATGATCAATTAAAGGTATCCAATGGGGGTTTGATAACATGTTGAAATTTCTCAGAGCATAACTGGTTCTTTATATGTTGACCAAAATAGTAAAGTTATAAATATCTTGTCAGTGGAATTTCAGTATGTTTATTTTAGGTCCCATGGACCTGAAATACACATAATGAGCTGAGGTTAGAGAAATTCAGCTCAGCTTTATTTATATAGCACATCTTAAACCCAAGTATATATTTAAGGAATTCACAGAGCATAATAACCCCCTCAAAGCAGACAGTTATGGCACACACACAAATTAAATAAAAAATTAAAAAAGCACAAAGACCTGGTTCTGCATAGGGCATAACATTTATGGTCCCTATAGACACCTTCAGAAGCATTTAGACCTAATTGCTCAAATCTAAAAAAGAAAACGTAGGAAAATGTTAGGATCTTTTAAAATGGGTCAGATTAAGGCATTTCAGACTTTTCTATTAAAGTCAGTACTCTACTCATAGAATTTTGGATCAACTCAAACATTTCACCCTCCGAAAGTGTTGAAATAAATATCCCAAAATGATTCCTAAGAGTAGCAAAGAAAGCCAACTCATTGTCCAAACCATTGTTTTTGGGTTCTCTGTGTCCTGTAAATACAGGTCCTTCTCAAAATATTAGCATATTGTGATAAAGTTCATTATTTTCCATAATGTCATGATGAAAATGTAACATTCATATATTTTAGATTCATTGCACACTAACTGAAATATTTCAGGTCTTTTATTGTCTTAATACAGGATGATTTTAGGCATACAGCTCATGAAAACCCAAAATTCCTATCTCACAAAATTAGCATATCATTAAAAGGGTCTCTAAACGAGCTATGAACCTAATCATCTGAATCAACGAGTTAACTCTAAACACCTGCAAAAGATTCCTGAGGCCTTTAAAACTCCCAGCCTGGTTCATCACTCAAAACCCCAATCATGGGTAAGACTGCCGACCTGACTGCTGTCCAGAAGGCCACTATTGACACCCTCAAGCAAGAGGGTAAGACACAGAAAGAAATTTCTGAATGAATAGGCTGTTCCCAGAGTGCTGTATCAAGGCACCTCAGTGGGAAGTCTGTGGGAAGGAAAAAGTGTAGCAGAAAACGCTGCACAACGAGAAGAGGTGACCGGACCCTGAGGAAGATTGTGGAGAAGGGCCGATTCCAGACCTTGGGGGACCTGCGGAAGCAGTGGACTGAGTCTGGAGTAGAAACATCCAGAGCCACCGTGCACAGGCGTGTGCAGGAAATGGGCTACAGGTGCCGCATTCCCCAGACCTGGGCTACAGAGAAGCAGCACTGGACTGTTGCTCAGTGGTCCAAAGTACTTTTTTCGGATGAAAGCAAATTCTGCATGTCATTCGGAAATCAAGGTGCCAGAGTCTGGAGGAAGACTGGGGAGAAGGAAATGCCAAAATGCCAGAGGTCCAGTGTCAAGTACCCACAGTCAGTGATGGTCTGGGGTGCAGTGTCAGCTGCTGGTGTTGGTCCACTGTGTTTTATCAAGGGCAGGGTCAATGCAGCTAGCTATCAGGAGATTTTGGAGCAATTCATGCTTCCATCTGCTGAAAAGCTTTATGGAGATGAAGATTTCATTTTTCAGCACGAGCTGGCATCTGCTCACAGTGCCAAAACCACTGGTAAATGGTTTACTGACCATGGTATCACTGTGCTCAATTGGCCTGCCAACTCTCCTGACCTGAACCCCATAGAGAATCTGTGGGATATTGTGAAGAGAACGTTGAGAGACTCAAGACCCAACACTCTGGATGAGCTAAAGGCCGCTATCGAAGCATCCTGGGCCTCCATAAGACCTCAGCAGTGCCACAGGCTGATTGCCTCCATGCCACGCCGCATTGAAGCAGTCATTTCTGCAAAAGGATTCCCGACCAAGTATTGAGTGCATAACTGTACATGATTATTTGAAGGTTGACGTTTTTTGTATTAAAAACACTTTTCTTTTATTGGTCGGATGAAATATGCTAATTTTGTGAGATAGGAATTTTGGGTTTTCATGAGCTGTTTGCCAAAATCATCCGTATTAAGACAATAAAAGACCTGAAATATTTCAGTTAGTGTGCAATGAATCTAAAATATATGAATGTTAAATTTTCATCATGACATTATGGAAAATAATGAACTTTATCACAATATGCTAATATTTTGAGAAGGACCTGTATATAATAATTTTGAGCCTCAACAAAAATTCAACAAAGCAGTGCGATATTGTTTCAAAATATGTTGACTAAAGGATTTATGGGGTGAACAAAATTGGTCCCAGTTCAAGACCATTTGGAACACCACAAATAAGTAATTTGTGTCAATGTTGGTTTTTAGTGTGGGTATATGGCCCTTCGCCCAGGCATGACCTGGGGTGGGAGTCATTAGCACTTATAGCGACTTTTATTGGTACTCGGAAGTCAGAATTTTCGACCTCAGAGTAGGAAATTTCAACTAGAATGCAAAAGTTGGAATTACAAGTCAGAAGGTCAGGGCAAGACAACCATTCTTGACTTTCAAGATGGCTGCTACTCACATCAACAGTAGGAAAACATTCTTACTTTGACTGTTTTTAGCAGTTCTTTATTGTTACCAAATTCTGGTAACATTTAGTCGTACTAATACTACCTTTCAGTGTTTCTTAGACCAGATGTCTCAACGCTGTTTATATGCACTAAATACCATGTAGAACAGCGTTATTGTGATTGTTATTGTTGTAACAGTGGCCATATCAAAGCAAGGAGGAATACAAGCGTCCATGTTTTTTCCGACTTTCAGACAGGAGGGAAACTGGAACGCTAGAGCGGAGATTACGTCACTTTAACTACCAAGTTCTGAGGTAAATGGAATGCAGCAATAGCTGGGCTGTTTATTCTTTTTTTAAAGTGCAAAACTAACAACAAGCAGATCCACATTGTTTTGGTCAATTGGTCAAAGTTACTGATAAATACAAATTAATGGATTATTTTTCTAAATTGTGATTTTTGGGGTTTGAATGCAAGTTTGGTTATTTGGGTTAAAGACACATCATACATAAAAACAAACTTAAATTTACCAAATAAATTAAAACCAAATCAGCCCAAAGCACTCTGATATGTTTGAGTAATTGGATTAGATTTTCCCGATTCTGATGAGTGGTGTCAAATTAAATCTAAAACAACCAGGACAAAAACATTACCACTGTCTGTGACCATGAGAGGCTAATACCTAAGTTTAACTCAGTTTGATGCTATAGTGTACACTAAATCCAGTCAGGAACTCTTCATGCAGACAATCTTTCTACAAATGGAAAGTTTGCTATTTTAAAAGAGCCAAAGAAACCACAGATCTCATTTACCATAGGCTGAAAGTTGAATTATGAACAAATTAGGTCAGCAGAAGATGGAGACACTAAAGAAGTAAAGAATAAAAAAGAACAACACAAAATATAGCAGCCGGAGAGCCATTTCCTGCGTCGTGTGCTGGCTGCTTCCAGGCTAACAGTAGGACATTGTCCAGACCACCGCAAGTGGGGCCCTTTATAAGCACCGGCCAGCAGACAGACTTCCTTTGGGTTAATCTGTAACATTCCTTCAGCATGCAAAAATCCAGCACATATGAGTAATTGTGGCCGTGCCTGTACATGTGTGAATTTAAAGGGCCGAGTCTTAGGTCAAGTCATGGAGGAACCATATGGAGACTCGCCTCTGCTCCCCCGTCACCGAGTCAGTTTGTGTTGACAGGCTGCACTTGTCAGCACAACAGGTGAAAATTTGCACTCAGCAACTGACCCAGCCCTGAACTAGACTTCAGTGATGACAATACATCTGCTGTAAGAGCAAAAACGAATCAAATGAATCCCTGATACGAACATTCCAACCAGCTGAAGTGGTCCCAGCTTCCGTGTCTCTGCTTAAGAGGCATAGAAGTTGGTTAATGGGAATATTGATGGAGTTGAATACTGGAAGAAAATCTATCAGAGGCTACATAGACTTTGGGCAGAGGTTTAGCTTTCAGCAGGACACCAACCCTAAACATACAACCACAACCAAAATGGATAGTTTAAATCAAATCCAGACCCAAATCCAATTAGGAATCTGGCAAGACTTAGAAATTGCTTCAGTTAGATGTGTAGTCTTGATCCAAGCTCTGACTGAGCTTAGATCAAATTTCAGTCTAGATGGGCAAAACTATTAGAGTCATACCCCAAAGATGCGCAGCTATTAAGTGTAGCAAATATTTTATTTGTAAAATAAATAAAATAATTTTTAAAAGTGAAAAAGCAACATGTGAGAATGCAAACTTTTATACGTGCAAAGATAGCACAATTCCAGTTGAACATAAAGTAGAGACATGATAAATCCTGAGGGTCCACATGAATGAATGAAACTAATCCCCTAACCGAAATCAACAGAATAAAATGTTTAAAATCAGCATGTACATCAGATGACGGATAAAAAACCATCTGAAAGGACTTTCTTTGTTCTTCAAAGAAAAGCTACAAGCTAAGTATGGACAGTATGCCTACAGTATTCAGACATTTACCTGACAGACTAGACTGTAAACAGAAGTAGCCCTATTCTCCATCATGAAGCCCAGAAAGAACCCTGAATACCTGAAGAGTATTATTACAAATATAGAGTTTAACTAATTACAAATTTGGAAATGGGTCTCATTTTCTTAATTCAACCAGGTCCATGAGTACTTAGAAAATAAAAATGAAAACTTGTGACAAAAAGAGATCAGGTTACGAAGTAAGTGGATTCACTCACAGACCCTGAGCAACAGAACACCCTCTAAGAGTTGCTAACAAACCCCACATAATGGCAGGAAAATCTCTTACTGTTATCATTTCCCTCTCAGCCAGGGCAGGAACTGGGTCAGACAGATTCCCAAATGATAGTTGGCCTCCCAGAAGGCCCAGAGACAGGTATTAAAGGGGAAACTACTGTCCAGAAAAGAGCCAAATGAAACGGAGATCTCATTAACAACTTCTTACCCCTCAAAGTTTAGAAAAGTATGTGTTCCATTCATTTATGCAGTGTACATGTGTTTGTAACTGGGTCAATGTCATCATACTCACACTCTCATAGCTGATTATGCTAAAATAGAGAAATATTTACCAGTTTAGTATGCAGTTTCCTAAAACAGGAGCTTTTAACTAACAATGAAAGAAAAATAGACAGTCCCGAGCACCTTACTGCTAAAAACACTAAACATCTAAACATGTCTCACTACAAACACACTGAATGTTTCACTGTAAAATGTAAAGATAAAGAACAGCAACAATGTACAATTTCCTAAACCCAAGTAGAAGCAAAGCTTTCTTTTTTGTTTTCTTTCATCCATGCATCTCCGTACCAACAAAATTCATTTTAGTTTTGGTCTAGACCTAAAAGGTCAAGACCTAAATTTAAGGTTAAAGTGATTTATTGTCATTAAGACTTGGTCTGTGGGTAAGCTGTAGAATTTCATTATGGATAAACATTCAGTTTTAATGGTTAAGATTAAGATTATGTCAATACAGCATGCCCACAGGCTATAGGACATGGTCATGGTTTTTGTGTGTTTATTCCACAAATAGCCACACAAACACAAAAGTATGACTGCAACTGATTCTTGCTGTGTACTGGGAACTCTGATGTTACCCTGCTGTTTTATGTCCCAAGTGGAAAAGATTACCTGATATAAAAAGTTTTTCCTTAAACATCTTGGACACATAGGCAATGATTTCAGTGTAATGAAATGCATCTGAGACCTTATAAGGTCCAATCTTTAAACATGTTTTAAATCTGATGTGTCAACTTTCATTAACTGAATCTGATGTAATATGTCCTCTTTCCTAACATGACTTAAGTAAAAGTTATGTTTAAATGTTTTTTTTTTTAATCACTGCTCCCTGAAATGATTGCATAGTGGTGCAGCTAGCACTGTTGCCATGCAGCAAGAAGGTCCTGAGTTCAAATCCCGACCTCTCTCCAGGTACTCTGGCTTCCTCCCACACTCCAAAAACTTCACTGTTAAGTTAATTGGTCCCTTTTAATTGCCCTTAGATAGAGTCCTGTGTGTCTCTGTGTTGCCCTGTGATGGACAGGTGACCTGTCCCGGGTGTAGGCACCAGCTACCCCGCGAACCTGCAAAGATTAGTGGTTATATGCTACCTGAATTTACTTCAACATAACATTTTTCCTCCTATTTGACTGTTAAGCAGATAATAAAGAAGCTAGAGAGACACCAATGCAATGCCTGTTTGTAGTTTACCACAAGCCATGTAGGGGGACACAGCAAACACGTAGAAGGTCATTTTAACCTTAAAGCAAAGTGCAATGTGTGGCGGAAAACTGACTCTGGACATCATCCTGTACACACCATCTCCATTGGGACACATGGTGGTGGTAGCATCATGCTCTGGGGATGCTTTTGAACAGCAGCTAAAAGAAAACTGGAGGGAGTTGATGACACGTTGGATGAATACAAATGCAGGGCAATACCGGAAAAAACTAGAGAAGCTGCGAAAGACTTTAGAGTGGCACGGAGGTTCATTTTCCAGCAGGACAACAGCCCTGAACATACAGCCAGAGCTACAATGAAATGGTTTAGATCAAAGTAGGACAGCATGATATCAGCAAAAAGTTCAATTGTGATACTATTGCTTAATATCGCAATGACAATATGAATTACAATTAACACAAATTTTATTGACTGTTATTGACTACACAAAATACATTGCACCAGATACATGCAGAATTTGCATGCAAGGCATTCAACAACCTACCAAAAATTGTATCCTAACAGTGTTTTGTGATAGCAATATTGCACACATTGATATCAAGATTTTGATTGGGATTCATTATATGATGGTCTCCATTCAATCTGAATGAGCTGGAGCTGTTTTGCAAAGAAATATTCTCTACCGTTTTAGTCACTAGATGCGCAAAGCTAATAGAGACATGCTCAAAAGATCTTGTTAGTATTTTTTGAACTACAGGAACTGTCTTTATCTAAAACTTTTCCATAACTTCGAGCTGCTCTACCTCCTTTTTGTCAGGCTTTGTAGTAGTGCAGAAGAGAGCTCCCTAGAATAACACTAGATTCCTCTGCAGCAGTGAGTCATTGCAGTAACTCTCAAATGTCACCAAGGCTGTGATTTCTGAAATTCACAACCTTAATTTTACTCCTGAGGAGGATGAAGGACTCCAACTGTGTGAAATCTTTTTTATGAGCTCACAGCCATGTGAGAAAGATTCTGTTTTAGCTCTATGTTATAACATAAGTACATTGTTTGTCTTCCAACAGCAAAAACCTACCTAGTTTCAGTGTCACTGTACACATAAACAAACCCAAGTAATGATTCTTGCAGGCCATTAGGATGAAACTATGAGATGATGGTTATGTAGCTTCACCAGCAACATGGTATATTAGAAGAGCCCATGGGAGCTGAAAGGCGCAGCATCAACCTCCACCTGTATTTCATCTTGTTACCTAGACTCGGCTTAAACAAATACACATGGGAGGAGGCCCTCAGTAGCTGTACAAGGGAAAGCAGACAAGTTCCTAATATTGTCTAAATAAACTGAGCTTGACACAAACTATTAAAATCACTGCAGTTTTTTTTTTTTTTACAAAAAAAAACATCTTGACAGGTCGTCTTAAGATCAGTTGAGTTAAATTGCAGCAACCTCCCCTTTTAAATGCAGCTTGTCTAGACTAAGGTCCATCCGTTTTAATTTCTACTTTCACATTTTGCCGCTTTACCATAACAAACCATCTGAAAACTGGCTTGGGGTTCTTGAGGCTACAGAAAAATGAAAACAAAACAACCTTTTTGTCATACACAAAGAAATGTGCCCAATCAAAACTACCCCTGAAAGCACCAAGGCTCACATAAACATACACTTTGTGTATGTTTATGTGAGCACAAAAATGGTGATGATTTAAAACTTGCAAAAAGTTTTTTTTTTATTTTGTTTCCCAAATATCATATATTTATACATGAAAATTGCTCAAAGCCACCAAACTGTACCTAATATGATGACAAAAACCTCTGAGTATCATGCTAGATATGAAAGTAATACACATGGGTGTACATACAGCTGCTAAAGCAATCCGAGCCTTAGATGGAGAGTGGGTGCTATTCAAAGACAGCATGCATTTTACTTTCGTTCACTGCACATGGTAATGTAACAAAGACAAAAAACATTTTAAATATTTAAAAGGATTCAGAGTCAAACCGTGATGCACTCTGAATACAGAGATATTAGTAAAAAGTAGGAAAGAGATGAGAGAAGTTTAAGAAATTTCTCATTTCCACTGCTCTCACTTTGTGTCCTTTATTGAAATGTAAATTGGCATTATGAAAAGTGTGAAATGCAGGTTAAAACACGAAGAAATTAATCAGGTTTGCCAAACAGCAACTCCTGCAACATCTCTGAGACATGAGTTTTGCTTTGGATGTGCTCCTGTTCTGAATAGTTCATATTAACTGCGATCAACAGCATGGAATTTACAGTGTTCAACTGTGTCAGGATGGGGTTTGTTAACTTTGCTTTGAAATGAAAATGGGAATGAAATTTTAATGATATACGAGTGCCTTCAAGTGGCCAGATAATAACTAATGGAGCTAATCAGAAAGTAGGTAAAGCAACCAGTTTCAAGCACCTTCATCAGCACAAATAGACCTTTTGCATGTTGTTTCATGTAATTAAGTAATGCTGTTATTGGGTGTAAATGCCACGTGTGAGCTGTGGTGCTCATGCTGCTGGATGTTTCCGACATGTCCAAATAATCTGTGGCAGCTAGGCTTAGCTAGTGATCACATTGTGTATGCTATGGTGCTAAATGTGTTGAAAGGTGATCCCAGAGTGGGATTCACATAAGGTACTGTATCTTCCTACGCCAATGAAACACATGTCCGATACACAAAAGAATAACAGGTACAAATTACTGCTGTATTTGTACAAAATAACAAAATCAATATCATTGTTCTTATTCCAGTAAATGTTGTTTCTTCTAAAATTGTTTGTCTTGAGTGCTCGTAGCTGAATCTTTGATCAACATTTGGCACTGATTCTGATGTCAAAACAATACCAGACAAGGAAAAACTGATAGATGCCATAACATTATATACGTCAATTATTTAATAATGACGAGTCCAAAGACAAAACACACACTCTGAATATATTGGATGGCTTCTTTTATTTACTTTTTATGCCTGACTTGGATTTGAGATTGTGAGCATTTGGCAGGAGAATAAACAAGAAACAAGTCTATCTATTATTTGATCATTCTAAAACAGAACCAAATGCAAGAAGTAACTTCAATGGGTCTTTTAACTTTCCAAATGTGCTGTACATGCCCAAAAGTACCATTTTATTTAACCTCTTAAGTTCAGTTTTGGTGCATTGCATACCATGGGGCAGCTACAAGGAATTAATGTGTATAAAACATTAAAGTTATGGTTCAATACCGCTACAATTTTCCATCATAATATACGAGCTATCTCACTTTAACTGTCTTTGACTATAAATGTAAACAAACTATAAAAAATTGCATTATGGTTACCAAGGGATACTTTTTTCCACCCCTTTTAATGACAGCAAACCAATCAAGAACAAAAACCACAAGGAAAGTAGCATCTCCCTACTTGTACTGCTGGTGGTCCTTAGTACTGCGAGTCTTCGCCATGAAGCGTTCAGCCAGTTTTTCCAGGTTTCTGGAGTATTCCATTTCGATTTCTGCTTTCTTTCTGAAGAAGTCCTGAAGGTCCTGCAGCAGCTGCACCCGCATTTCCGTCTGCTGGTCAAGGCATTTCTGCTGCTCTACCAGCTGGGTCCTGATCTCTGAAAAAAAAAGTGGAAAATACATAAGGAACAGCAAAATAAAAACATATAAGGTGAGCAGAAAGATGAAAGTTTTTATGTTTTCAGCAGTCCAAATTAGATCTTAACTTGTCACAAATTAAATAATCGGTTTTATTTTGTACTAAGTTTAGCTGATTTAAAAAGTACACACTTCCAAATGTTTGAATTTATAAAAATAACTCAAGGTGTGCAATCCAGTTTTATAAAACATCACTATACATCTAATCATCAGTGCTGAGGATGAGGACAAATGATCTGCATTCTCAGTCATTTATACACAGTAGTTATACATGGAGGTATGACTGAATGGGTCAGAGAAGCCTATTATCCCTTAAATATGAGTCTCTGTAATGGTTTTAAAGACGCTGGCAGGGTTGACAAAATGGGTCCCAGGTGTTTCATTAAGGCTGGAATAACTCCTGCAACAAAATAAATCCGTTTCTCCAGTTTCTCATCATGGGGAGTTTAAAAAAAGCAACAAAATACCATTGTTTTCGCAGCTATCACTTATATGCATCCACTTTAAATAAGCAGAGGGGAAGGTCACACTTTGATAGGCTCTATTGGCATGGAAATTACCATCTAACTTCTTCTTTTCTAGGAAATCATGCCAAAGGCTTTACAGTTGAAAAGTTAAACTGGGATCCAGCAGACACACATTGTTTCTGCTGCATGCTCCACCCTCCCCAGGCCTTGTATAATTAATTTATCCTAAAAGAAAACATTATCACTCAGTTGTCTTTAGCAGTGGAAACAGATTAATGAGGTAGTTTAGACAGTGGACACTGATGGAAGCAGGTGACTGTGGGCTAAAAAGTTGCAGCATGTCAACACAAGCCACTGTACTTGAAGCCATCATAAAGATAATTGCAAGTATTGTTTTCTGTTTAATCTTACAAAAACACATGAAACAGTGGGAATGCAGTCAAAAAATAACTAAAGGTTTCAGGGCACAACTTAATGAACATCATGACAAGATCATCAATCTCCTTCAGTCTGACCCTTGGTGTCACTACTTGTCTAATATGAGCCTCAAAATAAAAGGTTGAAGGACTACTTTTTAGTTTGTACAAATGCAGAAAGAGACATTGTGTTCAGTAAAATATGGGGCCATAACACAAACATTTAAAATAAAATTAAGTAAAAGTAAAGTAAAAACATACCAGAGTACCAGAGAAAGACACATTTAGGATGCTAAGTTTTCTAAAAGGAATATTAGGGCAGATAAGTCATTAGGTGACTGTATCACTTTATTGCATATAGTGCATGTTTCTCCGCAGCATGCAGAATATTCAATATGGCTCCAGAAAATAACTTGAATCTGCATTATAAGAAGTTAAAAAACAGTTGGTCTTAACTGAGCTTGGAAATATGGAAATTCTGGTTCTAATCTGACAAGTTCTTGCAAACAGCTACAAAGCATTTGTGCATTCAAGAAATTATAAATATTGCAATAAACAGTATATGATAGACTATATTTAACGAGTACAATTAAGCAAAACATTATCTGTGAACAAGAAACACAAATATTAGCAGTGAAGTCACAAACAGTCAGGATTTTAATTGCATATGTTTAATTGAGTCTATAGTTCCCTAAAAATGTTATTAAACACTAAATTGTAACTGACGAAAATCACTGAATAGATTCACAATTCTGATCTTGGACTCTCTGGTCTTTGGTTTCCGTGATTTATATGGTTCCTTTCTTTTCATTTATGTTGAAACTTTTTATAAAGATAACCACAAACCCTTTAAGAGTGAGGCCTAGGCAGTGACTTTACACTTAGAAAGATAGTTCCTTTAGATTTAAACACAAACAAAACACAAAAAAGATCAACTGTATTTCTGTCTGAATGAATGACGTGTAAAAACGTGTCCTTGTAATATGTTTGCATCATACAGTAATCATCTTACAGTAGCTAATCATGGAAAGAAAATGCACATTACAATGATTAATGGTGGAATGAAAGGATTGCCAGCGTTCTTCCAGTGTTTGTATCTGACTGGTCTGATTAGGAAGAGAGACTGTATTGCTTTCCCTTCCACTGTGAGACCTCTGCCCACAAGTTCCTTTTCTTGGTCGGTGACACAAGCCCGCCTTAGTGTGACATAGATGACCCAAACCGCCTGACACCCGTGCCGAGTGTGACAGTATCTGCTATCTATGAGGTGAGTTTAATTAGGTCAACAATGATGTTTTGAATATTAATTGAATATTTCTTAGATGTTTCTTTTAATTTATAAGCCATGTTTTTTTTTTTGTTGTTCTTTACTTATTAGTTTTTATATTTGTTGTTTCATTCAATATATTTATATTCAGCAAATGCTGGTAAATATCTACTGTAATAGGTTGATTATTGATAAACTTGTAACTTTAATTCCTTTATTAGCTCCTGATGATTTTCTCACAAGCTTTAGTTAAGATGTCCTCATCTGTGATTGATAATAATAGTCATGAGAAATTTACAGAAATCTCTGTATCATTTTCATTTGTTAAAGAGATCATTTAATGTGAAGGAAAGATATCATGCCTTCAATAAATGATGTTAATGACTTATAATGTAACAAAGCCTTATTCTCTACTACAGCGCATAAAAACTAAAACATGCCTTGAAGGTCTTTTCCATACAATTGAGTCGAGAAAAAACTTTTCTAGTCAAAAAGAGCCTTGGGGTTTAAATGTAGGTGCACTTGGACTTGTGAACCTGCTGTGATATTCGAAGAGAAAGTGGAGACTGAAAATAAAGTTGCATGGCACAGATACAAAGAAGACTATCAGTTCATTTGGAACAATTACACTCATGACTGAACAGGAAAACCCATTAAATCATTAATTTTCCAACTGAAACATTGCCAGTGGGAGGTGTAGCTGGCATATCAGTAAATTATTGCTAGAATAAAACCACCTATCATGGGAAAATACAAGCCTGACCTTGTCTGTAGCACAATGTGCTTTGCTAATAATGTTTTACTACTAAACTATTTAAGACTATGATTATAACAAAAAAGATTTCCTCATTGTTGGTCTTTCTTCAACATCTGGCTAAAGTTTGCTTCATAGAAATCTCTGCTTTTAAAAAGTGACACCCACATGGGAAAAAAAGGGAAAATATTTAGTTATTTCCAATTAATTCGATTTAAGAATTTTGAGTCGTTTTGAAAATTATTACACATTAACTTAAATTTTTTTAGCTTATGCTGTCAGATTCTAATCATAAAACCGTTTTTTCATGCATAATTTTACAACTAAATCATTAATTGGCATTGATAAAAAAATATACTAGTAACAGACACACTAAACCTTAAATGAGTCATTTATGACAATTAAACAAGACCCAAAGCAAAGCAACACAAGAATGTTACACATGACAAAATAAGTACCAAACTATCAAAAAACAGTTTTCCAAATTTTGTGGTAATCTTAAGGATGACATTATCAACACCCTTGATAAATGGTTAAGCTAAGTCTTCACAGAATTGTGAAATAGATTGGAAAAGTTATTTTTAAAGTTAACTAACGAAAGAACCCTACATATTTAAAGGAACAAGCACCATGCAGTGTTGAGTAGCAGATAGAGGGGTATTTGATCCTTTACTAAATCAAGAAAAATACAAATAGAAACCTCTGTTCATACTGACAAGTAATTTCCCCCCCACATTTCCAAAACTTTGTCATATTTTTCCATCTCATTGTGGTGCATGAACTGAAATTATGATCTGACAGATGACAGATAACCAAGAAAGGGAGAAAATCAGTTAATCCCACAGCGAAATATTTGAAATGAAACTTGCTTGGGAGTTTGAGCCCCATCAAGCATCTCCCTTTGATCACAGTGAGGCTTTATGTGAGCCCCATGCTAAGAGCCATGTCAGGTGTCTGACTGATTTCTTACAAATCAAACAGAATGAACTGAATCTGACACACAGGCCCTTTCATGCATTGAAAGACCTAACCACAGAAATCCAAAGGTTTTCCAAACCTAAAATCATCTTCCTGTCCTTGTAGGTTTTCCTCTACTATTAAATGCGGCATTCCTGCCATTCTGAGGTTATATGCATAGTAGACACACGTGGAGGCCTCAGCACCGTTGGAATTTGAGTGCACGGCGTTCCTCTTTCTTTGCTCTAAAACAAGCAATCCTCAAAAGTGCATGTTTTTTTTTATACTCATATTCACATACTGGCAGCACAGAATTAAAGCACAGTCTAAAAACATTGACACAAATCCAGCTAATAAAAAAAAAAAAAACATGGGCTCAATGAGAGTGCGAAATGCATACTTTTTTATTCTGATTTGGTTAAAAACCCTTTTTTTATTGGATGTTGTCCAATGCTCCAGTAGAGGATCTACTCCACACAAGATCATTAATGGAAAGAAATATATACAGAGTTGCAGCTCAGATTTGCCAGACAAGTCTGTTCTATTGTCACTGAAAGTGTTTAGTAAGCAGGATGGGTACTGACCCATTGTGTCATTCCTCTGGGCGAAAACCAGGCCCCTGTAAAAACAACTCATCTGATGTCAGAGAGTAACAAATAACTTACGTTCATCCCTTCAACCCAAGATATTTAACTTTACACTGAAGGAATCTGCCTGATCTGTGAGTTGCTACATGCAACAATGCATTTATCTAAATCAGTGGTTCTTCACCTGGGAACCATGAAAAATTTGGAAATTATGCAATTAAAATCAACTGAACATACAAGTACAGTGCACTACTTGTACTGGACTCTATCTTAACACTAAAACCGACAATCCTTGCATACATCTCATCTTCCCATCAATAGGCAAATGTGTCATCCTGATTTAAACATTGTGGACAAACCGGTGGAAGACATGTTATGTGTGTCCGGGTTTGCAACATGATTTGGGAGAAATTAAGTCTTTTTTTTCAGACGGAGTTGGAGAAACAAAATAAAATCTGTATAAACTGCTAAATCCTGAAATCTGATCACTGAGCACAAGCATGAAAGAACAAGGTGACTGTTTTTGAAGAAAGTGTTATCCTAACAAGAAAGAAAATGGTTACTTGACGAAGTTTTACTTTTGGTGTTGCCGCAAATATTTACACAAACATAAATGTGCACAAAAATATGTGCTAGTTTGTCTGCATTCATCTAAGAGTCATCCGAGCATTGTGGTGGTGGAGGTGGTGGAAGAGGTTGCAAACCACTTCTCGAAGGACACCAAGATAAAGTTGCTACAGTTTCTGAATGCTTGTTTCTGTTTCAACCTACAGCTTTATGAAACATGTTGTATGACATCAGCCCCAGGACTGCCTTTCCACATGCAGAGTAGCTCATCAGCAGCACCTAAAATAGCAGCAAAGGCCCAGAGAGTGATGATACAGCAGAATGGCCGGAATCACCATCCGCTCCCGATCTAGGTTTTGGGTCTGGGGATGTTTGATTTGCCTCTGCTGGATACAAGACAGGATAAATACCATCAGAGGTAATTATGAAATAGCTGATGAGTACTGACAGTGCAAACGCTTTGCATCACAGCAGCAGTTTGATCACATTGCAGAAAGAGCCCACTGTTAAAGGCAGGTAATGTTCTGACATTTTGTGATAACTAATCAACAGGGTCCCACTGCCATATAGAGGCCATTGAACGTTTTCACATTTGGTCACATTACAATCGCAAGCTAATATGAATTTTATTGGGATTTAATGTGATATACCAATACAAGGTAATGCATAATTGTGAAATGAAAAGAAAATGATACATAGCTTTAATTTTCTTTAATAAAAATATTAAAAGTTTTATGTCAATATGCTTTCAGCCACCTTCGTAAATACTATGCAGAACCACTTTTTCCCACAGTTACAGCTGTAAATATTTTGGGAAATGTCTATCAGTTTTGCACTTTCAAAGACTGAAAACCCCAAGTTCAATCAGACTGAATGGTGATTTTCTGTGAAAAAATCCCCTCTTTCTTGTGTCTTGTCACAGGATGAGGAGATTGGACTTTTACTGGGCCATTCTAACACATGAATAGTCTTTGGTCTAAACCACTCTATTATAGATCTTTGTGCAGTGTGCAACTAATAGTTAGACATGACTGCCTCAGCATGTTACTGAGAGGTTATATCAGATTACATCACTGAAATTGCATCACTTTTTTTGTAAAATAATACATTCTATATTCACACAGCTGTTACAGTTCCAACTTGACCAGCAGTCCAAGTCTGAATAAAAAGTAACAAGAGATCAAAAAATGCCAAATAGATTCCATCAGAACACTTAAAACAGCCAAATTACAAACTGTTGATGTGTTATCTTAAATCTTTACTACAGAACTGGCAACATGGGTCCCATTACAACATCTGACTGACATCTTAGCAGCGTCCAAAACCACAAAGAGGCTTCCAACACAAGTTCTGTCGGCTACCGTTATCCAGAAAATGACTGTTGGGATTGGAAAGCCTCGGCCCATATTACTCTTATTCTTCAAACTAAATCAAGGGTGATGATTTATTTTTCATTTATGTGTCATTCACACACAGAAATGTGAAGTAAAGCTTCTTCTCGAATACTCTTCTTTCTTATATCACTTTGTTAAACAAAATATGCTTTATTCACAGCAAATACAATTAAGACCAGCAATAAAAAGGGATCTTTTAGGAATTACCTTTCCAGGCATAGGCCTTACAAAGAAAATTTGAAATATGTAAATCTGTAAAACTCCACAATCACAGGCAAAACAACAGTAGTTGAGATACAAGTCGTGTTTTCCATTTAGAGATGTTAGATTAGGACCCTAGCAATTGAAAATGAACCACTAAATCTTTGTCACTTTCACTACAGAAGGTTATACTTAATAATACAATTTAGATAGCTGCAATCTAATAATCCCTGCCAATTAGACTGAGCTCTTCTAAGCTGTTTATGAGTGAAAAACCACAGCAGCTAAAGCAACGCCCCCACACATAAAAGGCCCAAAGCAGCAGGAGAGAGGGATCCATCATGGCAGAGTTCATGGTGGCCAGTAAGAACCAGCATTTTGATCAAACCAAATAACAGAATTAAAAGCTCAAAGTTAGGGGATGAAAGCACATTTTAGAGACAGCTGTTTATTCAGCTGCAAGTTAACATCGAGGCATTTTGTTTGATTTGGACACCAATCTGTTGGTGTGGGACATATGACAGAACCAGCAAATACTTATATGATTTGATGTCTGCTTTGTGTTTAAGTCTTTTTTTTTTTGTTGGAAACAGGTAATGTAGACAACAATAAATAAATGTCACTGCAAAATTCAATTCCAGAGCAGACTTCACAACACTACTGTCCAGATTCTGTAGCTTGGGTTTCAATTTAGCTAATCTATAGCCAAATATTGTCACAATAGTCTGGCATTGTGTAAAGGCATTTTTTGGCTTTATGTCATGCCATTTCCTATAAAAACACAAGATACATATTATTTGAACATAAAGTCAACACTTTTACATCTCTGGATGTACGCAGCATAGAAAGATGCAACCCCTCCCCTACCTGTTGTATAATGCCAGTCTACTGGCTCCAAGAAATCTTCTACAAGTTACCGATTACAAGTAATCAGTAAAAAAAAGAAATTCTAGCAGTATAAAGAATATACATTTACAGTACTGTGCAAGAGTGCAAATAGATTTCAGTACAAGCATAAAGGTGTGCCTCAACATCAGAAAGGAAGGAATCTGTGAGAAATACATTGATCTCTTTCAGTCTCTCGACCATTCCTCGCCCACTTTTCCCATTCATCTTCAAAACATTCCCAGCTACTCTGTCCTCTGCCCTAAATGGACCAGCGCTGGTTCTTATACTTGTGTGTGAAACATAGAGACACCAAGTTAATCTGTAAACTGAAGGCCAGCCCGGGCAAAGCTCCACAGTCTGTCAGAATTGAAAAGTTTAGTGGACAGAATAACGACAGGTTCTAACTGTTTTTACCCTGCCATATGAAAAACGATACCTCACCTTGCATCTGGTATGCCTTTTTGCTTTTGTTTGAGGATATTAGTGATGTGAGAGATAAAGGGGATAAAGCTCCTATGTCAAAGTGGGGACTCGCTCTCATCTAAACTAACCCCAGGCAATAAACTTGGCCAGGCATGCCTGTAGTTTTTACAGTTGGGATACTTGTTTGGGGTAACAATACTATGAATACCATGTGGCTGCAAAGCCAAAAGGGGGTATAGCATGAGAAACATCTGGAACGGATGCGCACAAGCTTTTATGTGTTGGAATATTTACTTGCAGTCAAATACAGTCAACTGTCACATACTAGCAGAGAGTTGACTAATCCAAACTCTGAAAGATGACTCCAAAGAATAGAAGGGAAGTTATGCAACCAGCATCGATAAGGGGGTTCTTTTAAGAGACTGAATCTATTCTTTTGTTATTACCTTCAAGGAGGTGTAGGAGAGGAGATAATTTCAACAGTCTTTGAGTCTAATTTCTTCTTCCAGCAAGATAATTCACCATGTCTCAAATGATCTCAAACTGGTTTCTTGAACATGAGATCACTGTACTCCTATGGCCTCCACAGTCACTAGATCTCAAGACAATAGAGCACCTTTGGGATGTGGTGGAATGGAAGATTCAGATAATGGGTGTGCAGCCAAAAGACCTGGAGCAAAATTGCTCAGGAATATTTCAGACACCTTGTTGAAACCATGCAACAAACTATTAATGCAGTTCTGAAGTTACAAGAAAGTATATAAAGTGGCCACTGTGTGTATAACATATACCAACAAATTTATGTAAACCTTGTTTTAATCCAACAATTTCATTTTAACCATAAAAGCAAAAAATGTGTAGCAGATGTCTTGAAAGACATTTTCAGTCTAATACAAATAATAAAGGAATCACAAAAGGATCAGATTTATAGTCATTTATCCATCAGAGTTTATATCCCTAACCGTTATACAATTTTACTGAAGTCAAATCAAACTATGCAATTAACATGGCAAGGTTTCTATGTTGTTGTCATTTGACGAACTGTATTTTACCAGATAAATCAACCATTTCTTGCCATTAAGGATTGCATTATTCACCAGAAGTGACATTATCATGCTTCTTAACTACAATACTGGTCAAATGGGTCTCTATATTTCCATGACTATTTACATTGCATATTCTCACCAAAGGCAACAAAACTATGAATGAACACATGTGGAATTATATAGTAAACAAAAAGTATGAAATTACTCTGAACATTTGAATATTTTAGATTCTTCCAAATAGCCACCCTTTGCTCTGATTACTGCTTTGCTCTCTTGGCGTTCTCTCCATGAGCTTCATGAGGTGGTCACCTGAAATGGTTTTCCAAAGAGTCTTGAAAGAACTTCCCAGAGGTGCAATGAGAGATCAAACCAAAGGGCGGCTACTTTAAGGAATATAAAATATAAAACATATTTAAAGTTATTTTACAATTTTGCGTTTGCTACATAAATCAATGTGTTCATTCACAGTTTTGATGCCTTCAGTGAGAATCTACGTACAATATAAATAATCATAAACATAAACAAAACCATTAAATGATCAAAGGGGTTCTAAAATGTTTGACCGGTAATGTGTTTCAGTAAGTTGTTGCCGCTTGTGGCCTGCCCAAGGAAATGTGTATCCTGATAGGTAAAGTGGACAGAGGTGGACAGGCTGAAAGTCAATCACAGGGGCAAGAGAAAGAAAATGCACCAAACAACTATGAACACACATGCACATAACCAATGTAAGTCTTTTTTGCCAATACAGGTCCTTCTCAAAATATTAGCATATTGTGATAAAGTTCATTATTTTCCATAATGTCATGATGAAAATTTAACATTCATATATTTTCGATTCATTGCACACTAACTGAAATATTTCAGGTCTTTTATTGTCTTAATACGGATGATTTTGGCATACAGCTCATGAAAACCCAAAATTACTATCTCACAAAATTAGCATATTTCATCCGACCGATAAAAGAAAAGTGTTTTTAATACAAAAAACGTCAACCTTCAAATAATCATATACAGTCATGCACTCAATACTTGGTCGGAAATCCTTTTGCAGAAATGACTGCTTCAATGTGGCGTGGCATGGAGGCAATCAGCCTGTGGCACTGCTGAGGTCTTATGGAGGCCCAAGATGCTTCGATAGCGGCCTTTAGCTCATCCAGAGTGTTGGGTCTTGAGTCTCTCAACGTTCTCTTCACAATATCCCACAGATTCTCTATGGGGTTCAGGTCAGGAGAGTTGGCAGGCCAATTGAGCACAGTGATACCATGGTCAGTAAACCCTTTACTAGTGGCACTGTGAGCAGGTGCCAGGTCGTGCTGAAAAATGAAATCTTCATCTCCATAAAGCTTTTCAGCAGATGGAAGCATGAAGTGCTCCAAAATCTCCTGATAGCTAGCTGCATTGACCCTGCCCTTGATAAAACACAGTGGACCAACACCAGCAGCTGACACGGCACCCCAGACCATCACTGACTGTGGGTACTTGACACTGGACTTCTGGCATTTTGGCATTTCCTTCTCCCCAGTCTTCCTCCAGACTCTGGCACCTTGATTTCCGAATGACATGCAGAATTTGCTTTCATCCGAAAAAAGTACTTTGGACCACTGAGCAACAGTCCAGTGCTGCTTCTCTGTAGCCCAGGTCAGGCGCTTCTGCCGCTGTTTCAAGTTCAAAAGTGGCTTGACCTGGGGAATGCGGCACCTGTAGCCCATTTCCTGCACACGCCTGTGCACGGTGGCTCTGGATGTTTCTACTCCAGACTCAGTCCACTGCTTCCGCAGGTCCCCCAAGGTCTGGAATCGGCCCTTCTCCACAATCTTCCTCAGGGTCCGGTCACCTCTTCTCGTTGTGCAGCGTTTTCTGCCACACTTTTTCCTTCCCACAGACTTCCCACTGAGGTGCCTTGATACAGCACTCTGGGAACAGCCTATTCATTCAGAAATTTCTTTCTGTGTCTTACCCTCTTGCTTGAGGGTGTCAATAGTAGCCTTCTGGACAGCAGTCAGGTCGGCAGTCTTACCCATGATTGGGGTTTTGAGTGATGAACCAGGCTGGGAGTTTTAAAGGCCTCAGGAATCTTTTGCAGGTGTTTAGAGTTAACTCGTTGATTCAGATGATTAGGTTCATAGCTCGTTTAGAGACCCTTTTAATGATATGCTAATTTTGTGAGATAGGAATTTTGGGTTTTCATGAGCTGTATGCCAAAATCATCCATATTAAGACAATAAAAGACCTGAAATATTTCAGTTAGTGTGCAATAAATCTAAAATATATGAATGTTAAATATTCATCATGACATTATGGAAAATAATGAACTTTATCACAATATGCTAATATTTTGAGAAGGACCTGTATGCACTTAACCTGACATGCATGTTAGAAGAACATGCAGCTTCCACACAGAAAGCCCAGCTGAGAGCCAGTGTGGTGACAATGCTGCCTAAGCAATCAAAACTAATTTAGTAAAGGAAGCAAAAGCAAGCAAAGCAAACAAACCCAGAGGATAATTTTCATGTGCATCTTTAAACACAAATATTCTTCATTTAAAGCTAGTTTAGAACAAATACCAACAAAAAGACTATTTATTATAATATTAAATACTTCCTATGGCACCAAGAAAGGCTAAAGAGCTTATGTGCCTGAAATATATGTTTTTACAGGGATAACTTAAAATTAAGGGATTCACTAAAAATCAAACAAGGTGATGAGAGAAAATCTAAAAGCTTCAAGGTGGATTTGCTTCAGTTTGATTTAAAACAACAAAATAAAAAACATATATACAAGAGGTGGTTTCTCTGAACTGCATATTGGATACTATAACAGCCTTGGAAACCCCCACAGCTTTCATGACAACATGTAACAGCAGAAGCCTCTGGGGTTTCTTATCTCCTGTCTGTAAACATATCTTCTTCGCTGTAAGGCTGATGAGCTTTGTAGAAGGCAAAGTCTCGGTTTAGATGTATTTTTTCCTACATTTCCCACATTTCTGGTGTTAAGGCACAACACACAAACCCACATAAACAGCAAAACCTAGGGAGAGCACCCTGCAGCTCTTAAAGTCACAGAAGTCATTACAATTCTTCCAATTCTTGTCACAAAAACCTCTTCAGCTGTTGATGTAATATGTCAGGTTGGTGGGCCTATGGTACGACAGCCTAACACCGAACAGAGCCTACGGGCAGAACCAGCAGAATGTTAAAAGATGAACTGGCTTGCAACAGAGTTCTACATCTATTCACGCTCTAAATCCTAGGACTCCCCCATTATGATTTATAAAGACAAAATGTTAAACTATGAGCCTTAATCTTTTTCAGATGCATGCACAGCATTTCATAGAAAGAAAACAGACCGTACGTCAGTCTTAAATTTAAATTCCCTGTGATTAGTGTGCAAATAAGGAGGAAAGGAGGAGCAGAAAAAAGACCTACAAAGAAATTCCTTCTTGATTTCCATGTATCCTCTAAACAGCTAAGAATAGCTTCATCCACATCGTTCATGTGCTTCCCTTCTTATGTTGCCGAGCACCCAAAACCATACCACAAAAAGAGGTTGTTGCAGGATGTGTGGTTTTTGGGCCTTTGATAGGGTTGAGCCAGCGAAGAAGCTGGATGGGCAAAGAAGGAACAACCCTACCATTCAAGACCAGCTCTGTAATTCCAGAGGATAAGGCATGTGCTGCCAACCCACTGGGAAGGGAGAGTGAGCAAAAGAAACAGAGGGCAGGCAGAAATAGTATTAGGCCAGTCATTAGTTGGAAAACATGGTGGAAAGGAAGGCCAGGGGTTTGGTAACCTTTCAGACAGTGAGAAGAAGGCACAGTCTTTGATGCTACAAGCATTTTTAAAGCAAGTTGAAAGGAAAACTCTAAGAGAGAAGCACTTTGCAGATACTAAAGATATACCTTGCAAAGTATTCACACCTCCCTTTTTCAATTTTTGTGTACGTTACAACCACAAAAGTCCACATATTTTGTTGGGATCACACTTTCTGTGATTGTAGCATTTTAGACATGTGTGTCAGGTAAGGGTCTCAACTGCATTGAGACTCTTTCAAACATGCCCAATATCTTATTTATTTGCAAAGTATGAACTTATGATACTCAGTGTTGGGAGTAACAGCGTTACAAAATAACAGCCTTAGTAACTACGTTACTTTTCGGTAACGGAGTAATCTAACTGATTATTTTTTCTTATTTCTGTAACCCCGTTATTATATTTACAATGTAATACAACACGTTACTGCAACTCAAAAAGCGGGGTTTAATAAGAGCACAGTCTGCTGCTGCGGAGAGATCTGCTTTTCTCCCGCAGCTGCTGTGAGTGTTTTTAAAGTCAGTCTGTCAGTCATTTTCTATACCGCTTCTTCCATAGTGGGTTGCGGGGGAGCAGTCTCCAGCAGTCTGTGGGCATGGGCAGGAAGCGACGTACACCCTGAGCAGGTTGTCCATCGCAGGGCAACACACAAACAACCATGAACACACTCATTCACACACCTAAGGGCAATTTAGAGTGACCAATTAACCTAACAGGCACATCTTTGGACTGTGTGTTTTTCAAGTTCTTCAAGGAAAAATGACAATGAGGGGGAGTCTTGTGAATTCAAAGACAGGGTTTGAAAGTTGGAAGTATAGGCAATATTTCACATTTGCTGAAGTTAAAGGCAAAAATGTGCATGTGATTTGCAATTTTTGTCCGGGAACAAAGACATTATCCACGTCCATGACCAGCAACTCCAACCTTATGAAGCACCTCGCACCCTAGAGTTGACATTTGGTCACCTCTAGGGTGACCAAATGTCCCAATTTGTCCGGGACTATGCCGCATTTTTCACTCCTCTCCCGGTGTCCCTCAAACAGAAACAATGTCCCGCATTTTACAGGGTCAAATTCTGGGTCAAAAAACTATTTGGCTGGAGCTCTTCTGAAATGTAAAGAAAGCAGAGCTGCAGTCATCATCACAGAGCCGCATCAGCTGCCAATCAATATACGACTCCTTTTTACTCAAATGCAGAGATGACTGGTGGACAGACAAGGTAACAGCAGTCGAGATTACCAGTGTTTAACTTTTAAAGCTTGTAAAGTTTTTATTTTCAAACTTGTGCTAATTCATTGTGCACTAACAGGCAAAGCAAAGATTGATGAATGTAAAGAGAGATCTTCGTTAAATTAAAATTTATGACGTCATCGTAGTGTTGGTGATGTGTCCCATAATGTCCCTCATTAGCATCCTTGTTCTCCTGCATTCAGTTTTTTAATATCTGGTCACTCTAATTCTCTCACCCTTCCACAACACTTGTGGCTAACAACCCGAGCACTGCTGCGGCCAGCGCAAGCTACGACAATCCTACACCCTGCAAATCGAAAAGGCTTGATTTTACTGGACAGCAACTTGTAACATCATTTTAGATTCTAGTTACTTTGCCAGTTAACTAGTTACTTTGTTAGTGCAGTAACTTAGTTACAAACGCAGGTACTTTTTGGGAGAACTAAGTAGTAACTATAACTTGTTACTTTTATAAAGTAACGTCCCCAACACTGATGATATTTAAAAAGATTACCTTCCAGTAAGACAATAATCCTAAACTAACAGCTAGAATTACAATGGAATAGTTTACATGGTTCTGGAAAGGACTCAGGATGTCTGAACATAAATTCACATCACACCTCCCAGAATTTCAAACATTTTGGATCCCTTTACTTCAGCTCTACAATTATGTGCAACTTTGAGTTGATCTATCACATAAAATCCCAATAAAACATAATAGTTTCTGGTTGTGACAAGAAAAGTTTTTAAAAGATTTAAGAATACATCTGCAGGAAACTGAATATAATATGAATAAGACCAATGCAAGCAGACAAATCTTCATGTCAAAATCTGGAAAAGTCTCAACTGTCTAAAGAGCTCCACAGACTTTTAGCAAGACTGCACATGTCCACATTTGCACAACAAACAATAGGTTTTTTCTTGATTGCGCACAATGACTTCCATCTTGTGCCCTCTTTTCGCTCATGCAAATCTTATTTAGGTAGACTTTTTGTGCATCAGTGCAGCAACCTCTTTCTCAATTACTTTAAAACAAGCTTGTTTTGATTCAGTAAGACCATATGAGTGCTATAATGAATTTATAAAGAGCTTAAAGTACAAACAGGAATTAAACAAAGTGTGTTTCAAACTTCTAATCAGCTCCATTTTCCTACTGTGATCGTCCGTTTAACAACCTTTAAAAAGAAAAGACTTACTTCAAGGTTATAAAAAGGAGTATAGCTTGCGTTATCTGCAAAGAAGCAGCTGGCTGAGACCAGCATTAATAAAAGTTTGTCCTTCTCTTGTTGTTCAACACACACTATGAAGACACACTCATCCCTTTTCAGGCTTCTCTAAAAATACTTTTACAAACCCTACTGTGTCTACCCAACAGGCAGTACTGATTACTCGGGTACAATGCATTTAAATGAATCTCTAAGCAGCACAGAACATCCTTGTACCAGCTTTGTGAATGTTTATAGGATGCATTAGTGTTTCAGTAACAATGTGTCCTCTATTTGTATGCCATTTATCTGTCTGTTTCTCTGTCTTTACACAGCTATCTGTTATCTTGCTGTTTGATTTAAAAGTGTTTACAAGGCATATCTCACAAAAAAACAACTTTCATCAGACCAGGCCATCAGCTTCAGCTGCTCCATGATCAAGTTCAGATGATATGAGGCTCCTTGATGCCAAGTTTGGCTAGGTCTGGTTTCCTTCTCTGTTTAGCACTGCGCTTACCAAACTCTGACGCTGGGTATGTTCTGACAGATGTCACACTTGTGTAGCTCGTGTAGTCATGCCACCAGATGACCCATAGTCCACCCTTAAACCACGTTTTGGAGCTACAAATAGCAAAACCAAACTATTCTTCTGAAACTGCTCTTCCTCAGATATCTAGTAATGAAACTTCTGTCTGCAAAAGCTGCTGTCACACGGTTTCCTATCTTGATTAAATGTCAAGAAATAAACCCTACTTTATGAAACATCACATTTTATCACTTCTGTGTTGTATATATGTCACCCATGATGTGCTCCCATTTTGTATTATTATGTGTATATTGGGACGATGGGTGTAACCTTTTTAGTGTGCTTCTAATTCACATTTGCTGTGAACTCAACTCCTTGTTCTTATATTTTTTCCAAACTAAATTATCTCTTTACCATCTGAGGGCAAAGATCCAATGCTTTATACACAGACTATGATAAATGGCCGGGAGTGTTCAAATAATTATTTCCAGAAATAATGAGTAGGTCAGCTCAGTGAGACTGCTTCAATCATTCAGCAGGCAGAGGTAAGTGAATCTTCATCAGCACAGACAGAGTGTCTGCATAGCATAGCATGTAGTTAAGAAATTTCATTATTATGCATTACTGCAACATTTGGGTAGCACTGGGATCAATTTTATTACAGTCCCGCAAATGTACAGCATATATGATGTCTCAGAGTTGGGACAGTCATGCTGTGGAATAACACATGTCCGAAAAACTCCATGGCAGACTGGTTTTTTTCAGATTAAATTATGTACAATACATTATCAGATGCGTAGAAATGTGATGCTATAAAGCATAATTTATTTATGCAAAGTACAGGGGTTGGACAATGAAACTGAAACACCTGTCCTTTTAGTGTGGGAGGTTTCATGGCTAAATTGGACCAGCCTGGTAGCCAGTCTTCATTGATTGCACATTGCACCAGTAAGCAGAGTGTGAAGGTTCAATTAGCAGGGTAAGAGCCCAGTTTTGCTCAAAATATTGAAATGCACACAACATTATGGGTGACATACCAGAGTTCAAAAGAGGACAAATTGTTGGTGTATGTCTTGCTGGCGCATCTGTGACCAAGACAGCAAGTCTTTGTGATGAATCAAGAGCCACGGTATCCAGGGTAATGTCAGCATACCACCAAGAAGGACGAACCACATCCAACAGGATCAACTGTGGACGCAAGAGGAAGCTGTCTGAAAGGGATGTTCGGGTGCTAACCTGGATTGTATCTAAAAAACATAAAACCACAGCTGCCCAAATCATGGCAGAATTAAATGTGCACCTCAACTCTCCTGTTTCCACCAGAACTGTCTGTCGGGAGCTCCACAGGGTCAATATAGACGGCCGGGATGCTATAGCCAAACCTTTGGTCACTCATGCCAATGCCAAACGTCGGTTTCAATGGTGCAAGGAGCGCAAATCTTGGGCTGTGGACAATGTGAAACATGTATTGTTCTCTGATGAGTCCACCTTTACTGTTTTCCCCACATCCGGGAGAGTTACGGTGTGGAGAAGCCCCAAAGAAGCGTACCACCCAGACTGTTGCATGCCCAGAGTGAAGCATGGGGGTGGATCAGTGATGGTTTGGGCTGCCATATCATGGCATTCCCTTGGCCCAATACTTGTGCTAGATGGGCGCGTCACTGCCAAGGACTACCGAACCATTCTTGAGGACCATGTGCATCCAATAGTTCAAACATTGCATCCTGAAGGCGGTGCCGTGTATCAGGATGACATTGCACCAATACACACAGCAAGACTGGTGAAAGATTGGTTTAATGAACATGAAATTGAAGTTGAACATCTCCCATGGCCTGCACAGTCACCAGATCTAAATATTATTGAGCCACTTTGGGGTGTTTTGGAGGAGCGTGTCAGGAAACGTTTTCCTCCACCAGTATCACGTAGTGACCTGGCCACTATCCTGCAAGAAGAATGGCTTAAAATCCCTCTGACCACTGTGCAGGACTTGTATATGTCATTCCCAAGACGAATTGACGCTGTCTTGGCCGCAAAAGGAGGCCCTACATCATACTAATAAATTATTGTGTTCTAAAACCAGGTGTTTCAGTTTCATTGTCCAACCCCTGTATTTTTGTACACCTTTGGAACAGAATGCAGATATGCAATAGTGTGACAATGATTATTAAAATGTCCTGTTGTGGTTGCTGTTTTAATGAGAATTAATTCTGATGAGATAACAAATCTTCCTTGTTTCATCTTTTTCTTTTGTTTATGTAACTGATCGTTGTTTCTGTGTATCCACAGAACAATGTCTGTCCAGTTTGTTGCTTCATAAATTAAATTCACTTTTATAATAGAAGTACTGCAAAAATTAAATAGTAAAATAAATAATGCTGCTTAAGTTAATCCAACAATCTTCAAAAGTGCTGCTTATGCAAAAAACATCCAGCCATCCAACCATCACACCACCAACTTCAATTATTAGGATCTGAGCAGTCATCTTCAGGTCACATTTTGAAAATTAGATTTTATTTGTTCCTGTTCATTCATTGCATCAAAACAAAAAACTTCCCCTTTTTCAATAAAATCAATGCACGTTGTTTTGCATTTAGTTGGAGGCACATGCTTTTGAAGCATAAAAGGGGGTACCTTTGTAATCCTTTAATTTTTAGTTGGATTTAAAACTACTTCCTTGATCAAGGAACCTGAACTACATGTGTTCTTTTATTGTCAACATTTGTTGCATTTAACTGTTGAACTACAACCAACTTCACAAACAATGACTTTGTGTTGTTAATCCATTAAAAGTGCGTTTCTGGATTCATGCTGTGTTTCATTTGTTTATATTTTTGAATTTATTGATGTGGTTATTCATTACAAGTTTAAATTCACACAATGCCTGCCTGGTTTATTTTGATATAATTCAAATTCATTTATATAGCAGCAGCAGTACTGCAAAAGCCCAGCATTGTGGGTCTAATCATGATGGAATAATTACAATCTTACCTTACTAAAAAAAAAAAAAAAAGTCAATAAATGTTTTGTTGGATTCATGCCATATTCCAGCATGGTGGTAACGTTCATCATGATTTGGCAACCAACCCAAAGATCAGGAAAAAATAGTTTCTAAGTACAACTGTTGTTAAATTGATTGTTGTGGTAAATCGTTAACTGGATCAAACCATCACAAGCCTGGTGTGCTTCTTTTCAGATCAAGCAAACATCCAACAGCAAATATTTTGATAATGCTGTGTGTGTATGCTGTGTGAGACCACCCCCATTAGTGCATTGAGTAAAACAGTCAGAGTTAGAGGTACATCAATCAATTAGATTGAAAAAGGATCCATCCAATTTTCCTTTGATTGGCTCTGATCGCCAGGTCAAATGCATAATCCAATAGCATTTATTTTCATGAATTTATTTAGGGTTCAGTAAAAACCTGATAAATGTCATGTGCTCTGATACAAAAATAGGGATAATCTTTTTATTCCTTCATTTGTTGTTGGATTCAAAACTACTATCTCTACCAAGGAATATGCAGCACATTCTTCTCTTTCATGTGTTAAAATCCCCATTAAAAAATTTGAAATCAATCAAAATCAGAATTGCAAGTCAGACTTCAGAGAAATCTGGACATTTATATTGGCCAGGAAAAGCCTGATTGGTGCATCTCTAATGAGACTGTCAAATAGTTAACATTATCCAAAGAATTATGCAAAATAAAACTCAGTTTTGGACATAATTGCCCGATCGATGCAGAATCAGCTCTGCAGAGACTAAGGCAGACCCAAGGACAGTGTCCTAACTTCTAATCTGCTGAGTCATTTTAATTCCTGAGGCATTAAACACGATTTATAACATATGGATAATTGCTTATCTAGAATCCTGGATTATTGGTGTATCTTGACATTTTAAAAGTAACCAAATAAACTCTTCTTTGTTTGCTGCTTATATCTACTACTACATTCAGAAAACATTGCTCACACAGACACTCCCACAACAACTAACTCCCTCCCTGGCTACTGCAATGAGAAAGAACAGCTTTGGCCAGTAACAGCACATCTGAACAGATATTTTTTTTGTCTGGTGATTTTATTTAATTGTTAGAAATCTTTCTTTTGTGTTTTGAAAGCTATGTAGCCATAAAATTGGTCATAATTTGTTTGAACTACTTAAAAACCGAGGACATAATTTAACTTTTTATACAGAAAACTACTGCCAGCAAATATCATCAGCTGGATTGCACTCAAAACAAACTCTTCACGGACAATAATGTCGATCTTTTTTTCCACCTGGTGCCTACAGTTGCGACAGCTGCAATAATCCACTCAGAGACTTCTTCAGCCTAGTGTAAACACGCTGGCTGACATGAGGAGCTGAGTGATTTAAGACCAGTCCTTCAGCAGTGCTAATATACAGCATTAGATACATTCAGGAGTGTTTCACATGTTTGAGTGCCAAGTCATTTTCCTATTATGAGATTATATTGAAGCAAACTCTCAGAGACTGTCAACTTAAAGCATCCAAAGAGGTTGTCAAAATGTTCATTAAAGAAAATCCTCAGGCTGGAAGTGACAGTGTTTAGCATTTTAAGGCATACTCAAAACCAGAGTTAGCTTCATACATCTATTACAGGTGAATTTTCTGAATTTCAGGCTTCATGGTCATCTCTTTTCACGCTGCATGAGCTTACCTCAGACTTTGGGAGGGATATTAAACACCAGATTTGTCAGACCAGCTGACATCCTATCAAAAGAATAAGAGCTGGAGGCAAGGCTCCCTAAAGTCAAGTGAGTCAGATGATGTTCTTGTCTGTTTATTCATCTCGGAGCCCTACGGGTATTCTTGGCTATGACGTTGTGTCTTGCTTTCTTTAAAATAGGGATATTATACCACATCACATTAGCATGATTACAGCGTGGAGCTGTGCATAAACTTTGTTAGATGTGTTTACTCTAAATGCCCGGGGGTTTCTTTACATTCATTAACAGAGATTGGTAATATGTCCTGTAAATGTTTTCCATAGGAGAAGAAATAAGATTTGAACCATAACAAATCTGCTGGTAAAAAAAAATTGTGACCGACTTTATCTAATACAAACACATGTTTGGTGCACTTTGACAGTCGACATATATTGGTTAATCAAAATCCTTTCAGGCCTTCAACGCCCAGAATGACAGTGACAGAGACTTGTGACGTTGACTATGACTGTCTACGGGCAGTATCTTATATTAGTAAATTATATTATTCCTTGAACTCTTTCACGTTTTGAATGTTTGCATGTTGCAAGCACAGATTTCTGTGTTTTATTGATTTTTTTGAATATATTATAGACCAACACAAAGTAGTGCATAATGTTTAGGTGAAAAACGGGACACCCAGCTTTCTAAAATTTTGTGCAATGCAAATCAGAAAAGTGTGCACATTTGTATCAAGACCCCCTGTGCAAATACAATAGGACCACCTTTAGCATCAATCTTTTAGGGTGTGTTTCTACCAGCTTTGCACAACAGACAGATTGGATGGATAGCATCTGTAAACAGCAAATTTTAAGTCTGGTCACATATTCCCAGCTGTTTTTAGGTCTGGACTTTGAGTGGTAATTCTAACACATGAATATGCTTTGATTTAAATCTTTCCATTGCAGCTCTGGCTGTACTGGGCTTGCTGTCCTGGTGGAAGGTGAACCTCTGCTTCAGTCTCAAGCCTTTTGCAGCCTCTATCACATTTTCTTTAAAGATTCCTCGGTTATTAGCTCCATCCAACTTCCTATCCTGCTCCCCTGTCCCCATTGAAGACCAGCATTACCACAGCATGATGTTACCACCACCACCATCTGTCTTTGTGGGGACACACTACGGTGGCAGCACTGCCACTATGTGCCACTGTGAGAATGGGGTTTTCAGGGATTTGTGCATAGTTAGTTTTCCTTTAAGTTGCATTTGGCCATAGGGTTTAAGTTGGGTGTCATCTGACCAGAACACCTTCCACATGACTGTGGCAAACTACACTACTTATGGCTTGCTTTTAACAATGGCTTTCTCTATGTCACTCAAAAATCTGTCTCGTTAACCAATTCTCTAAACTGAGCGTTGGATCCCTGCAGAGTTAATGTGGATCTCTTAGATGCTTCTCCGATTAGAAAACTCTTTGTGAGGTGTGACTGGTAGATTTGCAGTTGAGCCATTATCTTTCCATTTTTGGGTGATGGCGTCAACACTAAACTGTTAGTTGTTCCATGTTTAAAAATTTGTTTTACAACCTAACCCTGGTTTAAACTTCCCCATAATGTTAGTCATTACCTGTCTGCTGTGCTCTAATGTTTTCTAACAAACTTCTGAGGCCTTCACAGAACAGCTGGATTTATAAATGGATTAAGTTACACATAGATGGACTAAATTACATACAAGTTTGGGGTACAAATTTACACATAAGTCAATTCTGGGCCAATTCAACTCAGTTGATGTCAACTTCAAAAGCATCAGGGCTGTCAGGTTAACTCTGAACACATGTCTTTGGTTGAGGACCGAGGCCACAAGGTTTGGGGTTTAGAGGAGGAGGCTGGGGGTCAGGGTGAAGGACAGTTATTGAATGGATGGGTGCAGTAAAACTAGGATTGAAGATTGAGGTTAACGAAATAAGGGCAGATGGAGGATGGGACCAGGCTTAGCTGAAGAGCTTGGGCTTAAGATGAGAGGAGACTCATTTCACTTCCCCATCTGCATCAGAATCCCCCCTGGCCATAAAGCTGATGGCCTCACTGATCTCAACATGGCTTCAATAGCTCAAAAAATATACTTACATCTACAAAGTATTGTTGTGCTTACTTGCAGACCTTCACATATACAGACAAAAAAGCAAGAGGAAGACTAAATCCATTTTCACGCTTATTCCAACAAAGACATGTGTAGGGGGTCTTTTCCTGCAGCAACAGAAATTTTGCCAAGAGCCAAACGTCAAAGAAAAAGCATAATCTTAATATCAAAAAGGGTATCATTGCACTCATATGTTAACTTTTCTATTTTCTTCAACAAAATAGACATTTATTTTAAATGGCTTAACAATTGTAAATCAATTAGTAAAGCCTGCAAAACAGTGCAGAGCAGCCCTTTAAATGTGTTTAATCATTAGAATTTAACTACCATGCAAGTTAGAAAATGTTTTTAGAACTGATAGAAATGTTATGTGAAGGCCCATGTTTGCTAAGCTGTAGCTAACTAAATGGATGACCCAAAGCAAAGCAAGGAGGTCATTTACTATTCTACTGGAGGTTATCAGTTCTTTCGCTCACCCTGATGCAACAAAATCTGTTTTTGAATATTTATTCTTTGTAAACCAATAGGCTTAAAATGACAGAGAAATCTAAACACTGGGGTGACAAACTGAGGGCAAACCCTGAGAGAGGCATAAAAATAAGATTTCTTATGAAAAACATTTCCTCATTTCAAGCAGAAACTGTCCTTCTGCTTAGTTCCACTTCAAGGTTTATGGTTTTGGTTCAAGTGTTTTCATTCCTGTGTACCATTTTTCTTTTAAGGTTTTTGTGGCACTAGTGGCCTTTATTCATTAAAACAAGGACAGGAATAAGAGCAGAGAGAGAATGGAAGACATGGAGCAAATGTCACATGGGCGGGAGTCAAACCAGGGACAATTGCGTTGAGGACTGTAGCCTCTGCTCTACCACTGAGCCATGGTGTGTCCTGTCCCTGTGTAACCTTTGAGGAGAAAACCATTTTAAATAAAAAAAAAACTACCTCCAGAGATCTAATGACATCACCATAAATCCAGCTCTTCTTTGAGAATCTTTGGCGCTAGTCTGACATACAAAACACTAATCAGACATTGCAATAATACCACCAACCCCGTACTGTGATTCGTGAAGGGTTATTGCTTGCTCTGTTCTATTAGAGCTTGCCTGGTAATGTGATCAGTCCTGCCATTCACTGTGTACCAGATACACGTGAGCCACCATTGTGTGCAGCAAATGTTCTGTGAAGGCGTGTAAGGTGTGCTACAGAACATCAGTAAACAAACGAGGAACACACCTCACAGGACAGCGATAAAGTTGTAGAGACGTTTGAGGCAGGATTAGGTTAGAAAACAATATTCCAAGCTTTGAACTATAGGGATTAACAGTTCAGATGGGAGGATCTGTCGACGATTAGCTGAGCCCTCAACAAATCTGGTCTTTATGCTAGAGTGGAAGAAGAAGCCAATGTTGAAACCAAGCCCAAATTGCAAACTATTGTTTGCAGTTTGCCACAGGCCATCTACGGATGGTACTTTGCCAATACTTATTTCAGTTGGTAGTTCTTATCATTATGAATATTGTACATAGTGTCATTGTGATACTGATACATTTGAAAAGCTGGTAGAAACATAACTTAAAGGACTTGCAAAAGGTGGTTCCACACAGTTTTAAATCACTGGAGTTGAATAATGTGCATGCCACACTTTACAGATTTTTATTTCTAAAAACTTCCTGCATCATTTTCTTTCCACTTGGCAATTATAAGCTACTTTGTGTTACACAAAACACAAGTAAAACACATTAAAGTTAATTGCTGTTATGTGACAAACTGAGCGGATTCACAGGGTATGAATAACTTTGCAAGGCACTGTATGTACAGAGGTTGCTACACTTATAGAGCTGTTTTTTTCTTTTAAATTTAAACACAGACAAGAATGGCATATTCTACACAAAGCAAGTATTGACAGTGTATTACAGATATTATGTTTTGTGTGCTAAATTGTTCTGATTAATTTAGCACTGTTATCCTACTGATGCATAAAGAATCACAATATTCCGAGGTCTGTGCCTCTATTTATCAAATCACATCCCACATCTTTCTCCTTATTCAGATTTCAGACGGTTTCCTCGTTGAGCCCCAAACTACAGCTCGAGGCTCAATCAGTCCTCTTGTGACAGTCCCATACAGAGCCAGCAGGGATTGATTTCTCACATGGCATCCGGCAGTGAAAGCCAAGCTGTGAAGAATGAGGAAGTCCTTAATGAAGGACACCCCACCCCCAAATTGGATACCATAGTCCAAGACGGGTTAACATGATTAGCTCCGACACATAAAGCAACTGAGAAGCTGAGAAAATATAGAGATCTCAGAAAGACCTAATCACAACATAATTACAGTAGACAGCAATATTAGGGAAGTGACTTAGAGTTTGGAGCTGTTATCTCATGCAAACTATGCTCAGGGAGGTTAGTCCTCTGCCACCTTTCAGAGAACATGTCTGAAGCTGAGAGCAGACTCGAAGTCAAGCTTCCAAGCTGTGAGATGACATGGATCTAAAGTTGTCCCCTTAAGTATATCATTAAAAGCCTTTTGTTATCATCCGTGCACGAACACTAGCCCTAACAAGACTACAAACTATAGGTGACGTAAAATGCCAGTTCTGCCTGCAGGAGGTGACTTTAACATAATATACACAATGCTTTCAGATTAGCCAAAGAGTCCTGATCCGAGAGCGACAGGACAGAGCGATGTACCTCAGGGCAGCTGCTCAGACAACATGATCACAGGACAAAGAGAGAGTCAGAACAAAAGAAGAGACATATCAGCTTTCATTGCTCTTTATTTTCCTACTCTATTGAAAGCAAGACTGGGGCTTTCTCTTTTCAGTCTCCCTCAGTGCTGGGAGATAGACGGGGCAGCTGACAGTACAGGGACTCATGCTTCACTCAACCACCAGGGTTACTGTGCATCACATCCTTCGGACACACTAATGAACATTACAAATCACAAGACCCCTGGGAAGAGGGGAGCTCCCACCACACTGCCTGATTAGAGACTTGTCATAGTGTCTGTGTTCATGCAGAGCAGCTAACAGAGCAAGCGAATCCAGGCTTGCACAAGCATAAACAATTGCATTGACATATTTGAAATGAATAAATCAATATTATTAGTGAGCTTATAATGATTTCTTCAGTAATTTCTACCACGTCTTTACACCTGGCAATTAAAATCTAAAAATAAAGAGAAGATTTAAAAAGTGTTCAGTAAACATTTTACTTTATGACCATTTCTGCCAGTTAGGCTTTGCTCCACTTAAGGCTGTAAGAAATGGGACAGGTCACGCAACATAATGCTTGTTCCAATTCTAGGCCAGCCTGATTTAAAAATAAAAACACAAAGTTTGCTTTGCAGTTCTTCCCACTTTCATTAAACTATAATAAGCTGTTCTGTCAGAAATCTAGGGGGATGTCTTGCAAACAGCAATGTGCTCTACTTCATCCTAACCTAAAAACTGCCACCATAAATAGAAATGACATAGCAACATTTCAGCAAAACTGAATAAAGGCTTCTGGCTCTGTCAGTCATCAATTTTAAATACTTTTTAAATTATATATTGTTAAAACAACTGAAATAGAAGGGCTTATGATTGGTTGTGCTAAAAGTACTTATTTCTTAACTGTGAATTAATAGCAATGTAAACACAAGACGTTTGTCTAGTTCTTTAAAAAATACTTGACCACTAAGCTAATTTACCTGGCCACAGCTTGTCATAAATAACACGAGTGTTTTTATGGGAACATCTTACAGAATTCTACGATTACTGTCTGTGCAGAATATAAATGATGCTGGTCAAAAATCTAAAGTGGTCAAAGAAAAAACTTGTGCACTGCTTGATTACCAGAGTGACGTGTCATCTTGTAATTAAAGCTGCAGAAGGGAGTTCTGAGAAAGCCATGGACTTTGCCTGAAAATTTGAACAAGCACACCTTACAGGTCCCTGCCCCTTGCTCCCAGCTGTGCTACAGCCCTTCCTCCTCAGCTTCTCCCCCACAGAGGAGCCTGCTGTGAACGCGAAGGTTGCTTTTTGTCATCACTCTCAATCTGTTTACCCGTCTTTGTTTTCTAAGTAGGTTCCAATTGGGTGCATATACGAGCGTGATTGGCACTGCTAAAACATTCCCCCTGGCTATGATTGGTCGTTTCTTGATTTTTTTCACAGATCATATGTATAATACTCTGCTGTCAGGTAATAGTGACAGTTTTAACAAATATGTAAAAAATCATTTTTTTTTTTTTACAAAAGTTACCTACTGCCGCTTAAATCAGGCATGGATGAGTTACTAGTATATCTTGTTAGACCAGGATTTCAAAATTTGCAGTTAGAGTCATTGCCATTTTTTCTATTTAGCATAAAGTAATACAGTCTTGACCCTCCCTCACCTGTTGCTGCACACTGCCAGTCAAAAAGGAAAAAAGGAACTACCCTTTGCTCTCACTCACAAGGACTAATTTGGCTATTTGAAAATATTTCCAGTCCCAACAAACATGGACCGTCATGGTCTGGAAACAGAAGAAACACCACCTTTCACTTATATTAGGGTTTATGGCTACAAACAGATTTACCATAGTACTTACATTCATCCAAAGGTAATGAGCAAGGAGGAGCAAAAATACTCAACAGAATAGCTTTATTGTTTTTTTAGAGCATCAAACTCTTCTGACCATCCTTTTGGTTCTCTGGATGTTTTAAAAACACAAGAAGCTAAGAGAAAAGTGAACTAAATAAGTAAGTAAATTCACTACTAATTCCTCGTGTGTATTGTTTCCTCCTTTCAGAAACAAGGTCAAAAAGATTTCTTTCTTTGAATGAGTACTAGCCATGCTAAATCTGCTGTCTAAACAACTGGCACACAGATCCAACTGAGTTGGCAGAGTAAATACTGGAGTATTCAGACCAGAGAGCAGAGGTCAGTGTTTGCTCATGAAGAGATCAAATCGTCTTGGACAGAAAGCTGTCCTTCCAGGGTTTGTGTGAGGAAAGGGGGGAAGAAACTCAACACTGAATATGTTGCTTGCCACAATGAGGACTAACCCCGTGATCCTGATTGTTTGAGATAACTGCAAACATCTTGCATAGTTGGCAAAAGACTTCTAATTTACATGCGCAATGAACCTCACAGAATGTTTTCCATGTAATTTTTTATTTCTTTCTATACAGCTGACTGGCACTCTCCTAATGACATCATCTAGATGCAAGAAACAGGGCATTTACTGCTGCAAACTGTTTATCTTTAAACTTTAATCTATGGGACAAACTAATAATTTTTCCATTATTTTGGGTAACATTTGAAACAAATGCTGCAGCAACACTTAAAAATATTTGTATAATATAATTTATATATAAATTATGTTTTCAATACAAATGTACATTTAGGATATTTCTAACAAACTGCATCCATTGCTTAATTAGCTAAAGTCCTTGCTTAACACCAGTTCTTTTAATATCCATTGCGATCAGCACTGGATCTGGTAACTGATAAACTGCTGCTACCTTAGCACTAACTCTGGACTGGGCCAAACAACAGAACCAATCAAGATGCTGTGAGCACCATGTTTAAACTCAAGAGTTAGTTTCCCGCCTAATTTAGGACAAGCTCTAACACCTCTAAGCTTTAACAAACATTAACAAAACATCAGATTAGTTATGAAATAATATAAGTTCACTGTCCCTTCCCAATATTTTTTATTAAAGTTTATCACATGGCTTAAGTATGTTAACGTATAGATGTGGTTAGAGTGCAACCAAACCTGATTTAAAAGCATAACCGCGCCCCCAGACAAATTCAGAAAAATGCCACGAAAGTGGGCAGTGCCAAGTGTGGCGATGAGCGAAAGGGGGCATGTCAGGAGGACAAGATTGGTCATAGCGACGCTGGTAGTTTCATCACGGATAGATCTTATGAGGTGGAGGATTTTTCACCGGAGACTGACGAAGACTTTGTGGAGCCCAGTGGGCCTGAGCCTCATCAGTTCGAAGCTCGCAGGCTCAAGGCACTGAGGTTAGCAGCATCATTGCTAACATGGGCTAACGTTCATAGCAGTAATAAACTTTCAGAAAGTTTATTTCTACATGTAGTTTTAAATTATCTCAAGTAAAGCATATAATCAAAGGTATAAAGCATAAAATGCTATGATCAATGCTCGCAATTTCAACTCCTGTCTCGCTACGGGGGCGTGTGTCTGACTGAGATGGTTTTATACCTGAACATGGGAGCTGTGACGTAGACATGTACCAAGCTGTACCGCTTGAACCAATAGGTTAATTCAACTGCAGTAACCACGCTTCAACCAACAAAGGGCAGCACTAAGATGGTTTTAGGACATAAATTGCAGAATTAAACATGTTTACATGAAAATGTAAAAAACAATGCACAGTAACATAGCAAGTAAGAAAGCAACCTTAAGACCCAGTTTATACAGTTTATCTGCAAAAAAAGCTGAATTGGGGTTTAGTTCCTCTTTAAAGTGGCTATTTTCAGTTGATTCCAAACCAAGCAGTATAAAACTCAATTCTGAAAAACTGTCAGCCATTTAATAACGTTACGTATTCTTTATAAAACTTTGAAATTCTATGTCTGATTCTTGTTTATAGCACTGATCGACCAATCAGAAACTGGTCGGACTGGATAGTGAACCATTCAGAAACCCTGCATGTAGTTAAAAACAGTGTTATTAAATTATTGTGGGGATTTCAGGACATTGGAACGATTAATGGTATAATTTAAACTGTCTCCAAGGGCTCCACTCAGTCACAAAGGGTCAGACAAAGCCAGAGGGAGGATTCCACTTTAACGGGGTAAGACGTTTTAAGCACCAAAATAATGGTTCTTCTATAGAACCATTAAAGAACTGACCAGCACCAGCCTAGATTCAACACTGGAGCTACTTTGACCAAAAAAACCCTAATTAAACCTAGTACCTAAGAAAGAAGTGAGATTCAAAGTTGCTTCTAGCATTATTTTAACAAGCCCATTATTGATCTTACCCTACGAATAGTTGATGACTCAGATGGGAGCTTTTTCACCTTAACCTCGTAGTCAAAGATAATTAGTTATAAAGAAATGTTAATTTTATTTATTGTGTAACAACTTTGTGATGTGAAAGATTTGACAACAGTCTATTTGTAACCCTTACAGAAACATTTGAGCAGCAGTCCAGAGAATCTGAGTTTTCACAGAAAGTTGCTGCTTAAGAGATGCTTAGAAAGTACCAAGGAAAGTATTATTAATTAAATTCTAGAAGTTAATCTATCATTATGTTTGTTTTGTTATCTGGCATTTGATCTGTTAGATTTACTCTAAGGGCTAAGTGAGAATGCAGCTTCATGTAGTACTATCTGGGACCTTGTGTGACCACTCACAAACATCACAATGAGCAGAAAAGGAAGAAGGATGACGATCCTTTTCCGTAAACCATGCTTTATTTTAATTCTGGGGCACTCCATAGATCTGTGGCTGGAACCACAGCTGTGGCTTTAGTTTCCATCGCTAGAGAGGGAGGGAAGACTTCAGCCCGGAGCTTATGAGGCTGGTCTAAGGCTGCTCAAACATGCACCACTGCTGCTGTACAAGGAGCTCAGGTCTCCTCCTACTGCAAAAACCACAATGAGCCTTTATTGTGTCTCTGATAAGTTGTGAGCGAAGCACATGTGAAACTCTTTCTATCCTTTTGGTTTACTAAAACCAGACCAAGACCACCAATCGGGAACCATACAGTAACAGAGGTGACCACATCAAAGAGTGCAGACATTCTATGCTGTCCAGGACATAAAGACCTCATTATGCAGCATTTTTAAATATAAGGCTGGAATCACTTCTTCACTTTAGGCCATAATAAATCAGACTTCCATTTGCAAAGAATGTTAGGCTGCAAGAAGGAATTCTTTTTGTAACAATGAACCCTCTACACACCAAAAACTCTTCTCAGAGCTGTTATGCCTTAAGGGGTGGTCTTTGGCTATTGATTAGTGGGGCAACGGGCTCAATGGCTCCATCACTCAGGTCATGAGGTTAGGGCAGATAAAAGAAAAATGGGGGAAGGGCAGCACCAAGCTGTAAAATTAGTAAATTAAAATTCTGTTCAGCTGTGTAAAGTGTTAACGCTCTATAGGGAAGTGAATGACACTGGTGGAGGGAAATAACTGTTTTGAAAAATATGTGAAAAAAAAAGACCCATGACCTTTCACCTTTCTGCAAACACATTTGTTTCCAAACATCCTCTTTTCTTATTCAGATGTGTTAACCAATTTTAGAAAGTAGAAAACAGTTACACTCGGTTTGTGGTGCTAGTAATATGAAAAACTTCCCATTATTTCTCCTCTAATTGAAATATGTCTTGCAGAGTGCTGACCTGTTGTGACTTTGTTTGGTAACACAGATGTAAGCTATTAGGTTAAGCCCTGGATATGAAGTTGAGTATTTTAACCTTGACACCCTGTTTCTATCTGGGAGACTCTTTGAAGAAAGAAAGGAAGTAGTTCTTGAGTTGTCCTGTTGAGTTGACTGAACCTATAAATAAAGGACTACCGTTGGGCCGACCAACAACACTTGGTTACAAAAGCATTGAAGAAACCCCCACCATTACTAATGCCCCATTTCCACTGGCTCTTTTTAGGCAGCGCTGCTCCAATCCACTTGGTCTCTTTCTACTCACACGGAACCTGTTGTGTTTCCATTGACCCACTGACAGCTGGAGCTATGGCTTGAAGCCACGCCTCCAGCCATCAGTGCAGTGCGCTGTGGCGCTCTTAACGTTACTGTGTGATATTGTCACATTACAGTAATCTGTGTGAACCAATAAAAAAATAAAAAAATAAAAAGATAAATTCACAAAATACAAATACTCTCTCTGTTATTGTATATGCAAGAATGTCTTATATATGTTTTTAAGAATAAAATAATTCACTGGGATAATTATCTGGACCACAGCCCAGTAAGCCCACAGGGGTTCTGAGGTGGGGGTGATATGGCAGAAGAAGCGGAGAGGAGAGATGTCCTTGTCTGGACTGGTAAAGCTCCAAAGTTTGCCTGAAGAAGTTACAATTTTGAACTTTATGAGGAAGTTTTTGTCTCAGGCATGGAAATAATGAGAACAAGGACATTAAAGTGCAAAACCACGGACTTTTGACCGTGGTGAAGTTAGTTTTAGGTTGGATATTTGATTTTTCATGCTCCGCTGATTATGCGGGCTCTTCCTCCCGTTAGACCCGATACAAGCAATGTGATTGAGCTGGTTCCTCTCCTGTGGAACCAGCTCCCGGTTTTGGTCCGTGAGGAAGACACCCCGTCTACTTTTAAGGCTAGGCTTAAAACTTTCCTTTTTGATAAAGCTTATAGTTAGAGTGGCTTAGGCCATCTTCCTTATGTTTTACCTCCGCCTTCCTCCCTCCCTGTTGGATGGAGTAAGGGGGAGTCAGGTTTAGCCTAAACCGGCTCAGTTATGGTTGAGGTGCAAACACACCCTCCATTTCTGCTACCTGAGTGACCCCTTCTCTTTTCCAATGATTATAATCAGTCTGACAGAGAGAGGTATCCCGATCTTTGTGGTTTTTAGTATAACAATGGCCATCAGTGGGCTCTAGATGGACAAACTTTATCAGTTTATTATTTTACTTAGTGCCCCTACACGTGGCCCGTTCTGGGGTGGCCGGGCTCTGGCACTCGGTGGTTTGGTCTGGCCTGGTTCCAGACCCTTTGTGGGGTGCCTTGAGACGACATTGTGGTAAATAAGCGCTATATAAATAAATAAACTAAAACTGAAACTATCTCTGTAGTTATGCTGCTATAGGCTTAGGCTGCTGGAGGACATAATGACCACTTTCACCCTCTTCGCTACATTCTCACACTACCCTCCAATTTTGAATTATTTGCAGTTATTTCAGTTTTTAACTTTATGTTCTGTCTCTTTTCTCTTCCTAGAAGCTACACCTGGCCTTACTCCGTGTCAACCTGAGACACAGAGTACTGAGACACATGAGACTTTTCTAGTAATGGTTTTAGGCCCCTTACACCCGTTTTAAGACAAGAGGAGATCGTTCCTTCCAGGCCGTTGCGCCAAAGCTTTGGAACGATCTCCCGCTCTCGTTACGTTCTCTTGATTCTGTGGACGTTTTTAAGAGCAAACTTAAAACCTATCTCTTTTGCAAATCTTTTTAACAGTTCCAGTGCGTTGGATGTAGTTATGCTACTATAGGCTTGTAACTATTATATTTACCACTACCCTCATAGTGATGGTTTTTATTACATTTTTTGTGCCTTTATTGTTTTATCTTAATGTATAATTGTGCACTTCTGTAATGCACCTTGTGACATTTAATGTCTGTGAAAGGTGCTATATAAATAAACTTTTACTTACGGTACTTACTTACTTTACTTACTTACTTAGAATGGAAAGAAACAAGGGGGGCCTCTCAAATCTAAGTTTCAGTTTCTAAATACATTTTATTATTTTTAATTTATTATTTTTATTAAACCTTATCTTCCTAACATATTCTCCCTTCAGTAACTCTCAGGTTTGATACAAAAACGACAGTAGAGGTAGTTATTGTCTAACAGTATAGATGCTAACTTTTAAAGAATTCTAAGTTTGCTTACCACCTAAAGTATTTAAATCCATCAAAAATATTTAAACAACTGGTGTAGAAATGTTCTAGATAAAAAACTCAAAGCAAAGCATAAGACCACTGTCCAGACCTATTCTGGGCCTGACCTGCCATCCTGTCCCATCCCCCAATCTCCTTCCTCCTAATCCAGTCCTCCTGGGAGACAAGCGTTAGGTCGGCCCTTATGGTCAAATTGTCTGCCTTTCTTCCTGTCTGTACGTCTGCTAAGCTTCTGCTGTCAGTTAAAAGAATTAACACTGTTCACGAAGTTGCCTAAAATCTCTCCTAATTCACTTTTATCCATAATTTTATACCTTTCCCTCAGCATTGTCCAACTCTCTTTAAACCCTGAACCTCCAATGTTCAGCTCATTACCACACACACATTGGTGATTCTTCTCTATGCCGCAACATGTTGAACTGAGAGAGAAAAGAGAAGCAGAACCCAGAGAGTTTTACTGGCTAGCTAAAAACCTTATCTTTCTGTATATATATTATTCATTCAAAGTCTAAAATGCCTCAGTTGGAGTCCCACTGCTGTGGAGGGGAGGGAGGGCAATCAGGGGTGGTTGCAGCTTCCCATTGACTGGATGTGCAATTAAGCAAAAGCAACAGTGTTTGGGGTGCAACTGCCTGGCTTCTTGGTTCGTTGTAGGTATTGAGAGACATAGACCTGGGTTAGTAAAGGTTAGGTGGGGCTGCAGTGATGTTCTTGTGGTCTTTGTGGCTCCAAAGAAGGGCACAGCAGGGAGCGTGAAGCCTTGCTTATGCTCGACAGAGTTTATAAAAACAGCAAAAACGGCTGAGCAGCAACAGATGGTGCGGTCAATAACAACTCAACCGAGCATGGAAACGTTTACTTGTAGACAAAAGGCAAACCCAGAGCCATGCCACCTATTGGAAACATGCAAGTAGTAACAAAAGAAGTGGGTAGTAAAAACAGATGGTAGATGTGTGAAAGGACAGTGAAATGAGGTCCAGAAGGTATCAGAATTCCATTAGTATTTCAAACCCCAACCCCCATCAACACCTCTGAGATGCCTGTTGGGCTTAAGCATCAAAGCATCACAAGTATTCATAGAGCGAAAGTTGCAACTCTATTGAAAGATAGTTTGAAGTAGATATTATCATTTCATAAATATGTTGAGGTCAGAAGAATGTAGAGGAAATCTAAGGCCCGTTCCACACGAAGACAAAAAACTCCATCAAGTCAAAAGCGGTTTAGAAAAATGTCTGTCCACACAAGTGCACGCAGCATCACTGAAAACACTGTAGTATGTGTAGCCAGGCCCATTGGTGGCACTGTGACACTGCCACAGAAACACACCAAAAACAGTGGACAAAAACACCGGGCAAGCGCAGAAAACTCATGCGAGGTAAATACAGCAACATGACAACAAAGAGGTGCATGCTGGTTATGGGGAGAGAGGTGGAGCTACAATGTCATTGTTTCAGAAAAGATGTGTTTCATATGGAATCATGGAACCAGCATTCTGAAATCTTTCCACTCTGGAACCCTGTTTAAAAAATGGTCTGTGTGGACGCAAAGCGTAAACGACAAAATACCTTTGCCGATACACCCAAGCTCGTCTCCATGTGCACATGGCTTAAGAGTTTCACCATGAAGTAATATAAAATAAAATTACTACCAAAGACCGGACAGAGATGCCAGTGATCATGATGGTGCCTAAATGTTGCTTGTTGGGGAGGACCCAAATTCCACTTCCAATGCAGATGAAAGAGCTGCCAAAGACTGTGGTATGGTGGGATTTGTTAAACTTTGATAAATATAATTTCTTCAACTTTTCAAGTATTTTGATTGACCTCCACATTTAAAACAAAGGCAAACCCTGGTAAGTCCTTGTAGCAGGGTGAGGAGACAATATGTGTTTAGTATGTAGCAGATTCCAGACTTTACACAAAGAGTTATTGAGTACCCTGTACAGTGGTACAGAAATAAAATGTATTGAATATTATTGAGCTTAAACTGAAGGCAACATCCAAGAACAGAGCTGCACTGATTAAAACTTTTTCTCCATGTGCCACCCAAGTACGTATTTAGTTCCCACTATCATGACTGGCGTAAAAATATCTTACTCAACAAGATCTTGACCAAGAAAGTACTCCTGGACCAGCTTTCTGTGATTTTTGTATGTCTGCTCTGTCTTCTCAAACTCCCAGTCGGTTGCAGCAGATGCCCGTTCATATTAAACCAGTTTTTGCTTAAAGGGAGGCCTTTCTTTTCCACTGTCAACACACGCATGCTTGGTATGAGGGGCTTCTGAAAAGACTGGATTTGGGAGGTGGAATTACTGCAAAGAGACTGGGTTTGGATATATTCCTTTTGAACAGACTGGCATAATAAACTAAACTTGACTGCATGTATTTTTGTCTAGCAAAGTGCCTTGACATTATACCTGCTGTGAACTGGTGCCATATAAATAAACTGAATTGAAACTGAACTGAATCATTCAAACATTTGCATAGATGTTGTTCACCAACAATTCTGTAAACGGGGCGATATCAAAATCACTTCTGATCACCGTTAATGGGAGCTTGTGTACCATCAGTACCGCTGGTTCTACGTGTTAAGAACTGGTTCTGTACAAAACACATGTAGTACTGCAGGACTAAGAGGCTAGAGAGAGAATCCAGAACATATTTTAGTCCTGACTGGAAAATAACCACTCAGGTATGTGTTCTGTTTGTGTTTCTAAAAAGACTACTTACTGAACAGCCCTAAAGCATAGCAGTGTTTCATAATGTACACATACTTTTTTTTACAGCAGACCACACTCTTCACTCTTGCTAACAATGAAAACCGAAGACATGCATTTGTTTGAAAAGCATGAAGACAGATTTAAAGCTAAATAACAGATTTAAACACTATCAAGCTGAATTAAAACTAGGTTATGTATAAAGAACGATGCATATGTGTTTTTTCCATGCCATACCTGTTTGAGAATGTAACTATAAATAAATAAAGTAAATTAACTAATTGCATCTTTAACCAAATGACAGATTTTATCCCAGAGCACTTTTCTCTCTTTAATCCCCCTTTTGTTCAAACATGCATGGACTCGTCTCCCCGAGCATGCAAAGGGAAAGGGCCCGGATTTCAGGCAGCAATGCAGGCAGGTCAGAGGGCAGCCTTTATAATGATCTAGGAGAAGATGCCTGTCAGTGTCTTGCCATCTGAGTCATGACTCTCAGTTCAGAAACACTAAGCCACAGCATGACATGGGACCAGCTCCTTTACCACAGTTAAACACACAAGTGTTGCTGTTCCAACATTCCAAAAATAACCTTAAACAGAGAAAATTAAATGGTAGCCATGACCTTTGTAAAATGGTCTGTAATATTTTAAATGAACAGACACTGATATCCAGGCAAATTGTACAAATTCACCCCAATCTTCCTAATGCATGTTTCTCCAAAACAGGCGGTGTCTTGCTTTAAATGCCAGTCCTTAGCAATTAGGAAAACCTAATCACACATGCCTCAGAGCATTTCAATAAATGGACAATTTCCTTCTGAGACAATATCAAACTTCCAATTTCCTGTGGGATGTATAAAGAGGCTGGTGGAAAGTATTTTACAAGCAAATGTCAGCTGAATGACAACCCAGGCCACAGAACAGCCTTTGTATGAAAGCTTTCAGACAGTCAGTCACCACAGAAAACTATATTATACACCCAACATCTCCTGATATGAATAGCAATAACTCTGCACACATTTGCTGTAGTGAAAAAAAATAATGTAATGCAAAACGGATTATTCTTATGGTTATGTAAGAAAGTTAAAATGCTCACAAATATTTGTAAAAGTACTTAGTACATTTTTAAGCTTAGTTACAAAGTATGACTTAATGATCAAACACTGGCTTTGTCTCTTTTCCCTCACTGCTTGTTGTTGTGTATCGTGAGTGATTCATGTCTGCTCGCCAGACTCTGCATCTGGCCATCACAAGTTTTATTGCTGATGCGCTTATTATCACTGCAAACTCACACATAATAAAATCTCCCTACAACTGCAAACTCAGGAGCTGAAACAGTCACTTAATGATCAAATGAAAAAAAAAAATCCTCAGCTTTATAGATTGTGAGCTATTATTTCAGGCAGGACAAATCAGGCTTAACTTTGCAGGCTGATTATTAGAATCAAAGAATACCAAGGGTTCAAAACTTAGTTTTAAAGGTGCAAAAATGTTCCATCAGTTTAAAGTCTTTTCAGTAAGATACCAGAAAAAAATGTAGGAGTCCCTGGAGTTTCATCTAGCTGGGTGGAGCATTAAAAACCTGCCCTTTCCCCAAATGAAAAAGGGTGCTAAACTTTTCTTTTGCTTACAAGAAAGACTTACAGGTCCTTCTCAAAATATTAGCATATTGTGATAAAGTTCATTATTTTCCATAATGTCATGATGAAAATTTAACATTCATATATTTTAGATTCATTGCACACTAACTGAAATATTTCAGGTCTTTTATTGTCTTAATACGGATGATTTTGGCATACAGCTCATGAAAACACAAAATTCCTATCTCACAAAATTAGCATATTTCATCCGACCAATAAAAGAAAAGTGTTTTTAATACAAAAAACGTCAACTTTCAAATAATCATGTACAGTTATGCACTCAATACTTGGTCGGGAATCCTTTGGCAGAAATGACTGCTTCAATGCGGCGTGGCATGGAGGCAATCAGCCTGTGGCACTGCTGAGGTCTTATGGAGGCCCAGGATGCTTCGATAGCGGCCTTTAGCTCATCCAGAGTGTTGGGTCTTGAGTCTCTCAACGTTCTCTTCACAATATCCCACAGATTCTCTATGGGGTTCAGGTCAGGAGAGTTGGCAGGCCAATTGAGCACAGTGATACCATGGTCAGTAAACCATTTACCAGTGGTTTTGGCACTGTGAGCAGGTGCCAGGTCCTGCTGAAAAATGAAATCTTCATCTCCATAAAGCTTTTCAGCAGATGGAAGCATGAAGTGCTCCAAAATCTCCTGATAGCTAGCTGCATTGACCCTGCCCTTGATAAAACACAGTGGACCAACACCAGCAGCTGACACGGCACCCCAGACCATCACTGACTGTGGGTACTTGACACTGGACTTCTGGCATTTTGGCATTTCCTTCTCCCCAGTCTTCCTCCAGACTCTGGCACCTTGATTTCCGAATGACATGCAGAATTTGCTTTCATCCGAAAAAAGTACTTTGGACCACTGAGCAACAGTCCAGTGCCTGCTTCTCTGTAGCCCAGGTCAGGCGCTTCTGCCGCTGTTTCTGGTTCAAAAGTGGCTTGACCTGGGGAATGCGGCACCTGTAGCCCATTTCCTGCACACGCCTGTGCACGGTGGCTCTGGATGTTTCTACTCCAGACTCAGTCCACTGCTTCCGCAGGTCCCCCAAGGTCTGGAATCGGCCCTTCTCCACAATCTTCCTCAGGGTCCGGTCACCTCTTCTCGTTGTGCAGCGTTTTCTGCCACACTTTTTCCTTCCCACAGACTTCCCACTGAGGTGCCTTGATACAGCACTCTGGGAACAGCCTATTCGTTCAGAAATTTCTTTCTGTGTCTTACCCTCTTGCTTGAGGGTGTCAATAGTGGCCTTCTGGACAGCAGTCAGGTCGGCAGTCTTACCCATGATTGGGGTTTTGAGTGATGAACCAGGCTGGGAGTTTTAAAGGCCTCATGAATCTTTTGCAGGTGTTTAGAGTTAACTCGTTGATTCAGATGATTAGGTTCATAGCTCGTTTAGAGACCCTTTTAATGATATGCTAATTTTGTGAGATAGGAATTTTGGGTTTTCATGAGCTGTATGCCAAAATCATCCGTATTAAGACAATAAAAGACCTGAAATATTTCAGTTAGTGTGCAATGAATCTAAAATATATGAATATTAAATTGTCATCATTACATTATGGAAAATAATGAACTTTATCACAATATGCTAATATTTTGAGAAGGACCTGTATTTGGCTGTTTGGAAATATTTCTGGAAAAAAATAAAAAGAAATTGTATTGAAGCCAAAGGAGCACCATGTGTTGCTGGCTACCTGAGCAGAGAGCCCAACCAATTAACTACCTAATATGATTGTTATGCTCCAAGTGTTACAACATAAAGGACAACAATTTTACAATGATATAGTATTCTACTTGATAGTCTTTTAGAAACCACTACAAAATGTAGTGGTTGTTTAGATGACATTTTTGCTTATGTCTACATACTAAAAATCAAAGTAACATCTAATAAATACCATAGATAACATAATTATAACTCTGATAGTCAAGAAGTTTTGTTATTGTTGCAGCAGTTAGAACATTTGTTGAATTTCTTTTTTGAATAAAAGCATTTAGACCATGGTAAACAATTTTGCTGAAAATGCGTGTGTAAATATTGTGTTACACTACAAGCATGGTATACTCAAGATGATCATACTTTATGAACTCCTTACTGGCCCATGCCTGTGCTTGACAAGCATTAACTTCGATTTTGAAGCTGTAATACAAAAATGTGAATCCAAAAATTGCTAATGATGCGTTACTGTGAACCTCAGGATTCTTGTGCATATTGATGATCTAATGTCTGTGTTTTGTTGGCCAATGGTCTTTCTTTTAGATTTTTCCTGATCATTTTGGCTGCAGATGAAGCGAATTGTCCCGGGACTCCTAAACTATCAGGTTCAAAACATCTGGAGCAAATTTGTATTATAATGCAAAAGCAAGTACTGTACTGTGCTGGTATCCAGCTTTAGACGTATTCTGACAAGAGTAAGGAATCGGCATTTTAATTTAAAAAAAAAAACACTTTTGCTATGACTCAGTTTGGCCTATCAAGCAACAACTTTCCTCTGCAGGAGGTTGTTTTTTTTATTTTCCCTTTGGGTTCTGCATGAAAAATTAGACACTACCTGACATCTTTTTGCTCAGCATCCCCATGATAGTGCATCATCTATTACAGATTGAAAGCCCTTAGTCACGCTCACAAGGAAAGAAAGGGGTCCTGAACATTCTTTGGAAATGAGAGTTTATGCTCAGCTACTTGTAATTTTGCAATTCCCCGTACAGCTCTGGCCCCCTTCTTCTTCTTGTGACCCACCCCCCTCTTTAAATCATACTGACCTTTGCTAACCTCCCTCCTTTAACAGCCTTTAAGGTTGGATACACGGATGTGAATAGGTGGTATTTCAGCATACTGAGGGCACTAAAGAAAAGAGCTGGCTGGCTGGGGGCCAAATCCCCATGGTTACCCTGGAGCAGCAACTGCCTCTTTCCTGTGTGTGTCTGTCTGTGACTAAAACACCTCTGCTCTGCATGCAGGGGAGACCTGAAGAAGACAAGATGAGTTAGGGTGGCAATCATTACAGAGTGTTGCACACTTCTAAGCCACCTCAGTAAATAAGCAGCAGATTTATGCTTTAAAGTGAGCGCTTGCACGGGGCAGAGAAAGGGCATGAAATAATAAAGAAGCAAAACCCAGAAGCCACTAGTTCTTCTTAGGATCAATCCCATTCCGCCCCTTGACCCTCGCTTTTAGCCATTTCCCCTATGTTTCTGAGGGGTAGGGTGTCCCACCTAGTAGCCCCTATAAAATTAGATTTTACATGGGAACAAAGGTGTAGGTCCTGTGCTTGCAAACACGCTAATATAAAATATTTTCTCAATCATCATAATTAACAGCGCAATAAACACTGTAATGTCTACGTGTAAAGAATAGCAGTCAGTTTGAAATGTTTTCCTATATAAAAAAGTGATTAGAATATGTAGTTCAATGTATACCAATGCATTTTTGTTTGTTATCATTTCAGTTCTTCTCGTTGAGTGGAAAGAAGGGAAAAGATGAAGCATTTCTCTGTTTAAAATATTTTGTCTTCAAAACAAAGTACAAACAGCTGCCAGGGGTCTGCATCCTTTACCTTTCTTGCCGTCAGTCCAGCTAAAACTTGTTTAAAGTCATGACATTTTTAAAAAAGATAACTTTTTTTTAATATGTTTGATAAATATCTACTATAGGTAAATTTGTTGTCATTTGTAAAGAACCACCATTTTATTTTTTAAAAACGAGAAAACTTTTGTAAAAAGAGGATAGATACATTTTCTTCAATGGGATGCTGATATTTGTGGAAAATTATATAAAAAAGCGTAGTTTTTAACCTGATGACAAGGAAAGTAGATCTACAGAAATATTACTGGTACCTTTTTTGTCATGCTGTTGCGGAAATTGCAAAGGGTACATATGGCATTATATTAACATTCCTTCTTAACAAGCATTTCAAATAATGTAACCATTTACATGAAACAAAAGAATTTAAATCATATACAGGTACATCTCAGGAAATTAGACTGTAAATGAAAAGTTAATTTATTTCAGTAGTTCTGGTCACAAAATGAGACTCATATTTAGATTAATGACACAACATTGGATTCAAACCGAATGACCGTGGTGAACCACTTAACCTGAGCAAGCCGGTATGTCGCATTTGTTGTAAAACAGTAGCAACTAAACGCAGCAATGCAACACGGCACCGATGCAACTTTCCCAGCTGGGGGAAGAAAAAAAAACGGGCCATCTCGGTCTTCCTGACAGTTGCCAATCACTGGAGCGTTTAATGGTTTAATCTGACAGACTAAAGTAGCAACAGATTCGCATATGGCCTGCTGAGGCATCTGCTCCTATTTGAATGAGGTGCTTTTGTTGTTAGTTTGCACTTTTTGTTTATAAACCGGCAGTTTTGCCTGTTTTCCCTGTCTGAGCTTAATGATTAATATTTTTTGAAGGGTAATATTGTTTACAGAGATTTCATAATCCATTTTATTTATTGTTTTTGATTGTTTATTTATTTTGGATATTTGTCTTCTAGTGTTAAATGTTAAAAGTTTATTGATCTTTAAGAGGGTGTAGCTACTTGCATTATTATGCCATTATCATTAAATTAGTTGAAAATGGTCTCCAAACAGCTGTATAATTGTTTATCGCAATTAATTCTGGGACAATTTATTGTCCAGCAAAATTTGCCATCGTGACAGGCCTACCAGAAACAATATCAAAAACATCATAACTGGGCAAAGGAGAAAAATCACTCAGTATTCCAATGCCGATGGTCCACAGTTTAATATACATTTTTCATAACATTTTCCAAATCAGGGTCTTAGCAACTGCAAGAAGAGTGTAGAGACAGAAAATCTTTGTTGCATGAGGTCCAGTGTGAAGTTTCTCCACTCAGTGAAGATTTCAGGAGCAATGTCATCTGCTGATTTTAGTTCACAGTTAGCATAGTCATCCACCAGGAAATTTAAGAGCACTTCATGCTTGCCTCTGCTGACAAGCTTTATGGAGACACTGATTTCATTTTCCAACAGGACTTAGGACCTGCCCACACTGCCAAACCTGCTGCAAGTTGATTCAATGACCATGGTGTTACCGTGCTTGATTGCTTGATTGGTCAGCAACACCGTCTGATCTTAACCCCATAGAGAAATTACAGTTTGGAGTATTGTCAAGAAGAGAATGGAGAACATCAGAATCAACAGTGCAGATGAGGTAATGGCAGTAACGCGGTTTAATACCTCAGCAGTGCCAAATACTCCATGACATACCTCACTGATGTAGTAATTCACGCAAGGAGCCCTGACCAAGTATTGAGCACATCAGTGTGAGCTAACATTTCTTAAATAAAGTCTTTTTTTCATTGGCGTAATGTGATATTCTAACTTTCTGAGAAACTGAATATTTGGTTTTCATTGGCTGTAAGCCAATTAAGCCGAATTGCTGAAATTCATTAACTTTTATTGAGATGTATCTGTTTCTGTATAATTCAGCTGGTGGTGTGTCAGCCTCTTTTAGTACCCAGAGCAAATGGGAGTCAGCCATAACTGGCCCTGACCAACAAAACCAGTTTCAATGCACATGTGCTGCCAGAACTTCAGTTGCATAATCTTGATGTGATGCTGATAACAAATGATATCACAGCATTCTCACAATAAACTGAAAGTAACATGTTGTTCCTTCAGCATACTTAAAGAAATCCAGAAGAGATGGTAAACCTGGATTTTTTTTTTTTTTTTTTGCACGAGAGATCGTTATTTCTTCTTTAGAGGTGAATCAAATCTGATAAGCACAACCACAGGGGACTTTTTTTTTTTTTTTTACAATAAACATCCTGGACCTAATCATTATCATCACTTATTTCCCCAAGTCTGACATCAGCAAAACAAAGGAATATATTCCAACAACATTTTATTCCAACAACCCAAATGCACCGCCATCACTGGCTATGACTCATGCAGGTAGCGATGAACCAGCCTGGTCACAATTAGACTTTTCCGCGCTGCTTCCACTTCCTTACCTTTGACTTGGCTCTCATACTCTGCGATGATTTCTTTATCCTTTTTGAACCTCGGCGTGGACATTTTCCCTCTTCTTGCGCTCTGAAGCTCGCTGGAAAGTTCTTGTTAAAAGTGTTTGTCAACAACAGAGAGGAATATCCTACAGCAGCGGACGCATCCTGCCCGGGAGGAATGGACGGCAGAGCCAGAGAATCAAAAATGACTATGTGAAGAGATTTTACTCCTGCAGTGAGGGTTAGAGAAAAAGAAACATGAGCCTTTACTACTGCAACGTTTCTCTGCTCTCTGAGATGGATACAGACAAGGGCCAATGCGCAATCCTGCTCCAAACCAATGAATCTCCGAAGCACGGCGCAACAGCAGCGCTGCAGAAAAACAACCAGAAAACAGTCGCGCAACTTTCAGGGGGTCTCCGTCAGAGAAGTAGCTCCAACAGTCCGATCAGGAAAATGCCTCGCAAGTCAACTTTAGTCGTAAGTGTGCGAGCTTTTCTGGTTCCCAGTCTGGGACACGCACACATTACTCCGCTCCACCCGATTGCTTTCTTTCCCTACGACGGTTTGTCCAGCACCACCTCCTCCACCTCTACCTCCAACTCCCAGCACGCTCCGAAGCAGACAGGGCAGGCCGAACTGCAGCAGCTGGAGGCAGGCAGGAACAGAGAGGAGGAGGAGGGTGGGTGAAAGGGATCTGCTCACTCTCCAACTCCCAGCCAGTGGACACCAGTGGGACTGACACTCATGCTCCCAAATTAAATATATTTCTGGACAGATTGTGCAAAGTACTTTCATTTAAAAAAAAAAAAAAGATTTGCAGAGTGCTTTAATTTCTAAGATGATGATAGTACATAAAGGACCAGGATCAAGGGAAACTTCATCAATAATGTTAATAGAAGACTGCTTTGACAATTAAAAATAAAATGTACACAAAGTCCCAGTGCTGAAGAACACAAAAAGCTCAAGAATAAAATACAGTCAGGAGCCCCAAATAGTGAAAAGTTTAGTTTTTCCTAGTTTTTTCCTTTCCCAACATTGACGCTACTGCGTCCTAAGCTAGAGCGCCATCTTCAGGCACAACAGGAACATATCCTTTTGTTAACCATTTACTTTGAGTTCATACACAGTTGACCTATATCTTTTTATGGGACAACTCTGAAGATATGATACTTTGGTAAGATGTAAAGTAGTCAGCGTACAGCTTGTACAATTGTGTAAATGTGGAAACTGTTCCCTCAAAATAACTCAACACACAGTCAATGTCTTAACTGCTGGCAACAAAAGAGTTAACTGAGTACCCTAAGTGGAAAAAGTCCAAATTGTGCCCAAAGTGTCAATACTTTGTGTGGCCACCATTATTTTTAACTGCTGTCATAAGTCCCTTTGGAATTCAAGGTGTTGGCAATTGTCTTATGGCCTAGGCCATCTTTATGTAGAGCAACCATGAGGTGCTATGTTGAACTTCCAGTGACCAGTATGAGAGAGTGAGAACCAAAACACCAAATTTATTACACCTGCTTCTCATTCACACCTGAGACCTTGTAACACTAACGAATCACACATCAGGGAGGGAATATGACTAACTGGGCACAATTTGAACATACACACTTTTGTTGCCAGTGGTTTAGAAAGTAACGGTTTTGTATGGATTTATTTTGAGGGGACAGCAAACTTATACAGTTACACCATATATACATGGCTTGGACAATGAAACTGAAACACCTGGTTTTAGACCACAATCATTTATTAGTATGGTGTAGGGCCTCCTTTTGCGGCCAATACAGCGTCAATTTGTCTTGGGAATGACGTATACAAGTCCTGCACAGTGGTCAGAGGGATTTTAAGCCATTCTTCTTGCAGGATAGTGGCCAGGTCACTACGTGATACTGGTGGAGGAAAACCTTTCCTGACTCGCTCCTCCAAAACACCCCAAAGTGGCTCAATAATATTTAGATCTGGTGACTGTGCAGGCCATGGGAGATGTTCAACTTCACTTTCATGTTCATCAAACCAATCTTTCACCAGTCTTGCTGTGTGTATTGGTGCATTGTCATCCTGATACACGGCACCACCTTCAGGATACAATGTTTGAACCATTGGATGCACATGGTCCTCAAGAATGGTTCGGTAGTCCTTGGCAGTGACGCGCCCATCTAGCACAAGTATTGGGCCAAGGGAATGCCATGATATGGCAGCCCAAACCATCATTGATCCACCCCCATGCTTCACTCTGGGCATGCAACAGTCTGGGTGGTACGCTTCTTTGGGGCTTCTCCACACCGTAACTCTCCCGGATGTGGGGAAAACAGTAAAGGTGGACTCATCAGAGAACAATACATGTTTCACATTGTCCACAGCCCAAGATTTGCGCTCCTTGCACCATTGAAACCGACGTTTGGCATTGGCATGAGTGGACAAAGGTTTGGCTATAGCAGCCCGGCCGTGTATATTGACCCTGTGGAGCTCCCGACGGACAGTTCTGGTGGAAATTCTGCTGTGATTTGGGCAGCCGTGGTTTTATGTTTTTTGGATACAATCCGGGTTAGCACCCAAACATCCCTTTCAGACAGCTTCCTCTTGTGTCCACAGTTAATCCTGTTGGATGTGGTTCGTCCTTCTTGGTGGTATGCTGACATTACCCTGGATACTGTGGCTCTTGATACATCACAAAGACTTGCTGTCTTGGTCACAGATGCGCCAGCAAGACGTGCACCAACAATTTGTCCTCTTTTGAACTCTGGTATGTCACCCATAATGTTGTGTGCATTTCAATATTTTGAGCAAAACTGTGCTCTTACCCTGCTAATTGAACCTTCACACTCTGCTCTTACTGGTGCAATGTGCAATCAATGAAGACTGGCTACAAGGCTGGTCCAATTTAGCCATGAAACCTCCCACACTAAAATGACAGGTGTTTCAGTTTCATTGTCCAACCCCTGTATTTATGGTGTGCAACTGTTTCTCAGGAGCTGGGCTTGGCTTATTAGTTCCATTGGAAGGAACACTTAATGCTGCAGCATACCAAGACATGGCTACTTCCTGTTTCAACATGAGTCAACCAGAGCAAAAAGCAAGGTTCTTAAAGACATAGATGAGCAAGTTTGGTGTTTATACATATATCTTCACTTTAATGTACCGGCTGCACATTTTAATTAAAGCCCTTAATCAATCCTCTTTTAGATAACACTCCACTTTATTGAATTGCACATTTTTAAAAAGTCCATGCAAGGAAGAACTAAAATAAATAGAACAAAACCAAAACCCCCAAATAAACAAATGTTAATGTCGATCAGAAAAACAAGACATCTCACATCAATAACTTCATGTCTAAGCTTTCTCATAATAAAAAATTAATTGTATTTAAAGGTTTTCTTTACACAAAACTTAAAAGCACATCATTGTTTTTTTCATACATAATGTTTAGTATTTTTTTTTTTTTTATTACAGTTTCCAGTGCAAAAAACAAAGATACAAAACATAATTAAAATAAAAAGAGGGACTGTGAAATGCAAAGGCAGCTTACAATTTGTGATTTCTAAATGCTTGTACATTCCACAGCTGTAAACATTTTAATTAAAATATACTGAGTTTATACTAATAATGGCAAGTTTTACGATTTAACCACAATGTTTTTTATTAAACACCAGCCTCAGAATACATCACTGCACATCAGCAAGTTCACTATGTCAATAGTACATCACTTTTTGCTACAAACAACAGAATAAATGAAATCAATATTTAATGTTAACCATGTTGAGATTTAAAAGAACCAGTTAGACAGTTTTGAAGAAATTCTCTTCGATGACCTCTGTGAATCTGTTCTTCATCTGCTGACGAAAGCCAGAGTACCACTCAAGCAGCCTCCTCCTCCTATCCACCCTCTGCTCCTGGCTCATTCCCCTCTCCCTCTCCAAGATGGCCGGGAGTTCCCTCCAGTCGTTGACGAAGATGAAGGGCGCCCCCGCTGCTTTCAGGAGACGCAGCGGGGAGCCGGGACCCGCTGCGCAGTTCCCAGGACTGAGAACATCTTCCACCACGGGCACCGAGCCATACGAGCATGCCTCATAGATGCGGTAGCACTCCGTGTTGATCCCCACCGGGCAGAGAGTGAGCTCGCTCTGGGCCAGAGCTGTCTGATAGCGCCTCAGACTATCGGCTGTTTCCTGGGAAAGCCACCTAAGGCATGGAGGGAGAAATTTGAATCTGGACAGCTGATTACATCAACAAAATATGCATGGACCACCTGACAAAATATGCTTTGAAAAATCAGGTAAATATAATTTTGCAAATGATAACAAAACTGGATATCTTGTGATTTTTAAATGTTTTTATTCAAGAGCCTTTAAATCATAAACTGTTGGCATCGGGAAAATTTACTACCTGAAGAGGTGAAGGTAAAAATTTAACACCATAACTTTAATATGGTGGGCTATAAGCGGCAAAATTGTACAAATAAATAAGTCATTGAATAAATATAAATAAACCACAATTTAAATATGAATTCACTATATGTTTAAAACATAGGGTCTTGAAAACATTTCACCCCTGATTCCAAAGGTTTCTGTACTTCTTAAAGTCTTTGTACAAAACATCAAAAAGGCTTTAAAGTGAAGCATCTTCAAGAAAAACTCAAAAGTCCTGTTGGCTTTTATTTAAGCACTTAGCATTATCAATGTTTAAACTTGTAAATGAAAGTTATTTTACAACATTAAAAGGACAGGAAGCAAAGGAAGAAATATAGTTACGATTAAAAAAACAATTTAAGCCTTCTGTCAATATCAGGGTTTTTTATATAAATAATCCGGCCTTTACAAAGTTCTACAGTTAGTTTAATCTAACCTCAGGTGTACAAAACCACACATCACAACTTCCACCAAGTTATTATTTATGATGCAAAGAGGAAGGTAAAATGAAAAAAAATTGTGAAAAATGAAGTACAGTCCAAAAGTTAACAAGACAAAGAAAATATGTGCAACCATGGAGGTTAGAGGGGGGGTACTATTACTTTATTAAGACTGCTGGCATCAAGGGAAATGTCTTTTTCAGCAGTCCACCCCCTAAATGCATATGATACAAAATTAGCATTTTCTTCCCCAAAACCATACATTTCTCACATTGATTGTGTTCTGTTGTTTGCAGATTGTTGTACTGAGTTTGGATTTTCTTCAGTGCCTCCTGACTTATGATCCCAGCCAGCCAGAGGCTGATTAAATATATATTCTAAACCATGCTATAAAAACTATGCAGCAGAGACATCTATAATACAAGTAACAAAGAGATCGAAATTAAAATGTTCTGGTTTGTTAATTTATAAAATAGTACGTAAAGACCTACTTTTCCCTGGCAGTGGTGAGGCATTCCTTATCTAGGCCAGACTGTCTTAGCACATTCATCAGTGCTTCCCTGGAGGAATTTTTGTAAACAGTACCCAGGAAGTTGCAAAGGTATGGCCGGTTGGAAGTTATCAGCTGTGCATTAGGCCTGATCACAGGAAACTCTCTGTATCTGCACAGAGACAAAAAGACAACAGCAGCGGAAATGTTATGCGATTATTTCAGTTAAGACAAGCTCACACAACTGGATGTGCCACATATAAGATTAGTAAGAAATGACATACGTGGCAACACCGAGGGGCCACTGGAAGACATCCTTGTCGTTGACCCACGGGCTGTCGTAGATCAGGAACAACAGATCTACAAAGCCTCCGTTTCTCTTTAAGTGTGGGGCAATCCAGTCGTTGTTGCACTGCTCGTTGCCCAGCAGGACCACAGCCACATGAGATATCGTATTGGACTGAACCAGGGCTTGAACATGCTCCAGCCACCTTGTGGAGTAAGAGACCTTCTGCTGTTCGCGGCCGTTGAGAACCAAAATCAGGCTGTTCATTTCCAGAGGAACGTGTCCCTGAACAACCGCTGGGCCGGTGTAAAAACTGAGCACAGAAAAGTGGGTAAGTAACGAAAAAGAATAAGTTCATCTGTTTTCATCTGTCTTTTTTCCAGTGGTCACAATTGGAAGTCAAGTCTGTCGATACAAGACATGTCGACTCTAAATATCTCATCAGTGAGTTTTACCTGAAATCGACTTTTCCTGACTGAAGCTCCCCTTCCCTCCACTGTGCTACCTTGTCAGTTGGGTTAAGGGGTCCTTCTAAAATATGTTCCCAAAGGTACAGACCTGAGGAGAACGTAACAAAACATTTAACGTGTGCATATATATATACAGTACAGACCAAACGTTTGGACTCACCTTCTCATTCAAATAGTTTTCTTTATTTTCATGACTATGAATATTGTAGCTTCACACTGAAGGCATCAAAACTATGAATTAACACATGTGGAATTATATACTGAACAAAAAAGTGTGAAACAACTGAAAATATGTCTTGTATTCTAGGTTCTTCAAAGTAGCCACTTTTTGATTTGATTACTGCTCCGCACACTCTTGGCATTCTGTTGATGAGCTTCAAGAGGTAGTCACCTGAAATGGTTTTCCAACAGTCTTGAAGGAGTTCCCAGAGATGCTTAGCACTTGTTGGCCCTTTTGCCTTCACTCTGCGATCCAGCTCACCCCAAACCATCTCGATTGGGTTCAGGTCCGGTGACTGTGGAGGTCAGGTCATCTGGCGCAGCACCCCATCAGTCTCCTTCTTGGTCAAATAGCCCTTACACAGCTTGGAGGTGTGTTTGGGGTCATTGTCCTGTTGAAAAATAAATGATGGTCCAACTAAACGCAAACCGGATGGAATAGCATGCCGCTGCAAGATGCTGTGGTAGCCATGCTGGTTCAGTATGCCTTCAATTTTGAATAAATCCCCAACAGTGTCACCAGCAAAGCACCCCCACACCATCACACCTCCTCCTCCATGCTTCACGTTGGGAACCAGGCATGTATAGAGTCCATCCGTTCACCTCTTCTGCGCCGCACAAAGACACGGTGGTTGGAACCAAAGATCTCAAACTTGGACTCATCAGACCAAAGCACAGATTTCCACTGGTCTAATGTCCATTCCTTGTGTTCTTTAGCCCAAACAAGTCTCTTCTGCTTGTTGCCTGTCCTCAGCAGTGGTTTCCTAGCAGTTATTTTACCATGAAGGCCTGATTCACACAGTCTCCTCTTAACAGTTGTTCTAGAGATGTGTCTGCTGCTAGAACTCTGTGTGGCATTGACCTGTTCTCTAATCTGAGCTGCTGTTAACCTGCGATTTCTGAGGCTGGTGACTCGGATTAACTTATCGTCCGCAGCAGAGGTGACTCTTGGTCTTCCTTTCCTGGGGCAGTCCTCGTGTGAACCAGTTTCTTTGTAGCACTTGATGGTTTTTGCGACTGCACTTGGGGACACTTTCAAGGTTTTCCCAATTGTTCGGACTGACTGACCTTCATTTCTTAAAGTAATGATGGCCACTCGTTTTTCTTTACTTAGCTGATTTTTTCTTGCCAAAATACAAATTCTAACAGTCTATTCAGTAGGACTATCAGCTGTGTACTGTATCCACCTCCTGCACAACACAACTGATGGTCCCAACCCCATTTATAAGGCTTGAAATCCCACTTATTAAACCTGACAGGGCACACCTGTGAAGTGAAAACCATTTCAGGTGACTACCTCTTGAAGCTCATGAACAGAATGCCAAGAGTGCGCGGAGCAGTAATCAAAGCAAAAGGTGGCTACTTTGAAGAACCTAGAATATAAGACATATTTTCAGTTGTTTCACACTTTTTTGTTCAGTATATAATTCCACATGTGTTAATTCATAGTTTTGATGCATTCAGTGTGAAGATACAATATTCATAGTTATGAAATTAAAGACAACTCTTTGAATGAGAAGGTGTGTCCAAACTTTTGGTCTGTACTGTATATATATATATATATACACACAGGGGTTGGACAATGAAGCTGAAACATCTGTCATTTTAGTGTGGGAGGTTTCATGGCTAAATTGGACCAGCCTGGTAACCAGTCTTCATTGATTGCACATTGCACCAGTAAGAGCAGAGTGTGAAGGTTCAATTAGCAGGGTAAGAGCACAGTTTTGCTCAAAATATTGAAATGCACACAACATTATGGGTGACATACCAGAGTTCAAAAAAGGATAAATTGTTGGTGCACGTCTTGCTGGCGCATCTGTGACCAAGACAGCAAGTCTTTGTGATGTATCAAGAGCCACGGTATCCAGGGTAATGTCAGCATACCACCAAGAAGGACGAACCACATCCAACAGGATTAACTGTGGACGCAAGAGGAAGCTGTCTGAAAGGGATGTTCGGGTGCTAACCCGGATTGTATCCAAAAAACATAAAACCACGGCTGCCCAAATCACGGCAGAATTAAATGTGCACCTCAACTCTCCTGTTTCCACCAGAACTGTCCGTCGGGAGCTCCACAGGGTCAATAATCTGTTATTTCTTTCTAGGTGAAACGACTAAAGGAGCTACATCCATTAACATTTACTTTTCCTTCTCATAGAAAGTACTCCTGGATCAGTGCTTCTGTGTTCTCTTTGTGTCTCTGCTCTGTTCTCTCTAACCCCCAGTCGGTCGTGGCAGATGGCCGCTCACACTGAGCCTGGTTCTGCTGGAGGTTTCTTCCTGTTAAAAGGGAGTTTTTCCTCTCCGCTGTCGCTACATACATGCTCAGTATGAGTGATTGCTGCAAAGTCAACGCCAGTGACTGTCCACTGTCTCTACATGCTCATCCGGGAGGAGTGAATGCTGCAAGTCACTGACTGGATGCAATCTGCTGGGTTTCCTTAGATAGAAAACCTTTTTATCCAATTTGAATAAAAAACTAACTCCGACTGCACTGTTCAACTGTTAGTATTAATTGGAATGTATGTACTTGACTGTTGTGAAGTGCCTTGAGACAACATGTGTTGTGAATTGGAGCTATATAAATAAAACTGAATTGAAAACTGAATTGAATATACACGGCGGGGCTGCTATAGCCAAACCTTTGGTCACTCATGCCAATGCCAAACATCGGTTTCAATGGTACAAGGAGCGCTAATCTTGGGCTGTGGACAATGTGAAACATGTATTGTTCTCTGATGAGTCCACCTTTACTGTTTTCCCCACATCCGGCAGAGTTACGGTGTGGAGAAGCCCCAAAGAAGCGTACCACCCACACTGTAGCATGCCCAGAGTGAAGCATGGGGGTGGATCAGTGATGGTTTGGGCTGCCATATCATGGCATTCCCTTGGCCCAATACTTGTGCTAGATGGGCGCGTCACTGCCAAGGACTACCGAACCATTCTTGAGGACCACGTGCATCCAATAGTTCAAACATTGTATCCTGAAGGCGGTGCCGTGTATCAGGATGACAATGCACCAATACACACATCAAGACTGGTGAAAGATTGGTTTGATGAATATGAAAGTGAAGTTGAACATCTCCCATGGCCTGCACAGTCACCAGATCTAAATATTATTGAGCCACTTTGGGGTGTTTTGGAGGAGCGAGTCAGGAAATGTTTTCCTCCACCAGTATCACGTAGTGACCTGGCCACTATCCTGCAAGAAGAATGGCTTAAAATCCCTCTGACCACTGTGCAGGACTTGTATATGTCATTCCCAAGATGAATTGATGCTGTATTGGCCGCAAACAGAGGCCCTACACCATACTAATAAATGATTGTGGTCTAAAACCAGGTGTTTCAGTTTCATTGTCCAAGCCCTGTATGTTCTCATGTAATGGTTTTATTTATTTTCATGACTATTTACATTGTATGTAGATTCTCAAAACAGTGAATGAACACATATGGAATTATGTAGCAAATGAAAAATTGTAAGAGAACTTTAAATATGTTTTATATTTTAGAATCCTTAAAGTAGCCGCCCTTTGCTGTGATGACTCGAACATTAACCTTTGGTCTTTCTTCTCTCAATGAACCTCTGTGAAGTTCTTTCAAGACTCTTTGGGAAACCATTTCAGGTGACCACCTCATGAAGCTCAGAGAGAGGACACCAAGAGAGCAAAGCAGTCATCAAAGCAAGATGAAGAATCTAAAATTATTTCACACTTTTTGTTTACTATATAATTCCACAGCTTTGTTGCATTTCTGAGAATCTCCAATTGAAATAGTCATGGAAAGAGACCCATTAAGTGAGAAAGTGTATTAAAAACTTTTGACCGGTAGTATATACACTGCTCAAATAAATAAAGGGAACACTTAAACAACACAATATAACTCCAAGTAAATCAAACTTCTGTGAAATCAAACTGTCCACTTAGGAAGCAACACTGATTGACAATCAATTTCACAGCTGTTGTTCAAATGGAATAGACAACAGGAGGAAATCTTTGGTGATTAGCAAGACTCACTCAATAAAGGAGTGGTTCTGCAGGTGGGACCACAGACCACTTCTCAGTACCAATGCTTTCTGGCTGATGTTTTGGTCACTTTTGAATGTTGGTGGTGCTTTCACACTCGTGGTAGCATGAGACGGACTCTACAACCCACACAAGAGGCTCAGGTAGTGCAGCTCATCCAGGATGGCACATCAATGCACGCTGCAGCAAGGTTTTCTGTGTCTGTCAGCGTAGTGTCCAGAGCCTGGAGGGACTACCAGGAGACAGGCCAGTACACCAGGAGACGTGGAGGAGGCCATAGGAGGGCAACAACCCAGCAGCAGGACCGCTACCTCCACCTTTGTGCAAGGAGGAACAGGAGGAGCACTGCCAGAGCCCTGCAAAATGACCTCCAGCAGGCCACAAATGTGCATGTGTCTGCACAAATTGTTAGAAACCGACTCCATGAAGATGGTATGAGGGCCCGAGGTACACAAATGGGGGTTGTCCTCACAGCCCAACACCGCGCAGGACACTTGGCATTTCCCAGAGAACACCAGGACTGGCCCGCCCGTTCCCCAGACCTGAATCCGATTGAGCACATCTGGGACATCTTGTCTCGCTCCACCCACCAAAGTCACGTTGCACCACAGACTGTCCAGGAGTTGGCGGATGCTTTAGTCCAGGTCTGGGAGGAGATTCCTCAGGAGACCATTCGCCGTCTCATCAGGAGCATGCCCAGGCGTTGTAGGGAGGTCATACAGGTACATGGAGGGCACACACAATACTGAGCCTCATTTTGACTTGTTTTAAGGACATTACATCAAAGTTGGATCAGCCTGTAGTGTGTTTTTCCACTTTAATTTTGTGTGTGACTCCAAATCTAGGCCTCCATTGGTTAATAAATTTGATTTCTGTGTGATTTTGTTGTCAGGACATTCAACTTTGTACAGAACAAAGTATTCAATGAGAATATTTCATTCCTTCAGATCTAGGATGTGTTATTTGAGGGTTCCCTTTATTTTTTTGTGCACACACACACATACATGTATGCTTGTGTTACATGACCTGTTATATCCAACGTTGTGCTAACGTGCACCACTTTTACACTTCCAGTCTCCTGGCACTCTCTCTAGCCACTAATATTGTTTTTTGTTTTTTTGGCACTTACAGGTTTGTTATATCCAGAACTACACAGGGGCTACAAAACCACAATAGGGAAACATTCGATACATTATTTGTTTTGTTTATTTGTTTTGTTTCAATAAATTCAAACAAACCCATTTTTAACCAGAATAAGCAAAGCATAACAAAACTGACATTTTAAAGTTTAATTTTCATGTTATTCACAATTTGATTAAATTGTTACAATTTTAACTACAAATAGAAGTTATTAGTTAAGATGAATATTAATAGATTATTGAACAGTCAACATTCAACCCAAAGAAAACATCAGCTTACGCCTATTTTGATAATATACAGCTGTGGCTATACTCATCACGGGCATGAATATTATGTTAATTTGGGAAAACTAAAGATGCATTTGAAGTGTTGTTTTTTGCCACTGAAATTATCAACATAAAACTTCAAGGATTTGTAAAAGTCTGAATTTACTGTGGGTTTTTCTCCAATTCACACAGATTCAAAATTATTCTCCCAAGATTAGATCTTCTGTAGCAGATTAAACTTCAAACTTCTGCCATAATTATGGCTGGTCAGTCATTTTCTACCGCTTATTCCATAGTGGGTTGCGGGGAAGCTGGTGCCTATCTCCAGCAATCTATGGGTGAGAGGCGGGGTACATCCTGGACAGGTCGCACAAACAACCATGCACACACTCATTCACACACCTAAGGGCAATTTAGAATGACCAATTAACTTAACAGACATGTCTTTGGACTGTGGGAGGAAGCCGGAGTACCCGGTGAGAACCCACACATGCACGGGGAGAACATGCAAACTCCATGCAGAAAGACCCCCAGCCGTGAACTGAACCCAGGATCTTCTTGCTGCGAGGCAACAGTGCTACCAACTGCGCCAACTTGCAGCCCCACATTTGACAAACTTCCTGGCAAATTGGAAGAGTTCATTTAAACTGTTTGGTTTCCTGCCATGAACATGACTTTTAAATTACAACAATTATGTCTGGAAGGTAGTGCAGTGATATAAGGTCTATAAGCCTCTCAGTTCAATTCAATTAAATTCAAAAATACTTTATTAATCTCAATGGGTAATTAAATAAACGGCCAACATGTAAAGCTGGATTGATACACCTCTGTGTGAGGTGTATCAATCTATCTATATATCTATATAGATATATATTTATATCTATATAGATATATATTTATATCTATAGAGATATATATATATATATCTATCTATATGATAAAATGACCTACCTATGGCAGCTTTCCCCCAAATTTGAACCTTGTATCTTTTTGGTTTGTTCCTGTCAATTCGAGTCATGTACTGTTTGAAGGCCTGTCTCTTCTTGTTCAAAGCAGAGTTGTACTCCACCTCCTCATCCTCCCACGGATTCCACTCATCTGCAACAAACGGCGCTCCGCCGTCTCTAACACCACCTAAAAATGTACACGGTTTCACCATGTTAACTATACAGTATATTGTTTGGAAGCATCTTTAAACCTCGGACTAGATAACGGTTGTGTTTGTTGGAGTTACCCGCTGGTGCGCTGCTCTCTTTCTTCACAACCCTGTGAACGCGGGAGATTACTTTGTTGCTGAAGAACACATTATAAGCGGCATAGAGCGAAAATGCCACATATGCAAAAATAATCAGAAGAAACAGCTTTCTTTTGGGTATTTTCATTTTCTTCACTTAGCTCAGGTTACCATTGTGCGGCTAATCTCCGTAAATTTTGTACGAGGACCCTTGTTTACATCACAAGGACCCCTGGTTACAACTGGCTTCCAAAATTGCCTGACCTAAATGCGTGTTTGATTCTAAATAAATCATGACAAAATAATTACAGTTTTTATGTTTCGGATGTGCAGTTACTTTTTTGTTTGTTTGTATTTTTTGTTTGATAAAGTGATTTATTGAGGAAGAAAGAGGAAGGAGGACAATTTGGTCAAACACGTAACAGCACCGTTATTTACAGGAGTATTTCTGGGAAGGCAGAATAGAATAGTCCACTCAAGCTACGTGCAAGGTCGCGTCCCCAGCTGTGGGATTGAGGTGTTTTTATTGTTTGGGCAAAGATGATGTCCTCCGTCCTTCGCACCGGGGTCTTTTCCCCCTACTATCAAGTAACCAAACAAGGTGTTAAAAGCCTGGTGTTTCCTGGAGCAAAGGAGCTGCTGCCTGCTGCTGGTAAGGCCGAACAGAAACGTTAGCTACCGGTGTTGCTACTTAGTTTTGTGACGTAGCACCAAAAGCTTAAGAAACTTTGCTTATTAGACGCACTTGTGCAGTTAGTAAACGTGTAAAAATTGGTGACATGTTCCTTATAATATAATGTAACTGATTTACAACACTCTATAACAACTGTATACAGCTAACAGGATGTTGTTGTGTTTCTGTGTGTGAAATATGTGGCCTGAATAGATAAACGACCAGAAGTAAAAGTCACGACAAAAAAAACCAAAAAACAAAACAAAACTAATGTATGACCAGAGATAATGATAGCAGTTTCCTTTTTTTAAATATTTTGTTTGTACCTAAATAGTAATAACCATCATAATATTGACTTCAGGTGTTAAAAGTACAACTACATTAGAATAAAAAATGGAAAATTTTAGTTTTGAATTAGTTGGTAAAATGCAAAACTACTCGTTTACTTTAACAAGACAAAACCAATAAAATATCCCTATTTTATTGTCATATTTTGATGCATAATACCAAAGTTTCCCACTTTGTTGATGTAAAATAATGTTTAAATCAACAGTATTTAAGTTTAAAAAAGAAACTGATTTGGTCTTCTTAAGCTTAAAACAGGAACATAATTCATGACTCTTAAAATTTTGCTAAAAAAACATCTAAAGTGGGCTTCGCATTTCTATTTGGCTCCTTATACTCAAATACCCCATTATAAAATCCAGTGCCTTCATAAATCACCTAATTAGTAACTAGACTCAATCTGTGACCAATTTAATCTCAGTATTAATACAGCTGTTCTTTGAAGTCATCATAGATATGATAAAAAAAACATTAGTGAACAAAAAGCATCATAAGGGGGAAAAAAACAAACACCAGAAGGGTCAAGGATAAAGCAGAGTTCAGTTATGAAACAATATCCCACACTTTAGGTATCTCACGGAGGGCTGTTTAATCTATCATTAAAAACTGGAAAGAGCAAGACACAACGGTAAGACTACCGAGACATGGCCGTCCACCTAAACTGACAGGTTGGGCAAAGACAGCATTAATCAAAGAAGCAGCCAAAAGAGCTCAAATTAATGCTGGAGGAACAGAAGGGATCCACAGCTCAGCTAGGAGAACCTGTTGACAGGACAAGTAGTTCTCCAAAATTCTGACCGTTTTTGGGTGGAATGTGGAAAAAAGTCATGGCTGAAAGAAAACCACAAAAAGTCCCATTTGTATTTTGTCACAAGCAACGTAGGGGGCAGAGCAAGTATGTGGAATAAACATGATCTGGTCATATAAGACCACAACTGAGCATTTTAAAATGTTTGACAAATCATGAGTCATTTTCCTTCCACTTAGCAATTATGCATGTCTTTGTGTTTGTTTGTCACACAAAATGCATTGAAGGTTATGGTAATTTGACAAGGACATTTTTGCAAGACACTGTTGTTTGTATAATAGTGGACTTAAAACTTGGCCTAATCTGATGTCTATTAAATATGGATATATGTTGAATTTCATTAATATTGGTTTTATAGTTTGTTTTTGTTTTTTTACTTTGCCAGGAAAAAAGTTGTCTAATTTCTAATTAAACAAGTAGGTCTGTAAAATCAGAAAATAACTACACTGGGGTTGTGACCCTTGTAAAGATAGTTGTTGAAATTCAATGTTGACTTTAAGTTCTGTTTTTATGTGTCTTTATCTCTGCCCAGCTCCAGCAGGAACCCGCCTTGCCCACACAGACATCAAGATTCCCGACTTCTCCGACTACCGCCGACCCGAGGTTTTAGATCCACAAAAGTCCTCACAGGAGAGCACTGAATCCAGGAAGGCCTTTTCCTACCTGATGACCGGTGCAACCACTGTGATCGGCGTGTATGCGGCCAAGACGGTGGTCACCCAGTTTGTCTCCTCCATGAGTGCGTCAGCTGATGTTCTGGCTTTATCCAAGATTGAGATAAAGCTGAGTGACATCCCAGAAGGCAAAAACATGACCTTCAAGTGGAGAGGGAAGCCCCTGTTTGTCCGTCACCGCACAGAGAAGGAAATCGCGACAGAGGTGGGTGTGAATCTGGGAGAGCTGCGCGACCCCCAGCACGACAAGGATAGGGTACTCAACCCCAAGTGGATCATCGTTCTTGGAGTGTGCACCCATTTGGGCTGCGTGCCCATTGCTAATGCAGGAGACTACGGAGGTTACTACTGCCCTTGCCACGGCTCACACTATGACTCTTCTGGAAGAATAAGGAAGGGACCTGCTCCCCTTAACCTTGAGGTTCCCTACTACGAGTTCCCGGATGAAGAGACAGTTATCGTGGGCTAAGAGCTGTCTAAATTCCTCCCTCTGATAAGTTGATTCTATTAGTTTGAAGTGGTAGGGGGGGCATAATTGTGTGCTTGCTAATAAAAGGTTATTTGCAAATGCACCATTCAGTCTTAAGTGAATCTTCTCCTCACTCATCTTGATTTGTTTAAACCATTGCTTCTGCAGCACAGACATCAATAAAGTACCTAGGTAATACTCTCATTCGTCAGTGCTTGTACTTTAAAGTGCCTGTGACACGCTTTTTCCACAAATGCAGAAATTAAAAGAAAACATCTTAAATTTGAAGGAATTGGGCAGTAATTGACCTTTTAGGATTAAAGGCGTGATTAAAAAAAACCAATTGTGACACAAAGTAAGCATATTTCGATGTAAAATTCAGCAAATCCAAAGTCGCCCGGAAATTACGTCAAAGGGGAAGTCTCTGGTCATTCATTGTGTGAACGTCAACAATAAACGGTTTAGACAGAAGCCAAGTTGTTAAAAACACATTAATATGGTGAAATGATGGATTGCTGGTGGTGGCAGCAACAGCAGCCGTTAGTCTGCACTACGTTCCTCAAGTGAAGAGGATCAGAGCTGGAAAACTGACGAGTGACAGATGGGCTGGTCCCACCAAGCACAGCCAGTTGTGATCAGAGGACTTCTCAGCAAACTGCTTCGAACAAGAAACCTCTGAATTCACAAGAGAAATGATGTTAGAGGTCGGGATATCTGACAGGTAAAGGAGAATGTTGAAGCAGATGCTGTAGCCACGCTGTTCAGAGCATCTGATGTGAAAAGATCACTAAAGAAAAGGTCGTTGCTGCTGTTGCTAATCGGATCAAGGCACTTCCTTGTTGCAAATGTACATTTAGATATATGCAGTTATTCTTAACAATCCAAAATAATTTTTTTTTATAATATGAAATTACTATTACTATTATAATACTAACCATATATCTCAACAACTGTTCATTTCAGTGGCATGAATTTACTTTTTCAAATATTTTCTCAGTGTTTCCCTTTCAATAAATGTAATTGGATTTATCATGTAAATTCAACATCACATACACTTTAAGGTTGGAGTGACTTACAGAAGGGGAGAAAATGAACCCAGTGGAAAACAATATGTGGGCAAAAAGGGGCTATAACAGGAGCATAAGCATAGATGTGGAATTAATAACATCTAGGAATCTTTTTTAAACACCATCTGTAAACAGATGGCCAAGAGTTTTTGTGTAAACCCAGATTTAACAATAACACCCAAGTCCATTATGGGATGCATTATGGACTTGGGTCTCCATAAATCTAGGTAAAAAGGGAATTTATTTCTTATCTCAATTTTAACGGTTAAATTCATGGTATAAATTCATTATGCAGTGATATGTTTCAAGGATGTTTCTGTTCATTTTCACGATTATGGCTTACAGCAATAAAATCCCGAACTTCAGTATCTCAGAAAATGGCACTTAGTTCTACATCGGAGCTGTTTTTGCATCTTAGTCTTGACAAAAACCTCATAGATTCTCTGTTTTTAGGTCAACCAACCTTTCTGGCCAATATTCACAGTGATACTGTGTTCATTAAACCTGGTATTGGTACCTCTGGCAGTGAGGACATCTCTGTAAAGTTTGTCAGCAGAGGGAAGCAAGAAGCACTCTTAACATTTCCTGGTAAATGGCTGCAATGAATCTGAACTTGATAAAACCCAAGTGAATGCTTCCAAGTTAACTTGCCCCAAACCTTCAAATAGGCTTTACTTTACAATCTCTTCTAGGCCCTGGTTATCCCTGTTGATTGTGCACTTCTTTTCTACCACCTTTTTTTCTTCCGTTCAACTTTCCATTAATATGCTTGGATGCAGCACTCTGAACATGACATTTTGTTGCCTACTATCTATGTGAAGCATGTCAGTGGCTATCTGCTGGACAACTGTCAAGTCCACAGTCTTTCCCATAACATTTCTGTTATAAAAAATCTTTTTTTATTGGCTCTATTTGTTATCTAATTTTCTTAGAAACTAAATTTGGGTGTTTATCCGCTGTAAACCATAATCATAATTTTAAAAAAAATCAAAAACCCTTGAAATATATCGTCCTGTGTATACTTTGTAATGAATATAAATGCATTGGTTCCAACTGAATAAATGAAATATATCCCTTTCAATGACGTTGTGATTTTTTTAGATGCTGTATGTTTAACTTTTGAGCATTCTCATGATTAACTTCATTGATCAAAATCCTTAACTAAGAGAAGAAAATGAATAAAATGGTTATGTACATTAGTATAAAATCTAAGTAGGCATATTTTAAGTACTACTAAAGAGATTATTGGGTCAAATGTCAGCAGATGATGATTTTTTTACACTGGGAATAAGAAAAGATTTATTTATGTAAACTGAAGCAGTAATGTCTACCTTTTTAGTTTTATTGTAATACAGCAAAATGTACAAATTCACACTACAAAGCATATAGATTAGGTATATGTGTCAGTGTATACAACAGGAGTTTGGCTCATTTAATCTGTAAACTTCTGTGTAAAGTTCACAGTAAACTGCACAATGTGGAAGCGAGATGAGATGATTTTCTTTACCCCTTCAGTCAGGCCTTAAATTCCCCATGGCATTCAAAACCAGGCTGGTCTCTTTATCAGTGCAGACAAAGGCATAAAAAAATGTCTTCAAGTCAGAACAGTGTTTTTTATCATTTATCCTAAACATACAGCTCTGGTTTTTTTTTTTAAACAAAGTGCTACCCTGTAAGTTACTGATGTCAATACGGATTGTGTTGGCAATGCTGTGTTTTTACAATGCATTAACTGCAGGTTCTCCATCCTCTAAGCAACAGTTCATATTTTTCTTCAAAGGTGCCATTCCTCTGAGCCTGTAAGTGTTTGGGTCAGACCATTCAGTTCTCGGACTGACACTAATCCACGTAGTGCACCTCAGCCTGGAGCTCCTTAGTAATGTACCCGATAAGAGCCGCTGTAACCTGCTGCTTCAGCATGGAGTTACCCATCACCAGAGCCGTTAACTGAGCCAGGTCAGTCCACTGAATGTCTCCCAGGATGACCATGAGATCATCATGCAGCTTCTGCTGCTGCTGAGGGCTGAGCTCCATTATGATCTGAGGAAGTGGCCTAAACTGCCCACTGGTCAGCCAGCAGCCCAGGAGACCACCCACTGCACCACCTGGGGGAAAAGAAGGTTTTTTGACTCTGCTATGGAGAAACAGCGCAGTGCAGCATTAAATGGTCTGTTGTATTAAATATGTTTTTGGCTTACCCACAGCAATACCGAGAGGACCCCCAATTAAGCCTCCAGCGAAGGCAAGTCCACCTGCAGCTGCTGCTCCTTTCCCAGAACCTTTTACTGTGGACTTGATCTGCTGATTGGCAGATAGCTCACAACACAGCTTCATCACATCATGAATTTGTTGGCCCATGCTGTGGATCACAGGAGCAATTTTACACAAGACAGGATATAAATACATATAAGAAATTTGAATTTGATCTTTAAAGCTAAAATGTTTTTATCAAGACTTTTTATAGGATCCTAAATTTATGCTGAATTAGATTAATGATAAAAACCCAATTATTATTCTAATTGGTTCTTAAACGTTTAGTTTAGCAGAGGCATTAAAGTATGCTAGATATAACATGAGTGCCTTATAGAGTGGCTGCATGACTGATGGTACCATACAGATAAGTTCAAGTTAGCACAGTTTTAACACTGCAAGCAAAATTAAACCTCGTACTCGTCGTCTTCCGCTTTATCTGGGACCGGGTCGCGGGGGCAGCAGACTCAGCAGAGACGCCCAGACGTCCCTCTCTCCAGACACCTCCTCCAGCTCCTCCGGGGGGAGCCCAAGGCATTCCCAGGCCAGCCGAGAGACATAGTCCCTCCAGCGTGTCCTGGGCCTCCTCCCGGTGGGACGTGCCTGGAACACCTCCCGAGGACGGTGTCCAGAAGGCATCCGGTATAGATGCCCGAGCCACCACAACTGGCTCCTCTCGATGTGGAGAAGCAGCGGCTCTACTCCGAGTCCGTCCCGGATGGCCGAGCTCCTCACCCTATCTCTAAGGGAGTGCCCGGCCACCCTATGGAGGAAGCTCATTTCAGCCGCTTGTATCCGGGATCTCGTTCTTTCGGTCATGACCCAAAGTTCATGGCCATAGGTGAGGGTAGGAACGTAGACCGACTGGTAAATCGAGAGCTTCGCTTTTTGGCTCAGCTCTCTCTTCACCACAACGGACCGGCACAGCGCCCCCATTACTGCGGCAGCCGCACCGATCCGTCTGTCGATCTCCCGCTCCATTCTTCCCTCACTCGTGAACAAGACCCCGAGATACTTAAACTCCTCCACTTGAGGCAGGAACTCCCCTCCAACCTGAAGAGGACCAGCCACCCTTTTCCGGTCGAGAACCATGGCCTCGGACTTAAACCTCAAATTGAATATTGCTGCATGTTTTATTTGAACACAGGATGAAACATTACTAGAATTAAGATGTTACTAAACAGAGTCAGGATATATTATAAGAAAAGTAAAAATTCAGTCAGGTAAAAGGATTTTTAAGGCTTTTTAGTGTCCTTATTGTTTTGTGGTCATTGGGTACGAGACCCACGAGGGTGTCAGAGGGTGCCAGGAGGGTGTCAGATGATGCCAAAGAGACAAGACCGATAGGTTGTCATTCTCCATGTATTGTTCGAAGCTCTAACCTGTTACTCAATTGTTAGCTGCAGACGATGATGCAGTTATTGGCTGTTTCTTAACAAACATTTTTAAACCTAAATTCAAAGTCACTTCAATTGTTAAGAGGAAAATACTGACAGGCATACTTTTGTGATCTCTTTTGCTCAATAGTCTATAACTCTGCTTCATTCTGCATAGCTTGTCTGTGGCACTTAAATTGCTTCTTTTCTGTTTGTGTTCATGCTTTATAATTTATTTAAGATAATTTCGCAACATACAATACAACTTCATATTTCATGAAAGGATTTATTAACAGTAAGATAGATTATCATAGATTATCATAGTATCATGTATGTCATTTTTGGTCTAGGCTACGAAGACCTGCTTCAGTTAATAGTGTATTAAGAACACGTGATGCACCCTAGACAACGGCCCAATGCCAATGTGTAGGGTGTCTGTAAATTCTGGTGTGCAAGCGCAACAGCAAAAAAATAGAAACAGATAAAAAACAATTTTTGACTGACAGAATATAGTGGATTTATTTACCAAATGACTATAAGTTTTTATTTCTGGATATGCTGGAGGTATCAACTTGAAATAGTTGTCAGATATGCTGAACCCTGTTTAAAGTTTCAGTGATAAGCTTACTATATGGTCCAATTACAACTACAAATAAGTTAGACAGCTAAACTAGGACCACCTAAAACAAGATGAAATTTTCAAAATGCCTTTTGAAAACTGCGTATGTTGTTGCTCTCAAAGAGAGGAATATTGAATCCATTGTGCTAAAGTAATTATTCACCGAAACATAAGCTTTACAATGTAATTATTCGGTTGAATAATTACATTGTGCTAAAGTAACAATTCAACCGAAATATAACCTTTAAAGTGTGGTAAATGTTCTTTTTTTCACAGAACTTTTTTTTTTTTTGGATACGTGGTATTTATCTAAATGTCCAGCCTATAGGCCTACCTGGCAACCCTGCAGGGCAGGTATTGGATGTTCGAACAGCCAATCAATACAAAATCTAAAGGTTTTTGCAAGGTTTGAGGAAGACTAATTAGTCTTTGTGGACATTAAACAGCATAGACAAAGTATATGTACAACAGTGACCCTCGTGGCACCCTGTGGAACCCTCGTGGCCATGCAGGGACTTCCACAGAGTGCCAGTGTGTTTTTAAGCATTTATTTATGATTGTCTGTGAGTGACAACTCAGATTAGCCGCTCGTGCTGTATAATAAACGGACTGTTTGTGCAATAAGTCTTCGTCATCCTTTCAGGACGTCATACACACCCATAGTGCTATTTATTTTCCATCTCAAGTAAATACAGCCACCTTATGTCATGGGTCTAACGCTGTTTATTAAATAAAAACCAATAAAGACATCATCATTTGAAAGTATTTACTGACTAACGGGCAATAGTAACAATAACGACATCCCGTTTGCCGATAATGTGTTTATTTCTAGATGTATGACAACAGCAGCAACATATTTATATTAACTATTATTACTAATATTATTGCTATATATAATGAGTGGTTCAGAGCTCCTCTACTGGCATGGACATCTATATAAAAAGCAACACTGAATTTAGTATACCGTGAGCAACACATACACAACAAAAATACTATGGTGAAACTTGTTCAATGTTGCTACATGACTGTGCATATTACAATACATCTCAGGTTAACTTTTTAGTATTGTTATGGAAATGTTAGTGCCTTGCTTGATTTGCTCCTTGATACTCTACAGGAACTGACAAAAGTATTAGAACCCCTCTTTGTTGTTCCATTCTTCTTTGTTTAGTCTGAGAGTAATGGTTTGTCAGCCTTCTGCTTCACAGCTGTGTGAGATAATATGTATGCCACACTGTTAAGATTATGTCTAGGACAACAGGTCTCATGAGAGTCACCTTGAAAACTCTTGTAACTTATAGGAGAACTTTTACTTTGTCTGGTCAGAATGATTTGGCAGCACCACTGAGCACATCTCCAATGCTGTAAAATCCTTCTCTCTTGAAAGATTAAAATAAAGCTGATTCTGAGTGACATTCATGAGTCTCTGGATGCGAATTTTTCTACAACAGTATACTTTATAATACTTTTCTTGAAGAGAACCATACTGCATAATTTACCACAGCAGGAAGCTAAACAGACTGTGGGAGAATTTTTTGTTACCTGTCATAAATATAGCCTACCAGTAGGGGGTGCTAAAAACCACCTATCACAGGACAACCGCTAACAACCCTAACACCTATTTTAGCAGGAATTTCACTACAATAATTTAAGTATTTCTTATACCCGTTATCTATACACACACACACACACAGAGACACACATATATATATATATATATATACATATATATATATATATACATATATATATATATATATATATATATAATTTTACAAATAAAAATTTTACAACGGGACAGGTTTGAAAGTGATATTCACAGAAACTTAAAATATATGGTACCTACCACAAAGCAGTTTATATTTATTCAAATTACTTACTGATGAGTCAATATTAATACATCCGAAATGCATAATGATAAGGCAAAGGCTAATGTGTTATCTCTCCATTAACTACATCAGATCGTCGAGAGACACCGACAGTAGCATTAACCTTAGAGAAAATTAACAGCTTACCTTACTGTGGAATTAACTCTTCATTAATTAGCTTAGTTTATTAATGAAGGGTTAGGTTATTTTTCTTGTGGATTTTTTCACTGGATTCGGCTTTCTGTGTAAACATGACTCCTGAACTTTCACAGGCAGTATTCATGCCGCAAAGCCTGATGGGAGAAATTTTAATGCGACGTTCATGGAAATCCGTCAAATCCTCTGTGTTAAAAAGTCGATTTATCAAAGAATAGACATCTCATACTTAAAACATTATACTGCTAATGTTTCCTCTTGACACTGTAATTCTATTGCTGTCCTGATATTTGCAGTCCTGATACTGTGCTTATTTTAATCAGCAACTGAACACCTTGCTTCAGTGAAAAAAACAGGAGGGTAAATTCTATTCAAGGAATTTTTCTACCACAAGTTCACGACAAAAATACTATCTCAATGCGCTTTAAGAGATTCAATTCAATTCAGTTTATTTATATAGCTCCAATTCACAACACATGCCGTCTCAAGGCTAAAAAGGTGCAAAGTCAATTTAATTGAATCATACAGATATCAAGTCAAGGGCATACATTCCAACTGATCCTAGTTATGAAACAGTGTAGTCAAATTCAGTTTATTTACATTGGTTAAAAAGGTTTTCTAAAGAAACCCCAAGATAACTAGGTCCAATTTATATAGTTATATAGAAATATTACATTGAAATATATAATCAGATCAACCCTATTTAGATCATCGTATCATATCTTTTTTAATTTAACATAGAAATTACTCCTGGACCAATATGGATGTTTTTGTGTCTCAGTTGGTTTTGGTACTGAGCCGGATGCTTACTGTTAAAAGTCAGTTTTTCCTGTCTACTGTTGCCACATGCTTGCTCATTAAGAGGATTGCTACAAAAGTGACAAGTACATGCAATTGGCTAGGATACTTCCGGTGTTAGGGTTAGGGTTAGGCTGCCATGTGTTCCGTTTGTTTTACTGATGTTAGACTGAAGGCCATTTTGGCTGATTACAATAATCCCTGATTCCTCAGCCGAAATGTATAGATATATTTTTAACAACTTCTTTCGGGTAAAATTATTCGGAAGTTATGCGCCTGGTAAAACAGTTCGTCGACACAAGCTGTTCACACAAACAATAATGACATTTCCGAGGGCAGTTGAAAGCAGCAACAGTTGAACGTTAAACACAGGGTTAAATTACAGATGAATTAAACTATAGCTTACTTATACACCCGGAATGACAGAATTGATCGACTGTAATTGTAGTGATCGACGATAATAACATAATTGTACACAATATGTTATTCCGTTTTACCGGTGGGACGTGAAAACGGTTTAAACTCAGTAAAGCAGAACCTTGTGATAAATATCAAGGAACAACTGTGTTACGTTAAACGCTGGGCTTTTTAATTTTGTTACAACAGGGTGACGACTGTTTACATTTGAGCATACATTCCTATTTACCCAGAGTACACCGGGACAGTACGGAGCAGCTGCGGAGTCAAAACTCCTTCATTTAGGTGGTTAAACGAAAATTGGAGTTAGCTATTTTCAAAATAAAAGCCTAAAACAATAACTATTTGAACAGGTACGCCTGAGGTTTAGATTTAAATAAGCGGCCTAATTGTGGTGTTTTCTTCTCCACTGCTTATTTCTGGCATTTTCAGGTATCCCAATAAAATAAACCTACACAGATAAACACGTTATTTTTGTTTGAGAGGTTTTGACCTTTAAAATCATCAGAGGGGTCGTTAGAATCAGGGGTTTTAAATATTTTCTGAACAAGCAAATATTCAAAGGTGAATACTTGTGATTTGGATCCAGCTGTTTGTATCCAAACAACTGGATGATTTTCTGACTGGATGATACTTCTGATGATACTTCAATCATTTGAAAAAGGAGTTTTGGAGAATCTAAAACAGATAGGACAGTCGGCTGCAGGTTTTAGATCAGGACCAAGGTTGGAGACCAGCTTTAGAAGACATCCTCTAATAGACACAGATGGTTAAACAGTCAGTGGTGGAACTATCCTTCAGAGAACCTCTCTCAGGGGTGCCCAACTCTAGGAGTGGAAGTGGACCAGTGCTTGAGGACTACTATCCTGCAACTTTCAGATGGATCTGGATAGCTCATTACCTGGCCTCTGCTGAGCTAAATGACATGCTGATGAGGGAATTCAGCCATTTGAGTCAGGTGTGTTGGAGAAGGCATGCATCTAAAAGTTGCCAGACTGTGGTTCTCAAGGACTGGACTTGGGCGCCCCTGCTTTAGATAATATTCCCTGAAATTCCTCTGCAGGTTACATTGTGAGAGTGCAATTAATTTTCAGGGAACCCCTTGGTACACTGGTATCCAACTGCAGTCTTCTAGCAGATGTGTCCGTCTCTAACAGCTGATTCAAATGGCAGATTTACCTCACCAGCAAGTCACCTAGCAATGCAGAGCCCTGCTAATGAACTATATATTTGATTCAGATGTGTTTGAAAATATGCAGGACTCCAGCTCTTTCGGACTGACTGGACACCAGTCCAGGAGACCTTACAAGGCAACTGTGGCTCAGTGAGAAGAGTGGTCTTCTTGCAATCTGAAGGTTGTGGGTTCAATTCCAGCTTCCTTCTGCCACATTTTGCCACCGATCTGCGCATCGGTGTATGACTGTGAATGTGGCTGTAGTATAAATTGCTTTGAGTGGTTAGTATGACTGTAAAGGTGCCATATAAGTTAATTTACTATTCCCTGAAAGGTGCATTACGAAAGCTGTAGTTATCCTTCGGGAAACCTTTAAATGATATTCACTGATAATTCCTGGAAATTCACACAGTGAGTGTTTAACAAACCTATTGAAAAGATTAACAAACCCATTGAAAAGATTCCCTAAAAATTAGGATTACGCTGCAATACCTACACTTGACCTTTAGGGAATATTTTCTACAGCACTGTTTTTCAATCCTGGACCTCAAGGCAAAGTGCCCTATATGTTTTAGATGGTCCCTGTATCAGAACACCTGACTGATTAACAGGCTTTTGCTGAACTGCACTCATCTGATTTAGGAGTGTTAAAGCAGGGAAACATCTAACACATGCAAGACTGTGTCCCTTGAGGACCAGGGTTAAAAAAACACTGCTCTACAGGTTTCTTCACGAAAGTTAAAGTTGACTTTTAGGAAACCTTTACAGAAGATTCATTGATAGTTCCCAGAAGGTCGTATTGTTAATGTTAAAACTAACATTGAGAGAATATTTAGAGAATGATTCCTGGAAGTTCTTTAAAAGTTAATAAATCTGCAACCTTCAGGGAACACTCAAGGTTAATGTTTGCTCGCTGCCTTCTATGGGAATTTTAGCATCATGTGAAGATGGCCATGCTTGCAACTGATTGTTTTTTATTTGGCAAATTTGTATTTTTTTATATCTAACTAATTTACATGTTTTGTATCTGTACATTTGTCCTTAATGTGTTTTAATCGTCCGTTTTTAAAGCTTCTGATGCAGTTAAAGTATTTTATTTTGAAACGTCTTACCGGATGTCCCTGATGTACTCCCGCCATGTTGACGTTGGAGTGCATGGCGCAGCGAGAGTGACAAGGACTGTTTTCGCTAATCTTTTGGATTTTGATAACGGCGGATATTTTTTTCGGGGAATCATGCAGAAATCCTGAAATGAGAGTGTGAAATGATATCACCTCCGGAAGTGTGGATATTCATCACTGCCTCATTGATGACTGCGTGCAGGACGCCTCTGAGGAAAGGCTGCTGGATTCATAAACACTTCTTTAGGACTCACATAAACCCCTGAGCTCTGTTTTGTGGGTCACATAACGCATATTTACCCCGTTTGCATTTGGGTTGACAATGGCTGAAAAAGGTAACACAAACATAGATCATCTCGGCGGAGTTGTCAGGCTCAGAGAGGAACACCAAAAGGTAATTTGAATTGTTGACTCGAAGCAGTTTTGCTTTAGGTGTTAGCAGAGCCAGTTCCTAACCACGCGGTTGGATCAACTCGCGGTTTGTTTCGGATCCACGCGTGGATCTGCTTAAATGTGCCCTGTGCACAGAATAACTCCGTGATTTGATTCCTTTCTTTTTTCATACTGGTCTTCGAGAAGCTTCCTGCTTTTGTGCACACGTCCAAGATTCATTTAAATGTTAAAGGGGGGCGTGTTCGGTTACTTCGGTTTCTTTTCACACATGCGATGCTTCTGTAGTTTACACCTGAAGGGCTCGCTGGGTTATGTAGTCTTAATATTTGTGTTCAGAGTCCAGCCAGGTGAAGGTTGGGGTGACTTATACCCGCCCCCCACATCACGTTGAATTCATGCTGCATTCATTCGTCTTATTTAGCTCCTCCCTAAAGGGAAATTTCACTGCGTTTAATGGTTGATCTGTTCTGGTTTTAAATCTAAACTACTCAAAGATGTCAAACTTGTACTGGATTATTTTCATACTTATACATTCTGTAAAATACTGACTGTGATGTGGAAAAGCTTTATTTAGCTTGTTAAAATATTTGGCCTTTTTGACCTTCGTCTTAAAAACTATAATGGAAGAGTCGAACCTGAACAGTTTTCTTCTTTATGACAATTTCAATAAAATTCAGGTTCTGGCTTAAGAAACCTTTATTCAGTTTATGAAAACAAAGGATTTTAGGACCATTAGAACGGGTCTGTTAACGAAACCATTCGAGACGGACCAAAACAGGACACAGCGATTCAACACAGGCAGATTCTATAAAACGGTTTGTGAAACCCTTTATTCAAATAGTGAAAACAGAATAAGAGTTTGAGTTTAGTGAATTTTTTTAAAATTAAATTTCAATTTTACTCAAGTTAGACCTGATCTTATGTGGTCTCTGCCCAAAAAATATCTAGGAAGCAATGAACACATTTGTAGGGTCTTCTTGATTAGAAACAAGTTTTTTAATTGTTCATGTTTTGTTTTCACAAATGAATAAAAGTTTTACAATTTACAAACAGCGTTTTCTATTATCTGCCATTAGTTTAGAGCAGGGGTGTCAATTCCTAGTGCTCGAGGGCCGGCGCCCTGCAATATATAGATGGGTCCCTGGTCCAATTAAGCATAATCACTAGCTGAATTGCCTCCTCAGCCTGCACTATAGTTCTGCAAAATCCTGCTAGTAACCTAATTATTTAATGCAGGTGTTTTTAAGCAGAGCCATATCAAAATGTTGCAGGACACCGGTCCTCGAGGCCTGAAGTGTAATACCTGTGCTTTAAAGTAAGTCTGTCCAGGTTTGAGTGTAGATTTTAAACGGATGTCCAGGCCTGAAACCCTCTATCTAATTCCTTTAAAGTTTTCACAAATTTAATAAAGAGTTTATCAATCCCACACTACTTTATAGAATTTATCATTAGTGTATAACAATCCTGTTAAGGTTTGACATGCATAAAAGAGACCCCTCTTTTCGGTTTTTACAAATCGAATGAAAGCTTCACAGAACACAAACTGCTTTTATAGTATCACTGGTGTAGAATAAAGCTCTTAAGATTTGACATGTCTCGTTTTTAAGCTACACCACATATCAAGGCAACTTTATTTTTATTAATTTATATAGCACAGATAAAAGTAACCACAGTTGACCAAAGTGCTTCACATGGTAAAATCACTAAAGTTTTCCTTTTTTGTTTTTACAAACTGAATAAAGATCAACAAATCACACTCTGTGTCCTATAAAATATATGTATAAAATAATGAAGTTAATGTGTTACTATTTTAAAAATTGTAGTTTTCCTTAGTGTGAAAAAGGTAATAAACTCATTAAATGCTGTGAAACAGCCCTTTGACTAAGAAGCTTCAAATCATATCCCAGCCTCAGTGTCAGCTATAAGTATATATATTTAGAAGGCCACAGGAATACATGATTTATACTTGAGGCACAACAGCACTATTTATTTCAGTGATAATAAAGGTCCTAATCAGTACTGTCTGCAGAAGCTTTGCAGTTCAGCTTCAGTCAAATCAAAGAGTTTGGAATATTTAGATTTTGTCTTAGCTGTGTCTCTTCCTCGTCTACTTCCCCTCCATGTTTGGCACATTTTCTGCTTTCCTGTATGTACAATTTCCATAACTGTTGCAGCGTATTTAGCTTTTTGATATAAGCAGCATTTGCAAATGCAACAAGTAAATATGAAATCTTTTATGGCTGCAGCGGAACCTCTGAGCCATATTTTAGAGCACTTCGTTGGTTTCAGGACAATTTGACAACAATAAAACACATGGAAGCGGTTTGTGAAGGGGGCCAGGGAAGACCAGTCATGACAGTTGTACGGCCTGGTTAACGTGATCCAAGGGCCTTAGTATTGTTTGGTTTCATAAATGGATGTTTCTAGAGAAGTTCCATATAGCTCTGAGGAGTTTTATTTTGCCATTTTGTGTATATGACCAATACTCAACAATGTCACAGAACCACCTCTAACCCAACCCATAAACTCCACGCTTTTTAAGACATTAACATTGTAAGCATTACGTGTTTGTTGGGCGACATTGGCATATAGGAGTATTAGTCATTAGGGGTAGTTGTCTTGAAATCTGAAACGTGTCGGTTCAGTAAAGCACCTGAAAGGCCCTTAACCCAAATCTGCCTCCCAATCTACATATCAGTGTATGAACATGTGTGCAACTAGTGCTTTGAGTGGTCAGTATGACTAGAAAAGTGCTATAAAACTTCAGTCTATTTACTCCATGTCTTCTTTGTTTTGGTGTTTTTCATTAAATGTTATAATGTCAATTTTATTTAGGGATGATTATTAGGTTGCTGTGTTGTCAAAAATTATTGAAGGAAGCAATTTATTTATGTTTTCCATTTTAATGTTAAAGTTGACATTTACAAGTTTACAGTTGGAAAAGTTATCAAAGAGGTTGTAAAAAAGAAAAGTTTTAATTTATTTCTCTAAAGCTGACCTAAATCCAATATGGCCGCCTTGCATAAAAAAACTTTGTAACAACAAACAACGACATTAAGTGTTTTGTGCCTCTGATGGTTTGTATTCGAATAAATCAGTTACACAGTTCTGTATGACCTCTGCTGAACACCTTGTTTGGAGTAAGAAAAAATGCAGACAAAAACATTACTATTCCTCATAGCATTTGGCCTGTTGATTGAGCATATTAGGAGAGAAATCTCACAGATTTTCCAACTTAGAAAGACAAATATTCTTTTCAGTGCCACTAAAGGCAGTCCAAGTACCACCAGTGACACATGAGCCTCAGTTTGAGACACAGGAAGTTAAACAATCATCATGATCTTTACTGTTTGTCCCAGGAATTGGGGTAAAAATCGGACTCAAACATAAAAAATCGCAATCTGTCGAAGGTTGCTTGTCTGTCAAAGTGTTTACATCTGTTAACTGATCAGTTCAGTTCTTGTGCCTTTTGTGATGTCATTGACTAAATACTCTACTGAGGGAATTGTTTTTTTTTTTGTTTTTTACTTTTTGAAGTCCTGCAATGGAAATCCATATTTCTTTACCTGGTGTGTGTTTATTGTTGCTATGTAGATTTGTTGGTGAAAAAGAAATACACCATTGGATAGACTGTTTAAAATTTTTACAGTACTAAAAATTGTAAACACCCCCTCATGATGATAACAGGAGTACAATTTTTCTTTAGGCCAGATTTATGCACACTGTGTTGAAACAAACTAATTATTTATCCTAAACCAGGTGGTGAAAGAATGCCAAAGTCGGATTCAGCACTGGTAAGCATTATTAAAGTCTTTAAAAGATGTCGTGTGGGAATATGTTTACAATTTGTCTTTATCCTGGCAGAATACTTACAGTTGTCCTGTGAAAAGCCATTTGCTTCCATGTGCAAAACTTGAAGGAAAATAAATGAAAACTGAAGTGTTTGATCCAAGCTGAGAATTTGTAGTTGTCCTTTCAGCAATTAAGGTAGGGCTGTCCAAAGTGCGGCCCGGGAGCCATTTGGGGCCCTTGGAAGGATTTTGTGTGGCCCCAACCGTAATTCAAGAATGGTACAAATTTGGTCCACCAGGTTGTTTATGCAGAAAAGACATTTTTTAGGGTAAGAATTTTCCACAAAATCATCTTAAAATTAAAAATGATGTGTACCACACAGTATTCGTCCTTTAATAACCACGTTTTTTAACTTTCATTTTAAGACATTTAAAAGCATGTCAATGCTGTTTTTTTGGGTATGCCTCTTTTTCAGCAGGCTGAAAAATGATTCTCTGCTTAGATCTACATTTTCCAGAAGTCTAACAAACCGTTTATCAGTTCAGTTCATTTCAGTTTCAACCAGGACCACAAGTCCTGGCTTTGATGTCCTCACTTTTAGTCTCCCTGGAAAGTTTCTCCAATATCTGAGATATCTAAAAAAAATGCTCATGTCCATTTTAAGGGATTTTGTTGGGGGTTTATTTTCCCGATTAATCCCAACCTGGTGGCTTAAAGTGACCATGTGGAAAGGATTTCTGCTGCAAATATTTGGAGCACCTTCTGTCTTGTACTTTTTTTTTTCTACCTAGCTGATGGGTTTTTAGGGTGCAAAGGGCAATGATTTCTGTGTAAAGGCTGTTGTCAGTTGAGTCTGAAAGTACATCTAATATAAATGTACAATAACTGGGTCTTCACCCTGATTTTCAAGGATGATTGTTCTTACATTGTGTGCTACAGCTTGCAGATGTGATAGATCAATTTTCCTTATCTGCTGGACAGTTTATTTTTTGTCCTGCTCTGATCTTTGCCATCTTGTTAGAAACAATAAAATAACTATATAACTCACCAAAGCCCCATGTTGTTGCACCTGTTGGCAGTAGTGTTGATTAAAGGATTTAACTCCTTTTCCTGGCTAGTTTTAGCCCTTAGAGTGCTGTGTTGTGCTCTAAGGGATAAAAGTTTGACCCTCAGAATAATGTCCCCAACTCCCCTGCTTTGTTCTTGATTTTATCCCTTTCATTGCTGTAGAAATAAATTCAGGGGCTGCATGGTGGCGCAGTTGGTAGCACTGTTGCCTTGCAGCAAGAAGGTCCTGGGTTCGATTCCCGGCCGGGGGTCTTTCTGCATGGAGTTTGCATGTTCTCCCCGTGCATGCGTGGGTTCTCACCGGGTACTCCGGCTTCCTCCCACAGTCCAAAGACATGCCTGTTAGGTTAATTGGTCTCTCTAAATTGACCTTAGGTGTATGAATGAGTGTGCATGGTTGTATGTGTGTTGCCCTGTGATGGACTGGCAACCTGTCCAGGGTGTACCCTGCCTCTCACCCATAGACTGCTGGAGATAGGCACCAGCTCCCCCGCGACCCACTATGGAATAAGCGGTAGAAAATGACTGACTGACTGATGACTAAATAAATTCTAAAACATAAATCATGTAGTCAAGTCAAAGTTTTTGAAATATAAATGCACTGGCTACGACCAACTCAATGCATTAAGGCATTAATGTGACTTTGAATATAGCATGGTTATTTTTGCCAGACAGTTTGTTCCAAGTATTCCAGAAACTGCTGATCCTCTGGGATTTTCATGCAAACCATCTCTCAGGTTTACAAAGAATGGTCCAGAAGAGAGATTATCCAGTGAGCGGCAGTAGTGTGGATTGAAATGCCTTGTTGATCTCGAAGGCTAATGGGCCGACTGATTTGAGATGATAGAAAGGCAACTGCAGCTCAAACTACCAGTCGTTATAAACCAAGATATGCAGAATGCCATCTCTGAACTTACAACACTTTTAAGTAGATGCTCTACTGAACCAGAAGAACACACTAGGTGCCACTGCTTTCAGTTAAGAAGCGCACCAAAATTGGACCATGAAAGATTAGAAACACGTTGCCTGGTCTGATGTCTGCCTCCCTCTCTCTGTACAAATATCCGGCATAATTTTCTATTTACGTTTTATATTCACTCTGGAAAGGAACAGAGAACTGTTGATATTTGAGTCAAGAAAAAAAATTATTTTGAGATGAAGACCCTGTCTGTGTGAGGAATCCTATAAAAAACAAAGAGCCCATTATTATGCAAATAGAGCAAAAAGCACTCAAAGCTGTGCAATTATACAACTGTTTGAAACGAAGCGTTTCTGAGCTTTTAATTTTTCTTCCCTCCCATCGTTTCTGGTCATTGCATCCAGTTGTCTTTCAGTTGTATGAACACACAGACCCGAAGGAAATGTTGACTTGATTAAAGGATTTGAGATGCACCCTGTGTGCAAACATTGGAGGACAGTGGAGCTCTTTACTCGCATATTAAACTGAATCACCACTGTGGGTGCTCCATGAATCTCTACAAGCTTTAGAAAGGTGCAGGTCTGGTACAGTAAGTACTTTTTTATTGACTCGAGTGTATTCCCATCAGTACGCCCATGGGTATGGATTACACTTTGAATTTGAGTAGTTCTGGCAGCAAGATATAATCTTATGTGTTAAGTCGGCCTACGTGGATATTAAAATATGACAGCCTGGAGTTCAACTTGTTTTTCTATGTGTTTTCCTAAATAAACTTGCCTGTTTATGTTTAAGGCTGTTGTGACAAATTCACTTACTGCTTAATAAAACTTATGGACAGACAGACAATGTATACATAAAATGATGTCCTTTCCCCTCCTGTTCACTGTATTTGCCCTGTTACCGGCACATATAACGCCTAAAAAGACTCTTCTCCTACATCAATGCTGTGACCTTTATATGCAGGAGTGATTTGACAGAATAAACTGCAGCTCAGTTGTATATGCATGAAGGTGGTGGCTTTAACTTTAAAAAGAGCAATTTGGGCACATTTGGAAATTAGGCTATTAAGATTTGTGAAGGCATATTATTTTCATGTGTATTAAGAGTTGTGTATAATTATTTTTAATACTTATTTAAATGTAAAATTTTTCTTTTTTTTATCTTAAAGACTTAACTAAATCTTTAAAATCCAAACATGTCAAGATTCAAGATAATACGAGTTTGTATCCCCTGTTCACAGCAGATGTATTGGTCTTTTATCTTTTGTTATATATATATTTTAAATTTTTCAGTTCAACAGTACCTCCATTCATTTAGACCAGGGAGGTCTCCAAACCTTTTGAGCTGTGGGCCAAAATCGTCAAGTTGAAAGTACTCGCAGGCTGCAAAAGTTACATTTTTATTAAAACTGCAAAAAAACATTTGATTTTTATCAGCTCAGCTGTAAACTATACAAGCAATATTTTAATTAAACAAAATAGTCTGGTTTATTAGATCAGGAATATATAAAACATTGTAGGTCTGCAGAATAAAAAGTCTTGATTGCTGTAAAAAAAAGGCATACAATATATGTCCTAAATGTGTTGGGTTGATTGTTTTCTATTTATTTGGTCTAGAATCCGTTTTGACCACATTTGTACCATTCTTCAGTCGTGGCCACATAATATCATTCTAACCCTGTGTTACCAACCTGCAAATGAAGGTATTACATGATTATCCATATTCAGGCATCAAAGCACATGTCCCTGACTTTAATATGATTTTTGTTATTTTATAGTTGTCTTTAACCTAAACTAAAAGTGCATTGATTTGACCTGCCGATCACCAATCAGAGCTGATAAAGGGAAAATTGGGTCTCAGTTCGACTGATTGGTCCACCATCAACTACAGCTGTAGGATTTTGCTAAAAGACAAAGTTCATCATTTAATGTAATCCTTTTCTACAAGGGAAAGCATCATAGGTTAGCTTTTTTTGGTATTTGCCTTGATGTGGAGACTTGGTCTGAAGTTTCCCTTTCCAGCTATAAATAGTTTACATTGAACTGAAAAGCACTTCAGGGCTGCAGTTTGCTGCACAAATTAAAACTTTGCACCAAGATGTTCATAGATTTACAACAGGGCCCAAACCTTTAAAGCTTTCTAAAGCATTAGCCCTTGCCTCTCTTACTTTTAAACAGCCTCAGTCAGTTTTTAAATTCAACACTCCTCCGTTTTGGTAGAAGTGGTGTTTGGAATTCATCTCCCAAAAATAGAGAACAGTGACATCTTATGGTGATAACAGGCCTATTGTGTGTATATGTATATATACATATATGATGATGATTGTCTCCTAATGCATTTAAATATTTGTGATGGGTTGTTTGAACACTTTTACAGGAAGAAGGTGTTAGGTGATTATGAAGCCCTTGATGATCGCCTCAGAACTCTCCCTGATCAGCTGTGTTATGAAATCATGGTGAGTGCAGATGCTGTGGAAATCATGCTTTTACACAAACTGAGTTAAAGTAGCTCCATTACTGAAACTTTCTTCACTTCGTTTTTGCTCTACTTTTACACCGACTCACTTCCCCCTGCTTCATTTGGCCTCCTTTCCTTTGTTCTGCTCTTTTCTCCCATCCTCTGCTCTTTGAGCAGGTGCCATTTGGCCCTCTGGCCTTCATGCCCGGGAAGCTCGTGCACACCAACGAGGTCACAGTGATGCTGGGCGACAACTGGTTCACCAAGTGCTCCGCCAAGCAAGCTCAGAAAATTATCGAACACAGAATGAAGCGTGAGTGTCATTTCCTGTCATTTGGGATGTTTTTTTTTTTTTTTTAAACTAGTCTTTCAATGCAGCTGCTCATCCACCAGAGGGCGGGTTTGCATCATATGTAAAGAGCTTGCCTTTTATTTTATAATGCCTTGAATTCGTTCTGGAGTTTGAAACAAAACTGTCTCTTAGCTGTGCAATGTGTTGCTGTAAATGATATTTGCAGAAGCGGATTTGCTATTAAAGGGTTGCGAGCTGCAAGAAAAGTAGCAAAGGCTGTGCTTTTTTTAAATTGAAGTTCAGTGATTATAAACAGTACACATTTGGTGAAATCAGGCTCTGTCACTGAATTTATTTGTCATTAGCGTTTGCAGTATAACAAAGATTGCTGCTTTATTTCTCGGTGCTCATTCTAAGTCTGAAAAATCTCATATCAAGTCAAATGGACCCAAGCAACGATCTCTGATGTGAACATTATTAGAATGTTTAGTGAAGCAGAAATGTGCTGCCACAGCCCCCCTCCACACTCCTCCTGACCCTCCCCACCCTGCTATTACAGAGCTAAGTGCTGTATTACAAACAGAGCTAGCTGAAATGTGTCAGACAGCGGCCGAGTTGTCAGGCCTTCTGTATTTGACCTTTCCTTACTTCCAGTTGATGTGCAGACTGGAGGGGCTCCCGATTGCCATGGAAACAAGGGCCCTCTGCTGCTATTAGTGAAAGGGCTTAATTGTTGTGAAGATTTAATGATCCGGAGTAGTATTCAGGGCAGAAGATGTTATGAACTGTTTGTGTCATCATTTTTCTTCCCTCTCTTCCCCAACGTGTTTTTGTTTTTAACGCTTTAGCCGCTGCTCGTCATTCAGCTGATCGTTTTATTTACACGCCATTGTTTGCTCACTGGTGTTTTGGTGCTCTCGCTTTTCTGATTCCGCTCACGTTCACCATGATGCATGTGTTTTCTCTGCAGACGTGGGAAGTCAGTTAGATGATGTGACCAAGACCATAAAAAATTTTGAAGCAAGAGTGGGGCTTGCAAAAGATCTGGAAACCATGTCGTCTGTATGTTGCATTTCTGCACACGTTAAATGTTATGCAAGACATAATTGAGGACAAATTTGTTGACTTTGACATTCTTGTGATTTAGAATAAAGGTGACTATGTCGACATCAGAGAGGAGGTCGGAAACAATGACTCGGCCGTCACAAAAGGTACTCTTCGCCAGATTCTTCTTCTGACCTCATTTCACTTAATCATGGCTTATGAGAAAGCAAAGAACTCCATTAATCCACTGCTAAATTCTTTACCACCATTACAGTGGTTTTTTTTCTAGGGCTAAAGAGTGAACTGATTGTTTCTTAACAGGAAAGCAAAGAATAGCTCACAAGCCAAATTCTAAGCCCAAGATGGATGTGGTGATTGGTCTGAAAGAGGAGGATGAAGCAGAGACCGGAGACACACGGAGGAGCAAAGGCATCATGACTGAGGAGGAGCTGTGGGCTAGATTGGATGAACTTGAAAGACTAGAGGAGTTGCAGGATGAACAGGACAGGTATAGGCTCACATAAATTCCTATGAGTAAAATATGGTAAAAAAAATATGATTTTGTTTTTACAGTATATTCATCTTTGCACACTTTCCATATATTAAATTAAAGGTAGATCTCCATGATTTAGAATTTCCTCCAAAATATAATTTATTTCAGTAATTCATATCAAAAAGTGGATTTTGTAATATAGATTAATTACAGTGATGTGTAGTAGAAGTGTGATTTTTGGCTTTCTGCTGATAAAAACTCAAAACTCTGTTTTTTAGAAACCGTTAATACTAGAGAAGACGATACAACTCGCAGACGTATTTACGACGTATTTTATGCTTGAAGCCACACTTGAACCAGAGCACCTGTACCTTTCCACTCACATTTCCATAAATTGACTTGTGTAGTTCTACAACATTCTTCTCTAGCTGCTTTAGCAATGACCTTTTGTGGTTTATCCTTTAAAGTCCGAGGTCTTCTCCCTGATTGTGTAGGCCATAACCTGGCAATAACATAACACTTTTGTATTAAATATCCTGTTTTATTGGTCTTAAGTAATATACAAATTTTCTGAAACATTGAATTTCTGGTTTTCATTAGCTCTGAGCCATAACCATCGAAATTACCAGAAATAAACGCTTGAAATGTATTGCTCTGTGTGTAACAAATCTATATATTTATTTCCTTTTTTACATTGACTTAAATAAATTGGCAATTTTCTTCTGTTTGTGCAATTTTGAAAATTTGTGCAAAGTAAAATTAAAATTGTATGTTCTTTTAAATTAAAGTTAAACAACGGCACTTTGGTAAAGTGAACACTTGCTATGTTTAAGTTATTTTCTGAAGTTAAAGGAAAATAAAACTAATGAGTCTGCACAAAAGCATAGAACAGCAATGAATAGAATCTTCCCTATATTGAGCCCTAAAAAATTTATTTAATTTTCCTTCAAATTCCCTTTTTCTATTTTTGTGTTTCTGAATCTTTTGCTAGATAACCACTCTTCTCCCTAAAAAGGACCGAGTCTTGTGACTGATAACATTTCAATAGTTTAAAACCTAAATTAATGGGGGTAATTTAATAATGTAACAATTTTGCAAATCTCTTAAATCTGTTATACATTTTTTTAAATAAAAAAAAACACAAGGTAGCACTGATATGAGAGTGACGTAAAATAACAATTTGAAATCTGTAATGTTAAAACAAGCCTGTCCCTGAAGCATATGTGGCTTTATCCTTGAAGTCTTCAGGAAACGTGCAGCTCACTCGCCTGTCGATCTTTTAGGGTGACAGGCCGTTGTAGAGGCTGGCTAATGTTAGCTCCTTTCCTATCTATTTGATACAACTCGTTGATAATTCTGCTTGTAAAAGCTCTTGAAGTTTCAGCCGAACATGCCGGATAAAACTTACACAAGGAGTTTTTCTTATGCTTCTCAAACTAACGCCTTTGAACGCTGTAAATAAATAAGAGGTATTACCATCTCTCTGCACTGGCAGCAGAGGTGGATAATCCAGGTCCAGAAAGTAAAAAAACCTGTACAGAGATTAGTTACAACCGTTTAGATTTCCATCTCCACAACATACACAGGGACTAATCACCTGGTTAAATGAACAGAATGAAGGAAAACTAGGCAGGGTTTTTACTTTCTGGACCTTGATTGTCCACCTCTGATTGGCAGATTAACCATATGTTGTAATCCTTCACAATCTAATATTTTCATATTGCCCAACCCTACTTATTTCCCTCATAAACTGCTTTCTTTTTTATTTTTCAAATCTTGAAAGAGTTGTGAACATTCTTCCCCTCCAGATTGTCTGATAATGCAGACATGAATGGTGAAGACACATCATCATCTTCATCGGAGGAGGAGAAGGAGGCAGAAGCTGCACCTCCAGTAAATGGCCTGAGTTTAAAGCCAAGCTGGAGCTCTGTGCCTCCTAGCATACATCCTCTCAGAGACAGGAAAGAGGAAGACTACGAAGAGGATGGCAGCTGTTTGCCCACAATTTCCTTCTCTCACACAGTTGAACCCAAGAAGGTCGGTTTGTTTAGAAAATTGACAGATGAGATATGAAATACGTCATGTCTTTAGATTTTCTTCAACCTGTCTTTCTTTTACTGTAGGTAAGGATAAACACAGGAAAAAACACCATGTTAAAGTTCAGTGAAAGAAAAGAGCAGAAGGAGCATTCAAAAAAGAAAAAGAAAAATGGCCACAGTAATGGACACTCCCACCACGAACTTCACAAAATCACCACACCAGCTGATATTTACAGGTAAAAGCAAACCTTTTATCATAAAGACAGTTTAGACCCAAAAATCTATGAATATAGATTTGGAAGTTTTGCCTTAGTTTATCAATTGGATTCAGGTCTGGACTTTGACTGGGCCATTCTAGCACATGAATAAGCTTTGATCTAAACTGGCCAGCTCCAGGCCCCAAGAGCTGGCGTCCTACATGTTGTGATGTTCCTCTGGTTCAACACACCCAAATTAAATGAACAGTTCATTACAAGACCTCTGCAGAACTTGACAACATGCTGAAGAGGCAGTTAAGCCATTAATTCACCTGTGTTGGAGCAAAGACCTTAAACATGTGTGACACCAGCTCATGAGGGCTGGAGTTGGTCACTCCTGATCCAGACTATTCTATTGTAGCTCTGGCTGTTTGTATAAATGAAGTTTCACCTTATTCTCAAGACCTTTGCAGCCTTTATTAGAGTTTCATTTATCCCTCCTCCTCCCATCAACTCTTCCCACCTTCCCTGTTCCTGTTAAAGAAAAGCATCACCATAGCAGAATGCCGCCACTACCATGTTTTACCATAGGAACAGTGCATTGTGTCTAGTTAATGCTTTCCTTGCGAGGCCTGTCGGTTTGGATGTACAGCCATGTCATGGGTTAGCTGTTGTACCTTCCTCTTTCTGTTTTCAGTTGATAGATGGAAAAGTGCTCTGCGAGATGTTCAAAGGTCTGTATAACATTATCCCTGCCCTTTCTTCTGTGGACCTTGGTATTCATGATGCTGTTTGTTCTCTTAATGTTTTTTAACAAACCTCTGAGGTCTGTTGGAGAACAGCAGATTCTAAACAGCTGGATTTATACTGAAATTATTGGAAAGGAAAATGGTTGCACTAGATTTTATTTGCGGAAACAGATTAAAGAGGATTGAAAATAAATGCAAATCAGTTTCTTTCAGAATTTATTTGCAAACCCTTTTTAAAGTAATGTAAAATGTCCCTTCTACATCACAATTGTGCACAATTTTGTGTTGGTTTATCACATAAAATCCTAGTAGAATACAGCGAAGTGTGTGATTGCAATGTAACAAAATGTAAAACATGGGTATGAATACTTCTGCTAGGCACTGCAAGCTCATCCATGTGTGCAACTGCGTCTAATGAAAATTGACTGTTGCGTTTGGGTCAGGTTGTTTGTGGATGTGAAGAACGGGGAGCCCATCCCCAGAAAGTCCATCCTGAAGTCCCGCAGTCGTGAGAACAGCGTGTGCAGCGACACAAGCGAGAGCAGCGCTGCCGACTTCGAGGAACGCAGGATGGTTGGACGCAGCGTCAGCCACGATGAGACAATGCACAGCGACACCAGTGATGGCATCACAGAGGAGGACAGTCTAACAGCAATGCCTCTGCAAACTCCCAGCAGATTTGAAGTTAGTTTTGTCCTGTGTCTTTGTCAGCATTTTACCAGTGCAGAACTGGTTTATAAATGTAGTAAATTTGAGCTTCAGAACATTTCAGTTGAACGAATACCTTGAATGTGTCCAAACTCATTACCTAACTTCAAGCATCAAAATAGGCATGAAAACTGTTGAGTGTTTATTTTAAGATGAATGTGATAATACGAGTGCCATCTTTGTCACTTTTAATTAATCTCTTTCTCAGGCCTTTTCAGGTAAGGTGGTAGAAAAGGACCCAATGCCTTCAACGGTGCCCTACCTGACCATTGTCCCACCCGCTTTGCCAACCATACTGGAGAGGAAACAGGAGGAGGTTGCACCCGACGTCACCCCGCCTGAGCAGGCGCCTAAAAGGGTGTCAAAGTTCAAAGCTGCCCGGCTGCAGCAAAAATAACTTTCAGGCCTTCTTTTTTTTTTTTTTTACAACAAAACTGAACAAAAACAAGCAACTATCTCCCTTCTGATCATCTTGCATTCACCCTTTTCTATATTTAAATTAATTCCTGTCATTCAATAGTAGTGAAAGAGCTATAGCACCAATAATAAATCTGTCTTTTTTTCTGCTTTCTGTCAGCCTGCTACCTTTAGCTGCTACATTTTCTCCTCTTCCTTTGCTGATTCTTGCTGTTTGTAGATGAGACGATACCAGCTTTTGTCACATTGGACAAGCTGCATTGTTTTCTTTCTTTGTCAAGTAGAATCTGTTGCTACAGTGAAATTTCCACCTTTTGTTGGCCTGTGTAATGAATGTATGTCTTCTTTTGTCACACGCTTTATGGAAGAAAAAATATTGATGGGAACTACGAAGAAAATAAATAATTTTAACAACCAATTTATATTTTTTTTACCTCATGAAAAACAAAAACATTTTTAGTAGTTATACATACATACTGCTGATTAGGAGTTATTTTCCAGAATAAACATGTTAAACATGATCCTTCTATTGCTGTGATCTGCGTTTACTACAACATATATTTTTACTGATATTTTATTTTTTTTTGATTGGATTGATCTATTGTGAGCGATGTTGAAAAACGGAGATTTCTAAAGGTTTTTCTGTGACCCATTTAAATTGAAAGAGCCACAGCATCAAGTCAAACTCTTAAAAGCAATAATGCATAACATGTTCATTTTATTTCAAGCTAAAACAAATATATTCCAGGAACAACATCAAAATGTCAGAGCAGAATAAAAGTCTCAGATATGCCCTGAAGTCTTTGCCTGATATTTAATGTGATTATTCAATTTTATGGGTTGAATGCATGGTGGGAGCAGTGGTTTGAGCTGTGGTCTTGCAGCAAGGAGATCCTGGATTCAAATGCTGGCCTGCCCTCTCTCTGAATAGGGTTTGCGTGTTCTCTCTGTGCATGTGTGTGTTCCCTCCTGATACCCTGGCATCTTCCTACAGTACAAAAACAAGACTGTTAGGTTAGTTTGTCTCTTAGCTTTAGGTATGAAAGCGTCCATAAATGGTTGTTCTTTTCGTGTGTCTCTGTGTTGCCCTGTGATAAATTGGAGACCTCTCCAGGGTGTACCCCACTTTTCACCTAGTGACCCCTGGCTAGATTTAGGCACCCACCCACCCACCATATTGATAAGCAGGTATAGACAATATTTTGATGAATAGTGAAAGGTCTGCTTTTTTGGTATTACTCTTTATTTTAACCTTAAATCTTGGAGTGACCTAATGGATAAATCATTCCAAGTAAATCAAACTTTTAAAAAATCCAACCTTTGATTTAAATAAATTTGTTCAGTGGTACAACAGCTTTTTAATTCATTTTACATAACTTACCACATTTATTTACTCCTAAAATTTACTATAAGATAATGCATTTTTGAGATTTATACTTTAATTCTTGAATTTGATCATTGTCTTGCAACTTTTAATTATTAATCTGACATCCTGTTTTCCTATGAGAATAAACATGAGACAGAGGCCCATTTCTCTTGGTTCAACAGGTGTGTGTTGGTCTTTGTAAGATAAGAAATGGCCACAAGTCAGTAGTTAAGACTTAAACCTCCACTTATCTAGAGCCAGAACAAAAGTTAATAAGGTCAAAACTGTTACCAAACAACCCTGGAAGGAAACACAAGTTCACCTTGACTCAATGTTTAGTGACAAGGATGGTTAGACAGGTAAAAATATCTAAAGTTCACTCTGGAAGATGTGCAGCAGAGAGAGGCATGATGAGGTCACCAAGTCTCAGTAACAACCATTAGACACCACCAAAATGCCAAATGGAAGCATGTTTTCCATGAGACAAATGTAAATGTTTGGGGTTTGCTATTGAATATGTGAGAAAGCACCTAATGCCCACTATTCAGCATGGTGTAGAATCTATGATGCTGTGGGCATTCTTTTCTTTTAAAGGCACATAGCTTGAGTGCATTTCATCAGGAACTCATTGAAATACAACAAAGTGTTAAATAAAAAACTGCTGGCCTCTGCCAATAAACTGAAAATGGGGTCATCATTGGGGATTTTCTCCAGATTGGAAACATAAGATTAAATCAACAAATGGTTCACCAGACCAGCCCATCTCAGGCATCTCAGTCCCCAGACTGATATGGTCACATGCACCTGCGTTCTTAGAGAACAAGCTCATATAAGCCACGTGTTTGCTTTGTTTTTGAATAGCTGATGTGGGTGACCACAAAATTGAATCACTCAAGCAAAACGAAAAAAAAAGTCTTCTCACTTACCAGTGTTTGTAAATCTATGTCTTTAACCATAACTTGTGCTGGAGATTCTAGACTAACATTTTAGGGAAGAGAACTTAAAAAAAATCTCTACGCACTGAAAAAGATATTTTCAGAGATTAATGCAAATTCACTGTTCAATCTGGACTTTGTGCTTTTCAAATTAATACAATTTTGAATCTCCACAGTACAGAACTTTTACTGTAGCTTTAAGATATGATTCCCCGCTTAATATTTGTATATTCTTTTCTTTTTGACTGAGCAGTTATGCTGATTTTATTTGCCTGATTCATTTACTTCAGAACCGGGCACAACAAAACACCCCACAAATTGACAGACTTACTGCATCATGTCTTCTTGAGATATAATAAGAGACAGCCTTTCCAAAGCCACAGTTAAAACTTGGAGGCACTTTGTTAATAGTGCAGCATATATTGCAAGATAAAAATCACTCCAGATTGCTACAAATCAGCCCGGAAGCTCTTTAGATCTCCATTCTGGTGTTTTGATGTCTGCACCAAATATTTTTTCAGTACTCTGAAACTTCCAAACGATGGCACGATTGTGAACGTTTCTTGATTGCGTCCCATAACTGATAAAATAGTGATTTTAAGATACTTGCTGATTGTTTGTGTAGCATTTGGAATTGTCATGTCTCTAAATTAGACAATTTTTGATTCATTCATAGAGCTTTTTTTGCTTAAATGTTGTGATAAAGAAACTGGCAACACTCGAGCTTTTTCTGTGCACTGAAACCACTCATTCATGGCAATTGAGGTCAAGTAAACAATGAAAACTACCCCCACAGAGTTTTCTATGGTTTTTGAATTCGTTAAAGGAGTGGTTAAAAAAAGTATAGTTGGTAGTTTCTGTCAAATAATTAAAATCAATAAATTACTTATCTTTCCAAACAAATTCCTTACCTATTTAGAGAAATATAACCAATAAATAAAACAGTTACACAAAAAAAGATCCACTGCAATTTAAGACATTTAAACAATACCTTTTTAAAAGAGATCAGGGCAATCCACGGACTGGTGTAGTCAAGGTAAACCTATTAAAGAGGAGAGGGAGTCTTTTAAATATTCCAAGCAGTTTCAATTAAACAAACAACATCAACCTCTTTAGGAGAAGACTTGGTTGAAAATATTGCAAAGATCAGACATTTCAGCAGACTTGTATCCTAATTTAAATAAACATGTGTTGTTTACAGTTTCAAAAGCAGATTGTGTTAATAGATACATCAACTAACATGAGCAGAAGTCTGCCTTATTGTTTTTTTTTTTCTCCAAATAACTAACCCCCCCCCCCCCCCCCCCCCATATAGAGGTAAGATAATTATTTAATCTTAACATTGGTTTATAATCATATGTAGCAGTGTTAATAACAGCTTTGTTGCTTTTTCCTTGTCTGTGACCCCAGTATGAGCATAGCTAATGGTTGTTTCATAGTTTACCACTAAACGCAGAGCAATATTTAGCCTTCAGCTGAAATAAACTGTTGAATCCCGGCAGTGTGGAAGTCTTATCTGCCATTTGTTCAATTCAAATCAGTTTTATTTATATAGTGCCAATTTACAACAAATGTCTCAAGGCACTTCACAAAAGGTTTGAAATGGTACGGGGTTGTTGGGGAGGTTAGAATAAACTACTGAGTGTTAGAGTTTGACCATTTTAGAATGTTTTAGAATGCTATGTGTAGGGGTACAGAGTAAAATAATAAACTGATAAAGTTTGTCCCTCTAGAGCCCACTGGTGGCCATTGTTATACTAAAAACCACAAGGATTGGGGGTACCTCTCTCTTTTAGAGTGATTATAACCATTGGAAAAGAGAAGGGGTCGCACAAGTAGCAGAAATAGAGGGTGTGTTTGGACCTCAACCATAACTGAGCCAATTGGTTGCATGGAAATACAGGTGAGTACTGCCAGTGTAAGACAACAGATATTCCCAACATCACCAGATGTGTTAGACCTAGGTGCTGAACATAGGAGTTGCTCTCATAATGTATAAAAATATTACCAATGGGCAACATCCATTCATATGAAAAATTTACCTGGCCTGCTCTCATATCTAGCATATTTCCCATGTTAGTATAAAATAATTATTTCTGTTTATTGTATTTAACTATAAACATAATTAACATGATCAAACTATATAAGCTATTGTGGGCTAGGACCCCTTTATTATCAGTAATACAGATTCTGTCTTGCTTTATAATTAGAACCATCCTTTATTGTCCCTCAGAGGGGAAATAAATTTTGATGTAATCTTTTTTGGTGTAAAATGTTTGATTTATTTTTGTTTCAAATAAATTTATTTGCCCATATAGCTTTAAAGGGTTGAATTTTGAACCTTACCAGGGTAAAAGTTAATGAAATAAAAGTTAAATGGTATTACAAATTTAGGGCAACAATTGCAACATATTTACATCACGTTTAATATGGTTTAGTTCTTTCATTTGCTTTTTCTGTTATTGTAAGCTAAACATTCTGGTTAAGATCTTACTATTGGCTAATGAACACAAATATTAAGCCATATTTTCTTTGTTTTTCCACATGACAGCCGCCCACTAACCTGTATGTATTGTATTTATTATAAGATGGCTAGTGAAGATTATCCTGAGGAGAAACATATATACAGTAACAATCTCATATAACATTTCCGGTTCGTTTTAAAGTAAGGCAGGCTATTATCGACCTTAATTACACCATCTAACAGACTAGAAACACAGCTAGCCATGATGTCAACAGTAAAATTATGAAACATACTAATAAATTGATATTCATACATGAATATATTAATAGTTAGTGATTATAACTTCTTGTACACAGTGCTGTATAGACAAAGAGGCTCAGAATAGACTATTTTCCACAGAGAAAGAATAAATCTTCTAAAGGACATGTCAAGATAAAACCTTTACAGAACAGATATTTACTTCCATTAAACAAACCCTCTGCCTCAAGATTTTAGAAAATTAATCATTTTTCTCCTGACAAATCTTTCATTGCCGATCATAACATAGTATGGATGGTTTCGTCAGGATCTGTGCCATGTCTGTTTGTTTGGTGCTGTTTACTATGCTTAACCTCTAGATGGCGTGGAACCTGGAGGAGAGGTGACATGTGTTTTCTATTCCCCTGATTACCTGCTGAGGAATATTTAAGGAGGAGGCTGCCAGGAACTCACTGCCAGAGAGTTGCCTTTAGTGGTACAGCTTTAGCCACATTACCTTTGTCTTGTCCTTGCCTTGATCTTTTGGTAATCAGTGTCTGTTACCTTGCAGGATTACCTGAACCTGACTTTGCCTTCTGCATTGAACTCTGCCTGGATTACCCTCTTCTGGAAAGAAGCGATCCAGCTCCATGAACAAAGACTCAAGCCTCTTGTTACTTTGTTTGATCACACCGGCTGGCAGCCTCCTGATTTCTTCGTTCCTTGGATCACCTTCCATGAGCCCTGTTCACCCTCCTCCATCCACTGCACCAACTTCAGAAACTCTTGGACCAGCTAACCATCCTGGCACACCAGTATTCACCATCCTCAGTCTCACGGGTAAACAACCCTTTGGTCTCTCCACCCCCCTCTGGCGGATCTCCCCATCTATCCAGTAAGACAGAATTATTATTTAAGAATTCAGATCCTGAGTTACTCCTTGCTTACTGTTCTGTTTATTTTACAGTTGGTATCCCGGTTCCAGTTCCCTGCACATTTCCTTACATTGTAAATAAACTCATTACCGTTAAACTCAGTCTCCTGAATTGCTTTCTGCTTGTGGGTCAAAACTGTTCGAAACATTATGACAGAACACTCTGGCCATCCCGACCCAGCAGAAGTATTCAGGAGAACTTTTTCTAAACAACACCACCAAATCATAACCCACGACTCATCCCTCCGTTCTCTTTTTGAACAGCAGAAACAAACCAATCAGCAAGTCGAACAACTAGCCTCCATGTTTCAGCAGACCTTGAGCAATTTCACCGCCCCGGCCGTAGGGGCCGCTTCACCCTCGCTGGTCTCTCAGCAACATCTGCACTCTTGTGATGTCACTTCCCCTAATCCTGAAAAATTCTCCGGGGAGAAAGGGGATTGTAAGTGTTTCCTCCTCCAATTTACTCTTGTTTTTAATCGCTCCCCACAATCTTTCCCACATGATTCTGTAAAGATTTCCTTTGTTCTGGGATTACTCACTGGAAAGGCCCTGCGATGGGCAGAGGCGCATTTTTCTAATTGTTTGGACTTTGGTTGTACATTCCCTGAGTTTGAGGAGGAGTTTCGACAGGTCTTTTCCTGTGAAAATGACTTAACCGCCGATGCTTGGAAATTATGGTATATCAAACAAAGAAACCAGTCAATTGCTGAGTTCTCCATTGATTTTCGCATCCTTGCAGCAGCCTCTGGATGGAATGACTGCGCTTTTAGAGCTGCCTTTTTCCAGTCCTTAAATGATTTGTTAAAGGATGATTTAGCATTGGTCGATGAACCCAAGACCTTGAATGGGTTAATCAAGTTAGCCGTCAGACTAGATAACCGAATGAGAGAGAGAAAGAAATCCCGGTTAGAACAGAGCAGTTAGGTCCCATCTCTCTAGCCAAACCACTGAAAATATTCGCCCCACCTCAGTTTCACAAAGTTTAGGAATAGAACCCTTGCAGATTGGGCGTACTGGTCTTTCCCCAGAGGAAAAACTGAGACGCCGCCAATCTAACCAGTGTTTTTACTGTGGCTCACCAGAACATCTCCTTGCCAACTGACCAATTCGTCCCTCGGGGCCAAAAGGCCAGGTCCGTCAGTAAGTGAGGGGAGACTGATGGACCGATCTCTTACCCCCCAGACTTAGTTTGCCAGCCACGTTAATTTCCACGTCCTTTTCAGAATCTTTCCGCTCTTATTGATTCGGGTAGCGACCAGAACCTTATTGGTCAGAGGTTGGTTAATGATGCTCAGATTGAGACTGAGCCACTCCCAACTCCTCAGTTAGTTTCATCATTAGATGGACATAAATGACCACGAATCACTCATAGAACCACACCTTTGACACTAATTCTTTCCAGGAATCATAGGGAGGAGATATCTTTTTTTGTGTTTCCCATCTCATTTAATTCTATTGTTTTAGGTTTTCCTTGGCTCAAAAAACACAACCCTCACATTAACTGGGCAGAAAGCCGAGTTGAATCCTGGTCCACTAACTGTCTTTCTTCTTGTCTACAGTCAGCAGTAGCATCACTCCCCTCTGAGTCAGGTCCTGCAGAAAATGAGATTTCCGATCTCTCTAACGTCCCTCCAGAGTACCTTGATCTCAGGTTAGTTTTTAGTAAATCCAAGGCCTAGCCATTGCCCCCGCTTAGACCCTATGACTGTGCAATAGATTTGCTTCCCAGTGCCCCCCTGCCTTCCAGTAGGCTCTATCACATCTCTGGACCAGAAAGAAAGGTTATGGAGGACTATATTAATGAGTCTCTGGTGACTGGGTTAATTCGCCCCTCTTCATCTCCACTCGGAGCTGGGTTTTTCTTTGTGGAAAAGAAAGATGGTTCACTCCGCCCTTATATCGACTACAGGGGGTTAAACCAAATTACAGTAAAAAACAAATACCCTCTCCCTCTCCTTTCCTCAGCCTTTGAACCTGTTCACGGTTCCACTATGTTTTCCAAGTTAGATCTCCGTAACGCCTACCATCTAGTTAGGATCCGCCAGGGGGATGAGTGGAAGACCGCCTTCAAGACCCCGTTAAGCAATTTTGAATACCTTGTCATGCCTTTTGGACTAAGTAACGCACCAGCAGTCTTTCAGTCCCTAATCAACAATGTTCTTAGGAATTGTTTGAAGGTTTTTGTTTTTGTCTACCTTGATGATATCATGATCTACTCCAAGGACATTAAAGAGCACAACCGTCATGTCCGTCTAGTTCTTCAAAGACTGTTGGAGAATAGACTGTTTGTAAAAGCTGAGAAATGTGAGTTCCATAAAACATCTATCACATTCTTGGGATACATCCTGGAGGGTGGACAGGTTTGCTCGGACCCTGAGAAGATCAAGACAGTACTGGGGTGGCCTGTTCCAGACTCCAGCAAGCAGCTTCAGCGGTTCCTTGGATTTGCGAACTTTTATCGGCAATTCATTAAGAACTTCAGTTTGATAGCCGCACCACTCACCGCCTTAACCTCCACTAACATTGTGTTCACCTGGACACCAGAGGCTGACAAGGCGTTTCGGACATTGAAAGAGAGGTTTTCTCAGACTCCCATACTGGTTCATCCTGATTCCTCCAGACAGTTTATTTTGGAGGTTGACGCCTCTGATACAGGTGTTGGTGCAGTACTTTCTCAGCAGTCTCCCACGGATGGAAAGCTCCACCCATGTGCCTTCTTTTCCCGTCGGCTAACAAACACCGAGCAGAATTACGACGTGGGAGATAGAGAGCTGCTCGCCATTAAGTTAGCTCTCGAAGAGTGGAGACATTGGCTGGTGGGTGCAAAACACCCCATTTTAATGTGGACCGATCACAGAAATCTGTCCTACTTGCAATCAGCCAAAAGACTGAACCCACGCCAATCACGTTGGTCACTGTTTTTCCCTCGTTTTGATCTCTCTATTTCTTACAGACCTGGCTCCAAGAACCACAAACCGGATGCTCTTTCCTGGCTTCATTCACCTGACTCTACCATGAAAGAGGCAGAACCCATTGGGCCATCCCATTGGACATTTGGAGCTTTAGTTTGGGAGGTGGAGGACCATATAAACAATCCCCAACGTAACGAGCCGGACCCAGGTACAGGTCCTCCCAACAGGAAGTATGTTCCTACATCTGTTAGGTTTAGGCTTATCCGTTGGATTCATACTGCTAAATTCTCAGGTCACCCAGGGGTTAGCAGAACCATCTCACTCATTTCCAGGCGATTTTGGTGGCCATCCCTTCACAAGTATGTTAAGGAATATGTGCAGGCCTGTTCAGTCTGTGCCAGACAAAAATTGGGCAATCAGCCTCCCTATAGGTTACTCCAGCCTCTCAGTACGCCCAAACGCCCTTGGTCTCACATAGCACTTGATTTTGTAACTGGTTTACCTATTTCTAAGGGTAATACGGTCATCCTTACAATTGTTGACCGTTTTTCTAAGTCCTGCCACCTTGTACCACTGAAAAGACTTCCATCTGCTTTCCAAACTGCCCAGCTGTTGGTTTAGCATGTTTTTCGCCTTCATGGTATACCTCAGGACATTTTGTCAGATCGAGGCCCCCAATTTATCTCTCGTGTTTGGAAACAGTTTTGTTTGGCCCTTGGAGCCAAGGCTTCCCTGACGTCTGGGTATCACCCCCGATCTAAGGAACAGACAGAACGCATGAACCAACAGATGGAGTCCATCCTCAGATGCATGACCGCATCTGAACCTCTTGATTGGTGTATCTATCTCCCCTGGGTCGAATATGCAGTCAACTCTCAAATTTCATCTGCAACTGGCCTCTCTCCCTTTGAGGTTTCTATTTGTTATCAACCTCCCCTATTACCCGCAGATGAAAAGGACATAGCCGTAGCATCCGTTCGGCACCACATACGCCGTTGTAAACGGATCTGGGGAAATGCTACCAGAGCTCACCTTCGTACAGTGGACCAAAACAAGAAGTACGCTGACTGTAGGCTGCGGCCTGCTCCAGCGTACCGGCCTGGCCAAAAGGTTTGGTTGTCCTCCCGGGACATCCCATTGAAGGCTATGTCCAAGAAACTGTCTCCTCGCTTCATTGGTCCCTACACTATCGACTCAGTCATCAGTCCCTCTGCTCTTCGTCTGCACCTGCCTTCCAGCCTACGTATCCATCCTGTGTTTCATGTCTCTCAAGTCAAACCTTTCATTTCCAGCACTTCTTCCAGCACCAGCTCCCCCGCCACCCTGTACAGAAAAAGCTGGGGTAGAAAATGGATGGATGGATGCATGGATGGATGGACAGATATTGATTGTATTTACAACTCTAAGTTAAAGCATTTAAATTTTGTAATGAGTTGTAGCTATATGTTCTACATCACAGAACAATGTTAACTAGAGTAACACTTTAGTGAAACCAGGTTAATGATGGAAAAGGAAAAGAAAATGTTGAGATGACTGTTAACATTTTAAACAAATAGAAAAAGAACTGTTCGGGGAACTGACTCAGTTCAGAATGATGCCTCTATGTGCATTTGCTCATTTGCCATAAACTCCCTCAATATGCCCCTCTAATCTACAGCCAGCACAACTAATAAAGCATCTTAATAGATTCCTGGATGTGGTGTAAGGTATACAGGTGCTTCTCAAAATATTAGCATATTGTGATAAAGTTCATTATTTTCCATAATGTCATGATGAAAATTTAACATTCATATATTTTAGATTCATTGCACACTAACTGAAATATGTCAGGTCTTTTATTGTCTTAATACGGATGATTTTGGCATACAGCTCATGAAAACCCCAAATTCCTATCTCACAAAATTAGTATATCATTAAAAGGGTCTCTAAACGAGCTATGAACCTAATCATCTGAATCAACGAGTTAACTCTAAACACCTGCAAAAGATTCCTGAGGCCTTTAAAACTCCCAGCCTGGTTCATCACTCAAAACCCCAATCATGGGTAAGACTGCCGACCTGACTGCTATCCAGAAGGCCACTATTGACACCCTCAAGCAAGAGGGTAAGACACAGAAAGAAATTTCTGAACAAATAGGCTGTTCCAGAGTGCTGTATTAAGGCACCTCAGTGGGAAGTCTGTGAGAAGGAAAAAGTGTGGCAGAAAACGCTGCACAACGAGAAGAGGTGACCGGACCCTGAGGAAGATTGTGGAGAAGGGCTGATTCCAGACCTTGGGGGACCTGCGGAAGCAGTGGACTGAGTCTGGAGTAGAAACATCCAGAGCCACCGTGCACAGACGTGTGCAGGAAATGGGCTACAGGTGCCGCATTCCCCAGGTCAAGCCACTTTTGAACCAGAAACAGCGGCAGAAGCGCCTGACCTGGGCTACAGAGAAGCAGCAATGGACTGTTGCTCAGTGGTCCAAAGTACTTTTTTTGGATGAAAGCAAATTCTGCATGTCATTCGGAAATCAAGGTGCCAGAGTCTGGAGGAAGACTGGGGAGAAGGAAATGCCAAAATGCCAGAAGTCCAGTGTCAAGTACCCACAGTCAGTGATGGTCTGGGGTGCCGTGTCAGCTGCTGGTGTTGGTCCACTGTGTTTTATCAAGGGCAGGGTCAATGCAGCTAGCTATCAGGAGATTTTGGAGCACTTCATGCTTCCATCTGCTGAAAAGCTTTATGGAGATGAAGATTTCATTTTTCAGCACGACCTGGCACCTGCTCACAGTGCCAAAACCACTGGTAAATGGTTTACTGACCATGGTATCACTGTGCTCAATTGGCCTGCCAACTCTCCTGACCTGAACCCCATAGAGAATCTGTGGGATATTGTGAAGAGAACGTTGAGAGACTCAAGACCCAACACTCTGGATGAGCTAAAGGCCGCTATTGAAGCATCCTGGGCCTCCATAAGACCTCAGCAGTGCCACAGGCTGATTGCCTCCATGCCACGCCGCATTGAAGCAGTCATTTCTGCAAAAGGATTCCCTGACCAAGTATTGAGTGCATAACTGTACATGATTATTTGAAGGTTGACGTTTTTTCTATTAAAAACACTTTTCTTTTATTGGTCGGATGAAATATGCTAATTTTGTGAGATAGGAATTTTGGGTTTTCATGAGCTGTATGCCAAAATCATCCGTATTAAGACAATAAAAGACCTGAAATATTTCAGTTAGTGTGCAATGAATCTAAAATATATGAATGTTAAATTTTCATCATGACATTATGGAAAATAATGAACTTTATCACAATATGCTAATATTTTGAGAAGCACCTGTATATATTAAACAAAATGTTAAAGGTTAATTAAGCAGCACTATAGCACTCATTGGTATAAATTTGATTATATTAAACAATCTAACCTGCAGTCAGTTTCCTGCTCCAGGTCCGACTCCTAAAAACCGCTTGGAACTAAAAACTCTTTATGTTGCTTTGGTCTGGATCACAGTACCTCAACACAGCAGGGGAACACTGTTGTTTTATTTAATTTTAAAAGCCCATAATGATGAACCCAACTGTAATTTTTCTGTAACTTTAAACAATAGAAGGCCAAACAATACACACCAATATTTCCCCTCCTTTAATTAAAGCTAAGGTTTAAGATTTAAAGGACTATCACTTCTTTTTTTACCAAAAAAATGTTGGAGTGCAGGTCTGTGATAAGAAGCTTTTAAATAGTTCTTAAGGTGACTCCCCACCTCCCACACCTTTCATCAGGATTATTTCTCCAATATGAAAATCCAAGTAGCATGAGGCAGATTAGGTAATGCTTAACATAGTAGTGTTGTGTTGGTAAGACACAGATCAATGGACTTATGTAGGTTAAGCTGCAAAGGTATATGCCAGCGTGCACTGGAACTACATTTCAAAGAAATCTAGGATGCAAACTTAGTAATGAGAGAGAACACTCCAAAGATCTGCATTTCTGAGATTAAGGGGGGATTTTAAGAGTTGTTTGATGAAGGTCTCAAGCAGGAATTGTTGTCCAGACAGGTGTTCGGGCCTGAGAGAGGGGAGGTGAAGAGTTGCAAAAAGCTCCAAATGATAAAAGAAAGGATTAAATCGCAGCCAGCATACCTGCTTTACTGCTACTTTAACATCAGTGACTTGTCTGGAGACTCATTTCTGAGTTAATTTGGCCAAAAGTTTTTGATAATCATGCTGATGATAACACAAAATCTGACCCATTTTCAGGTTTCCAACGGAAGACAGCAGATTAAAAAATTTAAGCTAAGGGCTACTAAAGGTTTCATGATGTCATCCAATCTACCGAGGTTCCCAGGGTCTTTAGAAAAGAAACAGATCCACATCATCACAGAACCTCCACTATGCTAAACAGTGAACATGAGGTGTATTTTCCAAATAACCATTTTTTTTGGACAAATTCTTTGTTTAACACCAGAACCATCTGGAGTGGGTCTATCTTAGTCTCATCTGACCAAAGCACACAATTCATGTAAAGGACAAAGTGATGTTTAGCAAAATTCACACAGTTATATTTGTGATTTTATGACACAAAACGTTTTTCCTGGCAGGCATCCCAAACAACAAGTTGACATGTAGAGACAATCTAATTGCTGTTATGGAAAATCAGTGATGCAAAGATGCCAAACTTTTTGTTTGTTGGGGAACATTTGTGAACAAGTAGCATCATGAAGACGAAAGAGAACGGCAGACTGACCTGTCTGCCGTTCTCTTTCGTTGTGAAGAAGTCTTAAGCATCTACAACCTTACCACAACATGACCGTCCACATAAATTGAAACGTAGGGTAATGAGAGGGGTAATCATAAGGAGACAAGAAGCCCAGAGTAACTTGATGACTTGCAGAGATCCATAACTTAGTTAGTAGATTCTTTTGGCATGGTAATTATTAGTCATGCACTCCACAAATCTGGCTTTTATGAAGAAGTGTGAAAAAGAATGCCATCATTGAAAGAAAGCCATTGGACCTCCATTTGCAGTATACCACAAGCCATGTTGGGGACACAGCAAACGTTTAGACCAAAACTGAACTTTTTGCTCTAAATGCAAAACACTGCACATCACCCCGAACACAATTTGAAACGTGGTGATAACTTCATGCTGCAGGGTTACTGTTTGAAGATGGTCAGAGTTGAGAAGCTCTGTAAGGGCCAGGAAATGTTTTGAGACTGGAGCAGAGGTTCACCTTCCAGCAGGACACTGACATTAGACATACAGCCAGAGCTGAGGGTGAGGGTGGGGGTTGAATACAAATACATGCCACCCTGTAGACTGTTATCTGTAGAAAGCAAATGAAAAATAGAAAAAAAATCTATAGTAGTTGTTTTTTATCTGGCAAAACCAAAATACCAGTACAGGATCACTGTAGAACAGACCTGTTGCTCTATTTGCATATTATATAAGTGTATAGTGCTTTATTTAGGGTGGTATAATGTTTCTGAAATGCACATATCTGCAATGCACTCACCTATTACAAAAAAGATGATTGATAATGCTCCATGTCTTGAGAGGCAAAATCTCCAGTGAAGGTCAGATGGTTGTTAGAAGTGTGATGGATGTTACAAGCATCCAATTAAGCCTAGGAGCAATTCTCTAAGTAAAATGTTAAACCACTGTGTTCTAAGCCTTTCTATGGCAACAAACAGTTTGGAAGAGCAAAGAGACAAGCAGTGATTTCAAGAAAACAAAGGATCAATTTGTTAAAATAAAAATCCATTTAATTTATAGTCCTGCTTTCAAGGAACTTTTCTAATGTAAACTCCTTATGTTCCAGATAATCCACATAACAAATGCGACATGCATAATACGATTTAATGCATCCAAAAACCTGCTTATCGGGGAAAGGGTTGTTGAAACCTGCGTCCCGGAGACGCCAGTGCACATTTTACGCACGGTGCCAGACAGTCTGTTACACTTACATACCAGCGGCCAGATGAGGGAGACATACGGCTTCGGGACATGTCGAAGTATCCCGAGACATTTAAAAAAAAATAAGATTTCATTAGCCCGTTTTCTTCACTTGGAAATAGTGCATAGCAAAGCGCACAGTTGTCTTCTCCTGGTATTTAGCGGCTATTAAAAATCTGCTTCGTTTTAGAGGAATCTACGCTTCGAAGCGGGGAAATCTGCGCCCTACCGTGTGCTGGGCGTTTATGATAAAGCGAGCGAAAGCGTTCAGTCCGTCAGTCAGCAGTCAGTGATCCTGTTCAACATCACTCTCCACTGAACTCCATCCATCACGTCGCGTCCTCCTCCGCGCATCACCAAACCGGCCAGGTAAGAGAAATCTCTGCCGTCCTTCTTCAGGATTTACTGAAGTTATTCGTGAAAAGTTTCTGAGGTGACTGATTGTGACACACGCTTTTCATAGACAAATCTGCGTGTCTTTTTGATCATGAGTAGCAAGTAATGGCGAAGAGGTTGAGAGGTGATCGAGGCATTCCGCAGAAGTTCTCCTGGTATGAGTGGAAAATATTTGGAGAAGGTACGGAAAACAGCAAGTGTGCATTTCTTGAGTGTTTATTTCCGAGCAGTTGGATTATTTATAATCGTTTATCATTATCCATTATACTCTTCGTTAACCCTATTGCATGCAATAGGGATAACGAACTGTCAGATCATTAAAAATAATATGTCTAAATGAAGTTGTTTGGCCAGTGGCAGTCTTTAATTTGGGCGATGTGGCTCACTGCCCAGGGCAGCACAGCTTTTGGGGCATATTAACTGGGTGACCCCCAGGGTTACACACAGTGTATGCACTGTAAGAAAACATCATTGCATGGCTAAAGTTCCTATCTGATTTCATGCTTTAGTAAATGGCTGTTTCACTGTTTTAAGGAATCTTGACTGGATTTGATCAACTTTAGTGCGAAGTCAAAAATCTTTAGGCTGGTCAAACTTGAACTGAATTATTCTAAGCAACCCAAAGGTTCTTCAAAACCGTTTGAGACCTATAAACCTTGCATTTTAGTGGTCAAAATACAAAAAGGGATCAATCATTTGGCCTTTAGTGAAAGCAAACAGCCAAGGACATGCAGGAAAGGTCCTGAGGTTGGAAGTCGAACCTCGGTATAGAGTACCTGCTCTACCACTAAGCCATACACCGCCCCAAAAGGTAGCATCTTTAATGGTGTTTTGGATTTGGATCACCTTGGATTGTAGTTGGGGAACAATTGCCCAGGGCTCTGTTCAAGCAACTGCCACAGTAGCTGTGGCTGAGAATAAGGATGAACAGTGTGTAGTCTGTTTCATGTGTATTGAAAAAGAGTATTTACTAATTAATTTTAACTTCCACCATGTATCTTTAATTATAGCTCTTTAATTTCTAAGGTAACCTTTTTCTTTACACTGTCACCTGTACAAAGTGGCACAGCTACTTTCAAAGCCACCCTCACCCTTCTTCACCCCCCACCTCTTCCTCCTGTTTCCAAATGCTCTCCTTTGAAGCGATGATGCCCCATCTGTCATATGCGAGCAAAGAGAGACCATGCTCTGCTCTTCTCAATTACTGAATTCTCCTCATGCCAGCTCCGGTGGGACAGGAGGAGGAGCAGGTGGGTGGCAGTCAGTGCGATCAATCAACATGAAATATTCAGCTTTGAATATACACATCATTTACTGATGATGCTACTGCCGCTGCTGTTCTTGTTAGAAACAATTCCCCACCAAAGAAAAAAAAGTCATATTCTTCGAGTTGCTTTATAATAGTGACCAGAGCCGGCCCAAGGTTGTAAGAGTCACTGAGCACAATTTCATTTGGGGGGATTCTTCTAAGTAAGGCCATCGCAATTATTATAGATTCGATCGAATCGGGGAAGAGGGATGAATGTTGCTGTGTTGTTCACAAGAAACTACGGCAAAGAAAAAAGTCTCTTACTTGTTGATCCGGAACAGTTGGCATTAAATGTGAGACCGGCTCAGACATAACCAGCAAAAATGACTAAATTAGTTTAAAATATGACTCATAAAATCAGACAACTTTTTACCAAGTGGCATTTTGTGATCAACTGACATTAGTTTGACTTAATTTTAATCTTAATGAATGAACCTGCGTTGCTATGGGCCCCGGGCCTGTTGGGGCCATAGGCAGTTGCAAAGTTCGCTTATTCCTCAATGGGCCCTCACTTTCACAAATCTAATTGGTGGCAGAAAAATGGACCAATTTATATTCAGGTGAAACAGTTTTTTTTTTTACAAAATGAATATTAACTCATCAGCAATTTCCTAAAATGATCTACATACTAATTTGATGGGAAATGAATAGAGTTTGGCTGGAAGAAACAGTATTAAATGTAACACTGCAGCCTGTTTCCTCATTATGCTGCTGTAAATTCAGACAGATTACATGACAAAGCTCTTGTTTGGCAACTTTCTTCCCTGATAGAAGCACTTGTTTGAACATGAGGCACATGATTTAAATATCTGTAATCCACGGTGAAATCAACAGGCCAGATGAACTTTTTGGCTCCCTCTAACCACCACACTGAGCAGGATTTTCTCTCCCGCAACAATGCCTAAGCTGTTTAGACTTTAGGCTTAAAAATCACTTGGAAAAAGAAAGAAATACAAAAGTTATTTGATGTCTCTCTCAAACGTTGAAATCCCGGAACTTTGAAATCGCATCAGAGAAAAGTCATTCAAACTCTTCAGGAAACTTTTAATCTTCTAAGTGTATGCTTTGTGATAATAATATCGCTGTGATGTTGCCTCATGAAATTTGCCCGAGTACCATGGCCCTAAGTATTTGAGCTATGAGGCAATACAGTGAAAAGCATAGCCCCCTCATATGAGAACACAACAGTGAATAATTAATAACCTTGCTCCAAATTCCAGGAAAACAATAGCATATTGTAGGAACGCTGCACTAATTTAACTAGAAGAGGGAAAAACACAGGCTTTAAGTTCACCTAAATCTCTGATCCACTTCTCTTGCATATGTGAACAGGTTTCTGATCCAGTTACTCCAGCTTGCACATATAGAATATGGTGCTGCATGCTTCTAATGCAGTAGTGTAGTGTTGTTTGCCTGTGAGATTAATCAGAACCCATTAAATACCTCTCTCTCACCTGCTGGCAGTATGTGAGGTGGAAGTGCACATGCAGGAAGCTATTTTCCACAGGCCTTCTCTCTTGGCTGTCAGCTCCCATTAAGGGGGAAGGTGTCATATCTGTAACACAGCTGAGTGCAGATGGCAGAGTGGAGGGGATGGCTCACCGATTTAAACAATGATTAATGAACAGAGATGGAAAACAAATTACATTGGACTATTGGAGGCTGGGAATTGTTTTTATGAAAATGTTAATTGTGTCTGCCAGGCTGATACCGGGGCGTGGGGGGAAGGGTGGAGCGAGGGCAAGGCGGCGAGGAAACCAAGGGGCTACTGATAGGACGTCTAGTACTCCCCCGGCTCAGATTATCGGCGTGTCTCAGCATGCTGCGTTTAATACCGCACCTTGGCTTTAAGACCTCTAATGTGCCATAACTTTTAAGGTTTGGCTTTTTATGATGAACTCCATGAAGAATTGTCGCCCACCAATGCACCAATTAGCGTTATCTCTAATAATAAGTGGTTGTAAGTGACGAGAGAAGGCGCCCTGTTCTAGTTGTAATTATTGCAGGCGGGTGCAGCTGCACTACTTAGGGAGATGATGATAATTATTTTTCTTTTTTTTTCATTGCGGGTTGATTATTTAAGAGCATCATACACTCATCAGAGTAATCAGGAGAGAGTGATTAGTGAAAATCCACGAGGCTAACAGCTGCCACATTAAACACTTGCCTCTGTTGCCAACACACAGAGGCAGTCAGAGCCCTTTCTGCAGGACAGAGACGAGCGAAAGCACTTCACCTTCAACTCCTGGACCACATGTGTTTGTTAGAAAGTCAAGGCTCGGGAAATGCAGAGAATTACAGTAAGCTTCCCATGAAAAGATGTGTTTTTGTGTATGCTACAAGGTCGATCTGTATTGCTTTGGGAGTGATCTGGAAGGGAGTGGAAGTTTGATGTTTTTTGGAAGCATGGGAAACAGATATAGTTACAGTGCAGTAACCGTGCTCTTTGTCTGTTGTTGTATCACACTTACTGGACAGACTATAATTTAAACTCAATCAGCCTTACGCTGCATGCAGTTTGCTACAAACAAAATGCTATGGTCACTGTTTCTGTTTGTTCTCCTATTTTGTTTAACATTTTTTACTGGTATATTATTAACCAGTTATCTATATTAGGAGCTGTGGTGATCACATCATGTCTGTAAGCCACTTTAAAAAAGTGGCTTAGTATTTTAAAACAAAAGCAAAATGAATATGAGCATGGCTAATATTACTAAAACAGCGGACTCCACGTCTCTTCCCTAGAAAATGTAGATCCTTACCTTTAGACTGAGATTTCCTAAAGGTTGCCAGCAGTTTCAAATCCAGCATATTTCATGACAAAGAGAGGGTAAGCAATTAAAAGGATCAAACAGACATCTTTGCTGTCCTCAGTTCAGCCTTCATGTTTTCTAGTAAAGATCTTTCTCTCTCTTGCTGCCAGAATGAACCACATGCATGTCTCACCATTTCAGAAAAGACAGTTTCTCCCTTTTAATTTATTGGTCAGACTCTGCCTTAATCTCAGTCACTGGTCTGTTATATATAGTTTGCCATAAATCCAGCAAGACGCCAACAGTTTTTCAATTTTTTTATATTAGTTTTATTGTATTTACATAGAAATACACCTCTACAACTATGCATTATCTTACAGAACAGAGTATTGTTTAGCATGGATAGTACGCTCAAAGTGTGATTTGTGTTTTTCTGGGTTTGAGTTGTTCTTCAGTGGTACTAATTGAATTCTATATGGTTGTAACAAACCACCTGAATCATGGTTGAGAACACTGCAAAGGTTTTTGGATAATTTTGGCAACAGAAAATGCAGAGAAGCACCATGTGAAGAAGACCATGGCAGACTGCAAATTTGAATGAAAATTTGTAATTCAATACATCATAGTGGATTGTTCATTCACTATAGTGTAGTTAATTGTTCATTCACTACATTGAAGCGAATGAATGACCAGACATCCGATTCACCTATGCACCAGTCCGATGCACCAGTCATAAAATTCAGTGTTCCGCTCCTAATTTATGGATTCGCATGACCCCTGCAGTGGGATTCAATATAACTACATGAGGCAATCCCAGAAAAATATTGCATTTATGACTGGCAAATATGCATGGAAATCAGTCAACCCTCATCACTGTTTGCTGCAGCCTCAACATCCACATTAGCATCCATAATGACCTCTAGATCATCAGTCATTTTCATACCAAAACAAATATAAGGTTGAACCTTTTGCAGTTGGAGATCTCCTTCTGTCTGATCTTTGTGACATTAATCTCCATCATAGCCGTTTTCTTCAGGGAAAAGTCAATCAGACTTGATGAAAACCCTTCAGGAGTCAAAATTTGCTCGTCCAGCATTAGGTTTACTTAAGCCAACAAATCACTTTGAAACTATGCTGGTTGTTTAGTGGTGTCAATCAGATATCAGGTGACCCAGATATAGTACACCTTGTAAAAATCAAATTTTTTTTTGGAGCAAGCTTTTAAAAAATTTTTACTGTTGTGAAATCCTGTGTGAGAAATCTCTGCTGTTTTTTTATGAACCATATAGTTGTTGAAAAGGAAATGCATCTCTGGTTGTTTACTTGACAGCGAGTAAACCTTAAACAGCAGCTTGATAGAGCTTGAGATCAACACTGGGGGAAAATTGGAGATGTGCTCCAGCAACGCCATGTCCGGTGTTCACGCCGCTTCGCCTGCTGCTGTGCAAGGCCCGCTAAACTGAGGGCTAATTCTCTTAGCCCAGATGTTGCCTGAGCACAGTCCTGGGATCCCACTGGGTTGATGAGCTCAATCAGTGAAATGATGAAAAGATGATTTTGTCCCTGTAATTACAGTGTGTAAACTACTTAGCTAGGATTGCAAAGGAAGTCATTTTCTAATTACGCTGGTACCCCGTTGTCTAATGGTGGATGTTTTGTTGTTTTAGAGAAACAGGGTGTGTGTGTGTGTGTGTGTGTGTGTGTGTGACAGAGAGAGAGAGAAAGGGAGAGAGAAGTAGGAAATTTATTAGGGGTCGGTGCTCTGCTGCGGAGGAAAAAAAGACCATCACAAGGGCAAGATGGCTGCCAAATGAGAGTTCATTGAATTATCAGCCCAGTTAATGTGCCTTGGATTATGCTCTTTGTTTGTCAGTTTTTTCCTGTGGATGCCATAGCTTAATGAGCTACTGTAAGTGGCATTACCAGAGCCCTGCTGTGATTTTGTGATGACTCGTTTAATGACTTTTGTTTTTAGTGCCTTCAAGTGCTTTCACAACTCAAAGTGGATCGAGTTTTTTCTCCACTCCTTCCACGTTCTCTAATATTAGCTGATGTGAAGCACAGATGTAAAAACAAGATAATCCCCTCACTGTTAGGAGTCCTGTTGAACTAAATGGTATAGCAACAAGAGTTTGCATCTCTTTCATCAGGGGAGGTTGTACTTGTCGGGAAGGCAAAACATATCAGGATCTGTGTGAGTTTACGTTGGAGGTGGCTTCCGTCACGCGGGGCCCAACCATATGATCCAACCTACACCATGTGGATAGGCTCCTCTTGTGCAAGGCATCCCCTACGCACCCCACACTGTTAATTTGCCCCGTCATACGCCAGAGCTTTGTTTGTGTCCAGAAAGAACAGGTGGTCTGTGCAAACATGAGCAACTGTTTACACATTTGTGATTTAAAATACATTCTATATGCATGTGCCAGTGTATATGTGTGTGTGTGTGTGTGTGTGTGTGAGAGAGAGAGATGGAGAAGTAGACTGCATGTGCTTCATGAGTAAGTGGCTTGCCTTAATGTATGTGACAGCTATTGAGAAAGACAAATTAATGCTTTCAGTGCAAAGTTAACATCTAACATTCAAAACATACACACTGATCTACAATATTATGATATTGCATGTGTTCCTTAATTTGCCTGTGGCTGTTTCATTTCAACATATTCGATGTCCCATAACTTGTATTTGTGAGCTTTTGTCACTTTAAAGATTTAAATGGATGCTTCAGGATTAGTCATTGGCTAGCTGTATCAAGGCACATTAAGGCTTTAGAAAGTTCTAGTTTGAAAACAGCTGCATATTTCTTTTAATGAGATACCAGAGGAAGTGCCAGAGTGGGTGGATTTGTTTTAAGCATAGGGTAACACAGTGTTTACGTTACATTTCAAACAAAGCAGTTTTTTCCCAAACTGCTGCTTGTGATTGGTCATTGTAATTATGGTGGTATATGACTCTTTGTGGTTTTTATAGGTCGGTAAGAGCTTATTTCTAACAATTATTTGATCCAATCTATCTTTGGTATGGAGCAACATGACCCTTTACAATGTTTTACATCAAACAGGAAATCATTCATGACTCATTTAAACAGTCAAGACCTGACAATAATTTCATTATAGTTCAAATATCAGTATATCATTGTTTATGGTGTTTGTATCTTCCCTAAGAACATTAGTGTTTAGTTAAAGAATGAACCAACCAGACACGTTAGTTCTAGTTGTGTACAACGATCAGACATAACATCATGACTACTGACAGGTGAAAAACTCTGATCATTTTTTTTATCATGACATGGAATGTTGATGGCTTGCAATGGTCAGAAAAAAAATTGTTCCAAGGAAAGAACAGTGGTGAACTGGCGAGGTTGTCATTGGGGGCCAACACTAATTAATGCATGTAGGAAACGAAAGCTGGCCTGTGTGGTCTGATTCAACAGACAAGCTGATGTAGCTTAAACTGTTGAAGATGTCAATGCTGGTTCTGTCAGAAAGAGATCAGAAAGCACATTACACCACAGTTTGTTGCATATGGGCTGCATAACTCCAGATTAATTAGGGAGCAGGCAGCAGTCATTAATCAAGAGTGTTCGGAGGACACCTTGTACCTTTAAGGCATTTCCGGGGGACTTTTGTTTTTAGAGAGCAAACAAAGCTAACAATGACATTTGTCCCTCAAAATAAACATTAACATCAAATTTTCAGACAGATTTTTATTGACCAAAACCTATTTATTATTGTTTCTTATAAATAAATAGGTATTAGTAAGATTCCATTTTGTATTACTGAACCTACATGCAAATCTGTCCTACGCTAACCTCCACTCAAAAGTTGCCAACCCTGTCTGCAGGAGATGTTGGCTTGATTCATTTAGTATAAACCCAAATAAATTTTTCCAGGAGGCTGAAGCTAGCAGTCTGAAATGGTCAAGACCGATGTGGACCGCTATTTTTAAGATAACTTTATTTCAAAAACATAATAGAGGTTTATCTGAAAACTATTTTATAAACCTTTAAGTTTGTCAATTTGCATTCGGTATGTAGAAGGCAGTGATCTTCCTGTACATAAAGTACTGAAAAAAAGAGCGTGTAAAGTGTTTAGATGTTTTTGCTTCTTTTTGGTTTGCCTTACTTTTTTACTTGGCAATTAATGACCAGAATCGCTTTATGTTTGGTTGCTATTATGTGTTTCACATAGGAAGATCACTGGTGGTGCACTGCGTCCTGCCTGTATTTCCTGTGTAAATAAGCATTAGCTTCTGTGTAAAAAAGGGCCAGTGCCAAAGTTAGAAAGTGTCAAATGTTCAAAAAAAGAGTATTCGCATAAACTGCTTTGAGAGTTTTGAAATTTAAGGAGTAAGACTACCTTAAGCCTGCATAAAAACTAATCAGGATTTACAATAAATGAAGATGATAAAATAGTTTTCCGCTAACGGTAAGATATTGTGTATAACCTTTTATCATAACTTAACTTAAAAAATGTCTGGACTGCTTTAAAAGCTTCCAGTTTTTTGTGTCCACTCATACCGGTAGAGGCTCATCTGGTGGCATTCTTGCAAACCTGCTATATTCCATCAGAGTTGCGAAAATAATATCCTGTATCTTTAAGGAACTAGTTTATTATTTGCCTTGTATTCAGTGCCACTAATCTGCATTACTGAGAGAGAGAGACAAACAAAAATAATCGAAAGCTTCCTTTCACTGAACATATGAAATAGCTGACTCCCAAATAACTGCACATCATTGCCGCACCACATGCACGCTTGATTTATTTTTACAGGGCACAAGCCAGATTTTTGATTGTCGTAAAAGGAGTGGGATAGATTTACTGCATCCAAAACAAATGTGTATGTATTCCTTTATGAGTTCTTTAGCTATTACTCACAAGGAGCTAGTTTGTCAGTGCTGTGTGTGCTCTTTCTGTGCTCTGTATACCCGCAGTAATGAATGGTGCTGGTTAGACTATTCTGTCTCCGTCAGGCTTTTGGGAGGCCTACAGAGGAGCTCCTATAGGGTTTCATTAATCTGGCTGTCAGAAAGTATATGGGCGCTATCTTTTGCACGGGTCATGCCGGGCAGCTGTGTTACCACTGCCCTCTTCCTTGTTCAGGCTCTTCATCCCCCTGACAGGGGGATGAAGAGCCTGAACACTTTGGTGGGTGGACACGTGGGTTGATGTGAGATGAAGGGGGGCATGAAGTATGGCATTGGGCCTTTACTTTCCACACATGATCCTGCTTTGCAACATTAAGACAATCACCCTTTTGTAGCCAGCGAAGTCACTGAATTCCAGGAATTTTGATCATAACTTGGAATTTTGAGAAAGGCAGACCCGCAGTAGAAACGATGTGAGATATCAACACATACGTTCAGCATCAAACTGCTTCAATATCAAAAGCATGCCAAGCTCTTCTGTTAGTTTCAGGTGGTTGAGGCAAAGTTTACCACCTTAAACACATCTGTAAAACAGAACATTGTTGAAATTTGTGAAATCCTGTTTCAGTTTCTCCACTTATTACATGCAGAAAACATATTTATTTGTATATGTTTAACTGTGCAGTTTAACTATGCGGCATCCTCCACAATCATTGCCCCCATTGCCCCAAGATGTGTAAAAAATGCTTAAACCCAATACACCTCCTAATGCAGTATCATCTTATAATAAACGAAATTGTAAAAAATAAATAAAAAATACAACCACATTTATTCTGAGTACATTTATTCAGTGAGGAAGAAATCTTACATTAAGGAATAATGTTTTATTCTATAATCCTCTGTGGCTCCCATGCTATTTATACTTTGGATCCCCTCTTTTACCAGTCGCTCAGCACACACAGAGATGGATCTTTGACCATCCGGAGAACTTGGGTCCTCCCACAGATTTTTTAAAGGATTTATGTCTGGGGATTATGTACTAACCATAGAAGAAGGGTGAGGTGGTGTCTGGTGAATTTGACAATACGTTCTGGATTATTATTCTGTTAAAGTTTCCAAAGACAACCCATTTTTAGTTTTCTAGCTACTGCCACCGGATATTGATGTTAATGATGTGATGCCATGCACTCAAACAAGGTAACCAGAGGGTTAGGAAGAGAAACAGGCCAACAGCATTACAGTTCCTTTACCCTACTTAACAAAACAAGATGCTTTTCTACATATTCCTCTTTTGTTTTATGCCAGACTTACATACAGTGTTTCTTGGCAAATAGCTGTCTCAGTCATCTGACCAAAGTACACAGTAGAGTATATTAAACTCCCCATGTTTAATTTTGTTATGATGATGCAGAAAAGGCTTTTTCCTACGATACCTCCTAAACAACTTGTTGGAGACTTGGTGACCCCAAGATGCCACTTGCAGCAGTTCTTTAAGAGTCAGCTTTGGAGATTTTTTTAGCATTTGCTTATGGGCTAGAGGTTCAAAGATTTACTAACTAGATGTTCTGAAACATTCTGATTAACCTTAAAAGAAAAGTATAAACAAAAAAAAAAAGCTTAATTTCTATTTATTTTAAAGGAGTTTTTGGATGATTTTGTTAAAAACAGATGTATTTAAATTAAATGTTGCATTTTTCTTTAATTTTCTAAATGTGGCAAAGAGAAACACTTGGAACAGAAAATGCTTTTTCTTGGCATTTCTTGCAAACAGTTTGTTAGCATTTGGATAACCTCTGATGGTTTTTATGGAGATGTTTTTTTGCTGCAGTCCTCTAGCTTTGAACATTTCTTGACCTCCCCTACCCTCCTACTCACTGTGTGTTGGCAAGATAAACCCAGGTCCTCATCCAACCCTTCTTTGTCACAGTTCAAAGTGGTTAAAACTTTTTAATTATTGCTCTGACTCACACACACCTGCCTTATTATAATGGAATATTCATTCATTAATTCATTCATTCATTCATTCATTCATCTTCTATACCGCATATTCCATAGTGGGTCACGGGGAGCTGGTGCCTATCTCCAGCAGAGGCAGGGTACAGGGTTATAGGAATAGTCTATTGTTTATTTTTATATAAACGATTCCCTTTTTTAAGTCTTTGGAAACACCCAGAGGTGGCAATAATTTTGGAGAGTGCCGTAAATCTTTGTATGATTTTAAGTATGTTATTCTGTTACAGTGGCTTTTATAGGTTTTGTCTCTTTTTGCTTTCAGATCATTTTTATATCAGGCTCAATCAGAGGGGTTACTGCAGCTGTTAGTTAAATTCTTATGCATGTTTTTATGTTGCACTCTGAACATTTTTAACCCAACAATTCTTGGGCCAATTTAAACATTATGCACTGGACATCTATCTATCTATCCTATCATCATGTCTGTATATATTTACAATGTTGTCAATATGCCATAAATTATAATACACTACAAGGTAAAAATGTTGAATTTTTATCTTACTGGGAAAATTGTTTTCAGAATCCTTTGTCTGACAGTAGTGGAAGCAGATTTATCGCTTTATCTGAAATCATCCTAAAGGCGCAGCACTCTTGGCTGCTTTGACTGTGCATGTGTGTGTGTCTGCCACATTTTTGTTACTCTTTATTGCCTGTGCTAAATCACACCTGCTCCTTTTTCCTCTATGTGCAGCCACACCTATGAAGCACTGCTGTGACACTGTGCTTCATAGCAATCAAGCAGCCTCTCAATCTGCACCAAAACAACCTAATCCACTCTGACAGAGAAAAACACCTAATGGCCCAGCACACATCTACACCAATTTCTGCAAAACCTGGCCAACACTGAGAAGTGATGCATTTTTTTTTTTTTTTTTGGCCTCCTTGTTATTGCTTAGTTAATCAGAAATGCCCCTTTCATAAATATGAAGTGGATCCAGTGTATGCTAATGTCATTTGCTTACTTTCTCCCTGTCAGATATGATTAGGTCAGCCCCATATTCTTACATTGATCTCAGACATGCTGCTCAGAGAGGCCATGGTTGCAGGCAGTTCTTTATCTGTGGTTTTATATGTAACAGTTTCATGTCTGACTGAAGTTGCTATGCAGCAGCAGGTGGCTCAGACTCATGGTCGAACTGATTTTTTAAGAGGCATTTAGTTGCATTAACTCTAGTTTGGAAAACTACTTTTTTTTTTCTTTTGGGATGTGCTTCTCAGGTTTTTGTGTTTTTGCTTTATCCACTCTTTCACCTTGATGTGCCACAAGTGAGAAAATGCGCTTGTTTTGCTCTGTAAAAGAAATGCACACAGTGGTTAAGGTATTTTAAGAAAAAATGCAGCCTTTGTAAAGCAATTTAAAGCTGTTTTTAATCAATTATTATTGATTACGTGCAGATTCCAAATTAGATACACTGTGCAATATTACACATTCAAGGCTACACTTTGATAATGATATTATTAGCGGCAAATGCAACAATGATTATAATGACCGTAATCCTTGAAAGGGAGTGGGAAGTGGGAGGAGGGTAAACTGTGCTTTCTGATATGGCATGACTGCAGACTGCCAGGTTAAGAAATAAAAAGTGAATCTTTACCACTTTTTGACACAATCTGCAGAATTTTTCAGAGAAGGCCTGTTCTAATGGCTGCATTGATTTCTTATCTGCAGCTCAAAGAAGCGTGCACTAAACATATCTCCCGGCCTGCCAACTTTTTATCTGTGTGGTGTTGTTGCACATAATTTTTGTAACTGTCTGAGGTTGCAATCCAGGATGATGTAAGCCTGTGTTAATTCAGAGTGGACAGTGCAGCCTTTGTTCTGTGCCCTTTGCTGCTGCTCCGGAGCTGTGCAGGGCTCGCCTATGTGACCTCTACCATTGTAGCACAACGTGAATTTGAAGCTTTGTTTTCTTGCCACAGTTGAATTGAAAACAGGGAGCTGGTAAGTGGAGGCTTTCCATTTGAAAATCGTTCCCTTACTGTGCTCTGCTATTTGACTGTTTTCCTTGCAATATTAAAATGTTTATTATTCTTACTGTTGTGAGATACAGTGCATTGGAAATGTTTTCATGCCACTTAAATGCAACAACATTTTGTCACTTTATGCCTTACATATAAAATCTGAAAAATGTGGGATAAATTTGTATTTATCCCCCTCCACAGTCATCACGCTTCTCCCCCCAAGAGGTCACCCATGGTAACTGCGGAGGAGCTGCAGAGATCCACAGCCCATATGGCAGAATCTATAAACTATGAGTCAACTAATAGTCATGCGCTCCACAAATACTTAATAGATGGCCTTAATGGAAAAGTGTCAGTAAAATCCCTTATTGAAAGAAACCCAAAAGAAGTCCTGTTTGCAGTTTGCCATAAGCCATGTATGAGTGACAGCAAACACGTGGAAGGAGGCACTCTGGTTGGGTTCTTTAGCCAACATGAAAAATGCTATGTGTGAGGGAAAACTTACATTTCATTTCATTTACAACTTTCATCTCTGTGAAACATGGTGGTGGCAGCATCGTGAAAAAAAAAAACTTTTACAAGTTGCAACAGACTTGAAACTGGGGCGGTGGTTCACTGTCCACCAGGACAACAGCCTTAACCAAACAGTTGGATCTACAATGGAATAGTTATTAAGAAACCATATTCATTATTGTTTGCAAAGAGGAATGGGCAAACAATTTCAGTCTGTTGATATGCAAAGCTAGCAGAGCATACCCAAATAGTCTTGGAGTATTATTTGCAGCGTAATCTGCTTCTTCAAAGTACTGACTCAAGGTGGTTGAATATAAATATATGCTCAACTTTTCATACTTTTATTTGAAAAACATGTGCTAGTTTCTTTTGGTCTAGCACATAAAGTCCTAACATAGTACATGGCAGTTTGTGGATTTAAGGGGGCAAAATGTGAAGAAATTCAAAAGGTATGAGTAGTTTTATAGGCACTGGAATAATTCTGGTTAAGGGCTTTCCACAGATATGCAGCAGATCTGCTTGAAAGAACCATAAGCATTTACTTTCACGTTGCCCTGAACGTGTTTCACTTTTTGTGTGTGAGTTGCAAAGGAAGGCCAAGTAAAGTCAGATCCACTTTGATCTTTGTGCTGCTTTTGCATCGTGTCAAAAATTTGATCTAGACAAGATTTTCACCGTACTCTTTTGTAAAGATGAGATATTTGTTGAGGAAGCCTTTGTGGTAATACATAATCAGCATTTCTACAGTCTCCAACAATAATCTAAAACCACAGGTATACTTAACACAGGATGAGCAGTGTCAGAACCCACTTTGCTCTATTTCCTGACCTATTTGTGGTGCATCACTGGCATTATACAGCACTTGCAGAAGTACAGATTTACAATATACATTGACAGCAAATAACTGAACTGACACAGAGATCTGCTTATGTGACTCTGTGCTTGTTGTTTTTTAATGTGTTTGCATAATGTGCATGTTGTTGCAGAGCTTTAATGCAGATAATTTTGCTTTTGTTCTCTTCAGGTCTAGGCAACAACAAACTGATGCCTCATCTGCACAGCATGAACCCTGATCCTGCTTCAGCCGATTAATTGCAAACTGACATCATTTCACTACCGACATTCGGACTGTACCAGACCAACACTGCTGACCACCATCACAGGAACACTACCCAGTTTGTGAGTGGGCAGCTTTACTACCCCAATCATCCACCCAGTTAGGAGCCAGATGGCACTTCTGGCCAATCAAATTGTGGATGCAAGAATACTCAGCAGTATGAACGGGAGAGTGGAGCTTTCTCAGTTCCTGAGAATCACCAATCAAAGCGTTGTCTCGCAGGTAACTTCTGCTCAGGATGACAACCGCAAGAATAGGAAGTATCCCTGCCCATTGTGTGGGAAGCGCTTCCGCTTCAACAGCATCCTCTCCCTTCACATGCGGACTCACACCGGGGAGAAGCCTTTCAAGTGCCCATACTGCGACCATAGGGCCGCGCAGAAGGGCAACCTGAAGATACACCTCCGTACACACAAGCAAGGCATTCTGGGTAAAGGCCGTGGTAGGATCAGGGAGGAGAACAGGCTGCTTCATGAGCTTGAGGAGAGGGCCATACTCAGAGACAGGCAGATGAGAGCTGGTAACATCAGCCAACAGCAAATGCCAGCATCCAATACAAACCAGCTTCAAAAGGCTTTTCTGCAGACTGTCCCAACAGAGTCGCAGTTCTCAGACATCTCTGGTGCAGCAGATCTTCCACCACATCCATCTACATCTCCTATAGTGACGGCCATCCCAGATGAAATCATCCAGCCCCAAAGCGCTGGCTTCCGCTGCTCCTTTTGTAAAGGAAAGTTTAGGAAGCAGCAGGAGCTCGAGCGCCACATCAGGATCCTGCACAAACCCTATAAATGCACTCTGTGTGAGTTTGCTGCTGCACAGGAGGAGGAGCTCATTGGCCATGTTGAAATGGCACACATAACTGCTGATTCTGGTCCAGGACAGAAACTGTCAATGGGAGCCAGTGATAATAGGAAGCCCGCTGGTGAATTCCCTTGTGAGGTGTGCGGTCAGACCTTCAGCCAGGCCTGGTTCCTGAAGGGTCACATGAGAAAACACAAGGACTCTTTTGAGCATTGCTGTCAGATCTGTGGCCGTCGCTTCAAGGAACCCTGGTTTCTCAAGAACCATATGAAAGTCCACCTCAACAAGCTGGCTGCCAAGAGTAACATCCTCTCTGATCACGACTCATCTGTTACCACGAGTAATCTGGACTACCCGAGCAACCTCTATTCCCAATACATCTCCAGAATCCACAACAGGTTCCAGGTGCCCGACCGAGCAGATTTACCCGATTATAACCACATGATGGCCACAGCAGGAACTGACATGAAGGTCAGAGAGGTTTTGGGGAGGATGATTTCTTCTGGTCCAGGTCCTCTGACAGATTCAGAGAGTTCCTTATTGGCCTTAAATCATCTCCACCCTCAACTGAGCTCCACTAGCATGGAGTATCTGCAGAAAGTAATCTCAAACCAAGATGCTCTCAACAACAGTGGCAGCTATGCAGGTTGGCAAATCATCCCACCAGGGCTGCCTATTGATCAGCAAATTTTCAGGCCGAAAGACCAGCAGCAGCAGTGCTCCACCTACTTGCCTGAGAGGGGGGTCCCTGTAGATGATGGGAAACTGTGTCTTGGTGACCCAGACACCAAGGCCATCAGCAGACCTGGGAGCCCAGGCAGTGTGAGTCACCATGGGCCAGCAGAGATGATCACAGAAGCAGAGAATTCCATCAACCACCAACAAGAATCTTCCTCTACACCTAAAGGTAAATAATGAATGAGCAAGTCAAAGAGCAGTACTCATAATGATGATGATGATGATGAGGGTATTGTCAGAATTAGAGATGCACGATCAGTATTTTATGGCCAATTTTCAATATCTGGCTTCTGTAAAGCTTTGACCTGCCAATACCAATTTTAGCTAATTCTGGTTCCTCTTTAAGAGCTATAAAATGAGAAAATATCGATTCTTAAATCATCCAGATTCACATGACGTCATATCTCGAAGCAGAAGACTTGTGAATAAAAATATTTTTAACCAAATACCTTTCACAGCTTTTCTGGTAAGATGTTTTAATGCACGTGGCTTTTGTGGATGTTATGAGGCTAATAGGAATACAGCTGTAGTTTTTGGCTTTGTGTCTCTGCTGAGAGAAGTCAGCAAGTGGAGAAATACTGATAGTTAAGCTTGCTGAAGGTTTTCAAAGAAATGCTGCATGGGCACCACCTACATGTTTTTTCTTTCATTTTATAAAGCGTTAAAACCTGTTCAAGTAGTTTTAGTTGTAGTTAAAGTTTCGTTTCTATTTATAGTTAAGCCCAGATTATTTAAACCCCTGGCAAAATTAGGTTTAAGGCAAACCTTTAACATGTGTCTTTTCGCTGGAAGTAAT